>NC_143262.1:34200000-34820000 GCF_984573655.1 Nuphar pumila
CACTGCCAGTGATGATCATGTCGTCGACGTAGAGAAGGAGGATAATGATACCTGCATTAGAATTCTTAACAAACAAAGCAGTGTCAGTAAGACAAGATTGAAAACCAAAATCAAGCATCACTTTGCTAAATTTATCATACCAAGTCTTCAGAGCTTGTTTAAGTCCATACAAGGCTTTATTTAGATGAAGAGTTTTTTCTTTAGTAACATCAATTCCTGGTGGTCGATCCATGTATACTTCTTCAGTTAAACTATCATTTAAGAACACATTCTTAACATCCATTTGATATATGGACCGTTGCTTTATAAAAGCAAGGGCAATTAGGATTCTAACTGTGGTCATTCTGGCTACTGGAGCAAAGGTTTCCTCATAATCTATTCCATATTCTTGAGCGTAGCCTTTGGCAACTAATCTAGCCTTAAACCGCTCAAGACTGCCATCGCTTTTAGTCTTTACTTTGTAAACCCATCGATAACCAATAAGTTTCTTATTAGGCGAAAGTTCTTGTATAGTCCAAGTGTTTGCCTTTTCTAAGGCTTCTAATTCCACTTGCATGGCTTTTACTCATTCCGGTTGAGTTTTGGCTATAGCATAACTGGGCGGTTCTTCATAGGAGTGAATTAAGGCTATAAAAGCTTGAAATTTTGGTGAAAAAGATTTATATGACGCAAATTTCTCAGGAATTTTTGAGATCCTAGTAGATTTTTTTGTTGACATCTCGGGTTCTGATTCTGCAGAGTACCTTTCAAAGGCACATGGTCTTTCTGAGTTTCCTCGTCTAGAATATTGAATGAACTCTTGGTTATCACTAATTGGTTCAATAGGAGAAATATCACTTTGATCATCTTGCTCAACGTTACATTCTTCATTCTTTGAGACTAAATCAAATAGAAAGGAATACTCATATGTTTCTGCAAATGCTTTGGTTTCAAATGGGCTTTCATTTTTTAAGAAGGATACGTTTCTTGAGACATATAATTTGTTATCTCTAAAGTCAAAATATCTATAACCCTTTTGATGACTTGCATATCCTAAGAAGACACAAGGAATATCTCGAGAGGAAAGCTTATCATTTTTATCCGAGAATACAAAACATTTGCACCCGAATACCCTTAACCTGGAGTAATCAGGAATTTGTTTAATGAGCTTTTTGATTGGAGAAATATTGTTTAACGACGAAGAGGGCATCCTATTGATGAGATAAACAACAGTTAAGGCTGCTTCAGCCCAGAAAATTTTTGGTACTTGATGTGATATGAGGAGTGTTCTTGTTGTCTCAATAATGTGCCTATGCTTTCTTTCAGCTAGTTCATTTTGTTGAGGAGTGTAGGGACATGACTTTTGATGTATAACTCCATATTAATTTAAATAATCTTTGAATTCCTTTGATAGGAATTCTCCCCCTGAATCAGTACGAAATATTGAAATATCCTCTTTAAACTGATCTTTGACCATATTATGAAAGATTTTAAAATGCGAGAAGACTTTGGATATGTGTTTAAGAAAATAAATCCAAGTGTATCATGTAAAGTTATCTACAAAGATAACATAATAAACAAACCCACCTTTTGATATAATTGGTGCAGGACACCAGACATCAGAATGAATCAACTCAAGTGGTCGTGTAGAAACAAAAGTTTTTTTCGGAAAAGATAATATTTTCATTTTTCCAAGAATACAATTTTCACATGTAAAAGTTTCAAAATTACAAAATTTTTCCATGTTCGAAAAGTGTTGAATCTTGGATATACAAGGATGTCCAAATCTTTTGTGCAAAAGATCCAAATCCAACTTTTGAATATTGCAACATAGTCTGCCCTTGAGAAAATCCAAAAAATCCATGTAGTACAAGCCTCCTTCTCTATGGCCTTCCCCAATCAGCTTCCCCGACTGGTGATCCTGTACTCGACAATCACTAGAGGAGAAGAAAACATTACACCCATGATCAGTTAACTGAGATACAGATAAAAGGTTTAAATTAAGTTTGGGTATATATCTAATTTTTGGAACACGAAATTTGTTTGAGTTTTGAGAAGAATTTTCAAAACATCCTATTCGCTTAATCTCAAGAGAAGTGTTGTCGGCAGTCAAAACGTTTGAACCACTTGAGTTATGATATTGAGATAATAATTCTATGTTAGGGGTCATATGAAAAGATGCACCAGAATCAAGAAGCCAAAGAGGTTTACCTGGATCAGAGATGCTTACTGAAGAGGCCGTAGCTCCAGCAGATGGGTAAGCTCCTTTAAGAAGTGGTTGAAGTGCCTCCACTAGCTGAGATAATGACATGCTTCCAATAGATGTTTCTTTTGTCTCTTGCTGGGCTTCAACAATAGCAACCTTCTTTTCATAAGGCTTCTTTAACTTTGGGCAGTACGTCTTGACGTGCCCAGGTTCAAGACAATAATAACAAATTACTTCTTTTCTTTCCACCTTACTTTTGTATTTCTCATCATATGTTCTTCCAAAATGGGAAGGTTTATATGGACAAACATGATTCCTTGGTCTTGAAACAGCTAAAACTGAGTCAGCTAAAACTGAGTCATCATCATTTTTTGAGATTCTTTTCTTCAGTCGGTTTTCTTCCATACTCAATTCTTCAATTGTGTCCTCAATAGAGGGAACCTTCCCTCGATGAAGAAAAGCGGACTTGATTGTCTCAAATTCCGGTCTTAAACCATTAATAAATTGAAAAAATGCTCCGCATTTATTTGATTTTGGCGAAACTCTATATCTTGTGGACAATGCCACTTTGGTTCAAGGAGAGTCAATTCTTCCCATAACTCAGACAAGCTATTATAGTATTCTCTAATACTTTTATCTCCTTGAACTATATTGCGAACCTTTTCTTGAAGATTACATATATGGGCAACATCTTTAAGATAATACATTCTCTTGAGATAGTCCCAAGCATCATTAGCGTGTTCAAACTTCGCAAGGCTTAAACACTTCTTTATATCCACACTAGAAATGAGCCAAGACATAATTTTGGCGTGACCCATTCTCCATTCTTTCCACTTTTTCTCATAAGTGGAAACGGCTTTAACTTTTTCTACCTCTGAAAGAGGTATTTCTTTTCTTTCTTCTTCTTTAGTGAGCATTAGTTTAGGTTCCTCATCAGTTCCATCCACTAATCCCCATAGCCCTTTTCCCCAAATGAGGTGCTTCATGATAGAAGCCCATGTTACATAGTTAGAATCATTGAGTTTTATAGGCTTAATGGTGACATTATCATTGTCATCCATTTTACAAGCTTAGGAAAGGAACAATGGGACAGATTTCCGATTAGGGAAATGGTGGTGGGAGATGACCACCTCCGACAGCAGCCTCGCATCCTGTTAGACCCTCAGGAATTTCTGAGGTAGATGGTTTGGAAGAAGGCCCGGAAGGTAGGTCTGGATATCCGAAGGACGGGTACTGCAATTTGCGACCGAAGGACTCAAGAGGATCGAAGTTGCGATTTTTTGATTGTGGGACCTGTGGTACATGTGTCAGGAAGAGGAAACCACTTTTTATCTTTTACTGGGATGTCCAAAGGTGAGGCAGCATTGGAAGAAAGTGGCACTCTTTTTTGGGAAGAAATGGACATGAAGTGGAAATATGAGACAGGCTATTGTCAGCTGGGTGGTTGTTCAATTCAAAGAGTCTAACGTTTGACACAGTTTGTTGGTGACACTCCAAATCATGGTCTAGAAAATCTGGAAACTGAGTGAATTATTTTTTGAGACACGCACTTGAATCCAGGATCAGGTGAGAAATACTCCATTTGGTTAGTGCATATATTAGGTATCCTTGAGAACTCATCCGGTCAGATTGCGGCCTGGTGGAGAAGCCTGGATCTTATGGCGTTCTCCTCTGAAAGGTTGGATAAAGATCAACATTCAAAGGAATTTTAGACAAGGATGGCCCTGGGATACACCATAGGAGATGAGAATGGCCACTTTATAGAGGTGGGGTGTTATACGTGAGGTAGTTCCCTGCTATATGCTTGATTTTTTGTATTGTTTTGACAGATTCCAAATTGTAAAGCTTCTTGTTGTACGAATCTTTTGGTCAGGAAGCTACTCAATTTGGCTAGATTGGGGCTAAGGAAATCCTAGAAAGATCATCCCCCTCACTGGTAGCCTCTTGAGGAAGGTATTTTGCAACTGTACAGTAATCCTTCTCTAATTCTAATAAACTGGTAGGGGTCTGCTTAACCCCAGCTTGCCTATCGAAGAAAAGAGATTCTGAAAATTTTGTTTATTTATTCAGTTGTTTTTCTGCACTTATAACATAAATATATTGATGTTAATTCAAGATGTGAAGATGACATTCTAGTCCAGTTTGCTTTTATAGAATGGTCTGCAAGCCTTTGCTTTAGAAATTTTTTAGCTTAACATCATTAGATTTTTAGGTTCAAATAATATTCTTGCCAAACATAGAAAACTTTCTGCTGATTAAAACATTTGTGGCCTTGTTGCAATATATATTTAGCATGAAAAATTTACCATGTGGCTAACGAGGGAACTTCTTTCCTGTTCATTAGGTGGTTTCTTGAGGAAGGTATTTTGTAAATGTACAGCAATCGTTCTCTAATTCTAATAAACTGGTAGGGGCCTGCCTAACCCCAGTTTGCCTATCGAAAAAAAATAGATTACTTCTGAAATTTTTGTTTATTTAT
This sequence comes from Nuphar pumila, assembly GCF_984573655.1. NCBI lineage: Eukaryota > Viridiplantae > Streptophyta > Magnoliopsida > Nymphaeales > Nymphaeaceae > Nuphar > Nuphar pumila. Next base: position 34,204,665 of record NC_143262.1, read on the forward strand.
TCAGTTGTTTTTCTGCACTTATAACATAAATATATTGATGTTAATTCAAGATGTTAAGATGGCATTCTAGTTCAGTTTGCTTTTATAGAATGGTCTGCAAGCCTTTGCTTTAAAATTTTTTAGCTCAACATCGTTAGATTTTTAGCTCCAAATAATATTCTTGCCAAACATTGAAAACTTTCTGCTGATTAAAATATTTGTGGCCTTGCAATATATATTTAGCATGACAAGTTCACTATGTGGCTAACTAGGAAACTTCTTTCCTGTTCATTAGGTGGTTTTGATAAACGTCTTGTAGAAAATGTGCAGTACCTGGAGGAACTAAAGTGTGTAGCTACGAGGGAAGGAGTTGCTGATCGAGTTGAATTTGTCACATCTTGCTCAACCACACAAAGAAACAAATTGCTTTCTGAATGCTTATGTGTTATATATACCCCAAAGGTCTGTCAGTTGCTCAAATATGTTGGTTAGACCCAGTGGTATGCAAAGATCAATTATTTCTTTTTGACTTTTTTTTTAAATGCAAAAAACCGTGGCCAAAACCTTATGACATAATAGACTGATGAAAATGCCTTGGGTTGTACGTTCACGTATGTGAAATTGCATTAAATATATGTTTTTAATTTCCTCATACCTCTCTGCTATCAACAGTCTTCCATACCTTGATTGTATCCCGTTGCGTAGTGACCCCTTAGAAGGAAGAAAAGGAGATGGTTCCCGTTATGTTGATGTTCTTTTCTAGTTCAACATAGCATGTTTACAACCTGCTGTTCTGGATAACTGCAATGCAGTTTTCTTTTCCCAGAGTACAAAATATTTCGGTTGGGCCTTTTCCTCCTCTTGTAACAAAAGGAAAGAAAAGGAAAAAGAAAAAACAATGTTAGGTTGTTTGTTATATTGACTGTGATTGTAAATCTATGATGGGTTTCATTCTTTTAATATGGATTGTGAAGATATGTAAGTAAACTTCAGTATTTTTTTGCAGGATGAACACTTTGGCATTGTCCCTTTGGAGGCCATGGCATCACAAAAGCCTGTGATTGCATGCAACAGTGGTGGCCCTGTTGAAACAATCAAGCATGCTGCTACAGGATTTCTCTGTGAACCAACTCCACAGCAGTTCTCTTCTGCCATGGCTACACTCATGAGAAACCCAGATTTGGCAGAGGACATGGGTAAACATGCCCATGATCATGTTACACAAATGTTCTCAACGAAAATCTTTGGCCAACGACTAAACCAATATGTTGTAGAATTACATCAGGAGGCTTAAATATGACAATTTTCATTCATCAAAAGTTACACAATGTTCACAATGAAAAATTGCTTTTTCTTGGAGCTTATGTGTTCTTTGTGGAGGCTCCACACCTGATCTTAGTGACTATTTCTAGAAAATGAAGGAACTGTTTCTTGGACTCATAGTGGATAGTCCAATCTCTATGTAAGGTCTTTTCTTCTTTTCAGTGATATAAGAGGGGGTTGTCCATTTGAAGATGGAACTGCTGGTGTTGAGGGGCTCAAACACAACCCTTCTTTTGGGGGTCATAGATGACCGATGAAAACTATTACATTGTTTTTCAAGTTGATTCTAACATGAGAAAGTTGTGTGCTGCTCAAAAAGGGCTTTTGCATTTCCTGCATGACAAAGTTGGAGAGTGGTGGGGTTAGTTCCTCAAGAAAACATCGTTCTCTTCCTCAGTTTTGAATCCTTTATATTGAGAAATAAGTAAAACGTGTTACTTTTGGTTGGTGTCCCATATAGGGAGGACAGTTTGCTTCTAATTTGTTTGTCCAATATGTTACCTTTGATTTGTCCCCAATTTGGCTTCAGCTTTGCCGAAAACCTTGATGGTCCGAATCCAATGATTTTTGGCCAAAGTTGGTGGGGAAACCACTCCCCGACAGTGGGTTGTGTGCTACAAGAATGGCATTGACAAACTCTAATTTGATTTTTTTGATGCCGCTACCAATTGGTAATTGCATCTAATCTTTTTAAACTTAATTTTGTAAGATTTTTTTCTCAAGAGTGGTGTTTGCGGCAGAGCTACTATTAGTTGGCTGCCTCAAGATGAACAAACATGTCTTCAGACTTTTTTTGGTTTCTTGTGCTACCATGTCTGCTATTATAAGGATTTTGAAGATGTGCATCTTATTTTGCCTTTTCCTATGAACAGCAGCTTTGTGATGAAAAAAATTCTTTGATGTTGTGAAATAAGTCTATGCACTGTTCATGAAAAACACTCCAAAGCACAAAAAATTGATTATTTGGCTTTGTATGAAGTTTGCTCAGATACCCTCGTATGCTAGGTTGGATACTCAGCCCCCAAATTAAACTGCATATGGTTTTGACATATCTTAGACCAAGTTTGGGTTGGGATGGCCCTTAAATAAACCGATCTGTGATAGAAACATTGGTCGAGCGACAGATGCACATGAGAGAGTAGTCCTTTAAAACAGTCCTAGGCATGGTATTTATCCAATAATTCTATTTGATAATGAAATGTAAAATAACAAGCCAACTAGATAAAATGAGTGTTTTTCAAAATTTATCATGTCCAAGGGGTATACTTTTCTTGTTTTTCTTCCTTTGTGCAAGTCAAAGAAATTTGGTGGCTTTCCTCTACGGCTTTTTGATGATTTGGTTGCTGACCTACCCGGATTCGAAATGGGACCCCCTCAAAGTTAAAGGGATCTGCACTATGGTCTTCACTCTGCTCAATCTGATAGAGCCTCTTTCGGTTCGTTTTGCTTTCCACACCCTGTCTTCCATGTGAGCAGTTTGAAGCAGTCGATCCAGTAGCAAGGGTATCAGGTCCATCCATCGATGATCCGGATTCCGGATTCAGACGATGAAGCCATGGCAGTTGGTCAAGGGGATTGATCATCTATTATCTTAAAAAGAGATTCTCTCAAGGAAGTGACCCCCGATGAATTGTTTCCAGTGGAAAGAAAATGGGTCAGTTATAAGGGCCTTGTGCATTCCATTTAAGAAAGGTTATGGAAAAAGAAAAAAGAGGAATGAAGACCGACCACATCTCGAGTGAAATTGTCCATTGTTGCCCGCTGTGTAGGCAGCACATGTGCTTCATTGTCTACGGTGCGTTAAGGCCCGACTACGCTTTTTGGAGTGGACATCTTTCCTTACAATAGGAGAAATACGGGTCCAAGTTTAGACCGCTCACAAATGGCTTTCCTCTACGGGTTTTCTGAAGGGGCTTGCTTTTTGATGATTTGGTTTCTGACCTAGACAAATGTTTTGCTCTATTGCAATGAAATTGCACTATCTCATGCATAATCACCACAGGAACAATAGAAGAGCATGAAGACGATTGCTTTTATCTTGATACTCATGTTTTCTTGCTTTCATGTCAATTTCCTGTTTACCTTCTTCAATTAGATGCATCTTTGTCAGTTATTTTACCCAAAGTATTGATATTATTGTTACCACTTTGTTCTTTTTTGTTATCATTCTTCTCTTTGTTGGCAAGCCATAGGCATAGGTAATGTTGCTTAGCATAGGAAAAGAGCCTAAGAGGATGAAGTGCAGTCTTACCAACCCCAGAAAATTCTAGGGACAAGAATACGTTCGGCCTTATAAAATGGATTGAGTTGTGAGGCTATAATTTGTGTTACACAAAGAAGAAGAAGCACCGGAAAGATGGTGAGAGAAAGCACCAAAAAAAAGGAACTTCATTAAAAAAAAGGAATTCAAGTGTTGCACACCAAATCTCGGAGAGCCTTGCAATGTACCGTAGGTAAGGAACTTAGTGCGGTGCATGGGGTTGAAGAGACGTATGCATGCTACTGATAGTGCCCTGTGCCTGAGCTTGGCACTGGGCTGTGTAAAGGGGTGTGGCATGTGCACGGGTTGGTGCAACGCATGTGCTGAAAAGGTGTGTGCATGTCACTAATTGCGTCATGTGCCTGCGCATGGCACTGGAAGGAGTGTGTGACATGTGCACGGGCAGGATGCAATGCACATTCATAAGAGGTGCGTGCATGCCACAGATTGTGTCCTGTGCTGGAGTGTGGCATCCTGTGCAAGGAGTGTGGCATGTGCACAGGTGTGGTGCAGTGCAGATGCGGCAACAGATGCACAGATGTGTGTGAAGTGTGGTGGAAGTGCCCCAAGAGTGATAGATTGGTTGGTTGCGGCGTGCATGAGGCAGTCGGGCCAACCCCGTGGCAAACAGGCATTGCCCATGTGTGCAGAGTTTAGTGCACATGCATAACAGTGGTGTCGCGTGTTGCACAGACCATTGTCGTGCGTGATGCATGTGGCGTGTGAAGCACATCATGCAGTGGGCACGTGGTTGCGGTGAGCTTGGTAATGGCTTGGCATGTGCAACAATGTGCGCAGTGTGGGCACAATTGCGTGCATAATATTTGAGGCGATAATTTAACGAGCATTTGAAGTTGTTTGGGGCCAAGATCGAAGATTCACCATGTAAATGGACTATGGGGAATGCGTGAGTGAAGGTGGATTTGAAAAATTTGGAAGTTGAAAATTTTATGGTTCTCCAAGTGTTATTCGGGTTCCTCTTACTGGCAAGGGGCCTGGCTCCTAAAACATCTATATAGGGGACCTCCTATTTGAGTTGTCTGGCACATGTTGCAACAACTTGGCATAGGCACCCCCTATATCGCACAGGCAGCACTGGGAGTGCATGGGGGTGTCCGTGTGTAGTGCAAATTCCCCATGGGACGTAGGCAAAGGCCTTGGGTGCGCGGGTAGGCAACTCTTGGTGCGGCGGTGCGGTCCAAACCGTGCATGGTGGCACGGGGTTGTGCAAGTGAGTGCACAACGCCAACAAATGAGTTTGGGTGGTGCTTTTCGCTATGGCATGGAATCATCAATTGGTCTTCGGACTGGGGGTCAAAAGACCTTGTCCCTTCGGTGGTGAGGTTATGGTTGGGGCGTGCCTATGGGGCCGCTATCTGCTCCACGGCATGCGAGGCTAAGGCATCCGTGCATTGTTGGCTCGGATGGCTGGAATTGAGGAAATGTGGCTTGCAATGATTGTTGGAGGCATGACATGCATCGGTAAAGGTTTTGGGATGTGTTATGCTCCTCATGACCCGTGTTGGATGTTGGTTAAGTTGGTAGTGCTGCGAAGGCATGTTTCAGATCTTGTCAATGTGAGCTTGCTTATGGGAGTAGTAAGGCACGCTTGGCTCGACGATTGAAGGTGCTAGCCGGTATGGGACGACTATGCACGTAAGTGGCAATCAGATGCACGATGGACCATGTTCGGAAGGATTTCTTGAAAAGAAGAGTTTGCTAAGTTGACGTTCCGCTGGGTAAGAAGTTTACGTGTGGAAAATACGTGCTGTGAGGCTGACTAGGCCGTGAGGCCTAGTGCCGCACGGGCGTTCCTTGGCTTGAAAGGCGAAAAATTTGGCCTTGGAAAATTAGCCCGTGATAGTGTCATGGGCTGAAAGTGAAAAGCCCTCGTGACCTGCCCCGGTGCTCCCCAACACCGATGGCTGGCCTCTCGAGTGTGCTGCAATTAGACACAAGCAGTCACATGATGGGTGTACAAATGCAGCAACACAAGCATGTGTGCATCCAATCACATAAAGATAGAGAAGGTAAGAATGTAGAAACTTCTTATAGTAAAAGAAAGCAAGTACAAAGAGTTCTGTATCACTTAATACACTGGAGTTCTTAGGAAAAAACTCATTACAACACTTAAAGAGGGTGGAGAGGTATTACATAAAGTTAAACAAAGTGAAAAACTTGGCAGTTCGGAACACGCTCTTCTGCTAAGTTGGCACTATCCTCGACGTCAATCGGGCATGGTATTCCTCCACGAGCTGGTGATGTTTCTTCATGCTGGATGTTTTTTCTCAAGTTGCTTCACTCTCTAGTAGTCATTTCTACTGCACCAAATAATTCTTCACTTCATTGATGTAGTTGTTGGAGTGGTTCAGGATCACTTCTAATTCTTTGCTTATTGTGCTGGTTGAACACATGAAAGACTGGATGCACTTGAAAGTTTGTTGTTAAGTTTAACTTGTATGCCAAGTTTCTAATGCACCTTGTGATGGTAAATGGGTCATCATATTTGCAAATGAGACCTCAATGGTGACCCCAAAAAGATAATTGTGCATGAAGCAAAAAGCTTCACCAACACCTTATCTCCAACGCAAAACTCTACGCATTGATGCTTCTCGTCTATCTATTTCTTCATATGCTTCATTGCCTTGTTCAAATATGCTTTCACCAACTTCGTCTGGTCATGCAAGTTTCTGATGAACTAATATGCATAAGACACTTTTTCACGTCCTCGAGCAGCAAGAGAGTATGGAGTCTACGAATGCTATCTTGTTGCAACTTCAAATGGATTGTGGTTGGCACTAAAAAAGTGTCGAAGATATTCTTCCAGCTTATCGTCTATCTGCTCGGTCTGCCCATTAGTCTAGGGATAAAAACTCATGCTGAAGTGCAAGTTTTTTCCCATCGAGCGGAATACTTCTTGCCAAATTTTTTTAATAAAACAAGCATCGCGATCACTGACAATGCACATTGAGATTTTTCTAATGCTTGACCACGTACCGCACGAACAACTTCACAGTGTCAGCAGTTGAGGCAAGTGGCAGGATAGGTATAAAGACAACATACTTTAAAAATGTGTCCACAACCACAATAATTGAGTTGTACCCCTATGCAATAGGCAAGCTGACAATAAAGTACATGGTGATACACCCCTGTGCAGTTGGCAAGCTGACAATGAAGTCCATGCTTTCTCATGTCGTGAAGGTAGCTTCTTCGACAATTTTAGGGGCATCACATCACCGAACTCTATGGGCACTAAGGCCCTTGGGACATCAACAACATATCTTACTTCTTTCACTTCTAGGATCGTCACAAGGAAGGTCTCATCACCTCTCTTCAGACCTTTCTTCAGTTGGAGTGCTGACACCAAACACTCACAAGGCTTCTCTGCAGGCAGTGTGGCAATCATGCAAGACTATTTCATCCTTAAAATTGATAGTGTTCAGATGAGGCATCAGCAATGCCTTGTTGCTTTATAAGAATTTCATTCCAAGGATGACCTTAAAATTATCAATTGGGGCTACCAAAAATGTGGTCTCTCCATACTAGCTCAGGATGCGTATTGGCGTATCGTGGATAAACTATAGACTTGGCTTTGGAGCTGACGGTTTTCATTCGGCTCTCCTTTTCTCAGTGGAATCTCAATCACTGCGCTTCTTCAAGAGAAACAAAGTTGTGTGTGGCGCTCGTGTCTATCGAGGTCTTTTTTAGTCTTATGTTCATAAGGATTTTCAATTACATCAGCTTTTATATGTGATGATTCCTAGAGTAATAACCTCAATTGGATTGTGTCTAAGGTTGATTTTGTATTGTATATGATACTTGGAGGTATGCCATCCAGTATTTGGAGTGGTTAGCATGTGGTCATCGATGAATTCGTTGACACATTACTCTCTGGAGTCATATAAAACTTTGTAATAAAAAAAAAAAATTTAAAATTTTTGAGTTTTGAAATTTTTTTAAAAAAGTTAATTTTTTTAGGAATGTTACATGTGCCCTCTCTCCTAAAAATCCTCCAAAGCTACTTATCAAAGAGGGTGGTATTAAACCTCGCCAAATTGTGAATACCCAAGCTACCAACCCCCAATGATTAAGAAACCACCGACCAAGAAATGAGTGCTCTTGACTTCTCATCAAGGTTACTTTTCGACTTTCTTAGGGATTCTAAAAATTTGAAGAAAGTGTATGGCCAAGCAACAAATATTAAATCTCACCAAATTGATCCTACCTGATCTAGAAAGAACGCTTGAGGCACATGTCTGAATTTTTTAGCACATCCTATACTCCACCTCGCTCCAATGAGACTTCCTAGAGATCCCCACATGAAGCTTCATTGGCAAAGAACCCGCTTCATAATTAAAGATGGGCAATGCTAACCTTTGAGATTCACCCGAGAAATCATTAAATACTATAACCTGACTCTTTCCCTTATTCATTCGCAACTCAAAAAATTTTGAAAAGCACTTTAGAATAATCCACAAGGCTCATAAATTCTTTTTCTATCCCTCCCCAAAAATCAAGACGTCATCCCCAAGAAGAATGTGTTATCGATACTAGTCTGACACCTTACATCCCAAGATAAAGAGAAGAGCAGAGAGTGAGTCTCCTTATCTTAAACCCCTCTTTGGCTTAAAAAATCCACTCCTCTCCATTAAGAGACACTGCAATTGAGGTTGCGAACAACATCCCCTCAATCCAATGTTCCCACTTCTCTCCAAACCCCATCCGTCTTAACCAAACCAACAAAAATCTTCGATCAATACAATCAAAAAGCATTTTCCAAATCTAGTTTTGAGATAAAAGACTTCGTGCCTGATTGATAGAAGGTCTCATAGGCAATGACACACATCATGTAGATGATGGCCTAAGATAAAAGTGCTTTGAGACTCTGATATAAGGTTTTTGATCACCTGCTTGATTCTAGAGGCCAAGACTTTGAATATGATCTTGAAATGTGTGCCCACCAAAGATATTGGCCTGAATCTACCAATATCTTCCTCTTGCATATCTTTAGAAATAAGAATGAGAGAGGACTTACTCACTACCCTGGGAATTCGAGCGTTATGGTGAAAGTCCACCATCACTTAAAGCAAACCCCCCCTACGCTATCTCAAGTGTGCTTATAGAACTCAATAAAAAATTCATCCTTTCTTGGAGACTTGCCATTTTGCACTCTTGATATCCTCCAAAGAGAAGGCATTAGTGATGCCAACCCTTTTGTCCTCACTCAAACATTTAAATGGTATATGGGATACATCATATTCAGATTGAACCACCAAAGAGAAACACCTTAAAATACTCAATTGCGCAGGGCAATACTTGGGGACCTTCCTTTCTGAGCCCATTGATGACCATGGATGAAATTCCATTGATCCTCTTATGAGTTGAAGCACAAAGGTAAAAATAATGGGTGTTCATTTCTGATTTGATCTTATGAGCTTTTTCTTTTTGTTTTCACCTTATGCAATCACGGATTCTCCATTCACCTATCAGGTTAACAAGATTTTATCTCTCCATTTTCAGATTGGATGCCAACTCCAAATCCAAGATCCTCCCAAACCTCCAAGTCTTTGAATTTTACCAGGCACTTGGACTTACTACATTCAATGAGGTTGTGCCTATCATAACCCAGTTTATCGTTAATTCTTTGAGCTGCCCACCCCCCACCAAGGGGGCTGAATAGCAAGCAGGTTATATGTTCCCCCCCGGAACACGCAAGTGTGTGTTCTCGGGTTTGAATGAGTGCCACGTATGTAAGCACATGGGGCTCGTTTTCCCGTGTGTGTCTGCATCACTTAGCATCGAAGTCCGGTGCATTTGCAAAGACTTAAGTACCCTTTCCCGCCATTAGCGCCATGAAACAATATTTTGAGTAAAGGACAAAAATGTCCTCCCACCATAGTTTGCAAATACTAAGTACCTTTAACCGCCATTGGTGCCATAAAACAATGTTTCGAGTAAAGAACAAAAATGTCCTCTCGCCAGAAAGGGTTAAAATCATCATCGTTTTTTCCCTAAGGAGTAAACTCATCTGCTTTAACAGGAGCTCCTCGTAATATGTCACCATAAACATTCTGGATCACCCTTTGACGATGCACCATCTACTGTAACATGAGCTCCCTTTCATGATGCAACCTTTGTCGTCGTCTGTTGTCGCCAGAGCACCCTTTGCCATCGTCTGCTGCCGCCAGAGCGTAGTCGGAGCACCGTTGCCACCATCAGCTGCATCTACCTTCTAGGTGTTTCTCCTCCACTGTGGGATTAGCAAAACTTGTGTCCTAGAAGGTGAGTTTTGTGTAAGTTTTTGTTATGTAAACAAATCGATTTGTAAATCCGAATGTTAAATCTTACAAGTGGTTGTACTATACATGCTAAATAACATCTATTTTCATACTGAAACAAGAGTCATGAAAGGCAACAATATGTACTTATGAAGACTAAACTTCTACAACGATTTGTAAGTTTAAAATTAACAAAGAGTTATACATTTAATACAGTAGCGATTTGTACGTTTGAAGCAGTAGCGATTTACAATTTATGATTCATGATTTATACATTTAAAGCAACAACGATTTATACATTTAATGCAGTAGCGATTTATGATTTACAACGATATATACTTATGAAGGGTTCAATTTCTACAACGATTTGTATGTTTGAAGGAGCGCTTTGTACGTTCGATGCAGCAACGATTTATACATTTGAAGCAGTAGTCATGTGTATTTATGATTTATGAAGTTACCATGATTTGTACTTAAGTTTGCTAAATCGTACTACGATGTTTACTTAGGAAGCCAAAACGTTACAATGATATGTACTTTGGAAGGGTGTGATTTGTACAATGATTTATACGTTTGAAGCAACAACGATTTATACGTTTGATGCAGTAGCGATGTGTAATTATGAAGTTACCTCGATTTGTACTTAATTTTGCTAAATCGTACTACGATGTTTATTTATGAAGCCAAATATTACGACGGCTTTTAATATTGGTGATTGTGTAATGAATGCAATAATTTGTAATAATATATACTTGGGAAAGCGGTTGTAACATACAATATGAAAGTGCTGTAGGATCGAGGCAACGAGCACTAGAGGGGGGGGGGTGAATAGTGCTTTTAAATAACGTCTTTGGAATTTTGAGATTCGCAAAGCAATCACACAAAGAACACAAGAATTTATCTTGGTTCGGTCTTCTTGACCTACATCCAGTCCCCAAGCAAAACCCGCTTGAGATTTTCACTATCAACCTTGTCTGGCCACAAGAATATACAGACCAAATTTGGTCCCACTTTTAGTAACAACCCTACTGAAAGCAAACAACTCCTTTAAACTAAGAAGTTCTTTCTTTTTACAGAAAAATATAAGCAAACTTACAATCAACCTACGAGCCTTTCTTACAAATGCATATGAAATGCAATTGGCTTCTGAGGTTGTTGAAATACTCAACTCACGAATTCACTATCTCTCAAAGGAATTTGAGTGAAAAACTGGAGTAAAAATATCAAGTGAGTGAGAAAACAAATACTTGAATGAATAGGAGTGAAAAGCATAGAATTCAATCTTTGTAATTCGATTGGATTCGATTGTTTTTTAGTGTGAATGCACTCATATTTATAGTTGAAACATTCCATACGTTAAGGGTGTGAAAGGGTGTCAAAACAGTCACTTTTGAATGGTCAATTTGTTTAAAAAATGAAAAGACACACCTTTTAAAAGTTACAAAAAAAATGACAATATTAGTCGACTGGAACAATAGTTAGTCGACTGAAATCAAATATTAGCAGACTGACAGTTATCGTCAGTCGACTACTGTGTTTAACAGAGCCGTTTTAAAATCTGGAGTTTGAAACTTAGTCGACTAAAGAAAAGTTAGTTGACTGATAAAAATCATCAATAGACTGAAAAATCTTTCAGTCGACTACTATTAAATTTTCTGAAAACAAACATTCTGTTCGGTTGACTAAGAAAACCTTCAGTCGACTCCTGCTAAATTTTTCAGAAATCAAACATTCTATCTGGTTGACTAAGAGTCGATTAGTCGACTAATTCATAAAATTGATATTTTTGCTTTGAAAAATTGGCACGAGAAAGTTGGTCGACTGGTGAGTCTGTTGGTCAACTAATAAACATAAAAAATTAAGTAAAGAGTTTTCTAAAATGATTTTCATGAAGGGTTCTTTTAGAAAAGTTTTTCTAAAGACTTTTTAGGTGAAATGCAATTAAAATATGCACTCTAAGTAAGGCTCTTACAAGAATCTAAGACATTTAATGAAATTTACATTTGCACATTTGTCTTCAAAGATTCTTCATTGAATTGTTCAATTCTTGTCATCTTTCTTCATTGCCTTATCTGAAATGTAGTTTATTCACTTGTTCATCATCAACATCTAGTTCTAGAAATGTCATATATGGCTTCGTTGTCATAACACAATGATGCAGTTAAATTTATGTGTTGTGCAGGTTAGCAATGACTACAATTTGTAAGACAAGAAAGCCTTCGTTGTTTGAGGGGATGACTCTTGGAGAAATCATCTGCCAATCTGATATATATGAGGGTTATGTAAAGTACCAAAATATAATGAATATTGAGAATGAAAAAGATAGGAACAAATTGTTGGATATTTATTATGCGGAGCCTGATCCATCAGATATTGAAGATGAAAAGCAATCACAGAAAGATGAGGAAGAACTAAAGATGAAGAAGAAGAAGAAGGATGACGAAGAGAAGGAAAAGAAAAGGAAGAAGGAGGAGGAGAACGAAAACTATGTGCACTTATGAGGCAAAATGATTTCTTCCTGCCGACCATGCAAAATTAAATCTATATGCACATCATTCTTCATGTTATCTATCATGATCGTCAGTTGCATCACACTATACTATGCATCGAGTTGTTATTTACCGTGCCAATAAAAGAAATGACTTATCGTATATGTGTGTTGACAATAGCGATTCAAGAGACAACGATTTAATGACATCTACGACACTGCGAAGTGATTTCAATTTTAATTGCTAAATGAACAACGATTTGAATATGCATATCGCTACCATAATCGTGCAACAATGTAAATGTTGCACGCACACATTTCAATATCATAATACAAATATCATACAAATCGACACTAACAAACACATAATATGTTACAAATCGATATACATATCGCATAATATATTACGAATCGATACGAAAATTTAGCATGATAGCTTACAAATCGATATCAACAAACAAAACAATATCTCACAAATCAATAGTATGTTACTACAACAACGATTTATTTTATACTATTCCAATATTTTCTATATAAAGGCAAATCAGTGTTGCTTACATAGACATCATTGCTTAAATCGCAAACATCACAACCGAAATCCAGGTCTCATAAGGCATATCAATTTTTGACAACGAACATGATGTGAAAAGATGTGTCTTTTACAAATAAATGACATATTTTCGTAACAAAGGCAAATCGTTGTGAAGATTTATGATTTATGATTTACACATTTAAAGCAACAACGATTTATACATTTAATGCAGTAGAGATTTATGATTTATAAAGTTATCAAGATTTGTAATCAAGTTTGTTAAATCGTACAACGATGTTTAATGTTGAAGTCCAAACATTACAACTATATGTACTTATGAAGGGTGCAATTTCTACATTGATTTGTACGTTTAAAGCACTGATTTGTACGTTTAAAGCAGGAACCCTAAAACCCTTAATGCCTAAACCCTAAACCCTAAACCCTAAAACCTAAAACCCAAAACCCAAAACCCAAAACCCTAAACCCTAACCCTAAACCCTTAACCTAAAACTAAACCCTAATCCTAAACCCTTAACCTAAACCCTAAACCCTTAATATCTTACTAAACCCTAACCCTAAACCCGTAACCTAAACCTTAAACCCTTAATATCTTACTAAACCCTAACCCTAAACCCCAAACCCTTAATATCTTACTAAACGGTAATGCTAAACCCTAAACCTTAAACCCTAAACCCTAACCCTAAACCCTAAATATCTTACTAAACCGTAATGCTAAACCATAAACCCTTAATATATTACTAAACCCTAAACCTTAAACCCTAAACCCTTAACCTAATCCCTAAACCCTTAACATCTTACTAAACCATAACCCTAGACCCTAAACACTAACCCTTAACCTAAATCCTAACCCTTAATATCTTACTAAACCCTAACCCTAAACCCTTAACCTAAACCCTAAATCCTTAACCTAAACCCTAAATCCTTAATATCTTACTAAACCCTAACCCTAAACCCTAAACCCTTAACATCTTACAAAACTGTAATGCTAAACCATAAACCCTCAATATATTACTAAACCCTAAACCGTAAACCCTAAACCTTAAACCCTAATCCTAAAACCTATAAACTAAACCCTATACCTAAACCCTTGATTATAAAGATGATTCATTATATCGATTTATAAGCCATAAACAAGAATTTCCATATCGATTTGTATGATATTTGATCATCGGTTTGCGTTATACTATGACAATATTTTTGTAACAAAGGCAAATCGACTAAACATTACAACGATTTTTATGATATCAATAGGATTTGCCATATCAATTTAAGAAAATGTTTTGATTCTTAATATCGATTTAAGATATTGTTTTGATTCTAAATATCAATTTTTAAGATATCAAAACGATTTTTCAAATCGATTTAAGATATTGTTCTGAATCTTAATATCGATTTTTGTGTTGATTCTTGATATCAATTTAAGTTATTGTTTTGATTCTTAATATTGATTTATATGTTATTGTTATGATTCTAAATATCGAGTTATATGTTGATTCTATATATCGATTTATAAGCTATCAACAAGAATTTTCATATCAATTTGTATGATGCTATGATAATATTTTCGTAACAAAGGCAAATGAACTAAACTGTTGTCACTGAACAAATCATTGTAATGATCGGCGTTCGTAAATAAAAATCGAAACAATCATTTTGCGTTGTGTACAATGAAAATGCCACTAATTTGCTTTTACGAGTTGTTCCTATCGCGATTTACATAGTTGAGTTAATAAATGTCTGAAACAGTGAATTATGAAACGTAAAAGCAATCTACTAGTAATGAATTGCTTTGCATAAATTTTGATAAATGGCTGAAATGATTTGCATAAACGCGCTCTGTACTCATGCACCATGATTTTTATCCAGATGTAACCGACATAGACATCATTGTGTAAATCATTATACCATCGCGATTTACACAATGACATCTGTCTTTTAGACAATGAGCTTTGTCTAAGTAAATGACACATACCATCACGTGATTTACACAATGACGTATGAAGGCCACATGCTATCGCGATTTGCTTTTACAAACACATATCGTTCTCGTCGCAATTTTGTAACTACAAATCCACATGATTTAAAACCACATTCATATACAAAAAATATTAGAATTTAGATACAATACATCATGACCAATGGTTTGGCTTACATACAATACATGACCATCATCAAGAAAGAAAACATATATCATCACAAGTATGAAACCCAAGTCCAAATTAATGATGAGCTTCTAATGCAATCCAGGTGCGAGAATGTGGAAAGCTATTTATGGGAGACATTTCCGTCAAACGCATATCTATCTTTATGAGACTCCCATTTTTACAGAAGCGATCACCAAAACATTCATATCGTTCATCATCGAGTTTATTTCCTGCTGCAAAGCGATTTTATTTGCAGCTACAGATACATCCTCTCCAAGAAAATAATCTCATTAGTAATGGCATGCCACAACACTATTTCCCTCGGGCTGATGCTGATAGAGACTTGAGCAATGGTACACCTTGAGAATATGCTTCACAAACTTCAGCTCAGGCACTGTCCCCTTGAAGAGTCAATGGGCTACATTATAAATCTCTTTTATGTATTTGTCATAAATTATATCGAAGACAAATATGTAAAAGCGACTTATGATGTAGCTCATCCGCTCTTTCAAGGGTTCAGTGTCTGAGCTGAAGTTTGTGAAGCATATTCTTAAGAGTGCACCACTGCTGGAGTCTCTATCAGCCTCAGCCCAAGGAAAATGGTGCAGTGGGCTGCCATTACTAACAAGCTCATTTTATTGGAGATGATATATCTGCAACTGCACATAGAATTGCTTTGTAGCAGAAAATGAACTCGACGATGAACGCTATGGATGTTTTGGTGATCTCTTCTGTAAAAATGGGAGTCTCTAAAAGATAGATATGTGTTTGACAAAAATATCGAAGAAGGAGAAAAAGAAGAAGACAAAGGCGGAGGAGAAAGAAGAAGAAGAAGAAGAAGAAGAAGAAGAAGAAGAAGAAGAAGAAGAAGAAGAAGAAGAAGAAGAAGAAGAAGAAGAAGAAGAAGCTGCACTACAGCAGAAAATAGGTTAAATAGACTAGGGTTTTACATCTGGATAACAGGTCAGGTTGGGTCGGGTAGGGTTTTATATATATCTATACTAGTGTTCCATATCGATTTAAGATATTGTTCTAAATCTTAATATCGATTTATGTGCTGATTTTTTATATCAATTTAAGTTATTATTTTGATTCTTAATATTGATTTATATGTTATTGTTATGATTCTAAATATCGAGTTATATGCTGATTCTGTATATCGATTTATAAGCTATCAAAAAGACTTTCCATATCGATTTGTATGATGCCATCAACAAGACTTTCAAAATTGTAGCTCTGTAGGCTAGATGAGACAACAATCTATACATGTGAATGATACCTATTATAATAATTTTTACATGTGAATGTGTTATCATCGCAAAATTTTTAACTTTTGCGAATCAAACTGACCTTTGAAATAGTTTTTGAAAATAACTCGCCTCCGTTTAAAATGCGGGAAAATTCTGTAGAATGGGACTCGCCTGTCGGTATGAGGTTCAACCGTTCCTACCACCTTTAACAGGGGTAATTGAACCAAAGATCAAATTTATGCTCTACTCTATTCAACTTGTCTAAATCATATTCTAATTTCTAAATGCACATAGAATCAGGCATGTGTTATGAATTTTCAGAAAATGCACATTTGAAAACATGATGTTTGCTTTGAATGATTGAAATATTTAGAAAATGTAAATCTTGGAAATGATATCACATGAAAAATCATGAATTGGGATTTGAAATGTACTTCTGAGAGAAGTAAAAATCGATTTTGAGAAATCTTTGACATTTGGTGAAAATCGATTCTGAGAAACTTGGTTTCTCTGAATTCAAACTTGGAAATTGAAATTCTAACTTAGAAAATTTGAATTTGGAACTTGGGAAATACTTGAAATATCATTGGCAAATCCATATTCTTTTGAATAAAACTTAGAAAAATTCTAACTGCAAACTTTGAAATTGACTGCATAACTTTGGAAAATTGAGTTTAAGAACTTGAGAAACACTTGAAATATTCTTTGAAATTCAATGCTTTTGGGAAAATCGATTTTGCTATAAGACTTAGGATATTTTGAGAAGATGAACTTCTTTGAATTGAGATTTGAATTAAAATTGGCAAATGCATGAAATGAATGAATATGGATTTGAGGAATTGAGAAATACTTTTTTGTATTTTTGAGAAATGCAGTGCATTTTTGAAGTTAGCCTAAGAGTGTAGGCTGAATGTGAAGATCATAAATCTAGATATCCTTCATATTCTGATTATGGCCATAAATACGAATTCCACCAAGTTTATAAACTTCATAAAAGCTAGTGTATGTGCCATTCGTGTAGACCATAGTGAGTTTGAATATGCATGAATCATCATCCATCACACATTAACATTATTAAGAAGAAAATAAACTATATGCAATGCAGCCTAAGCTAAGCAGGAAATGTAAATTCTTATTCCAAACCTTAATTATAAATTACATCACTATTGAAATTTAAATACATGAAAAATAAAGTCTTCAATGTACCTGCAAAACTAGAAAACTTTGTTAGTGATGATATGTTGGCTTTTCTAGATTTATCCAGCAATATCAGGAAATTGCTGGATTTTGCTAGATATAAGCCTTTTTGCCATGATTCCCTTAAATCAAAATTGATAAAGTATGAAATAAAATTGAATAAATAAGGAAGATAAGATATGAAATTTCGAAATTGGTGTCAAAATGACCAAAATACCCCTAATAACAAGACTATGGCCTTGAAATTAGGGTTTTTAGAAATATATTTGGTAAAGTGCAAGTTTTGAAATTCAAATGAAAATATACTAAACTAAATATGATGTGACATGCTTAAAAATATGAAAATTAGGGTTAGGGATTTCGAAATTGAGGTCAAATGACCAAATTGCCCCTGATAGCAAGACTATGGCCTTGAAATCAGGGTTTTTAGAAATAGATTTTGGTAAAAACTTAGGTTTTATGCACTAAATGAAATCAAATGAGCACAAAATTAAACCTAAAGCATCCTAATATGATTATGAACATGATTAAACCCTAAAAATATATGCTTATGCACGAAAATCCAAGAATATCACAAAAAACTGTGATTTTAGCAATGTTTTTGGATCTTTTAGGAACCCGGTTTTGCAATTTTATTAATTCAGAGATCAAATGGATTTCAAAATCCATAAAATTGGTACCTGCACTTGTTATAACTCTAATGTCGAATTGGAATTATAAAAATAATTTTTTGACATTGAATTAATCCGAAAATTGCATTAAACTTTAAAAATATGCTATTTTTGACCTAATTCACCAACCAGTCTCAGTCCAAGACCTGAACCAGGGGTCAAATCTCCATGGAAATTTATGAAATTTTACATAGACTAACTAAGAAGAAAAACAAAGATTTCACAATTTACAAATCGGAAAAATCATCTCCGGTTAGATAGAAACCCTTCCGGCAATCTGGGCTAAAATATATCACTTTTAACAGGGATTAAAACGGCTACTTCAGATTGAAAATACAGACATAAATAGCAATCCTAAACAAAAATATCTCAAATTTTAGTGGTGAACAGTAAACAGAAAAAATAACAATACTCACTTTTTACAGATCATGAATCGGATCTGTGGTTTGGGATTTATGACTAACACAAGTCTGATTAGGGTTTTGGTAAACCCTAATGAGTTTTAAATTTAAAAACAGATTCTCTGAAAGGGGAAAAATAGTAAACAGTGATAAAAAAATCCTAAAATTTGACAGCAAACAGATCTACTCAATGTGAATCCATAGCATTTTACAGATCTAAAATCGGATATAAGATGAGAGAAATATCATCACAGCAAGTTACCTTCTTGATTTTAACCACGATTTTAAAGCTTTAAAAACCCGATTTGATGTCTGATTTTTTTTTACAGGGTTCCCGAGATCCAAAACCTCTGATTTTTCTACAGTAACTCAATAACTCATGCATGCACCACATATAAAAAAATCAGAAATAAACAATGAGAACTTTAATCCGAAATAACATTATCTTTACTGTTCTAAACCTAAAACACACAGAAATTTAAGAAACTTGGAAAACCATGCACTAACTAATGTAAATCAATAAAATAAACCATAAAACAGTAAATAAAAATTATTTGTATGCTATAGAACGTAAAACAAACATAAATAAACCATGAAAATAAAATAAAAACAGGGAATCAATGGCTGGAATTTGATAGCACCTTTAAAACATAGATTTAACCCATTAAAAGGGTAAATCATATATTTTATTGGTTAATAATGTAAAGAATCATATTAAAATCAATTCTAATGGATTAAAATCCCTGTAAATCATCCAAAACAGGGTTAGATCACCTTCTTGGATCGTTCTTGCTGATTCTTGATGGTTCTTGAGGTGAAACCATGGTTGGATCTTCACAAGGAGGGGTGTCCAAGCCTAGATCTAGGTTTAAATCATTAAAAACACTAAATAAAATATTAAAAATTGAAGAAATTATTTACCTTGGAGTTGCAGCAATGGAGGAAGGCTGGAGAGGAGAGAGAAGCTCCAAGAATCCAATAGGAGGTGGCTGGAAAAATCATCCCCCATAGGGCCTCTTTATAAAGAAAATTTTTTAGGTTAAAAAAAATTAAGTTTTTCTAAATTTTTTGGACTCTCTAAGGGGGGCGATTTTGGGGTGTAAAGACTATCCTACCACTAGCCTAAATTATCCTATTTAATACCTAATTAACCCCTAGACTCTTCTAAAAAATCCCCAAATGTAATGCCACTTGGCATTTTTAACATTTGAATTTTAAAACACCTTTTAAAAACCTTTAAAAACACTAGTTTTAAAAACTAAACTTCAAAATGAGTTTTTAAAATGAATTTTGACTCTTCTAAACCCCTAACACTAACCAAGACACTGACTAACCCTAGTCTAGCCCTGACTTACTCGAATATGGCGCCACCCCGAGTGGGCCCTACTTGAGTTTTTACAAAAAGATGATTTTAAAACTTGAAATTGAAGGAGTTTTCAAAAGGATTTTCAAAAGGATTTTCAAAAGGATTTTCAAAAGTAATCTTAAAATTAGAATTTTTGAAATGGCATAGGGTTCTAACTAGGTTAGAACTCCTCTGGATATGGTGCCAACTGAGTGGGCCCACATCGAGTTTTGGAAATTTTGAAATAAACACTGAAGACGGCTTTGAAAAAGGGTTAGAATCGACATTTGAAATTCAAGATCTTTGAAAATAGGGTCTCAAGCGAACTGGAACTCCGAGTTAGAGTCCTGAACTCTTAGGACTCTGAGATTTTAAATTTTAGAATTCAAATGTAAAAATTTTTGAAAGATTTTATCAAGAAATAATGAAATAAGTCAGAAAACACAGTCAGGGTTAGACTCTTAACTCAACCGAACTCTAAAATAGAGTTTTGAACTAACTGGACTCTGTAAAATGACCTAAATTTCGAAAGCAAACGAAAAAGATTGAAAATGGAAGTAAAACAAAC
This sequence comes from Nuphar pumila, assembly GCF_984573655.1. Taxonomy (NCBI): domain Eukaryota; kingdom Viridiplantae; phylum Streptophyta; class Magnoliopsida; order Nymphaeales; family Nymphaeaceae; genus Nuphar; species Nuphar pumila. Next base: position 34,225,122 of record NC_143262.1, read on the forward strand.
TTCAAAACAGACTTTTGACCAGATTAGGACTCTGAGATAGAGTCCTGATCGGACTGAAACTTTCAAAAATTTAAGAAATTTGATGAATAGAGGAATTCAGAAGCGACACCACCTAAATGGGTCTCATCTGTGAATTGAAATCGATTAAAATTTGAATTTGAAATGAATCCAGATTGTTTCCTTGAGAAAATATTTCGAAATATAAAGTCCTGGGGTTGGAAAATGACAGAGTGTTGAATAAAAACCCAGGTTTTGAAATTGATTTTAAAATAAAAGCTTTAAAATTCAAATCTGGATTGAATGTTTTGAAAACAGGAGTGCTGGATCTCGAAAATGAAATGCAATGACATGCAATGCTATGCAATGCGATGGAATGATATGCAGAATACATGCAATGATATGCAATGACATATGAAATGGACAAACACTGGATGAGGGTGAAAAGTTTGGGTGTTTACAGATGCCCCTCTTTGCTGCTAAGCCGGTTAGAAGCCGAGCTTAGTGGCAAAGAAAACACACCAAATTTGAACCATAAAAATGCCCCAGTTAGATAAATTTGACTGGGTATGAAAGAATTAGTTCAAGTGATGATGGTAGATATGAAATGGAAAATAAGTAGAAAATTTTATTTCAAAAGAAATGAGATTCAGGTTTTGCCCTTAACCTGGATGGGACGGGAAATATCTTGTATGGAACGAAGTTCAGGCTTAACCTTTAACTTGATTGGGAAATGAAATACCTCATCACGTGAGGCTGAGGTTTGTACCCTTGACCTGATTGGGCAGAAAATGGACGGAACCCTCGAAAGAAGAGACCGTGATGGAACCTTCGGATTTTCGCACAATGAATCCGATAAGGGTTTTGCAAAAGGAAGGAAATTGGGGTCCCTAAAGTTTGAAAAGGGATTGATTTTGGGCATCTCATTGCTAAGACTAATTAACTTTTGAAATTGCCTTTTGCTGAAATTGGTGGCTTAACCTCAAGCCGAAATTGGACTGTCTATGGTGGGACAGTGGGGACACAAGGAAGTATGCGAATCTGAGAGCCCGTGCGCTCAGATTATACCAAAGAAGGGAATAAATCTTGAAAACTCCCGTTATCAAGTCCTAAAAGGGATGGTGTCAGGATGCGTCAAATATGAACCTCAAGCTCTCGCTTTATGCCAGGATAGCTAGAAAATATTGTCAAAATGTTGAAAATTATTGTTGATTCAAAATAATTGAAAATGATGCACATTGTTTTGAAAGTATTCCCTCTTTTCTACCTGAAGTATTACCTCTGACTGGGCTTAACTCCGTAGAATCCAGATTCGAATTCAAATTGCTTGCGATTGACTTTCTTTCAAGGAAGCTATCAATTTCCTTGATATGGACGAAAAAGAAAGTATTCTTGATATTGCGAGAGCTATTGGTGAAAAAATATTGATAAAAGAATTTCACAAAGTTAAAGAAGATTCTTGATAGATTTGTCAGTCTGATATCCTGGGATTCTTTTCTCATGATGATCTTTCTGCACTCTCTTTTTAGCAGATTGGAGCTCTCTTGGATTTTTCGGGAATTACATCATCCTTCATTTTGGAGATGTCCTGACTTTTCTCTCTTTTTTCTTGGGAAGGGTATGTCACAAACTCCTTCATCTCAGAGATGTTCCGATCCTTCTTTTCTCTCAGGGATTATCTCTTGATGATAGCAGAAATTAAATATCTTTTAGGGTTTGTCGGTAGGCTCATCACACTCGCCTTCATCTCGACGGTGATCTGAACTTTCCCTGGAAGGATCCGTCACAAACTCCGTCATCTTGGAGATGATCCAAATCTTCTTTGGCCCCGGGGGTCGACTCGCTTAATTCGCCTTCATCTTGATGACAATTGAGAGATCCCTTTGCAGATATTTAATTGCAGCTTAGGTGATTGAGGAGATATGGAAATTAAGTGGATTTTTTTTGTATCACCCAGGATATTTCGACTGCTTTATTTTTCAAGAATGGTCTTTAAAAATGTGCCATTGACTGCGATCAATATCAATCACTCATGGCTTTGCAACAACATTGAATTCTCTTTGCTGGCCATATCGCGGATTTATTCTTCATCCTTTTGGTTGGCCAATAAAAAGATTTTGAACTTTGAATCCTTTTTCGTGAAAGCATTGCCCTTTCAGAAGTAATAGTGGAGGTATTCTGAAGTAATAATTTTGTGCAATAAAGATTTTTGAAATCAACAAATATTTAATGACAAATTGGCAAAACTTTCTTGAAATCCTTTTGTGAAAGCGAGCATTTGAAGCATAACGCAACACATCCATGACATAAATTCTCTTCTCCTTTCCCCAAAGGAGAAGATTCAGAAATTAGAATTGGGAATTACTCCTCTCTTCCTTGAAGAGGAGGTGTTTGCAAAACGAACTTTCGAAGAGAAATTAAGCTTTCGTCAAAACTTCCTAACATTAGGCTTCTCTTATGGAAAGGGGGCCGGAATTGGTGAGGTTGGTAAATTGGTCATGAAAGAACGAGTTCATCACACTCTCTTTGAAAAGAGGGTCCTTCATGATGAAATGGCCTAGTCTGAAATTTGGGGGGCCACAAGGAAAGCAAGTCTCCGTCGAGTCTCTCCCTATAAAAAGGGTTCCTTGTGTGAAATTTGGAATTTTATTTTGCAAACGGTTCACAAAGACACGAGTCCCTTCAAACTCTCCCTGAAAAGGGGCTAAGTGAACGAATTGGATAGCATGCGAAAAGAGCGAGCTCCCTCGAACTCTCCCTATACAAAGGGTCTCTCGCAAGAGAACTTTTTTTTGGAATTGGGTATTAGGTGACCAAAAGGTCGAAATTTGGAAATTGGAATTTTGAAATTTGATATTTGAAATTGGAAATTGGAAATTAGAAATTGGAAATTGGAAATTGGAAATTGGAAATTGGAAATTGGAAATTGGAAATTGGAAATTGGAAATTGGAAATTGGAAATTGGAAATTGGAAATTGGAAATTGGAAATTGGAAATTGGAAATTGGAAATTGGAAATTTGGAAATTGATAATTGGAAATTGGAAATTGGAAATTAGAAATTTGGAAATTGATAATTGGAAATTGGAAATTTGGAAATTGATAATTGGAAATTGGAAATTGGAAATTTGGAAATTGATATTTGGAAATTGGAAATTAGAATTTTGGAAATTGATATTTGGAAATTGGAAATTAGAATTTTGGAATTTTGGAATTTGGAAATTGATATTTGGAAATTGGAAATTAGAATTTTGGAATTTGGAAATTGATATTTGGAAATTGGAAATTGGGAATTGGGAATTTGATGAGTGATCAGCACGAAGACTGAACTCAATAGGTCGACTGACATGACCATTCAGTGGAACACTAACACGAGTGCTCGATTTTGAAAGGATACCGGTATGCATACCGGTTTAAAAATGTACCAGTTTGGATACTGGATTTTGGTTCAGTTCTGGTGATTGTCTTTCAATCTTGAATCGTTAGGAATTGTGATGGGATTGATAGTTGAAATCTCAATACTGACCAGATCGTTATTAATGTGATTGTATGCAAATGAATGCAAATTGATGCACATGAATGCACAAGTTCGTGAAATGAGAGATTTGTTTATCCTGCCTGCATACAGGATATTTGTAGATAAAAACAAAATTTTAAAATGCCCCAGTGTAACTGGGAAAAAGAATTTTGATCATTATTGAAGAAAATTTGGAAGAATTACAAAGAATAGGGAATTGTTCAAGTATAGAATTTTTTCAAATGTCGAGCATTGATGGGATCTGGTAATTCTATTCCATCAGCATTGATGAGCCGATATGAATTGTGAGGTAGTGCCTCTTTGACAACATAAGGACCTTCCCAATTTGGCGACCATTTGCCACCCGGGCGGTGCCTGAGATAAGCTGTTGATCTGAGCACTAGATCATTGACCCGAAATTTTCTCTCAATGATAGATTTTGCATATTGTCGGACTATCCTCTGGCGATAGAATTGAGCATGCTCTGCTGCTCCGAGCCTTCTTTCATCGAGCAAATCAAGTTGTACCAGTCGCTGTTGCTGATACTGATCAAGAGGTAATTCTAGAAGTGATGCAAATTTCAGAGCAGGTTTCTGAACATGTAGAGGCAGTACTACTTCAGTTCCGTAGACAAGTTCTGACAGAGTAGCATTCGTTGGAGTTCGAATGGTGGTTCTGTATGCCCATAATGCATCATGAATCTTTTCATGCCAGTCACGACCCGTTTCTAAAGTTCGCTCTAGGATTCGAATCAGAATCTTGTTGGTGGCCTCTGCCTGACCATTCCCTTGAGGATAATAAGGAGCGGAAAAATGATGATGAATTTTGAACTTTGAGCAGAATGTCCTCATTCTCTCATTCTTGAAATGACTGCCATTATCCGACACAATATCATGCGGTATACCGAAACAGCAAAGGATATGCTTATGGATGAAAGAAACCACGTGTCGACCTTCTATTGTGCGTAGAGTGACTGCTTCTACCCATTTAGTAAAATATTCTGTTGCGGCCAGAAAATATTTATGACCATTGGAGGCTGAAGGAGTGATGGGGCCTACAACATCGAAAGCCCACATAAAAAATGGTCATGGCAAGACGACATATTGCAAGTATGTCGCTGGCGCATGAATGGAAGGCGCATGCATCTGACATTGAACGCACTTCTTCACAAAACGATAGCAATCTTGTTGCATAGTTTTCCAATAATATCCTGCTCGGATGATTTGTTTGACGAGAGTCTGATAGCCGACATGACCACCGCAAATACCTTCATGTGCTTCTTGCATAACTTCTTCGGCTTCTTCTTCATCCAAACATCTGGAATACTCAGAACTGAATCCACGACGATAAAGGACGTCGACAAGAATAAAATATCGAGCAGACATGCGTTGAATTGCTCGCCGCTCTCTCTTTGATAATTTTGGAGGAAATTCGCCAATTTTAATGAAATTTTTGATATCATGATACCAGGGCTTCTTCTTTTGCTCAGCCTGGTTTATCTGCTCTACTGGGACGAAAGCGGGTTGATCAAGTCTGCCAATTTCAAATGTGCGACAAGGTTCTCCATCCTTGAAAGACATGATGGATCCCAGATTGGCTAAGCTGTCTGCAACTTGATTGAAATCTTTCTTGATATGGAAAAGTTGGAATTCTTCGAATTTGTTGGCAAGAGCTGAGACAATCTTCTGGTAAGGAAGTAATTTCTGATCTTTCACTTGCCATTCGGCCAGAACTTGATTGACGACGAGCAAAGAATCGCCATAAGCATGCACTCTTTTGACATTGAAGTCCTGTAGAATTTTCAGACCTTGTATCAAAGCTTCATACTCGGCCATATTATGAGTGCACTGAAAATCCAGTTTAAGAGAAAAGGGAATCATCTCCTTCTCTGGTGTAATTAGCAGAATTTCGATTTTTATGCCTGCCATATTCTTGGAACCGTCGAAGAATAAATTCCAAATTGGGGATTGTTGAATATTTCAGATCCGCTCATCGGGGAAATCATCCTCAGCTTTAACATCCTCTGCTAGAGGAAAATATGCTAATTGGTCTGCAATTGCTTGGCCTTTGATAGATTGCTGAGAGACATATTCCAAGTCGTATTGCATTAATAGGACTTGCCATTTGGCGATTCGTCCGCTGAGGAATGGTTGTTCAAGAATGTACTTGAGAGGATTTAATTTAGATAGAATCTTGACTTCAGACGCCAATAGATAATGTCTCAATTTCTGACACATCCATACTAGAGCTAAACACGTCTTCTCTATCTGAGAGCATTTCTTCTCGTAATCAATAAAGGTTTTGCTAACATAGTAAATGGCACGTTCTATCAAGCTGCCTTCTTCGTATTGCGCCAAGAATCCGCCGCAAGCAACTTGATTAACTGAAATGTATAGCAATAGGGGTTTCCCTAATTCTGGCGGCTTTAAAACAGGAGGATTGAGAAGATATTTCTTGATGCGTTCGAACGACTGCTGACACTCTGGTCCCCATTCGAACCTCACTCCTTTTCTGAGCAAATGGTTGAAAGGCTCACATCTCATGGCCAAATTGGAAATGAATCGCCGAATTGATTGCATGCATCCTTGAAGGCTACGCAATTCTTTGAGATTAGTCGGGGGCGGCATGCCAATGATAGCTTTGGCCTTAGCGGGATCCATCTCTATCCCCTTCTTGCTGACTAAGAAGCCTAGCAACTTGCCAGATTCGACTCCAAAAACACATTTTTGTGGGTTGAGTTTTAGCTTGTAAAGAATGAGTCGCTTGAAGACTTGATTAAGAGCTTCGATGTGATCTTCCTCTTCTTTGGATTTTACCAGAATATCATCGACATATGCGTCCATAGTCTTGTGCATCTGATCATGGAAAATAACGGCCATAGCGCGCTGATAAGTGGCTCCAGCATTCTTAAGCCCAAAAGGCATAACCGTGTAACAGAAAGTGCCCCATGGCGTGGTAAAGGATGTTTTGGATTGGTCACGAGCGGCCAATTTGATTTGATTATATCCGGAGTATCCATCCATAAAGGAAAACATAGCATGCCCGGTTGTGCTATCGACTAGGAGATTAATGTTTGGGAGCGGATAGTCATCCTTCGGAGTGGCTTTATTGAGATCACGAAAGTCGATACAGATTCGCACTTTACCATTCTTCTTAGGAACTGCTACGATATTCGCCAACCAATCCGGGTAATCAATTGCTCGAATGAATCCTGCTTTAAGCAGATCCTCAAGTTCTTCCTTGACCTGTTGCTCGATTCGAGGATCCATTTTTCTCAACTTCTGCTTGACGGGTTTCGCCTCAGGCTTCAAAATGAGGCGATGTTCCACCAATTTTGGATCTAAACCTAGCATATCTTCATAAGTCCATGCGAATACTTCTTCATGCTGCTTGAGGAAATTAGTGAGCCTTTCTTTCTCTCCTGGGCTCAAACCACTACCAATCTTGAGAATTCTAGGATCGTCTTCTGATCCGATATTGATATCCTCAGTCGGGTCTTGAACTAAGGATGATGGCTCATCTTGTTTCTGAACCGATGCAAATTCTGGCAGTTCCTGAAGAGCTGAATCGAACTTTGCGGATTCTTCTGACTGCTTTGCAGTCTGACTACATTCTGTTCTTATTCTGACCTGATGAATTATTGTTGATTTCGAACAAGCTTTTGGATTAAAGATGAGCTTCTTGATAGATCGGGAAGACATTCTGAAAATTGGAGGATAAATTGATTTAGGGAAATTGCTCATCATGAAATAAATTGCTTTTATTGAAAATAATTGGAAAGATAAAAGAGCAAAATGATTTCAATTTTGTGAAGATTTAATATTGAGGAGTAAAGAGACAAATGGCACCAAGATAGACAAAGGAAACTGACAACTTTATTGAAAGATAGAATTAATCAAAATGACAATGATGAAAATGAAATGGGATATCATCCCGACAAAAGAATAGAAAAGGAAAGACAAATAAATTCTTCTAATGCGTTCCCTTAATGAAAATAGTGCCTTTCTGAGATCTTCGGCCATTAAAGCCCAATCCGGTCCTTTTAGGGCAGTGCTGAGGAATCACTGGTTCAAGATGACCATCTTCATTTTTGCCTAGGCCTCGAAAAGGCTGGTAGCCGTGCTTCACTAGTAAATCAAATCCCTTTTTAGCTTTCATAAATTGGGAGAATAGAGGATGATTCTTAAGTGTGTTGTAATCAATTCGTCCCCCAATCTTGAAGAATTGTGGACCTCCCCATCGGGTCGTAGCCACCGTATGCTCGGGTTGCTCTGTCATCTGTATTATTCCTGAATTCTCTTCAAAGCTAACCTCTTCAATACCCCTAATGCTAGGGATATCAGTAGTGAAAGAGGGCCTGGGAACCATGGGCTGTGCTAGCCTCTGCTCCGGATCCTCGCCCAAGACTGTCGTGATCATACCACCTTTTGACCACTTGATGCACTGATGCAGAGTAGATGGTACTGTGTTTGTGTTGTGGATCCATGGTCTCCCGAGAAGCAGATTATAAGTGGGCGGCACATTGACCACGTGAAAGAGAATTGAATGGACCGAGTAGTCAATAAAGATCTCCAGGAATATTTTTCCTATCGCTGTTTGGCCATGATTGTCGAACCCATAAATGGTGATTGGATCTGGAATGTATTCTTCTTCTTTAATGCCCAAAGCTTTGGCGGTCATTTCCGGACATATATTGAGGTTGCTGCCTCTATCGATCAGCACATGAGGAACTGTCATTCCTCTGGTTCGAACCACAACATACAAGGCATTGTTGTGAAATACATGAGGTTTAGGGAGATCCTCATCGAAGAAAGTAACTGGAGCATTAGTCATGGCCTGATTGACTATGTGGGCCATGTCTTCCGGAGTTATGCTTGGTTTCACCTTGATTTTCTGCAACAGATTATTTAATACTTGCTGATGTTTAGCGGAAGCTTGGGTTAAGTCCAAAATTGAGACATTGGATAATGCTGTAATAGGCTTTAGAGTGGATGTCCCGCTTTTCTTTGGGGTGGACTTAATGAGATGCTTAGGGAGCCATGGCATACTTCTGGCTACCTCGGGAGATATCCCGGCGGGCTTGTCAGATACTTTCAATTTGCCGAAAGCTGAAATAAGGTCCATCTTCTGGGCCTTGGACCGAGCCTGCTGCAATACCAGGACTTGATGCTGAGCTTGCATGTCATTTTCAGAGCACGGCCTGATATGCTCTTGTGGTCGAAACAGCTGTTCGGTAATGACTACTGTAGAATGACGAGGAAATGGCTCTTTTAGAATATCTATATTTTCATCTTTCGCACCTTCTACCAGAAGATTTTTATCAATAAGGTCCTGAACAATGTTCTTCAGAACGAAGCAATTCTCAGTGTTGTGCCCCACTGTTCGATGAAATTTGCAGAAGTGGTCTTTGAATTTTCCCATAGAAGCGGAAGGGTCGACCGGCCTGGGCAATTTGACCATCTCCTTGGTCAACAGGTACTCGAGCACAGTCTCGAGTGATTGATCTAATGGAGTGAACTTCCTCTCATAGCTCCATCCTTCATGCTTCACTTTCTCTCGGGGTTTTGGTCCCTGCTCTAGTTGAAGCGGCTTGCTGAATTGCGGGATCGACTTCCCTTTCTGATCATTCCTGTTTGAACCTCCTGCCCCATAACAGAAGTCTCTATTCTTCCCCTTACGATGATTCCGTTTATTACTGACAGAATTTAGTGAAATGAGTCTTTTTTTTCGACTCATTCTGACTGTTGTTCTTGGTGAAAGTGAAACCTTCATAAAAACCATTCTCCATGCTCAATTCGAGCCACTCAGCTCGCTCTGTTAATTCAATAAAGGTTCTGGACGGTGCGGTGGAGATGAGGCCTTTCAGCGGTTGTGAGAAGTTACTCAGAATTAGGGACAAAGCGTGCCCCTCTGATATGGGATCTCTCATTTTATTACAAGCCGACCTCCAGCGGTGGATGAAGTCTCTAGCTTTTTCATTTTCTCTCTGTTTTAGGCCGCGGAGATGACTGAGGGTCGGGAGCGCCTCGGCATTAAAGAGGAATCGCTCGATGAACATGTTCACCACCTTATCGAATTCTTTCAGCTCAATTGGGTTGACATGCTCTGAATACCACTTGGCTGTTGTTCCCTCCAGACTGCGAGGGAAACAAAGGAAGAGTGCCCGATTATCTCGCTTGAATCTAGAGCATTCAGCGAAGAACATGGCGAGATGAGCCTTAGGGTCGCCAAAACCATCAAACTTGATAAATTTTCTGGGGAGATTATCCAGATTGTCGTCCCCATCTAAACCATCATAGAAGTCTTCGCTGGTGAAGACTTTCTTGCCCTTGTCGCGGGCCTGCAGATCTTTGACCATTTTCATCATGTCTTTTAGCTGTGACTGAGTAGGGTCATCGACAGACTGATTTTTGGATTTGTAAGCCGACCCCTGGCCCTGAGTCGACCTTTTGAATTGATGTTTATTTTCACATTCCTTGTCAGTATCATCTGCTGATTCTGACTCATCAGATACTTCCTCATGACGACTCTGCTTTTTGCTGATTTTCGCATTTCTGGCTGCATGACCCTTATCTTTTTGCTTTGTCTGAATTTGCTCAGTACTGGCTTCAGCTTGCTCTGCCAGCATCTTGGTCATCATTTTTATGAACATGACGTACATTTGAGGATCAATGTCATCCTCAACCTGCTGTCCCTGATTTTTAGCTGATCGGGGGGAGTCCATCTCTTCTTCCGAAGTGATCGAGTATGCCACACCTTCGATTGATGAGGTTTTCTTTCCGGATCTTGTATGAACCATCGGGTATCACAAATGTTCTCTTGGATATTGCTGATGCTCTCTGCAAGGTAGAACTGATGGTTAGGCTTCTGAAGAAAGTTTGGTTGGAGGAAAATATTTATTGAGAATTTTGGTAGACAATTGAAATAATATCCCATTACTAGGGATTGAGTCATCGCTGGAGTTACGACAATTGCGCTGCTATTCTTTGCAAAATAAACAACTAGAAATATGCCTTGTTACCTAGGCGAGGTCGTCAAACCAAAGTGAAATGTAAAATAAAGGAATTTTATTGAGGGGAAAAACATGATTTTATCAATAATACACTTGACAGAGGGGAGGGGGACAGACAATTTTCCACCACTCTGGATAATCAGAAGATACACGAGGACCAGGAAAAATAGTAAGACTGACAAAGGAATCCCAGCCATGTCTGGCAGAATGATATGCTCCGGACCACTGATCTGATGCGAGGTCGAACTCTGGCAAGACCCCCGATAGTGGACGAATCTCTACGCGCTTCTGCCTCTGAGAGAACTGCCTGACACACCGCTCTGGATGATAGTACGCGCAGAAGAAGGGACCAAGTAGCCTGAACCGCTTGCCATAAGCGTAAGTGTATCTGGGAGGTGATTCCTGATGATCGAAGTAGTCCCATACGACTTCTTCCTCCTGAAGGTTGTCGATCAGGAATCGGTATCGCGCAACTGGAAGAAGCTTTTCACCATTGTATCTGAATGAACTGGCTCGGGCTGGCACATGCCGGAGGAACCAAGACTGCAAGGCATAGGTGCACCCTTCGACTAGGATCGACTCTCCGAGTGCAAAACGAGTCAACCCTCGGTATAGAAAGGCGAGTGCGGCCATGGCTATGGAGAGGCGGCTGGTCTGTCGACTTCCCCATCTCCTTAGAAGCTGAACTATTCTGATATCCATGTAATTCCGTCCATCGGGGAAGAAAGCTAATCCCACCGTGCACAGAACCATCGCGTGCTGAATTCTCTCTCGAGCTGTCCTGGACAACGAGCTGACTTCCACAAATATCCCATGCTGTCTGTAGATTTCGAGCAGGTCCACATATTCATTTCCATCTTCTTCAATCAAAGGCCAAGACTTGCGTCCCGTCATGCGAGCTAAAGCATCTTTTGGGTCCAGACCCTTGACATTAATTAAAAACTGCTTCTCCAATGGATCTCCAGGCTGACCGGCTGGCTCGGGCAATCCCATAATCTCTGAAAATTCATCTATCAGCACTGTCATCTCGCCCCACGGGAACCAGAAGGTAGAAGTGCTCGGATTCCACCGTTCTGCTAGTGCATGGATCAAGTTGTCGTTGACTGTCTGCTTTCCCACTGTGGACGCCAGTTCCAATCCACACTCGTCCAGATGGTCCGGAAACATACGATAGAAGTTTTTGAGCCATGAATAATACCACCGGAGAAAGAAGGATCCGGTGCTGAGGACTCGATGTTCGGGAAGACTTTGTTGCACCTCGTAGGAGATGTGACCCTCAGGGAAGACTGAATCAAGTTGACTGGAAGACATGGAAATTGGAATAAGACTTGAAAAATACAGGAATTTTGAGGAAAATGCAGGCAGGATAAAAATAAAGCAGGAAATTCGAGATCCAGAAGACAGGAAAGATGGGAAATCACCTGGAGTTTTGAAGGAAATTAAGGGAAATTTGGAGAATCGTCTAGAGTTTGATGAAATATGGAAAATGAAGTATTTGAAAAATCGTCCAAGGTTTAAAACATGGATAGTACATGAACATAGATTGGGGAATTTTGAGAAAATCGTCCAGTATTTTTAGAAAATTGGGGAAAATATGGAAAATAAAAAGGAAATAACATATTCAATCAAATTCTGCATAAACAAGTATGCACAAACAGCATTCCCTAAAAGCTGACTTTAGATGCACAAATTTTGAAATAGCTGTAGGACCTTAATCCTAACTCTAAGGTTCAGATCAACTGTATCCAAGCCAGTTATGCCTATATACTCAAGCCAAGGCTCGATGTACGTGGCATAAAATCAATTTCTCCGGTTCTAGGTTCAAGTTTTCCAACATCTTTGAGCACCTGCCGATATACGTTGGACTATGGCCCTTGGTACGTGGCAGGGGGGTTTTCACCCAAATAAGTGGCCCAGTTGTGAGGCCCTGTCCCAAACTATGGTTCTGGAAGAGAGCCCAGCAACGTGAAGACCGGGACAATATAGGTGGGGGTAGTTTTTTGAAAACATGAGCACATGAAAGCAAATAGAAGGCTCTAAGTCCTAAAGAGATAGATTTTTGAAATATTTGAAGAAGCAAGCATTGTTTTCATACAATTCCTAGATTGAGGAGGGTTGTATTAGACCTAAGTCTATGTGAGCATGAATAATTTCCTCCTCAATATGATCCTACCAAACCATACTTAGTCTATATGCATTCCATGTCAGCTGGGTTCAAGTCTAGGCTCCTAGGTTTACATGATAGCATAAATTAAAAGCTGACATTCCATGGAAATTGATTTGGACAATTTGAACTAAGTAGAGCATTAGATTGATCAGGCAAAGACCGGTCCCATCTCGGTCGCCAAACCTGTTATCATCGCAAAAATTTTAACTTTTGCGAATCAAACTGACCTTTGAAATAGTTTTTGAAAATAACTCGCCTCCGTTTAAAATGCGGGAAAATTCTGTAGAATGGGACTCGCCTGTCGGTATGAGGTTCAACCGTTCCTACCACCTTTAACAGGGGTAATTGAACCAAAGATCAAATTTATGCTCTACTCTATTCAACTTGTCTAAATCATATTCTAATTTCTAAATGCACATAGAATCAGGCATGTGTTATGAATTTTCAGAAAATGCACATTTGAAAACATGATGTTTGCTTTGAATGATTGAAATATTTAGAAAATGTAAATCTTGGAAATGATATCACATGAAAAATCATGAATTGGGATTTGAAATGTACTTCTGAGAGAAGTAAAAATCGATTTTGAGAAATCTTTGACATTTGGTGAAAATCGATTCTGAGAAACTTGGTTTCTCTGAATTCAAACTTGGAAATTGAAATTCTAACTTAGAAAATTTGAATTTGGAACTTGGGAAATACTTGAAATATCATTGGCAAATCCATATTCTTTTGAATAAAACTTAGAAAAATTCTAACTTCAAACTTTGAAATTGACTGCATAACTTTGGAAAATTGAGTTTAAGAACTTGAGAAACACTTGAAATATTCTTTGAAATTCAATGCTTTTGGGAAAATCGATTTTGCTATAAGACTTAGGATATTTTGAGAAGATGAACTTCTTTGAATTGAGATTTGAATTAAAATTGGCAAATGCATGAAATGAATGAATATGGATTTGAGGAATTGAGAAATACTTTTTTGTATTTTTGAGAAATGCAGTGCATTTTTGAAGTTAGCCTAAGAGTGTAGGCTGAATGTGAAGATCATAAATCTAGATATCCTTCATATTCTGATTATGGCCATAAATACGAATTCCACCAAGTTTATAAACTTCATAAAAGCTAGTGTATGTGCCATTCGTGTAGACCATAGTGAGTTTGAATATGCATGAATCATCATCCATCACACATTAACATTATTAAGAAGAAAATAAACTATATGCAATGCAGCCTAAGCTAAGCAGGAAATGTAAATTCTTATTCCAAACCTTAATTATAAATTACATCACTATTGAAATTTAAATACATGAAAAATAAAGTCTTCAATGTACCTGCAAAACTAGAAAACTTTGTTAGTGATGATATGTTGGCTTTTCTAGATTTATCCAGCAATATCAGGAAATTGCTGGATTTTGCTAGATATAAGCCTTTTTGCCATGATTCCCTTAAATCAAAATTGATAAAGTATGAAATAAAATTGAATAAATAAGGAAGATAAGATATGAAATTTCGAAATTGGTGTCAAAATGACCAAAATACCCCTAATAACAAGACTATGGCCTTGAAATTAGGGTTTTTAGAAATATATTTGGTAAAGTGCAAGTTTTGAAATTCAAATGAAAATATACTAAACTAAATATGATGTGACATGCTTAAAAATATGAAAATTAGGGTTAGGGATTTCGAAATTGAGGTCAAATGACCAAATTGCCCCTGATAGCAAGACTATGGCCTTGAAATCAGGGTTTTTAGAAATAGATTTTGGTAAAAACTTAGGTTTTATGCACTAAATGAAATCAAATGAGCACAAAATTAAACCTAAAGCATCCTAATATGATTATGAACATGATTAAACCCTAAAAATATATGCTTAAGCACGAAAATCCAAGAATATCACAAAAAACTGTGATTTTAGCAATGTTTTTGGATCTTTTAGGAACCCGGTTTTGCAATTTTATTAATTCAGAGATCAAATGGATTCCAAAATCCATAAAAATTGGTACCTGCACTTGTTATAACCCTAATGTCGAATTGAAATTATAAAAATAATTTTTTGACATTGAATTAATCCGAAAATTGCATTAAACCCTAAAAATATGCTATTTTTGACCTAATGCACCAACCAGTCTCAGTCCAAGACCTGAACCAGGGGGCAAATCTCTATGGAAATTTATGAAATTTTACAGAGACTAACTAAGAAAAAAAGCAAAGATTTCCCAATTTACAGATCGGAAAAATCATCTTCGGTTAGGGAGAAACCCTTCCGGCAATCTGGGCTAAAATATATCACTTTTAACAGTGATTAAAATGGCTACTTCAGATTGAAAATACAGACATAAATAACAATTCTAAACAAAAATCTCTGACATTTTAGTGGTGAATAGTAAACATAAAAATAACAATACTCACTTTTTACAGATCATGAATCGGATCTGTGGTTTGGGATTTATGACTAACACAAGTCTGATTAGGGTTTTGGTAAACCCTAATGAGTTTTAAATTTAAAAACAGATTCTCTGAAAGGGGAAAAATACTAAACAGTGATCAAAAAATCCGAACATTTCACAGCAGACAGATCTACTCAATGTGAATCCATATCACTTTACAGATCTAAAATCAGATATAAGATGAGAGAAATATCATCACAGCAAGTTACCTTCTTGATTTTAACCACGATTTTAAAGCTTTAAAAACCCGATTTGATGTCTGATTTTTTTGGACAGGGTTTCCGAGATCCAAAACCTCTAATTTTTCTACAGTAACTCAATAACTCATGCATGCACCACATATAAAAAAATCAGAAATAAACAATGAGAAATTCAATCCTAAATAACATTATCTTTACTGTTCTAAACCTAAAACACACAGAAATTTAAGAAACTTGGGAAACCATGCACTAACTAATGTAAATCAATAAAATAAACCATAAAACAGTAAATAAAAATTATTTATATGCTATAGAACGTAAAACAAACATAAATAAACCATGAAAATAAAATAAAAACAGGGAATCAATGGCTGGAATTTGATATCACCTTTAAAACATAGATTTAACCCATGAAATGGGTAAATCATATATTTTATTGGTTAATAATGTAAAGAATCATATTAAAATCAATTCTAATGGATTAAAATCCCTGTAAATCATCCAAAACAGGGTTAGATCACCTTCTTGGATCGTTCTTGCTGATTCTTGATGGTTCTTGAGGTGAAACCATGGTTGGATCTTCACAAGGAGGGGTGTCCAAGCCTAGATCTAGGTTTAAATCATTAAAAACACTAAATAAAATATTACAAATTGAAGAAATTATTTACCTTGGAGTTGCAGCAATGGAGGAAGGCTGGAGAGGAGAGAGACGCTCCAAGAATCCAATAGGAGGTGGCTGGAAAAATCATCCCCCATAGGGCCTCTTTATAAAGAAAATTTTTTAGGTTAAAAAAAATTAAGTTTTTCTAAATTTTTTGGACTCTCTAAGGGGGGCGATTTTGGGGTGTAAAGACTATCCTACCCCTAGCCTAAATTATCCTATTTAATACCTAATTAACCCCTAGACTCTCCTAAAAAATCCCCAAATGTAATGCCACTTGGCATTTTTAACATTTGAATTTTAAAACACCTTTTAAAAACCTTTAAAAACACTAGTTTTAAAATCTAAACATCAAAATGAGTTTTTAAAATGAATTTTGACTCTTCTAAACCCCTAACACTAACCAAGACACTGACTAACCCTAGTCTAGCCCTGACTTACTCGAATATGGCGCCACCCCGAGTGGGCCCTACTTGAGTTTTTACAAAAAGATGATTTTAAAACTTGAAATTGAAGGAGTTTTCAAAAGGATTTTCAAAAGTAATCTTAAAATTAGAATTTTTGAAATGGCATAGGGTTCTAACTAGGTTAGAACTCCTCTGGATATGGTGCCAACTGAGTGGGCCCACATCGAGTTTTGGAAATTTTGAAATAAACACTGAAGACGGCTTTGAAAAAGGGTTAGAATCGACATTTGAAATTCAAGATCTTTGAAAATAGGGTCTCAAGCAAACTGGAACTCCGAGTTAGAGTCCTGAACTCTTAGGACTCTGAGATTTTAAATTTTAGAATTCAAATGTAAAAATTTTTGAAAGATTTTATCAAGAAATGATGAAATAAGTCAGAAAACACAGTCAGGGTTAGACTCTTAACTCGACCGAACTCTAAAATAGAGTTTTGAACTAACTGGACTCTGTAAAATGACCTAAATTTCGAAAGCAAACGGAAAAGATTGAAAATGGAAGTAAAACAGACTTCAAAACAGACTTTTGACCGGATTAGGACTCTGAGATAGAGTCCTGATCGGACTGAAACTTTCAAAAATTTAAGAAATTTGATGAATAGAGGAATTCAGAAGCGACACCACCTAAATGGGTCTCATCTGTGAATTGAAATCGATTAAAATTTGAATTTGAAATGAATCCAGATTGTTTCCTTGAGAAAATATTTCGAAATATAAAGTCCTGGGGTTGGAAAATGACAGAGTGTTGAATAAAAACCCAGGTTTTGGAATTGATTTTAAAATAAAAGCTTTAAAATTCAAATCTGGATTGAATGTTTTGAAAACAGGAGTGCTGGATCTCGAAAATGAAATGCAATGACATGCAATGCTATGCAATGCGATGGAATGATATGCAGAATACATGCAATGATATGCAATGACACATGAAATGGACAAACACTGGATGAGGGTGAAAAGTTGGGGTGTTTACAGAATGATACCTATTATAACGATTTGTACATGTGAATGATACATTATTAAACAGAATTCACGTGCTTTTTGGATGAAGCCATTTTCATGAATGGTGATGAAAAAAATATTAACAATTCTATTTTTGTGGCTCACGATTCATGAAAATGGATTCATACTAAAACTCTTTCTTTGTGAACGAAATCGATACGAAAGTTCAGCTTAATAGCTTACAAATTAACACTACAAAACACATAAAATCTTACAAATGATGTACATATGGCAAAATATATTACAAATTATGTCATATCTTACTAAACCCTAACACTAAACCCTAAACCTAAATCCTAAACATTATACCTAAACCCTAAACCCTAAATGATGTGTATAACGATGTGTAAATTTGAAGGTTAGATGAGACAACGATTTGTTCGTTCGATTGTATTGTGAATTATACTCATGCAAATTGCGATTTTCATCCAGTTGTGGCCGACATAGACGTCATTGTGTAGATCGCGATAAGACAATACATGGTATAACATCTTACAAATTGATACTAGAAAATACCCAATATCTTACACATCGATATATATATATCACATAATATATTAATCATCAATACGACAATTCAGCATAATATTCTTAATATCGATTTAAGATATTGTTTTGATTCATAATATCGATTTCTATCGTGATTCTTTGTATCGATTTATAAGCTATCAACCAGATATTCTGTATCGCTTTGTGGCCGACAAAAACATCATTGTGTAAATCGCCTAAAATGTAAACCACTAAAAGGTATATATTATTTTATTATAAAATTTTTGGCGGGTCCCATAAGCATTGAATTCCTCTGCTATAAAAGAAGATCCTCACAATATTACCCCATAAATGATCCACAAAAAAATTAATGTTTTGTCTTCTTCCTCGGAGCTCCCTTTGCCATCTCGTTGAGTTTTTGTGTTGTGCAAGTTACCAATGGCTTACATTCGTAAGAGAAGAAACACTTTGTCGTTCAAGAAAAAAATTGCAACCAAAATCGTCGCACAATATGCTTTGTATGAGCAATTAGAAGCGTACTACAAAATATTGATGATTGAGAATGACAAAGAAAGGGAGCAATTGCCGCTAAAGTATAGAGCGGAGCCTAATCCGTCATATATTGAAGATCATGATCCAACAAAGAATGTTGAGAAAGAAGTACAGATCAAAAAGAAGAAGAATGATGACGAAGAGAAGCAAAAGGAAAGGAAGGAGGAGGATAAAGCAAAAAAGCAAAGAAAATCGAGGTGAAAGAAGGAGGAGGTGGATGATAGGGAAAAACAAAGGAAGAATAATAAGGAGGAAGAGAAGCAAAGGCAAAAGGTGGAGGAGGAGGAGAGGGAAAGACAAAGAAAGAAAAAGAGGAGGAAGAGAAGCGAAGGCAGAAGAAGGAGGAGGAGAAGAGAGAAAAGCAACAAAAGAATAAGGAAGAAGAAAAGCGAAGGTAAAAGAAGGAGAAAGAGGAGAGGAAAAAACAAAGAAAGAATAAGGAGGAAGAAAAGCAAAGGAATTTGAAGAAGAGGAAGGAGGAGAAAGATAAGCAAAGACAGTTTAAAAAGGAGGAGGAGGGCGATAAGCAAAGACAGTTTAAAAAGGAGAAGGAGGAAGAGAAGCAAAGACAATTGAAGAAGAAGAAGGAACAAGAAAGGCAAAAGAAACAGATTCAGGATAAGGAAAAGAAGGAAAAGCAAAGGAAGGAGAAGGAGGACGAGGAAGAGAAGAAAAAACAAAGAAAGGAAAATAAGGACGAGGAAGAGAAGGAATGACAAAGGAAGGAGAAGGAGGACGAGGAAGAGAAGAAAAGACGAAGAAAGGAGATGGAGGACGAGGAAGAGAAGGAAAGAGAAAGGAAGAAGAAGGATGATGAGGAAGAGAAGGAAATACAAAGGAAGGATAAGGAGGACGAGGAAGAGAAGGAAAGAGAAAGGAAGAAGCAGGAGGAGGAAGAGAGGGAAAGGGAAAGGAAAAGGAAAAGGAAAAGGAAAAAGAAGATGATGAATGTGAAAGAGCGAAGGAAGGAAGAAGTACAAAAGCTATAGAAGGAAGGGGATGAAGAGGAGACAACGGTTACCAAGGTATGTTAATCACTACTGGATGTAGTGATATACTGTTGTAGGTATTATTATGTATAGCAATGACTCAGTATAACGATTACTTTGTATACCAATTACTGTTATAGCGATTACTATGTATAATGATTACTATGTATAGTGATTACTGTGATAGTGCTTACTGTGATAGTGATTACTATGTATAGCGATTAATTATAATTTGATATTTTGTATTACAGGTTGGTCAGAAGAGAAACAGAGCAGCAGGTAAAAAACTAAAAGAGCGATGTCAGTGGCCTGTAGTTCTGTCGTGGTACAGAAAGCTGAGTGAATATCAGAAGGACCAATTATGAATGATGCACTTCGGTGGCCTTATGGACCAACATTATTTTGACAATTGCTGAAACACCATGACCCACTTTGTCAATAAGTGGAACCATAAGACAAACGTATCCCAGTTTGGGGGTTTTGAGATGACCATGACCCTAGAAGATGTGGCACGGATTACAGGTCTCAAGTGCCATAGAAGTGTTGTCCTAACAAGGGATTCAAACTATAACCCAAGGAACAATTGCACGACCCTTCTAGGAATGTCAATGGAGGAATGACATGAGTGTATTTCTGGTGGAGGCAATTCCTCAACGATGAAAGTTTATTTTTTTCGTAATAAATGGGAAGGCCGGTTTGCTGCATGTGCATCTGAAGCAGTTGACCAAGAGTTGTGCGACTTCCTTCTTTATTCTTTTGGACTTACTTTATTTTTTGATTGTTCTGGTTCGAGAATAAGTTACTTGTGGCTGCAGTTCCTGGAAGACTTAGATGAAGTCGACAACTGGGCATGGGGTGTTGCTATGCTCACACACTTGTACAATCAACTTTACCGTGCAAGTAATGGTACGAAAACTGTCGGTGGGTTTTGGCCATTTATTCAGGTATTTGTTTATTAAATATTTAGTACTTATGGACTAAGCTCGTTGAAGGTTGCAGTCTTACTAATATATTGATTTTGTAGGCCTGGACGTGGGAGCATATTGTCGCCTTGCATCCTCTGTGTGGCCCTGCAGTTTGTGGTTTTCTCAGGATCAACAAGTGGGCTTCAATAAATGTCAATGAGAAAAATGCTCAGTTCATTTTAGATGGACTGCAATTAAATGAGGTAAATGGTTTAAAATCTTTGTAATGTTTAGCATTCTTAATTAATAATCGCTTTAGGATTTTGTATTCCTTAGTACAAATCGTTATCTCCTTATCATCTAGCTTTCATTAGCGTAAATCGTTATAATGTTTAGCATTCTTGAGTAATAATCGCTTTAGGATTTTATCTTCATTTGTATAAATCGTTATCTCCTTAGCATCTAACTTTCATCAGAGTAAATTGTTATAATTTTTAGTATTCTTAAGTAATAAGCGCCTTAGGATTTTGTCTTCATTAGTACAAATCGTTATATTCTTAACATCTAACTTTCATTAGCGTAAATTGTTATAATGTTTAGTATTCTTTAGTAATAATCGATTTAGGATTTTGTCTTCCTTAGTATAGATCGTTATCACATTCAACAATTTTTATGAATAATTATGTCTATATCTAAATCACAATCTTGAATGCACAGGTTGTTTAGAGACCCTATGTAGATATGGAGGACAAGGACAAAGAGGTTGTTGTTGTGGCTGCGAGATTGTCTGTCTGCGATATTTAGCTCTTTAGCAAATGTGAAGCCGAGTTGCAACATGACAATCGAGTACTCCTACAAACTGGCTTGGGATAGTCGGTACCAAAAGAGCCTGTGCTATTTAGATGGGAAATGAATAGTGGTGGGGGCAGGAACGTGAATTGGCATAAACGCTTCAGGAAACAATTAGATAACTGAAACAAAGGAGGTGTTTGTGTCATACCATATGATTATAAAGAACGACAATATGACTCCAACTATTTCAAACAATATTGGCAACCCATGCGTCCAAATTAACAGATTCAGAAGCAGCAACCTGAAAGTAAGGATGCTCTTGTCCTCGATCATGTCGTCTTCCAGCATAGACGTAATGTCCCTTGTGTCCCTTTGGCACTTCTTGTAATTCTATCTGTTGCAGTACATGATAGGGAGCAAACACTGCTCCGAAAGGAGAGTGTATCATTTGACAAAAGGTTCGTGATGCTGGAGAGGGAGAATAAGAAGTTACGAAAGGACGTGTAGAATTTAAAGAGACAAATTGGGTCGTTGGTTGAGATGATTACCAGTGGGTTTAATGAGATCAAGGGAACGAAGAGGCCACCGAATAAAGAGACTTCACAAAGAGAAAGAAAGAAACGATTTGTAGGTCCATCTGAGTCGTCAAGTGCCAGTGAATAAACATATTATGTGATTTGTGTATCCTGATAATTCTATGTTGTAATTCATTCATTCTTTGTTGTAATTATATAATTCTTTTCTTAATAAGTGTGACACAGATATCGATTAATAAGTGTAATTATTTAATTCTTTCCTTACGTTTGTTGTGATAGCGATTACTCTGTAGTGATTCCTGTGATAGTGATTACTCTGTATAGCGATTATGAAGTTACCATGATTTGTACTTATGTTTGGTCAATCGTATAACGATTATTAGTTTCGAATTTATTATGTATATTGAATCTTGTAATAGTGATTATGAAGTTAGCAATTACTACTTACAAGTAGCTAATTCGTATAACGATTACTGGTTTAGGATTTATTATTTATAGTGATTCTTGTAATAGCGATAAGTCAGTATAACAATTCTGAAGTTAGCATGATTTGTACTTACGTTTGCTAAATTATATAGCGATTACTGGTTTATGGTTTATTATTTATAGTGTTTTCTATGATAGCGATTACTTAGTATAATGATTAATAAGTATAGAGATTATGAAGTTACCACGAATTATACTTACGTTTGCTAACTCATATAGCGATTACTAGTTTTGAGTTTATTATGTATAGTGATTCTTGTAATAGCAATTACTAGGTAGAGCGATTATGAAGTTACCACGATTTGTACGTAGGTTTGCTCAACCGTTAAGCAATTTCCGGTTTAGGGTTTATTATTTATAGTGTTTCCTTTAAGTGCAAGAAACGTCGCATAAGATTAGTTTTGGGTTTAGGGTCTAGAGTTTAGGTAAACGTCATCTGACACACTACTAATGTTAAGCGACGTGTCATTCATTTACACGTACTAACGTCGTTGCGATGATACTAGCAAATGAAACTACATCTTTTATTTAATGCACAATTTAATTAATTTATTTAATATAATCTTTGGAGGCAGTATTTTTTAAAATGGGCGAGACGTGAAACGACATGAAATGATTAACTTCGGTAGTGTGTTTCGCAAGAAACACACAACGTTTCCTTTAAGAGCAAGGAACATGCGATATTTCATTTTCCTGCTTCGTGAACAACGAACAGAAAACCCGATGTATCAGTTAAACACCGTCGTCGCAAAAACGGTATCGATGTCGAAGAAGAAAGTTGTGATTCAGTCGATCTTCCATAAAAAAGGGTACCTTTGATTGCTTTATCTTGCTTTATCATTTTTATGTAGTTTACATTTCGCTTACTGAATACAATGCAACAGTTTCTTTACTAAATATTCAGCTAATTTCAGTGCAACATCCACAAAACAAGGTGCCCAAAAACTCAACAAAATGCTCGAAGAGAACATCGACCGGATGCAAGATGAATTTGCAGAACACACTATCAGTAATTTTGTACATATAAAAGCACTATCCGTTATACATTTACGTATGCCGTGGTCATGTATATTAACAAGTGCATATTTGTTGTAAATAGACTATACACGATTTCATCATGTATATTCAAAGTAAGGGATTATCCATACCAGTATGCATCGTCACCCCTTATTTTATGGTATATTGGTTATCTTATATGTTCATTTTATTTTTTTATTTACTAATGTACCTGCATGTTTTAAACTTACTATTATTATTGTTTCGTTCAACAGAGTATCGTCTGTCGAATGCCATATGCGGCTGGATTTCTAGATAAACTACAATACTGGGGTGACGATGACCAAATGGCAGACTCCTCGTTAAGTGAAAAGGTTTATGACTATATCGATTTGCAAGATGTTAAATCAATTTAAGATATTGTTTTAATTCATAATATCAATTTCTATGTTGATTCTTAATATTTATTTTAAGCTATCAATAGGAATTTGCATATCCATTTAAGATATTGTTCTGATTCTTAATATCAATTTATATGTTGGATCCTAATATCGATTTAAGATATTGTTTTGATTCATAATATCGATTTCTATGTTGATTCTTAATATCTATTTTAAGCTATCAATAGAAATTTACATATCCATTTAAGATATTGTTCTAATTCTTAATATTGATTTATATGTTGGATCCTAATATCAATTTAAGATATTATTTTGATTATTAATATCAATTTATATGTTGATTCTTAATATCTATTTTAAGCTATCAATAGAAATTTATATATCGATTTAAGATGTTCTGATTCTTAATATCGATTTATATGTTGAATCCTAATATCGATTTAAGATATTATTTTGATTCTTAATATCGATTTCTATGCTGATTCTTAACATCAATTTTCAGATATTAATTCCTATATTATGGCAATCAGAAAAGCATTAGGTCTTATACGTGTTGGATGTACGAAAATAAAAAAGTATGGTTATACAACTCCTTGGACTATAACATTGGTGTAGACTGTGACATTGTGCATTTGGTAATTTTCTATTTATAAGATTACCATATCTTCTACCATGGTCCGAAATTTACTTGCTTTTGCATAAACCACAGATTGGATTTTTCAGAGACATGTTGGGTGTCGACATTGGCTCGTGGAGGATTCACGTCGCCGAGGATGCTCCTTTACAAAATAATGGTGTTGATTATGGCATCTTTGTAATGAAGTATATTAAAGCAATATACTATGGATGAGTACCATAATTCACCGTTGTATGTTGTACACTTAAACATGTTTTATTATCATATATTATTGCTGACTGCATTTCTATATTGGTCTGACTAACGATTTTTATTTTTTCAGGGTGATATTCTTGGATTCTACACGGAAATATGCAAAAAACTGATGGATTTTCTAATTGCGATGGATAAAAAACTCTAGACTGCAGGAATACCTAGAAAGCAACGAAGAATATGAGGCCCCCAGGAGTAAGAGGAAGTCGTTTTAAACGTCTACCTGTTCTCAAGGATAATGTGAAGAGGGTTACATTCTACCACCGAGAGAGAGAGAGAGAGAGATAGCAATTTTCGGTTTAACATTCAATTTCCCGAACAAGAGAATTTTTTTGTGTACAGACATTTATACCATATTTTGTACACTGTGTATACAGATTTTGTACACTGTGTATACAAATTTTATAAGACTTTAAAATTCACATTGATCCATAAACCAATATTACGCACTAATACATGTGTGTTGAATACGCAAATCGCCACTTCAAGCGCGCAAATTGCAACAATGTCAATTGCGTAGGCACACGTTTCAAAATCATAATACAAATATCATAAAAATTAAAATATCTTACAAAATTACACAACTGGCACTTGTTAATATCGATTAGTAAGCTATTATGCTGATATAGTGTCGATTTGTGAGATATTGTTTTGTTTGTTAATATCGACTAGTAAGCTATTATAGTGAATTGTTGTATATCAATTTGTAAGATATTATGTGTTTTCTAGTGTCGATTTGTGAGATATTTTTCTGTTTGTTAATATCAATTTGTAAGTTATTACACTGAATTGCGGTATATCAATTTGTAAGCTATTATGTGTTTTCTAGTGTCGATTTGTGAGATATTGTTCTGGTTGTTAATATCGATTTGTAAGCTATTACGCTGAATTGCGGTATATCGATTTGTAAGATATTATATGTTTTCGAATATCGATTTTTTGATATTATTTTGTTTGTTAATATCGATTTGTAATATATTATGTTGATTTGTCGTACATCAATTTGGAAGATATTATGTTGTATTGCTGTAAATCGATTTGTAAAATATCAAGCCAAAGAGAAGTGAAAATTCTTACGAGCTTTCTTAGAAATGGTCACTTTAGGTCATTAATTGATGAAATAGGGAAAGATTGATCAGCGGGTTTAATCTTTGGCTTCTTAATGTGAGTCTGTTTACTGTTTTTGTCAGCACACCCTCTCTTTTCTCGAGGAAATTAATGAGCCGAAACCGCATCTGCAACCTGCCTTTTTTAGAATGAAGCTTCCCGATATAGTGTCAATTTGTGAGTTATTGTTGTGTTTGTTAATATCGATTTGTAAGATATTATTGGTGAATTTTTGTATATCGATTTATATGATGTTATGTGTTTTCTAGTATCGATTTGTGAGATATTGTTTTGTTTGTTAATATCAATTTGCAAGCTATTATGTGTTTTCTAGAGTCGATTTGTGAGATATTGTTCTATTTGTTAATATCGATTTGTAAGCTATTACGCTGAATTGCGATATATCGATTTGTAAGATATGTGTTTTCGAATATCGATTTGGTGATATTGTTTTGTTTATGAATAGCAATTTATAATATATTATGCTAATTTGTCGTATATCAATTTGAAAGATATTATGCTGAATTACCGTAAATCGATTTGTAAGATATCAAGCCAAAGAGAATTACGAGCTTTCTTAGAAATGGTCACTTTTAAGTCATTAATTGATGAAATAAAGAAAGGTTCATCAACGGGTTCAATCTTTGGCTTCTTAATGTCAGTCTGATTACTGTTTTTGTCAGCACACCCTCTCTTCTCTCGAGGAAATTAATGAGGCAAAACCACATCCGCAACATGCCTTTTTAGAATGAAGCTTCTCGATATAGTGTCGATTTGTTGATATTGTTCTGTTTGTTAATATCAATTTGTAATATTATGTTGGATTGTCGTATATCGATTTGTAAGATGTTATGTGTTTTCTAGTGTCTGTTGAGATATTGTTTTGTTTGTTAATATCGATTAATAGTCTATTATGCTGAATTATCATATATCGATTTGTAAGATATTATGCACAATTATTGTATATCGATTTATGAGATATTATGTGTTTTCTAGGGATGAGTTTTATGATATTTGTAGTATGATTTCTATTATAGAATTACAACAAAAAATTATAACATTACAACAAAGAATTATAGATTTACAACAAAGAATTATATAATTACAAGAAAAAATTATCGATTTACAATAAAGAATTATAGAATTACAACAAAGAATTACAAAATGCTAAACATTACAACGATTTACACTAATGAAAGTTAAATGCTACAAGTATTTTGTAGTTGAAGAATCCACACGTGATTCTTGTGTTGTGTTGCTCACTTTTGAATTGAACTGAGTCTATCATTAAACAGAACAATATCAGGAACTACAATAAGTTCAACAAGAAATGCATCATTCCAAAATTGTTACATACCAAAAGACTTGTCAAACTCATGCTATTGTTTCACCGAAACAGGTCGGGGGATTGCAGGTTCTAACGCTGTAATGCACGTCTGTAGGGTATTGATGCATGCTGGAAATTACACAAATTAGATATTGATAAGTTACATGTAATACAATTTACATGGGAAGCAATATACTGTATTACATACCTGTTCATGTGAAGGGCTTGGTTGCTTAAGGGTTGGTTGTTTCTTACATATTTTCTTGCAAACAAATTCCAGTGAACCCTTTGTCCTTCGACGACTGCGATCAGAGGCAAATTTCCTTTTAATACCCTTCGCTAGGTGAATATTTCCATCATAATCTATAAGGTTTACTCCTGACTTATCGAAGATGATGTTGACACTTCGGCGCAACTTGTCATAAGAGTCAGGAGAAATATGAATTTCACCTACATTGTTCGATCCCGTTTTCTTAGATTGGTCTTTATGAGCTGCAACAGACTCATGGTGAATTAACTACACTTTTTCAAGTAATTCCCTTGACACTTTTCTCATACATACATAGGTTTCTTCACTTTTCAATGTCAAATCTGTAATATGCATAAGTGACCTACATAGTTATTGGTAACGGGAGACTATGTGGCATTTCTCATCAACACCAGATGGACTGACATTATTTCTATCCAACAGTTCAATCTTTATTTGTCTCGTCTACGCATTATATATGACTCAGGTATTTCTTGTATCTTCTCTTGATTAAGTGCCTTTAATGCATGACGACATAAAATACCTTTAAATTCAAACATTTTACACGTACATTCAACTGTTCCATTGTTAACATTGTACGTAACATGTGCTTCTTTCCTTTGTGGTTGCACTTTTCCCTCCCATACAACATGGTATTTGTGCATATTTCCATATTGCACACGTCCTTCTATGTTGCAATTCATGACATGTATAACCTTCTTCTTAGTTCATTCAAATATAGTTAGTGTATACAGATCTGCAGGTAGCGTCGAAATTTTTATGCTCAAAGTTACAGAGCGGGTGTTGAAGCATTGCACATCTTGTTCAAGCTCATTTTGTCTAAGACCGTCTACAAATAATTCATATTGTTTCATGAAGCGAAACATTATTAAACATGAATACAAGGTTTTTTTCAGTGTGGCATGCATAGATTCAGCTCTTTGTGTGCTTATCATACATGCACAAAAGTATTATCTTCCATATGACAATGCCCGCTTCTCTTTGTCTGCATATAAATTTTGTAACCACACACAGTCTTCAAGGGCGTACATCTGAATCATTTGCTCCCAATCAGACAGAAAAGTGACCTCATTCATGCTCTCAGTACACACTTTCTAAACATTTTATCAAACCCTATCTTCTGATTAAAAATGTGTTATATATTTTTGTTGTATTTTAAAAGATATGTCACAAACATAGGTGATGATGTGCATATAGTCATACATGAGACACTATCGCCGCAATTGCATGATCATCATCTGTAAGTACAACTCCAAGGTGCTTCCCATTCATTGCCTGTGTAAATACTCTAAACAACCACTCAAAGGTTTCTTTGGTCTGGTCATACAAAAAAGCATCACATAATATGCAACTCCGCGAGTGATGGTTCACTCCGATAAACTATGCAAATGGTCATTGTTCCGTAATAATTTTTACTGTCATATAAAAAATAAGCACATCATTAAAGCATTCATAATCTACTCTTGACTTTGAATCTGCTCAAAACATATTCACAGCATACCCATCTTCATCCAGTTGCATTGCACTAAAAAAAACAAGGTCATTGCTTGAATTCTTCTGTAGGTAATCAACCAAAGAACATATTCCTCTATTCTTCTTGTTGTCGGACCTCTTTCTTCTCAAATGGTTTCTTAGATCCATAGGTGTGAATGATACATTCTCGCGACCACCATCTATGTGCATGCATAAATTGTATGTCTTCCTTGGTGCAATGTCGACGCTATCAGCTATTTTAGCAATTACAGCACGCACTTCGGTTACTTTACAATGTGACCTTAACATAGGAGTCATAAAAGAAGGAGCTAATTCATGGTTATGATCATTGATTAAAGTATGAACTACATATTTCCCATTCAAAAGTCATCTTAACACCATTCTCGCTGGACAACCGCATCTTGAATCTGGCTTGCTCCTTGTTGGATTTTCACTTGACTTCTTTCAACCTTACTTAGAACAAACATATGCCTTTCTCACCATGACACCCTGTGCATTTTTTGCCCAAGAATACCTTTTAACACTGAAGCCAAGTTTTAAGGCATAATCATTATAAAATTTGTATGTAGCTTCCTCATTATTAAACTGCATTCCCTCTACGGGAACAAAGTCAAGTGTATTATCATGTAGACTTGAGGTGCCTGCACCTTTGTCAAGTGCACTGTCATGATCGTCTACCTCATTATCAAATTGTATTTCGTCTGTTGGAATATCATTATCGAATTGCATTTCGTCTGCTGGAATATTCAAGTCTAGAATGAATCCAATGCATGCACCCTTCTTATCATGTGCATCATTAGTGCACATATTCACTTCTTCAGATGTATCGATAGTATGAATGTTCGTTGCTCCATGACTTTTCAGTGATTGAGACACATCATCTTCACTGCAACCAATTGATATACTCAACACTGTCATGAGCAAAACATCAATTTGCGTTAGCCAGCGCATACATTTACAACAATTCAGCAAAATATATTACAAATCAATAATAACAATCAAAACAATATCTCAAAAATTGACACTGAAAAACAAATAACATCTTACAAATCAATTTACGAAAATTCAACATCATATATTACAAATCGAGATTAACAAACAAAATAATATCTCATAAATCGGCACTACAAAACACATAATATCTTACAGATCGATATACGACAATTCAACATAATATATTACAAATCGATATTAACAAACAAAACAATATCGCACAAATCGACACTGGAAAACACATAACATCTTACAAATCGATATACAAAAATTCAACAAAATATATTACAAATTGAGTTTTCAACCGAAACAATATCTCATAAATGAATCTAGAAAATACATAATATCTTACAAATCCATATACGGCAATTCAGCATAATATATTACAAATCGATATTATCAAGCAAAACAATAACTCACAAATCGACACTAGAGAACACATAATATATTACAAATCAATATACGACATTTCAACATAATATATTACAAATCGATATTAATAAACAAAAAATATCTCATAAATCGATATACGTGTTACTACAATCGCGATTTGTATTACATTGAATATACTGAGTGAATGGACGATACCGGATGGGGTAGAGGCCCTTGCTCGCATCTGTAACCAAGCATTCTTATCAACAGGTCCCAGCGTCTTACAAATGTCTTCAAGTTTCCAATCGTTGAAACGATAAATTCTACCTGCAATATCAAAACAACGCCTTAATGACACTCACGATGACATACGTTCTTCAACAATAACATGATGACATGAAAAGATACTCACGATGTGACCTTATTGGTACTTGTTGGAATGCTTGTGTGTCTTGCTTTTTTTCATACTGCCTAACGAAAATGAAGAAGAGAAGACTGTAAAAAGAAATGACCAACAAATCCCCCTATGATGCCCACCAATGATCGAACCAGTCGTTCGATTTATAGTTATTTCTACGAGGTAGGAATGAACTCGAAAAAGTTTTCTATCTAACACAAGGCAGGAACGAGAAGGCGGCCATGTGTTGTAACACAAGCTGAAAACAAAGGCGGAACGTCCAAATCTATATACGGAGAGTGGGAGGACATTTTCGTCTAATGCATATCTATCTTACGGGAGGACATTTCCGTCAAAAGCATATTTACCTTCTTTATATGTTGTTTTATTATAAAAGTCATCGTGGGCAACATTGGCATATAAATTATTGCGAGTCCCAAGATATTCCTATGTACACACCGGAACACGTGAATTTGTGTTCCGGGAAGAACACACAACACCCTCTCGGCTGAATATATATTCCAGCGAAGGTGCAGGCTACTGCAAAGAAATGAAGGGTCAAATGTGAGCAGTGATGTATGATGCCATGACCAATTTTGGTTGGATGCTACTGCACACCAAGCATTTGTTGGAATGTTCCAATGAACACCAGGCAACCCCTCAACCAATAGGGTTGTGCAGACGAGTTCTGCCTAGTGCCCAAAAGAAAAAAGGGTCTAAGAAAACTCTGAGCTAATGAGTGTAGGTGAATGCCAACAGGTTGCACTTGGCTACCTTAGTCAAGGTCGCTTCAACGGAATGAATGATGTCTGATCTTTAACTTGAATCCAGTGTTTGCTATATATAACTCCCATCCGTGTTTAGATTAAAAATAGCCACCACCGATTATGATGCCAGTGTTGGGAGAGCAGCTGAATAGTGGTAGGTATAAGAATGAGTGGAAAGAAAAGGGACCAGTTATGGTGTCGTGAGACTGGTGATCGGTGGGAGAAAAGAGACAGAGAGATGGCCATCCTCTGAGCTCTTTCTTTTCCTATTGCGAGCTCTCCTGCTGTAGCAATGCCGTTGAGGATGGGGCAGGGACAGACTTGACCCTCCTCCGAGCTCCTCCTCCTCCGAGCTCCTCCTCTTCCGAGCTTTGGTGCTGTAATAACGACAGAGAGAGAGAGAGAGAGAGAGAGAGCCGAAAGTAATTCAACATTACCACTCATGAAGATTAACAAAATGTTGAACCCATGAACTGAACAAGAACAAAAGCCAAAACAAATAAAGAAAGCACAAGAGAAAAGAACATTAGACAGATAAAATGGGCTCACGCCATAGCCGCGTGCCCAGATTGTGACAAAGGATAGGTAGCATCAGCAGGAGGGAGTGGAAGATCACTAAGATGCATACGCAAGATCACATAAACATCTACCAAAATTTTATGCACCAGGTTTTGAATGTTAACTCGAATATGACGAAAATGAGCATCGTTACGCGCCATCCAAACAAACCACCAAGAGGTAAGCAACCACGTCCGCCAGATGAGCCTCCACCTCTTGCTGCGCCTAATACAAACCGGCCCCAAGATCAGATCTAGCGCAAAGGACTCCTCCTTAACAAGAACTTTCGGATGCCTCCAGGTCCTACTAAAGATTTCCATAAATATTGGGCAAGACCAGAACAAGTGAAACGTAGATTCTTCTGCAGCTTGACAAAGCACGCACCAACTCGGGAGTTGAATGCCCCACTTCTTTAAATTACTGTGGGTCTGGATCCTATCGTGCAAAATTAACCAAGCCAGGACTCGCGAACGGGGGGAAGGACCCTTCGCCCAAAGCACATCCTCAGGCAACCAATCAGCCCCTGGCGGTAGCAATGATCTATAGACTTTTTTGGTGAGAAACTCTCCGCTTGGTGCCAACGCCCACTGCAACCACTGACCAAAATTTCCGGAGACCTCAAAATGGTCTCTAAAGCAGGCTAAAGCCCTCAACCACGATTTACGCAAGTGCGAGAGCGCCAAACCTCGGGTTCCCAGACGAACCGGAATAAGAGTTGGATCCCCATATTTAGCAAGAAGAAAACTAGCACAAGGGTTATCCGGTTGGTGGGCCAACCAACATTGCTTGGCGACAAGAACAATGCTACGCAGTCTGGGCACCGGGATGCCTAAACCACCCATACGCCGAGGTAGAACCACCGAACGCCAACCAATCAAGTGACGCTTACCTGTGAGTTTACACCCAGACCAAAGCAAGCCTGCCAGCAAGCGTGTCAGCTGCTTCTCTACTCCCACAGGCATCACAAACAGAGACATGAAAAATTCTGGAATAGTTGAAAGAACATGTCTGACTAAGGTTAGACGTCCAGCGCTAGAGAGATAAGACGACTGCCACGAAAGCAATTTGCGCTTCACTTTTTGAAGCGTCGGAGCCCAAGCCGCTGAAGATAGAGGCTTCACTTGTAACGACAAGCCAAGGTACATAATAGGCAAGTCAGAAGTAGTGCAATTAAAAATTCTCTTTCCAGCTGCAAGCATATTGGCATTAACATTGAACATGGTAATAGTGCATTTGGTCTCATTTAGAGAAAGCCCAGACATGGAGAGAAAGAACTGAATGATAAGCTTGAACCTGAGCATCTGTTGAACATTTGCACGACCAAAAATGATCATATCATCAGCATAAGTAAGAATATGACCCGGGAAGTCGGAAACCTGCAAAGGATCAATGAAACCCGATACAACAACCCGCTTAAGCAAGACCACAAGACCCTCAGCAACTGCATTGAACAACAAAGGTGATAGGGGGCACCCTTGCCGCAAACCCCGCCCTAGCTTGAACCGGTCTCCTCTAATACCATTGATATTTAATAGGGCCTGGGCATTTGAGACCAGCTCTCTCACCCAACCAGAAAAACGACGACCAATACCGTGGCCGTCTGTTTGCATTTTGGATGAATGCCACATATAATTGTTTAGTTGACTTTTTAACTTTTCAAAATACAAAAAGGATAGGCAACGATGTTGGCATGAGCAAAAAAGCTCATGTTCTGCATGACCGGATTTCCAACAAAACACAAGAGCGATTGGCCAAATGAGCCAGACCCAGGCTTAAACATTCCAAAATCTAAAGCTCATATGAAGTAAAATTGAATGGTACCGCCCTTTCAGTTGTCTCCGTCTACCTTTGCGTATGGCGTAGGCACTTTGGTCTAGTAATGTCCAAACCAGGTCTCTGAGAATAGGAATCTGATCAGGTCTGAACATGAGCTTTTTTGCTCATGCCAACATCGTGGCCGTCAGTTTTGTATTTTGAAAAGTTAAAAATTCCACAGAACATGCTAAATGGCATTCATCCAAAATGCAGACGGCTACGTTGTTGGCATGAGCAAAAAGCTCATGTTCAGCGTGACCTGATCTGCTTCCCTGAGAATACGAGCCCCCAACTTATTTGAGTTGCAACCTGACCCAACCAACCAACGCTGCAGAAGGCAAAAGCTAAAGCAGAGGCAAATGTTTAGTCAGATGGACGCAGCTAAAAAGGACATAACACACGGGCCACTAGAATATGAGAACTTTAATGTGTGAACCAAGATTTTTATAGGTCTTGGTTATTTTTTTATTGAATCTAAGATGTGATCTACATGCTTGGTTTTATAGGAAGCAACTCTTGAATCATCTTATTACCATGTATAAGCAGATTTTTAACGCCTTGAACATCAACAGTTTAGAATTTTGATATTCAAGCACCCACAAATATCATCGAAAATACATGATCCAACAGTAGATGCCAAGCAAATTCACCATGCAGTACACATCTGCATCGTAGGATTTGCAAAAAAAGTATTGGAAACTAACAAAATAGAGAGAGTTGGGTTTCTGCAGAATATCAAATAGTATTTTCTTATCTGTGCAGATGATATTCACGAATTTATAAATTTGTGTACATGTATTCTTTTTACACTTGTGGTAACAGTAATTTACAAAATGTAACATTTGATCTAATCAGATTGAAGATGTTAGGCTGTTACGGATTTTACGTAACAGCTAACATGATCTATCTTCATCTTCATGTAACAGCTGTGTTGGCGTTAACAACATTTGCTACTTTATCGGTTGCATGTGCATTATCTGTAACAACTTGATCCTTAACAACATTTGCTACAGTTGCTGCTTTATCTTCATGGGAATCGACTGCATGGGTATTATCTGTAACAACATTCGCTACAGTTGCAGCTTTATCTTCATGAGAGTCGGGTGGAACTGTATTGTCCTTATCTCTCCTTATCAGTGACTGGTTGATACACCCCCTCAAACTGGATTGGGGGGAATCCCACAAACCAAGTTTGGGCCGCAAAGTTGCAAAAGATGGCTGAGTGAGAGATTTGGTGAAAATGTCAATGACTTAAGATACAGAAAGAATGAATCGAGACGAAGAGCTATTTTTTCTCTCATAAAATGATAATCAAGCTCTACATGCTTAGAGTGATTATGAAACACAGGATTGATAGTGAAATGAAGAGCCGAGAGATTGTCGCAAAACAGAGTGGGCGGGTCAGATAAATAATCCAATGTCATGCAAAATGAAAGATATCCATGTTAATTCAGTAGTGGTGGAAGCGAGCGCACGATACTCAGCTTCTGTACTAGAGCAGGCTATGGTAGGTTGTTTCTTTGATCTCCATGAGATGTAATTTCCACCTAAATAAATACAAAATCTGGAGGTGGACCAGCACGTGATAGGGCAGCCTCCCAATCCACGTCAGAGAAGCCATACAAAACAACGAGGTTTATTGACAGGATACAAATCCCATGACTTAGAGATCCCTTGATATAATGAAGTATTCTTTTGACTAGTTGGAAATGGTGGTTCATCAGGGCATGCATGAGGGTGGTGTATGTTCGCCCCTGATGATTCACTGAATCCCACGTCTGTGTTCGGGGCTTTGAATGAGCACCACGTATACAAGCACATGGGGCTCGTATTCCCGTGTATGTTGACATAACTTTGCATCGGACTCTGGTGTTGTTGCAAAGACTTAAGTACCCTTTCTTGCTATTCTTCTCATAAAGTGATGGTTTGAGAAAATGACAAAAATGCCCTTCATTCAAAAAAGAAAAAACAAACAGTTCAAAAAAAGGACAAACATGTCCTCCATCCAGAAAGTCGAGGATGATGTTGACTCTTCAAAGTCTTCTTCTTTTTCTGTTCAAAAAAAGGACAAACATGTCTTCTTCTTCTTTCTCCGTAAAACACTGTAAAACCCTCTCTCTCTCTAGAGAAGAAATCAAGGGAAACAAAGAGTTCTTCCTGGAGAAGGCCATGAACAACAACCCTCTCACTCTCTCTCTCTTCTCTCTCTACTGTGCACATCCAACAAACGATCCTACATTGCTCCATCGTCATCTTCTTCTTCTTCCTTCTTCGTAAAACACTGTAAAACCCTTTCTCTCTCTAGAGAAGAAATCAAGGGAGGTAAAGGGTTCCTCCTGGAGAAGGCCATGAACACCAACCCTCTCACTCTCTCTCCCTTCTCTCTCTACTTATGTGCCTGATTTAGAGTTTTTTCTCTTACAAGAGGGGGGTCCGGGGGTTCATCCCAGCGTGGGTAGCATCATTCAACTAAATGAGTTGTAGATCCTGATTCAGAGTTTTTACCCTTATAGGAGAGGGGTCTGGGGGCTCCTCCCAACGTGGGTAGCATCATTCAACTTGAAGAGGTATGGAGTCTGATTCAAAGTTTTTACCCATTCATATTTTAAGGCATTAGATCTCATGTTTGAACATCCACGCATGTGCAGTTTGCTTTCATCATGTTCAGTTGCTTTCTAGATTATACTTTGAATTCTTGTGTATTTTAGATCTATCGATTTGTATGTAACCAGAGCTCATTTTAATCTGAAATTTTTACTGCAACTTCATGCATATGTCTTCATACTCTCCACCAAAAATCAGATCATTCTGAGTTTGTTTGCCCACTTTAAAAATCGAGATTCAAAACCTGTTATTTTGCACCGTCAGGATTTTAGCAGAATCAGGACCAACTTGCGGAAGTGATTTCTCCCTAACCAAAGATGATCTTTCCGATCCGTAAAAAGGGTTGTTTTCTAAATTGAATCTAGTTTGTTCATACTAAATTTCAGCGATTTCTATGATGTTTTCGTACCAGTTTCAGGTCAAAAACCATAAGCCTGTCACCTTGTATCATTTTAACGGCTCAGATTTTGATCCATTTTGTTTGAATTTTATTTTCCTAATGGAAGATCATTTTTCAATTCTGTAAAACGGATTCTCTTTGTTTATATGTCTAGTTCATCCTTGTAAATTTTCAGAATTTTTCATGGTAAATTACTATTTTATTTTGATTAAATACCAGAACCTTGTATCCAGATTTTATAAATGTTCTGATTTTGGCCCCCATATCATGACTGTTGTAGCACTTCTTCAACAAATCGTTATTTGATTGGCAATATTCTTCAACAAATTATTGTTATGATTTTTTTGAGTCTCTAATGAGTCTCTACTATGATTTGTAGTATTTTTGGGTCTCCAACGAGCCTCACAATGATTTATAGTGTTGTTCGAACTTTTAACTATGATTTATAGTGCTTTGGGGTCTCCAACGAGCCCCACAATGAGTTGTAGTGTTTTTCAGTCTTTTAACTATGATTTATAGTGTTTTCGGGTCTCTAACGAGACCCATAGCGATTTATAGTGTTCTTGGACCTCGCTATAGCGATTTGTAGTGTTTCTCGCTAAACACTACAGCGATTTGTGATATAAATCGCTATCCGAATCAGGACCAACTTGTCAGGGTCATATCTCCCTAACCAAAGATCGGATTTCAAATCCGTAAAAAGTAGTGTCTTCGTTATGAAGTCTAGTTTACTCTTATAAATTTTAAGTGATTTATATGGTCATTTGATACCCCATTTGAATCTAAAACTAGACCCCTATCAGTCTGCCTTATTTGAGTGACATAGGTTTTTATTTCATTTTGTAAGAGTCATATCTCCCCCAACGGAAGATCATTTTTCAAATCCGTAAAAAGGGTTTTCTTCCTCTATGTGTCGAGTTTATATCTGGAAAGTTTTATAACTTTTTATGCTCATTTGATATTTCGAACCTGTTAAAAACTGAGACATGTTATAAAATGTTATAAAACTTAAAAAGTTTGAAACTTCCTCTATGTGTCTCAATTTTTAACAGGTTTGAAATATCAAATGAGCATAAAAAGTTATAAAACTTTCCAGATATAAACTAGACACGTAGAGAAAAAAACCCTTTTTACGGATTTGGAAAATGATCTTCCGTTGGGGAGATATGACTCTTACAAAATGAAATAAAAACCTATGTCACTCAAATAAGACAGACTGATAGGGGTCTGGTTTTAGATCCAAATGAGATATCAAATGACCATAGAAATCGCTGAAAATTTACAGGAATAAACTAGACTTCATAACGAAGACACCACTTTTTACGGATTTGAAATCCAATCTCTGGTTAGGGAGATATGACCCTGACAAGTTGGTCCTGATTCGGATAGCGATTTGTATCACAAATCGCTGTAGTGTTTAGCGGTTTGTAGTGTTTCTCGCTAAACACTACAGCGATTTGTGATACAAATCGTTATCCGAATCAGGACCAACTTGTCAGGGTCATATCTCCCTAACCAGAGATCGGATTTCAAATCCGTAAAAAGTGGTGTCTTCGTTATGAAGTCTAGTTTATTCTTGTAAATTTTCAGCGATTTATATGGTCATTTGATACCCCATTTGGATCTAAAACCAGTACCCTATCAGTCTGTCTTATTTGAGTGACAGGTTTTTATTTCATTTTGTAAGAGTCATATCTCCCCAACGGAAGATCATTTTCCAAATCCGTAAAAAGGGTTTTCTTTCTCTATGTGTCTAATTTATATCTGGAAAGTTTTATAACTTTTTATGCTCATTTGATATTTCAAACCTGTTAAAAATCGAGACACATAGAGGAAGTTTCAAACTTTTTAAGTTTTATAACATTTTATAACATGTCTCAGTTTTTAACAGGTTCAAAATATCAAATGAGCATAAAAAGTTATAAAACTTTCCAGACATAAACTAGACACATAGAAGAAGAAAACCTTTTTTACGGATTTGAAAAATGATCTTCCGTTGGGGAGATATGACTCTTACAAAATGAAATAAAAACCTATGTCACTCAAATAAGGCAGACTGATAGGGGTCTGGTTTTAGATCCAAATGGGGTACCAATTACCATAGAAATCGCTGAAAATTTATAGGAATAAACTAGACTTCTTAACGAATACACCACTTTTTACGGATTTGAAATCCGATCTTTGGTTAGGGAGATATGACCCTGACAAGTTGGTCCTGATTCGGATAGCGATTTGTATCACAAATCGCTGTAGTGTTTAGCGAGAAACACCACAAATCGCTATAGCGAGGTCCAACAACACTATAAATCGCTGTGGGTCTCGTTAGAGACCCGAAAATACTATAAATCATAGTTAAAAGACCAAAAAACACTACAAATCGTTGTGGGGCTAGTTGGAGACCCCAAAGCAGTATAAATCATAGTTAAAAGATCGAACAACACTATAAATCATTGTGAGGCTCGTTGGAGACCCAAAAATACTACAAATCATAGTAGAGACTCATTAGAGACTCAAAAAAATCATAACAATAATTTGCTGAAGAATATTGTCAATCAAATAACGATTTGTTGAAGAAGTGCTACAACAGTCATGATATGGGGGCCAAAATCAGAAAATTTATAAAATCTGGATACAAGGTTCTGGTATTTAATCAAAATAAAATAGTAATTGACCATGAAAAATTCTGAAAATTTACAGGGATGAACTAGACACATAAAAGAAGAGAACCCATTTTACAGAATTGAAAAATGATCTTCCATTAAGAAAATAAAATTCAAACAAAATGGATCAAAATCTGAGCTGTTAAAATGACACAAGGTGACAGGCTTATGGGTTTTGACCCGAAACTGGTACGAAAACACCATAGAAATCGCTGAAATTTGGTATAGACAAACTAGATTCAATTTAGAAAACAACCCTTTTTACGGATCGGAAAGATCACTTCCGCAAGTTGGTCCTGATTCTGCTAAAATCCTGACGATGCAAAATAACAGGTTTTGAATTTCGATTTTTAAAGTGGGTCAAACAAACTCAGAATGATCTGATTTTTGGTGGAGAGCATGAAGACATATACATGAAGTTGCAGTAAAAAATTCAAGTTAAAATGAGCTCTGGTTACATACAAATCGATAGATCTAAAATGCACAAGAATTCAAAGTATAATCTAGAAAGCAACTGAACATGATGAAAGCAAACTGCACATGCGTGGATGTTCAAAAATGAGATCTAATGCTTTAAAATATGAATGAATAAAAACTTTGAATCAGACTCCACAACTCTTCTAGTTGAATGATGCTACCCACGCTGGGAGGAGCCCCCAAACCCCCCTCCTGTAAGGGCAAAAACTCTAAATCAGGTTCCACAACTCATCAAGTTGAACGATGCTACAGTTAGTGTGCAGGTCAGTCGGTGTTTGATGGAGAAATGTTGGATCGTTTGTTGGATGTGCACAGAAGTAGAGAGAGAAGGGAGAGAGAGTGAGATGAGGTTTTACCCCTCTCTTGTAAGGGTAAAAAATCTGAATCAGGATCTACAACTCATTTAGTTGAATGATGATACCCACGCTGGGAGGAGCCCCCAAACCCTCCTCCTGTAAGGGTAAAAACTCTGAATCAGACTTCACAAGAGTCAATGTATAGGTCAGTCGGTGCTTGATGGAGCAATGTATGATCTTCTAATAGATGTGCACAGAAGCAGAAATAGAAGGGAGAGAGAGTGAGAGGGTTGATGTTCATGGCCTCATCCAGGGGAGATTTCTTTCTCGGATAATCCTGCAGTGCAGAGACTGGGTCTTAAATAATCATCTTCGGGGCACTTAAGTCTTTACAACCACTCCTTTTCAAGAACCATCATTTTTTTTTGCACCAATGGAGGAGAGGGTACTTAAGTCTTTGCAATCTTATCAAACTCCAATGCTAATTAATGCTGACAAACATGGGGATACGAGACGCACATGCTTACATACGTGGTGCTCTTTGGGACCCCCGATCATGAGATGTAGCTAACTGCCCTGTTCGGGGGGGGAACATATAACCTGCTTTGTGTATTGGCAAACATGGTTGACACTGTAGGCAATATCGGGGCGAGTGAATGTGAGATATTGGAGGCTCTTGAACAGACTTTGATACTAATGGGGATCAGAGAACATTTCTAACGTGTTGTCCGTAGAAGTATATATAGGGCTTGTTGATCATAGGCGTTGAAATGGGCTTGCAGTCAGTCATGTTTGCTCAATCAAGTATGTCGAGAGCATATCCTGATTGATTGAGAAAAATATCATCTGCAAAGTATTGAACTTGTATGTCGAGGAAATGATGGAGATCCCCGAGGTCCTTCATAGCGAACTCAGAGCTTAACCATTGAATGAAGTCAGATAAAAATATGGGATTATCTTTGGTGACTATGATGTTGTCGACATAAAGGAGAAGTAAAATGGTCCCTCTGGAATGGTGACAAATCAATAAGGAGGAATCAATGATACTACAATAAAACCCCAGACATAGTAGGCAATCACCAAACTGATCAAACCAAGTGCACGATGATTGTTTTAACCCGTATAATGTGCACTTGAGTTTGCACACGTGATTAAGCTTGGTGGGATCTTCAAATCCGAGTGGTTGTCGCATGTACACAGGATCAACAAGAAAATCATGCAAGAATGCATTTTTAATGTTGAGTTGACAGATTGTCCATCTATAAGCGACAACAATTGACAAGACAACTCGTATGGTTGTCAACTTAATCACTAGTGAGAAGGTTTTCAGGAAATCAATGTCGACAACTTGGTTGTAGCCTTTTGCAACGAGTCATGCCTTGAGCCGCTCGAGGGAACCATCAGCACGAGTCTTCATTTTAAACATCCATTTGTAGCCGACAATGCTCATGTAGGGTGATGGGAGTACTAACTTCCAAGTCCCAGTTTGGTGGAGAGCACGCATCTGAAAGTGCAGTAGGATCGAGGCAACGAGCACTAGAGGGGGGGTGAATAGTGCTTTTAAAAATTGTCTGCAGAATATTGACGGATTTTGCAATTTGCAAAGCAAACACACAAAGAACACAATAATTTATCTTGGTTTGGTCTTTCCCGACCTACATCCAGTCTCCAAGCAAAACCCACTTGAGATTTCCACTATCAACCTTATGTAACTATAAGATCATATAGACCAAATCCGGTCTCACTTTCGGTAACACACCTACTTAAAGCACACAACTCCTTTAAACCAAGAAGTCCTTCCTTTTACAGAAAATTGAAACAAGTAACAACTTACAATACAACCTATGAGCTCTTCTTATGAATGCAAATGAGATGCAATTGGCTTTTGAGGTTGTTGAAATACTCTACTCACGAATTCACTGTCTCTAAAAGGAATTTGAGTGAAAAACTGAAGTGAAAAATATCACGTGAGTGAGAAAATGAATATGAGTGAAAAGCAAAGAGTAATTGATTCAAATTGATTGAATTGCAGTGCTTTTGAGTGTAAAATGAAAGTGTACTAGGATTGAGGCAACGAGCACTAGAGGGGGGAGTGAATAGTGCTTTTAAAAATAATCT
Organism: Nuphar pumila; assembly: GCF_984573655.1. Taxonomy (NCBI): domain Eukaryota; kingdom Viridiplantae; phylum Streptophyta; class Magnoliopsida; order Nymphaeales; family Nymphaeaceae; genus Nuphar; species Nuphar pumila. Next base: position 34,267,273 of record NC_143262.1, read on the forward strand.
GCGGAATACTAAAGGATTTTGCAATTTGAAAAGCAAACACACAAAGAACACAAGATTTTATCTTGGTTCGGTCTATTCTGACCTACATCCAGTCCCCAAGCAAAACCCGCTTGAGATTTCCACTATCAATCTTGTTAACTACAAGATCACACAGACCAAAACCGGTCCCACTTTCAGTAACAACCGTACTGAAAGCAAACAACTCCTTTAAACCAAGGAGTTCTTCGTTTTTTACAGAAAATAAGTAACAACTTATAATACAACCTATGAGCCTTTCTTTTGAATACAAATGAGATGCAATTGGCTTTTGAGGTTGTTGAAATACTCTACTCACGAATTCACTATCTCTCAAAGGGATTTGAGTGAAAAACTAAAGTGAAAATATCAAGTGAGTGAGAAAACAAATACTTGAATGAATAGGAGTGAAAAGCAAGAAGTAAATGATTCAAAGTGATTGAATTCAAGTTATTTTGAGTGTAAAATGCACTCATATTTATAGTTGAAAAATTACATACGTTGAAAGTATGAAAGGGTGTCAAAACAGTCCATTTTGAATGATCAAAACGTTTAAAAAATGAAAAGACACACCTTTTTTGAAGTTTCAGGAAAAATGACAAAATTAGTCGACTGAAACAGTAGTTAGTCGACTAATAGTTAGTTATTAGTAGACTGACAGTTATCGTCGGTCGACTAATCTATTTATCGAGCCGTTTGAGAATCTGAACTTTTGAAACTTAGTCGACTAGAGAAAAATTAGTCGACTGATAATATCATCAGTAGACTGAAAAACCTTTCAGTCGACTGCTGCTAAAATCTTCTGAAAAACAAACATTTTGTCCGGTCGAGTGATAAAAGCATTAGTCGACTGCTGCTAAATTTTCCAGAAAACACATGTTCTGTTTAGTCGACTGATAAAACCGTTAGTCGACTGCTGCTAATTTTTCAGAAAACAGACATTTTGTCCAGTCGACTGATAAAACCTTCGGTCGACTAATTTGACAAAAATGACTTTTTAGAAAATATGGCGCGAAAGGATTAGTCGACTGGTAAGTCTATTGGTCGACTAATAAACACGAAAATTTAAGAAAAGAGTTTTATAAAAAGATTTTCATGAGGGGTTCTTTTAGAAAAGTTTTTCTAAAGACTTTTAGGTAAAATGCAACCTAAATATGCACTCTAAGTAAGGCTCTTACAAAAATCTAAGACTTTTTAATGAATTAAACATTTGCACACTAGTCTTCAAAGATTCTTCATCGAATTCTTTATTTTTTTTCATAGCCTTAGCTGAAATACAGTTGATTCCACTTGCTCATCATCAAAACCTTGTACTTGAAGTATCATGTATGGCTTCATTGTTGTAACAATCCCCCCCTTTTTTATGATGACAAGCTTAATCAAAGATGGAGCATTTTAGATGCATAGATGGAGATTTTACTCCCCCTATCAATATGCTGCAAAACATTAAAAAGTTAGTACTTTCAAAGCACATGTATCACATATTGATTGGTTTGCATTTCCATTCATCATTACTTCATGTATTTATAAATGCATTCATTTAAAGCTTACTTTTTCTCTTAATTTCGCATTTCTCTTGCAAGATCTTCTGCAATTTTAATTTAATGTTATCTTTTATCTTTTTCTCCCCCTTTGTCAGAATCAAAAAGAGTAAGGGCAGAAATAGCATAAGCAAAATAGAGATACAAGTTTAAAATATTACAACCCATAAAGTATGAAAGTTTAGACAACAAAGATCAGAAAAGTGAGTTGAGCAAATCCTTGATTGAAGTAATCTCTTTCTGAATCGAAGATAGTTGTTGAGTCACATCTTCACGAAAAGTGTGTTGATGCAGCTCCAAAGCTTCCAGTCTCTGTATATCTTCATCATTGTCTTGACTTGTAGGAAATTTCTTTTTTTTTGCATGAGATGAAGGTGTCGCAGAAGGTGAAGGTTCAGAAATAGATGGTTCAGTAGGATCAGATGGTTCAGTTTCATCAACATTTAAAGGAGGCGGATATTTAATTTTCATTCTTTTAAAAATTGTTTGATCAAAGAACTCTTTTTGCTCAATATATTTTTCATTTGTTAAGAAAACTTTAAAATGTCTAAAAATACAAGTTAGAAGACATCCATAAGGAAGAAATGGTTTTTGTTTCCACAAATTTGTAAAATACACATTGGCCCAATTTACAGAAATATTTACAAATAAAACACAAAGAGTTGTAGATAGATCTGTGGAATAGTAATCAAAAGAACCAGTTTTAGATAGAACATTGTGGGCAAGGATTCGTCCAGCAATGCGTGCACGAGTTTGAAGATTAGTATTTTTGAAAGGAGGGCAGTGAGGTGCACCTGGAAGAAGAATTTGTTCAAAAATTCTTTCATCATTTAGTTCAACAGTGTTGAAAAGAGTGTCTGAAGGTGGAATTTCTAGAATTTCTCCAAGCAGTTTAGAATCAAACTTGATTTCAACATCTCGAACAAGAGAAGAAAGAACTCCAGTTTCATGATCAATTTGTAAATTCGTGTAAAACAAGTGAATCAGAAAAGGATAGTGAAGGGTATCTGCACAGGCATCAAAAAAGATGTGAAATTCCAGGAAATAATTCTCTTATTTTGTAACGAGAAAACAAATGAAATAGTACATTTTGGCCTAGTAAAATAGGTAGTGCAGAAATTGATCCAAAAGTATCATATAAAAGAGGATTTCGGAGTAATCTGAGTGAAAAACCATGTCTTGAAGAAGGTGTAGGAGGAGGAGAACCTAAACCTTTTGCAGATGCAGACTTCGTACGAGGCATGATTAAAAACAGATTTACCAAAAATGTCGGCTTCCAAATGACGTCCGACAAGAGGAAAATGTTGTCCGGCGTTCAGAAACTAAGGAAGATACGATGGCTGACGGCGAGTGTGAAGGTTGCCACAAGGGGATTCCAACAATGGCTGAAGATACACCATCACGACAAAAGTGTTTCGACGTGTTTTAAAGATGCGCCAGTTACTGCAAGAGGATTCCAGCATTTTAAGATCACGACTAGAAGATTCCAGCGTCTCCCTATCACGACAAGAAAATCCCGGCGAAGATCAAACGGCACTCCGAGGATTTTTTGGAAGAGAGAGAGGAAAGAGACCAAAAAGGGGTTTTCGTTTTAAGGGTTTCGTTCCTTTAAAATAAAAACGAAAAGGTGTGAAAATGAAACGATGCCTATTTAAAAAAAAAAAACGGGTGTTAAAAAAATCCAAGGGATATCGGGTCCCTTCATTCAAAATTTTAAAAAAAAATTAGTCGACTAAAACTTTATCGGTGGACTAAGAATGTGTGACTCATTCTAAAAACATCAGTCGACTAGAAATATATCGGTTGACTAATATGGTGCGATACATTCTAAAAATTTTAAAGCATCAGTCGACTAAATTTTTATCGGTCGACTAATATAGTGCGATTTTGAGATTTTGTTCAAAAATTAGCATTTTTATAAATCCAAAAATGAACAAATACCTAGTTCTCTCCTAATTCTCATAAAATCTTCATTTTTAAGAGGTTTAGTGAAGATATCAGCATGTTGTTCTTTAGTGGAAATAAAATTTAACGAAATATCTCCTTTTAACACATGATCTCTTAAGAAATAATGTCTAACTTCAATATGCTTAGTTCTTGAGTGCTGAACAGAAATTTTCGAAAGATTTATAGCACTAGTGTTATCACAATAAATAGTTGTTGTGGAGTAATTCAAACCAAAATCTTTTAAGGTCTGTTTCATCCATAGTACTTGTGAACATGCTAAACTAGCCGCTATATATTCTGCTTCAGTTGTTGAGAGTGACACTGAATTTTACTTTTTACTAAACCAAGAGACTAAAGAATTTCCTAAGAAATGACAAGTTCCACTAGTACTCTTGCGATTAGATTTACTTCCTGTAAAATTTGCATCACTATATGAAACTAAATCAAAGGAAGATGATTTTGGGTAAAACAAACCGAAATCTGAAGTATCTTTCAAATAACGAAAAATTTGTTTTACAGCAGTTAAATGAGATTTCTTTGGATTAGCTTGAAATCTTGCACACATACAAACACTAAACATAATATCAGGTCGACTAGCAGTTAAGTATAATAGATATCCGATCATACCTCTGTAGAGCTTAATATCTACACTTTTACCATTTTCATCTTTATCAAGAGAAGTAGTTGTACTCATAGGATTCCTTCTTGATTTCGATGAGTCCATCCCAAATCTTTTAAGAAGTTCTTTTGTATACTTAGCCTGGTTGATGAAGATTCCTTCTTCAGTTTGCTTTATTTGAAGTCCAAGGAAGTAGTTTAATTCACCCATCAAGCTCATTTCAAACTCTTCCTACATAGCTTTAGCAAATTCTTTACAAAGAAAATCATTAGTAGAACCAAATATTATGTCATCAACATAAATTTGCACAATAAGAATATCTGAATAAAGATTTTTAATAAATAAAGTGGAGTCTACCCGACCAATGAAAAAACCAGATTGTTCTAGAAAATTTTGTAGTCTTTCATACCACGCTCTTGGTGCTTGTTTAAGTTCGTACAAAGCTCTTTTTAATTTGTAGACTTTTTCTGGATATTTCTCATTTTCAAAGCCTGGAGTTTGCTCTACATAAACTTCTTCATTGATGTGTCCATTTAAGAATGCACTCTTAACATCAATTTGATATAACTTAAAGTTCATGTAACTAGCAAAAGCAAGCATCATTCGAATTGACTCCAGTCGAGCCACTGGTGCATAGGTTTCATCAAAATCTATGCCTTCCTCTTGGTTATAGCCTTGTGCTACTAGTCTTGCTTTGTTTCGAATGACTTCGTCATTTTTATCCAGCTTGTTTCGGAAGACCCATCTTGTTCCAATTACTGGATGATCCTTTGGTCTATCAACTAGATCCCAAACATCATTCCTAGTAAATTGGTTAAGTTCTTCAGACATGGCCAAAAGCCAAAATTCATCATCACAAGCCTCATTGATATTCTTTGGTTCTAATTTAGATATGAAAGCAACATTTGCAATATATTTTTCTAATTGCCTTCTAGTTTGGACACTACTCTTTATTTCACCAATAACTTGTTCATGTGGATGATTAGGAATTTCTTTCCAAACCGGTTGAAGAGGAATATTTTCTTGAGCAGTACTCTCTATCAAGGATTCTTCTTGAAGTATTACTTCTTCTCCTTCGCTTAGAGGTATAATCTGCTCACAATTCTCATCAAATGCAACATGTAAAGATTCTTCAATACAAGATATTCTTTTATTGAAAATACGATAAGCTTTACTTCTAGAAGAATATCCAAGAAATATTGATTCATCTGATTTTGAATCAAACTTATCAAGATTATCTTTGGTATTTAACAAGAAACATTTACTACCAAAATTTTTGAAATATGAGATCTTTGGTATACGATCATAATACAATTCAAAACATGTTTTATGTAAAATTGGTCGAATAAGAACACGGTTCAAAACATAACATGATGTATTTATTGCTTCAGCCCAAAAGTATTTTGGTAAATTTTTATCTTGAAGCATGGTTCTAGCACATTCTTGTAAAGTTCTATTCTTTCTTTCAACAACTCCATTTTATGGAGCCGCTCTAGGAAAAGCAAAGTTGTGAGATATACCATGTAAATCACAAAACTTTAGAAAAGATTCATTTTCAAATTCACTACCATGATCACTACGAATTTTAATTATCGATGTAGATTTTTCATTTGTAATTCTTTTACAAAGTTTATAAAATTCCGAAAAAGCATCATTTTTGCTTTTTAGAAAAACCATCCATGTAAACCAGGAATAATCATCTACTATAACAAAAGCATACTTGCTACCATTCAAACTTTGAATTCTAGATGGTCCAAATAGATCTAAATGTAAAAGTTCAAGAGGACGTTTTGTTGAAACTATATCTTTTGCTTTAAAAGAACTCTTGATTTGTTTACCCCTTTGGCAAGCATCACATAAGTGATCTTTCTTATATGGTATTCTAGGTAGGCCTCTTACAAGATCATTCTTAGATAACTTTGAAATAATTTTAAAGTTAACATGTCCAAGTCTCTTGTGCCATAACCATTGAATTTCATTTGAAACAATAAGACATTTTTCATTAAAAATGGGCAATTCATCTAGATATAGTTCATACACATTGTTTCTTCTTTTACCTTTAAAAATGATCTTTTTAGATTGAAAATCAGAAATTAAGCATAAATCATTTTCAAAAGAAACATGAAAACCTTTATCATATAATTGACTAATAGATAATAAATTATGCAGTAAATCATCTACTAAAAGAACATTTTCTATCAAGGGAAATTTTGGATTACCAATACCTATTACTTTTCCCTTGTTATTGTCACCAAAGGTGACGGTTTCTCCATCCTTATTTTGAAGGGTGAAAAATAACTCCGGCCTTCCAGCCATATGTTTGAAACAACCGCTGTCCAATATCCATTCGCTCCTTATGTTGTGTACCTACAACAAAATTAGAAAACAGAGCATTTGACCCCTTTCTATTTTCGGGTCCATGAGAGTTAGTCTTAGGAACCCATATCCATTTGGATTTTGGTTTCCTTTGATAATAAATATTCTTTCTATAAAAAAAATTATCATGTCTAGAATAATCATGTCTAGGCTTATAAGTATTATAGTTTCCATGTTTAGATGCATTTCTATTAGAACTAGAAAGTTTAGTTCTATTAACAAATGGTTGAGAATAATGTCTTTGATTTTTCACCACATAGTTTGGTCTATTTTGAGTATCAAAGAAGCTATATCCCAATCCGGTTTTATTAACCGAGCATCTTTGAGAACCAAGAAGTTTTTCTAGATTCTCTTGACCATTTGTGAATTTGGTCACTATGAAAGAAGATAATTTGATTTTTCTTTTAGACTAGATATTTTTTTTTGTAAGAGATTGGTTCTAACTCCAATTTCTTTTATCTCAAATGCTTGGCAAGAGTTTTCCTTCTTGAGATCTTCTATCTCTTGAAGTAACACTTTATTTTGAGAGTCAAGAGTTAAATTTTTAGTTTTTAACTCTTTATTTTTAGAACTTAGACTCTTAAATTTATCATATAAATCACTGAATGCTTCTAACAAGTCATCATAGTCAATTTGACTTACCGAATCTTCTTGTGCTACAAAGCACATGTTGGCGACTTCTTCATTTGATTCTTCATCGGAAGAGGAGTCACTATCATCCCAACATGCTTGAAATGCCTTTTTCTTCTTGAATTGTTCCTTGGGCTTGATTTTGAGAAGAGGACAATCTTTCTTTATATGTCTTGCCTTTTTGCAGTTAAAGCACTTGACTTCATTGGGATTGGAAGAATCTGCTTTCTTTACCTTTCTTTGAAATCTTTCCTTTTTGATGAATCTTCTGAATTGCCTTGTGATGAGGGCAATATCTTTATCTTCTTCTAGATTTTCTAAGTCAGAAGTAGTCTTAAAAGCAAGAGATTTCTTCTTAGGCTCTTCTTTTTGTTTGTCTTGAAGTTGGACTTCATATGCCATAAGGTTACCAACCAAATCTTCAAGAGTGAGAGTGTTAAGATCATTTGCTTCTTTAATAGCAGTGGTTTTTCTCTCCCATTCAGGAGTTAAACACCTTAGGATCTTTCTGACTAAATCCACTTGTGAATATTCTTTTTCAAGGGATTTCAAAGTGTTAGTTATATCGGTCATTCTAGTTACCATGTTCGATATAGATTCATTTTGCTTCATTTTGAACAATTCAAATTTATGAACTAAAGAAGCAATTTTAGATTCCTTTACCTTTGACGTACCTTCGTGAGTCACAAGAAGAGTATGCTAGATTTCATTTGCTGTAGAGCAGTGAGAGATGCGATTAAACTCTACCTTGTCAACGGCACAATATAATGCATTCATCGCCTTGGCATTCAGTGAAGCGGTTTTCTTTTCTTCATCGGTCCATCAACTGAAATTAGTTGATGGAGTTTGGTACTTATCTGAAACAACTCTCCAAATATCGAGATCCATGGATTGCAAGAATATTGTCATTCTCACTTTTCAGTATCCATAATTTGTTTTGTCAAAGAGAGGAAGACGAACAGAGGAGCATCCTTCTTTGTGCTGAGATGTTGTAGTTGCCATGCTAGATGATGATCAAATCAGAATAATAGCAAACCGGCTCTGATACCAAATGAAAGTGTACTAGGATCGAGGCAACGAGCACTAGAGGGGGGGTGAATAGTGCTTTTAAAAATAATCTGTGGAATATTAAAGAATTTTGCAATTTGAAAAGCAAACACACAAAGAACACAAAATTTTATCCTGGTTCGGTCTATCCCGACCTACATTCAGTCCTCAAGCAAAACCCGCTTGAGATTTCCACTATCAACCTTGTTAACTACAAGATCACACAGACCAAAACCGGTCCCACTTTCAGTAATAACCCTACTGAAAGCAAACAACTCCTTTAAACCAAGGAGTCCTTCTTTTTACAGAAAATAAGTAACAACTTACAATACAACCTATAAGCCTTTCTTTTGAATGCAAATGAAATGCAATTGGCTTTTGAGGTTGTTGAAATACTCTACTCACGAATTCACTATCTCTCAAAGGGATTTGAGTGAAAAACTGAAGTGAAAATATCAAGTGAGTGAGAAAACAAATACTTGAATGAATAGGAGTGAAAAGCAAGAAGTAAATGATTCAAATTGATTGAATTCAAGTTGTTTTGAGTGTAAAATGCACTCATATTTATAGTTGAAAATTTTCATACGTTGAGAGTATGAAAGGGTGTCAAAACAGTTCATTTTGAACGATCAAAATGTTTGAAAAATGAAAAGACACGCCTTTTTGAAGTTTCAGGAAAAATGGCAAAATTAGTCGACTAGAACAGTAGTTAGTCGACTAATAGTTAGTTATTAGTAGACTGACAGTTATCGTTGGTCGACTGATCTGTTTATCGAGCCATTTGAAAATCTCAACTTTTGAAACTTAGTCGACTAGAGAAAAATTAGTCGACTGATAATATCATCAGTAGACTGAAAAACCTTTCAGTCGACTGCTGCTAAAATCTTCTGAAAAACAAACATTCTGTCTGGTCGACTGATAAAAGCATTAGTCGACTGCTGCTAAATTTTTCAGAAAACACATGTTCTGTTTAGTCGACTGATAAAACCGTTAGTCGACTGCTGCTAATTTTCCAGAAAACAGACATTTTGTCCAGTCGACTGATAAAACCTTCGGTCGACTAATTTGACAAAAATGACTTTTTAGAAAATATGGCGCGAAAGGATTAGTCGACTAGTAAGTCTATTGGTCAACTAATAAACACGAAAATTTAAGAAAAGAGTTTTATAAAAAGATTTTCATGAGGGGTTCTTTTAGAAAAGTTTTTCTAAAGACTTTTAGGTAAAATGCAACCTAAATATGCACTCTAAGTAAGGCTCTTACAAGAATCTAAGAGTTTTTAATGAATTAAACATTTGCACACTAGTCTTCAAAGATTCTTCATCGAATTCTTCAATTTCTTCATAGCCTTAGCTGAAATACAGTTGATTCCACTTGCTCATTATCAAAACCTTGTACTTAAAGTATCATGTATGGCTTCATTGTTGTAACATAAAATGCATTCATATTTATAGTTGAAAGTTTCCATACGTTGAGAGTATGAAAGGGTGTCAAAACAGTTCATTTTGAACGATCAAAATGTTTGAAAAATGAAAAGACACGCCTTTTAAAAGTTTCAAGAAAAACGACAAAATTAGTCGACTGGAACAGTAGTTAGTCGACTGATAATTAGCTATTAGTAGACTGACAGTTATCGTCGGTCGACTAATGTGTTTATCGAGCCATTTGAAAATATGAAGATTTGAAACTTAGTCGACTAGAGAGAAAGTTAGTCGACTGATAATATCATCAGTAGAGTGAAAAACCTTTCAGTCGACTGCTGCTAAATTTTTCTGAAAATACATGTTCTGTCCGGTCGACTGATAAAATCATTGGTCGACTGCTGCTAAATTTTCAGAAAACAGACATTCTGTCTGGTCGACTGATAAAACCTTCGGTCGACTAATTTGACAAAAATGATATTTTGATTAGAAAATTTAGCGCGAAAGGATTAGTCGACTGGTAAGTCTATTGGTCGACTAATAAACACGAAAAATTAAATAAAGAGTTTTCTAAAAAGATTTTCATGAAGGTTTCTTTTAGAAAAGTTTTTCTAAAGACTTTTTAGGTGAAATGCAACTTAAATATGCACTCTAAGTAAGGCTCTTACAAGAATCTAAGACATTAAATAAATTTTACATTTTCACACAAGTCTTCAAATATTCTTCATCGAGTTCTTCAATGTTTGTCATATTTCTTCATTGCCTTAGCTGAAATGCAGTTGATTTACTTGTTCATCATCAAAACCTTGTACTTGAAGTATCATGTACGGCTTCATTGTCGTAACAGCATCTCCTCCTTCATTGTTTCAAACCACCTAGGATGCTTGAGCGCTACCTTGACTGACTTAGGTTCAAGAGGAACAGTAAGTGTGGCCAACATGAGATATTTGGGATTAGGTTTGAAAACACCTGCCTGTGGTCATGTAGTCATGGTAAGAGTAGCATGGACAACTGCAGGTGGCAGGCTTGTAACAACACGATCACGATCAAGTTGGGAGGGTTGACTAGTGTCTGTGTGACCAAGTTCAGGTTGTTGTTGGTCGACCAGTCCTTCACATTTTGGTGCAATATTTTCGCTCTCAGCATTAGGGAGGCCATCGATGATATGGAACTGATCTTGTTTGACATTGTCATATATTGGTTGCTGGAGGGAAACATGTTATGGCACGTTAGTGGATGTCTGATCTGGATTATGAAAATTCGATCAATTCATGCAATTGTAAATGTTGAATGGATGTTGGCTTGGAATCCTGGAATGGCATGACGCTCTCATTGAATTTCATATGTCATGATATGTAAATGTGCCCTGAAGGAACGTGAAGGCAGCGATAGCCCTTGTATTGTTGACTATAGCCAATGAATAGCTTGTTTGAGGAGTAGCCTCGTAGGTATAAGAAACATCTGCAACAAAAAAATCTCAGATATCCATAATTTGGTATCTTACCATACAATTTCTCAAATGAGGATTTCATTTTTAAACGTCGGCTAAAAATTATGTTTATCAACCAAACAACAATCTTCAAAGCTTCGACCAAATACCTCTGGGGTACGTTTTCCTGAAACATCATCGAGAGGCCCAACTCGGTGATGTTTCTATGTTTGTGCTCTGCCCGACCATTTTGTTTCGGTGTGCCAGGATACGAGATACTATGGTGTATCCCATTTTCTTGAAAAATATGTCATTTTATTGTTAACAAATTCTCCACCGCCATCAGATTGAAAAAAAAAATGATCTCTTTCTCAAACTGTGTCTTAACCATCCTTCGAAAATCATCAAAGCAATCTATAAAATTTGCTTTTTGTTTAAGTGGATAAATCTGAGAAAATCTAGAATAGTCGTCTATCAAAATGGCGTAGTATTGAAAACCTTGGTTCGATCTTATGGGTGCAAGGCCCCACAGGTCACAATGAATCTTATCAAAAGCATATTTATAGGTAAAATTAGATCCATGAATGGAAGCCTACATGCCTTGGCCATGGCGCAACTAGTGCAAATGCTTTCACACTTATTGGAAAGACTGAAACTGCTAGTTATCAATTTATTTTTCTTCAAAAAATTGCTGATATCCATGTGAGAGTGATCGAGCCTTTGGTGCCAGCAATCATCACTGACTACTCGAAATCGAGTGGAGAAAAATGCTTCTTGTAATTTTGGCTCCAATATGTATAGGTCTCTGCTCCTACGCCCCTTTGTGATCACTAATTTTGTGTTCCTATCCTTTATCAGAAAACCATCAACAGAGAATTCAACAATTAGTGGTTCTTTCGTCAACTGTCTGATTGAAATTAAATTTATTTTTATTTTCGGGACTACCAACACATTTTCTAAGTATAATCCATTTGTGTCTAGCTTGATATTTATTGAACCAATATGAGATATTGCCAATTTATCACCAATTACGATCATGATTTTCTCTGGTCCTTCATATTTAACAAGATTTTGAAGTTTACCTGGATCCGATGTCATGTGAGACGACACGCCAGTATCCAGGAACCATGCATGGTCATCCTAATTGTCAGAGATGCCTATAGCTGCGAGAGCTTGAGGAACATCTTCTGCTTAGTAGGTTTGGTTGAACCGGTGTCAGCATTTGAGTGCAATATGATTGGGCCTGAAACAAATTTAGCAGATCGCGCCCTTCTCCTTTTGGGATCCTTTGTATGCTCCCTGGGACTGATTATTGTTGGCTTGGTTGGCCTGTTGTTGAGATCTTGCCGTATTTGAATTATTATTTTTGTTAGAACCAGCTCCTTGGCAGAAGGCTTGTTGCCCGAATTGAGCAAAACCTCTTCCCTTTGAAGAGAACCTTTTGTTGGATCCTCCTCTTCCTTGTCATTGTCCAAAGAAGGCAATGTTGTTGTTTGCGGCCTCTGGATGCTTGATTGCCACATGAAAGCTCCTCATAGTTTTGTGACTTTGAAGTAGATGGATGATCTCCCTATACGATGGAGTGGGCGGCTTCAGCATAACTGTGATGAATGACGTCCATTCAAGAGATTGAAAACTTTTGGACGGTCATTTATCGATTTTTCAATCACCAATAACTAATCAAAGATGTTTTTAAAACCTCTAATATGTTCAGCAACAGATGAATTTTGCCTGCTATACATCTGTAATTTTTGAATTAGGTAACACTCTCTCTCATAAGAGTCAAGAGCGAAGGATTCTTCTGATGTGGCCCAGACTTGGGCAGCAGTTTCTTGACCTACTATTAGACCAAGAATCTCTTCCGATAGAGTTCTGGTGATCCAGCCCCTTAAGAGCCAATCAGACTTCTTCCAGCCCTGAACACTAATTTTTCTGATGTTTTTTTTTTTTTGAGGAAATTCAGGTGTGGGGGAGCTGATGATAGGCTGAGGAGGCATAGGAGTTTCGTCATTGATAAAACCAAGAAGATCCTGGTTTTCTATCAATCCTAGAATTTGGGTCTTCCATAGAAAGTAGTTGGATTGAATTAGCTTGATGGAGATGAAATTCCTAACGTTTAGCATGGATGGGTAAGGATAGAGTGGAATCGAGGGTGAAGAAGAAGAAGAAGCCGTCTAAGATCACAAAAATGATAGCAGACACTGTCTCTATCGTAGCTCTGATACCATAACAAAATAAAGAGAGTTGGGTTTCTGCATAATATCAATCGTATCTTATCTGTGCAGATGATATTCACGAATTTATAAATTCGTGTACATGTATTCTTTTTACACATGTGGTAACAGTAATTTACAAAATGTAACATTTGATCTAATCAGATTGAAGATGTTAGGCTGTTACGGGTTTCACGTAACAGCTAACATGAGTTATCTTCATCTTCACGTAACAGCTGTGTTGGCGTTAACAACATTTGCTTGCATTATCTCATTATCTGTAACAACTTGATCCTTAACAACATTTGCTGCTTTATCTTCATGAGAGTCTGCTGGAACTGTATGTGCATTATCGGTAACAACCTGATCATTATAGAAACGCACAGTTTACATGGTAGCCCCAGGGACACTCTATGCTTTCATAGTTTTTCTTTCCATTCACAATAACTAAGGAATTGCTGGATACAATCAAATGAATTACGTAAACAATAGTATTCATTGGCTACCTGGTTTCTTGAGTTTACAAAACCTATACAAGGCAGTAGAGTATAAGTTAAAATATACCCAAATGACAAATGATATTTGAACTTTTAGCCAGAGGCAGAATTTCCCAACACCCACTATCATTTGCAAGTTGGATATGACAAATCCCAAAAACTGGAATGATTTGGCAGCCCCAAATCTTTCCCATATCACAAATCCACTACAACCACTATTTGTTGCAGTTGACTACTCCAATGCTGAAAATCCTGCTCATCTCCCTTCTCAACTCCCTGTAAATTTACACCTCCGCGGTGGTTACCCATGTTGTCATCAGGGTCCTGTGTCAAGCTGAAGGCCCAGGATCAAATCCCACTGGTGCATGGGAGATGCCATTACTTTATCACGGTTGGGGCATGTAAGACTGAGTGGTCATGTCCCCATCCTTGAATTTTACCTCACAGGGAAGCAGGCCCATTAAGTGACCCAGTTCTCAGCCAAGGTTTTCCTTCATTATATAAAAATCGCGTGGAGATAACAGTTGCCAGCTACCGGTTCTTAGGGCCTGTTTGGGATCGGTAGCTGGGATGGATGTTTAGGGAGTTATGCATTTGAGGAAGTGGCAGCTGCTTTGCCAGCTACCACTTCTAAGAGGTGGTAATCCATCCTTTAATGTAAATACAAAGGAGAAAGAGCCCCACTTCCCATCCTAAATGCATATATATTTAAACGCCCATCCTAGCGCCGAGACTCCAAACGGGAGAACCATGACCGTTTGACCAAGAATTTTGCCTCCGGAACACCAAATGCATAAACACCCATCCCAGCAAGGAGATTCCAAACAGGACCACCATGGGCATTTGACCAAGAATTTTGCCATGGGAACACCAAATGCATAAACGCCCATCCCAGTGCCGAGATTCCAAACAGGCCCTTAAATAGTGGTGAATGTTGGATAATCGTGTGGCTATGAAATCCTGGATTTGGTATATCAAAGATATGGTAATTCAGTGCAAAACAAATTCTTTAAATTGGCATATAAGTGAGAGCTGCGATTTCCAATTATGATTTGCCTTAACTACCACAATTACACATGTCCGTTGCTTTAATATAAACCCCAACCCAGCTCCTGACCTGATGATCACCTTTTTCTTGTTCCTAAAGCAAAACGTTGCATCATGAAACACTGGGGAACCGATTGACCCATGGAAAGTTATTTGTTAAGAATGCATGCCAATAGGGCTTTGCTCATTTGGATAAGCTCGCCTTGTAACATCCCAAGCTGACGCTGAAGGAGGGTTACAAGTTGAAAACACAAGATGCACGTCCCTCCATAGGTGAATAGATCAGGTGCAATATGGTGGAACAAATATTTGTGCATTTAGCACCCCCTCACCCTCCATCTTGAGGACAGGGCCTGGGGGGCCAAGGCCTGATGGAGGGCGATCAAGTGCTTAATGCACAAATTTTGTGCCATGTGATTGCACCCAATCAGGACTCACTCCATAGTAGGCAAAAGAAACCCGAGGTTTTATGTCAACAGACTCTGAATGAGGCACCCCTAAAACGATTGTACCTTTCAACAAAAAGAAAACTGGCAGTTTTCTCCCCCACTAAACCCCTGTTTGGATCAATTTACATTTATATTTATTTTAAATAGCAAGTTTTGGTGTATGATCTTTTAATTTTATTTTTTAAAATTTTTTTATAAATTAAAAAAGAAAAAAATCTACTATTTAAAATAAACAATAATCTATTGCCATCAACACCATCACCATTGCCATCACCAGAGACACCACTACTACCATTGTCATCATCGCCATTACCACAACCACCACCATCTACCGTCACCACTACCCCACTAATCATATTTTCTTCATCATAATTTAAACAGTTGATGAACTAAACATTCACTTAATTAAAAGTAAAGGCAAAAAACTTCTTTATCAAATGTGATTAAATTTATAAAATGTAACAATAAAGAAAAATAAATCCAAATAGAGCCTGCCATGACAAACCTACAACCGGGCCAGGTCACTGATTCGAGATTTCATAGCCCAAGAAACATCATAAGAGTGCTGGTCTCGTCAAGCCAGTGAAACAAAATGAAAGGTGTGGACGCATAGAGTTTGGGACACAAAATTGCACAAAAGAGTAAGACATCGACTCTCCAAAGAGATTCGATAATTTGAGCATATACAACAACGAAGATGACCCCACAAACACAGAATCCTTAATGGCGTTCCAGATCTACTGAACAATACCACACAATCGCAACGTTGAAAGGAAGGAATGTGATTATTCTCAAAAAAAGGAATGTAATCAGTGAAAAAGCAAGGACTTTCGGCAGAATTTGTAGCATAAATCGGCAAGCACAATTTTTTTTTTCAACTATTGGCTCTCGACCAAAATAATAACCAAGGAATGCTATTAGTAGCATACAATTCCAAGAGACGCCTTAGCAGAAAATATAGATATTATTGTTATCGATGCCTCATATACCATCTGCAGAAAGCACAGAACGCTGTTCTATTTGATGACGGTAACTTGGCTTTCATGGCCTCGATGAATGCACACAGAAAAGCAATTAATTTCAGATGTATATGGAATGAGGAAAGACTCAGCCCCAATTAAACAATATATATATATATATATATATAGCGACCATCCACAACAACTATGCAATGTGTAAGTTCTTCCAGGAAAAATACATTAATGCATCTACAACAGAAGTCCGTGTGTCTAGGGGGGCATGCAAGAACACCCAGTTGACAGAACGTGCACACACACACACACGTGTGGGCGTGCAAGAAAGCCCAGTTGACAGAATCACGAGACTAATGCACAGACATGAGAAAATCAAGTGGCATGCCATTCATATGAAGATAAACCGTTCCAAACAACTTCAACATCTAATTCTAGCCATGTTATCTGCTTCTTTCAGGCAATTTGACACTGGAATCAGGCAAAATGACATTTTCTCTGCCCAGGAATCAAATATGGCTTTTTTTAATCATTAGGTTAAATGACTCAAATTCTGAGTTTCAGTAAGAATTCATGAACATCAGTCAACAGGCAAAAAGAATGGAAAGAGAAAACATGACAGGAATAACACCCAGCAAAGGGAAGAGAATACATGACAAGCAACAACAATGGCCAAGAAGAAAAGGAGAAAGGAATCAAATTCCAGAGCACATCATATTTATGCCAAATTAGATTTGAAAACAATAGCCATTGGGTTTTAAATGCACCCTCAGGCACGAGGGTATTAGTACTTCATGGACACACTATAGAAGAGCGCAGTATAACATAATCTCCAATTTTAAAAATTTCCCAATAAAATCAATGGAATTGGTTGAATTACATCTAGGAATCCAAGCGTAGGATGTATCCATTGATCATTTTTAAAAGTTAAAACAGAAATCCACTGACTAAACAATTATTAGAACATGCCAAAGACCAAAGTCATATATCCCTTTAAAAGAATATATTTTATGTATATCAAATTCTGCAAATTTATAATAAATAACTCAGCAGGATCTTAAATGACTCTACTCAAATATCCTGCTATAGAACTCCCATTTAGAATGTATTAAATTTGTTTCCCTTGTTATTCAACATTAGTTCTAAAGATCACAAAAATTTCGCAAATATTATGTTAATTTTTTTAGCTTTCCCAGGCATACATCTTTCAGCAATGTGTCCGGCCTATGTGGATGCACCAACTGCCTGACTTGTCAGACTCCCACTTGGGACTTCTCAAAAGCATGCTTGACAGTTCAAACAGGGATCATGTCAATGAGTGGACCAGACCATTTACACCATATGGAAAATTCTCAAACAAATACCCAGAGATAAGGGATCATAAGCGTGCTTCGGATTCAAATATTACTTTTATCAGTGTCATGTATACAAGATCGTTACATGAAGACCAGGAAATCACACCTTCTCCCAGTGCCATAAGACAAACAAAAGGTAAGGAATTAGAAGAATATGACAGCTTTGTCATCCAATTACAATTATCGAAACTTTGGTCATGGTCCAATAACAGTAAGAACTGACAGAAAGTAGCAAGTTCAATCCTAAAAACACAGGCAAAATACTTAGAGCCTATGTAGTCAAAAGCATAGTTGGCAAACTCGTGACTCGGGCTCGGACCGGACCCCTACTGGGTCACCGAGTCAGCAGGTTCACTCGGTGACTCGGACGAGTCTTGACTCTAATTTTATAGTGTAAGCACATGAATAAGACATGGAAATAACTAAACTTCAAGCTAATATGTTAATAGATAAGTTGTAAAAACATATGATTATACATGATTATTAACTTTTTTCATGAACAATATTAGATTTTTCATAACAAGTGACTTTATATAAGAATTATGCATTAAAATAATAAAATACATGATAAAAAAATTTATTTAATGGGTTGGATCAGCAGTCCTGAATCGTGACCCAGTTGGGGTCCGATCCGGGCGATTCTTGAGTCAACTCGAAGGGTTTGCCAACTATGGTCAAAAGCACTAGCCGGTGCCTAGTTGGTGGAACCCTAAAAAGACTAGTCGAGGACTAGGCTAGACTAGTTGGTACCCCAATTAAAATATACACAAGTATACAAAATATACATAGAAATATGCTTATTAATAATAATATTTTTCATCACACAAGTACAAAATTACACATGCTTTCACAAAATATACATAACTAAAACATACATATATATAATTGCACACATACACATATATATTCAATTATTCATAACGTATTCAGTATAATCAACAAAATATGCCTTTAGCCTTTTACAGAAAAATGATTTTAACACACATATTTATCATATTCATAGCATAATCAGAATACACACATATATATACATATATATTTGTTTATTTATACAAAAAAAAATCATACTTTCAGCCTTCCACAGAAGCACAGTAACACATACATATATAAATAACATATTACATAATTAGTAATACTAAACACGCTTTCAGGATTTTATAAAAAAATTTATTAGAAACAAAGTAACACACACATAAGTAAGAAACATAATCAATTAAAATTAACTGTGCATGCTTTCAATGTTTCACAGAAAAAATCCCAAAAGCAAAGTAACACAAACACATATGTATAAAACATAATCAGTATATATAATTAACTAAGCATGTTTTCGTCATTTCACAAAACAAATCACACACACACACACACACACACACACATATATATATATATATATATATATTACAAATAAATAATAATAAAAACGACTAAGCTGCCTTTGGGGGCGAGGGCAGATTAGTCGTCGACTGGGTGCCCTAGTTGGCAAAATTGGTACCTTTTAAGGTACCCACCTAACCTAGGCATTTTACTTAAGCCTAGGCTGACTAGGCAAACTAGTCAATGTCTAGTCGGCACTTTTGATTACACAGCGAGGAGCCAAGCTTCAAGCCAAATGTTCATGGAACAACTGCAAACTATTTATTCAACCTCATGTAGTTCAATAAATCAAGCTCATATACCTTTTAATTTTCTACCTGATGCAAAAGCTAGGAAATTACACCAAAAACTACGCGAAATACTATTAAATCTGACTAATGCTGTAAAGAAATTACGTGTCATCCATGTAAAGCTTCCAACTAAACTGGAGGATTTATATTACAACTTTTCAAGAATACCTAACAAAGATAATAAAAATTCACAAATTTTTGTTTTCATTATGATTCTTAGTAATGCATGCTTGCTTTAACAAACATCCAAGTTCACAAAAGCTACAAAACCTGAAATAACAAAACTCACTAAATGTTACAAGAGCCAACATCAATACATGATTTTAGCTTATAAAAACTGGCCAACTTCCTAAATCAAATTTTCTTTCTCAATATTATCACCGCAATCCTAGCATCACAACTAATGCCGATATACATCATGAAGAAGTTAGATATGCGCGATACATATGTGAAGCTATGTCACACGGACTCTTCTAACAGGGCACCGCACCTGCGTCGCACCCGCACCCAGGCGGGTGCGACACTTGGACCCAACTTCCTTTGTGTTAGGTGAAGTCAACCATGTTGAGGTCCATTTGTAATGACATCAACTCATCTCCGTTGAAAAGTAAACTTTTTTTTAAACAATTGCGGAAACAAACCCAAAGACTCGAGGCCCTACAAACACAACACACTCCAAAACCACTAGGGATTTTACACCACCATCATCAAAACCAAAATAACTTTATTCATCAATCAATAAAGTCTAAAAACAATAACCACATGAATATCAAATAAACAAAACAGAGTCACTCTGTCCCAAAGTAAAAGTGTCAACGCAATCACGCAATCTTCGTAGCTCTCTATAGCAGTCTGTCTCATCACTATGCTTCAGAGGCTATGAAAAACATAAAATATACAATGTCAGAATCATAGATCTTACGTACGAATTCCTCTAATGAATCAAATAAGAAAGAAGAACACAAATCAAATTCATGCAACAATTTTTTTTAGAGGAATACATCTACAACAAATTCATAATCCAATTATCCATTCATGCATTAGAGAACAATCGTCATGCAACACTAACGTATCACAATGAAGAGAACAGATAAATATGCATGATCAAATGCAAAACAGGAGTATGCATGATATCTATGCACATGCATGAGTAACTTATTGTCTTTTATCAAAAATTTTTTTTTTATGCATGTCCTTATTAAATCCACACAATTTTAGTTCAACTTTTCATTAAAACCCGTGGATACTAAACAATGGGCACAACAATTCTCGAGTTCAAGTTAGGTTCTCAGTTATAGCTTAACACACAATTTGTATTTTATTACTTGGTTTCACACTTTCCCTCGACCGATATCAAGAATCAACACTATCCATCGGAACATTAGAATTCAGTAAATAATGTCGGGACACTAGGGAAATCAGCATCTACTAATGCCACTTTCTTGGTATACCAATAACAACAGTTGCTTCTACATACCACCCCCAGGCAAAGTGGTGGAATCTCCCTAAAACCGTGGCCGGGAGGTGAACCACCTAGTTGGGTTTAGGGTCACAATCGTACACGGAGTTTTAGTATCATCATGGTTCTCCAAAACCGTCATCCAAGATTCCCACAGTGTAGAAGGAACATCCAGGAAAAAATATTAATTACACTATTTTGTTCATTATATCTTTTTATCAAAAGACAGGTTCTTTACCCATCATTCGTTTTGCAAATCAGCATGCAAAACCCAACAATATTTGTTTTGCAAATCAACATGCAAAACACAAGAAAATTCATTTTGCAAATCAACATGCAAAATACAACTCAGGACCTCTACCCGTTACAATATTCAAAAGTGTAATTAGTTCAGAATTTCAATAAATATCAAGTTGATTTTTGCGATGCATATAACAAAACACAGAGCAACACTGCATGTGTCTCACACAGCCTACAATGGTTTACATTTGACCACCGATGCATCTTATGCAAAAACCACCGTGAACATGCGATCACACAATTATCCAAACATGTCCACACATGCACATTCATGCAAACATAATAAGGATGGACATATGTAACAATTTCTCATATGTATATGATCACATGCTTGCAAAATACATCTTTATTTTCATGAATCATCTCATGCATAATATGCAAACATGCATGTGATCATGCTAGTGCAACAATAATGTAGAATTTAGAATTCATGTTTCCATTACATGCATACGTATGTAAACAACATATTAAATTTTATAAGCATGTGAAGTTCCACAATTCTTTCTACCACTTCGGGCAAGCTCGGGTTACAACACATACCCACCGAGTCCAAGCCAAATTTCAGCCTATATTTCTACAACACTTAACCAAATTTCAGAAGTCTCTAAATTTGACTAAGTATAAAAACACATGATATTACACCATTTCTATCCAAAAGTAAATTCAGTTAACCCTAATCATGTTCATTTTTATCTATATTATATATATAAAAATACATAAATGCACACAAATACACATAGTGTTAACTTAAAACTGTTAAAAATTTTTTATATATATATATATATATATATATATATATATATATATATATATATATATATACTCCCTGCATCCCCGTACCCAAGTTTTTTTAAAGTGCCGCATCGCCGCATCCGCGCCCATACCCGCACCCACACCTATGTGACATAGGTGTGAAGGGACTTAACTCGAGCAAATATGTTGGACAAACCCATACCTTGTCATATTTAGGGAATTCCAACACAAGTTCCTCAAATATCAACTCAACAAATAATTGTGATAACATAGCCAAAGATTAGAAGTCTTGCATTTTGATCTGAATAAATCTAAGGACTCAAGCAACTAAAGACTTCATAAAGATAAAAACAAACAATAATGGTTTAGTCAAAGTTAGTGACAAATAAAGATCATGACTAGATTATGTAATGCACTCCAACTAGAGCATATAAGACCAAAACTCTCACATGGTGCTCATTGTTAGGCAATCAAAAAGCAAGAGGAAGAGACAACAATGCCATAGAGATGCACACATTAAAATGAATGTATGAAGCTTACACAAGCTTGATATATTTTCAGAAGGTTTGAGAAAATCTTGGAAGCCTGAAGCTTACTCAAAATATTTAAGGGAAAAAAAAGGAACTTTTCTCCTTGAGGCTTTGAGGTAATATCATGATAATGTATTGAGATAAATGACACTCTAATAACATCATAAATTCAGATCTAATGACAGTTTAAGATATCATAATATTTTGGAACATTAGCATTTGGAAAATCTTGGTAAATATCACAACATTTTCATGAAATGTGATACGGATTGGGTGGATCCAGATTCAAAACCTAGTCAATAGAGCAGCTGGCTTGTGGGGTCCACACATGGGACCCACCTAAGGGTCATCCTCCCCTATTTTTAGACCAACTAGAGGGGCATGAAACCCTGTTAAAGTGTATGCTAAGAATGGTGAGGATGGTGCCAAGAATAGGGAAGAGGCTTGGCTATTTCTGGAGGTCAGAACTCTAGAAATAGCCTAGTCAACTTGGAGTCCAAGAAGGCTTTACCAAACTTAGTAGACTTTTAACATTTTCATGTAATTTGTGCCTTGAACTTATGAGGGCCTCCTATGCCTATAAAAGGCCATGTATTCTCCCATTATGGAGGATATGATATGAATGAATCTGAAGCTCTCTCTCTCTCTACTTGACCTTTATAGGTCGTTGAAGCCTTGCCTGCTCGGTCTTTAGGTGCTGACCAAGGTCCAGCCAAGTGTGTGCACCCCAAGCTCATGGAATCGGTGTGATCAAACCGTTTCAAGCCTTCTCTGGTGTGGTGGACCCCATCCCGCATGTTCACCTCTTTGAGAAGGACCCTCACTTGATCTCATTGGTCCATGTAAGACCTGATACCCTTCCCTAGCCAACCAAACCAAGTGTGAACCCGTTATAACCCAATTCAGCATACCTAAACCTTGCAGATCCTGTGAAACCCGTCAGACTAAGAAAAATTCCCTAGACCAAACCATAGGGAGTCTGGTCCTGATTTTTTAACCCAAGGTACTTCAGTGTGTCTTTGGTCAACCCTCCAAATTTCAGAGCCAATTGAGTCCCTAGTGCCCA
This sequence comes from Nuphar pumila, assembly GCF_984573655.1. Lineage (NCBI taxonomy): Eukaryota > Viridiplantae > Streptophyta > Magnoliopsida > Nymphaeales > Nymphaeaceae > Nuphar > Nuphar pumila. The sequence goes on from NC_143262.1 coordinate 34,290,602, forward strand.
AAACCAAATTTTACAACCTGACCAAAAACCAACTTGTCCCTGTCCTGGCCTGAATTTCCCTGCAAATTTAAAAATATGTATCTCCCTGTTCCCATGTCCTCTGACCCTCAAATTTGATTCAAACCTACCTTAGGGTGTCTGAAACCATCTTACAAAATCTGAGATTTTCTGCTGCACCAATTGGGAGACCTGGTTTTTCTCCTAAACCCAATAACCCTGTCTACCCGAGTTGACCATTCTAGCACATTTGAATCTTACTCTTTTCCATGTCTGAACCATTTGAACTCTTAGGCCCAAGCACACATCAAAATGTGATGAACAACAAATAATATAGTTTTTGAACTGTCACACGGACTCTTCTAACATGGCACCGCACCCGCGTCGCACCCGCACCCAGGCGGGTGCGACACTTGGACACAACTTCCTTTGCATTAGGTGAAGTCAACCACACTGAGGTCCATTTCTATCCAAAAGTAGATTCAGTTAACCCTAATCAAGTCCATTTTTATCTATATTATATATATAAATACATAAATGCACACAAATACACATAATGTTAACTTAAATCTGTTAAAATTTATATATATATATATATATATATATATATATATATATATCCTCCCCGCACCCCCGCACCCAAGTTTTTTTAAAGTGCCGCATCGCCGCACCCGCACCAATGCGACATAGTTTTTTAACATTTCTTAAACTGCATTTTACAGGCTTACAATATTCATATCAAACAGAGAGAGAGAGGAGAAGCTTTACTGGATCTCAAAGTACAAAACACATACTCTAGCTTCCAGAATGTACATGCAAAGGTTATTAAAATAATGTTTTTTCCCATGAGCTAGAACAGCTAAATCTACCTATATCAACTAAAGATGGTTATGCACCTAATCTTCTCTTAAAATTTCACGTAAATTTTTATTACTTCATATTTTGACAAAAAATCCGCATATCAGGCCAGCCATACAAGCATTGTATTAAAAATTAGTGTGTGAAGTCATTCAATAATGGAATATGCTAATAATTCAAAATACATAAATCTACCATATACAAGCTCCCATTAACTTACAGATTGAAGCAACCATAGACTTTGTTTCCCAAAAGAAAAGTGTGGTATCTACAGACAGAAATAAAACATTTTTTAGAGAATTCACTTATCATGCTGGAACATGATAAAGTGCTTCCTCCTAATTCAACACGCCCAATTCATTAAATAGCATAGTGGTGGTGCTCATACAAGCCGTCACCATCCAGGTCAACTCAGTAAACTAGCGAAGTACATGCAAGAGGTGCAAATCAACTATTTAACTTGTAATTTTTAATCTAATGAATCATTTTAAAAAGGTGATTGCTAGTTCTTCACTGTCTAACTTTCACTAAAATACAATTAAAGATGCCAAAAATGCAAATTAGCACCATGGCATTCCAAGGATGAAAAGAATGCCCTTCAACAATGCCAAAAGTTTTCTTTTCCTTGACCCAATAAATAGAAGGATGATGACAAAAGAATAAATGCACCATTTTGCAGGTTAAAAGGCATACTCTTCTACTGTTACAAAGGTATCTTTGCATGAAATAGTTCTTAATATATTCAGCCCATCAAGAAATAGTAATTAAAATATAGAATGATAGACGAATATGTGTCCTTGCAAGCACACACACAAACATGTAAACATTAGTTACATATCCATGAATATGGTATGTCATAAGATATTCTATACAAGGTTAGTTTCCAAACAACCATCTAAAAAGACAAACATTTTTCTTATCTCATGGAATACAAAGATAGGTAAAGACAAACACATGAACACTCACACACAAAAACATGCATATGCAAACACCCATACACACATACACATGGACACATTTAAAAAAAATGTGTATGTTAGTAAAATCGACATGTATATGGTACTATGATGTCATAAACAAGATACAACCAGTCTGAGAACTCCAAAAATTTCTCAACAGATAGACGCTTTCATTCTCATAAATCTTAAGAAGGAAATAAAAGATTACTTATGTTAGTTACTTTTTCAGGAAAAAAGTATGAATCATGTCTACATATATGTGACGCAATCAGATAGATACACTGAATTTGATCAGGATAGTCAGAAAATTCCAAATACACCATCACAATCAAAACAATGTGGCCTCTTGTAGACTAACGACAGGAAAAAAAAGTTATTACCACCAGTGACCCTCTTACTGAAATCTGAAACCATGTAATTTGGTCTTCACAGAGCAGGTTTCAGTCTTTCAGATAGCAAGGTGACAGGAACCAACTAATTCCTATCCTCCCCTTTTATGGTGAGGATGATAATAAGAACTTTCCCCAAGATAGTAGATACAATATGCAGCTTTATTGAAATAAAATTAACTTCTCAAGGTTATGATCAGTCAAGAGAAAATGATAGCTATGCTAGATATTCCAGAATCTTTTTGTATGTTATGCTACTACCTATGATAACTCACAAGCAGAACATGACTATGCTTTGCAACTCACGAGATGCCTCTCAAGACATGGAGGAGCTCACAAACCGATGGAGCATGCATATCCATGGAATTGAAGAGCTTTAAAGGCTTATTTTCCCAGAAATATATATTCAAATACATGTAAGCAAACCTGTTTTTCATAATCTCCAACATTCTATGCAGATAGTCAAAGTCAATGTGTTTACTAGAATTGCAAGTCAGATGTCAGATGGAGTAACTTCAACAAAAATTGGCACAGCTCAAGACATAAAACTGCAGATATTTATTGTCCGTCAAGCAGAAAAAGATTTTCTGGACATAAGGGCACATCGAATAAAGAAGCAAGTTCACAAGATCAATGCCAGAGTAAGCAAGATGGCAAGTGCCATTTTGATAACAATAAAATACAATCATGTAGGAATATTTTGTTCACGTCCAGAAACCAAAGAATAGAAGACAAAGAATCAAAACCTTCAAGCATCTTTCAATTTCACCCTCCTAGACAACCACATAAACACCAGGAATCAACAAAAATATTTGTGTCCTGCAGAACGATCTTGAAGGGGATTCCTTCCTACCAAAAGCATGAGTAAAAGCTTGGAAAGAAAATGTACAGGTCTTAAAAATTATTAATCAATCCCTGTACCACGTTCTAGCCAATCTTCCAAAGATCTCACGGTAACAGATAAGGTGAATACTGTGACATTTGCTACAAAATCGAACTTCAATAATGAAAAGAGAAAATAAAAGGGGAATAAATGAGGAAAACTCACTCAAGATTCCTTGAAAGAAACGTTCTATCAGATCTTGAGTACCATCCAATGAGGATGGAAAAAGAAAAAGAAACGGGAAAGAAAAACAAGAGATCAATTACGGATCAGCCGGAACGACATGCTCTTGCACAGAAAACACTGACCCTATACACCACGCGTTCTCCTAACCCATTATTCAGCACCAATGCAGAAGAACTCAGTTTGATGAATCAGATATCTGGTGAGCCTGAAAGTTTTCACATGGCACCACCAATGTTTCAGCAGCCCATTACTGCACAATTATAAACAAAGCTCCCCAATACCTTGCTCGCAAGCAAATTCCATGCAGGCGGCTCTTCTCTGGGTTTCCACGAATTCAACTCAGTTAGCCCTGCGCCCTGACCTCTCGGACCTCCAATAACAATCACCTGGTCGCCGCATGCCTTGAATGCCAGGCCCCAACCATTCGTCGAGTCCGCTCTCTCAGGAAGCCTTCCCACAACATGCCAACTATTGTTCTGCTTATCGTATTTCTTCACCAGGTTAGCCTCCGAACAATCGGCAGCATAGAGCTCGTTGTTCACAACGGCAACAAGTGGAGGTGCGTCCGCCAACTCTCCCCTGCAGGGAGACATGTCCGGGATTGTCTTCCATGTCCCAGTCCTCAAATCAAGCTGTTCACCACAGGTTAGGGGCTCCGTCCGGCTCTTCAGGCCCCCGATAACATAGAACTTGCCGTCCATGAAGAAACCTGAACACATCTTTCTCGGAGAATTCATGCTAGGAAGAGGGAACCAGCTGCGCTTCTCCGAATTGTACATCTCAGATGAGCTCAAGATCCGCCCGTATGAATCGCACCCGCCTGCCACAATCGCAATCTCCCCGAGGCTCGCAGAGCCGAACAAGCACCTTGGCGACTCCATCGCAGGTCCGGGCGACCAAGAATTCGTGAGGATGCTGTATCTCCAGATGAAAAAGGAGTTGAAGTCCCTGCCAAAGACGAGCAATTCAGTGCCAACGGCCAGCGACTCCTTGTCAGCGCGCATGAAGAAGTCGTTGGAGGGAATCAGAGGGAGGTGCATCCACCGTTGCCGGTAGGGATCGAACGCCTGCCACTCCACCAAACTGCACGCAAAGTACACCCAGTGCTCGATGATCCCCTGCTCCCGCCTCTGCCGGTAAAGCTCCCCCGTCCGAACAAGAGAATTGAAGCTCCGATTCAGGGAGGAGATCGAACCGTAGTCCGATCTCGAGCACCGGACGAGGCAATCGATGGACACATCGAGGTTGAGCCCGTGAATCAGGGAACCGTCCGCTGAGTCTCCCTGGGCCTGCTGGCCGGATCGGTCGTCGCTGGGGCTCAGGGTGCTCGAATCCGGCCGTGTGGGCGTAGGCGCCGGGCGCCTCTCCAGAAGTGGCCGGAGACGGGGCTTCTTGACGACGTTTCCGTCGTCGCCTCCTCCACCGGGTGCATCTGCGTTGTCTTCCTGCTCACCCTCCGAACTCAGCTTCGTCTTCGACATCTTGACAGAGCAGGGCGAGGAGTACCAATCCATTTCTGGATCGCACGGCGACGCGAACCTGGACACCACGCACGATTGACCATCCAACATGGCTGCAGATCTCTCTCTCTCTCTCTCTCTCTCTCTCTCTCTCTCTCTCTCTCTCTCTCTCTCTCTCTCTCTCTCAACCGAATTGCCCCTGGTGGAAGGGAGGAAAAGAAGCCCTAGAAAAGGAAAGATCGACAAGCCAAAAGGAATGGGACGACGGAGACAGGGGGAAAACGGAACCCCCAATTCTCCCCTGAAACCCGCAACCCGGACGCAATCGAAGAGGAATCCGACTGTCTGGGCGTGAATTCAGACCAAAGGCATCAGATTCTCCATCGACGCTCCGTTATCAGAAGGCCGGGAGATTCAAATTCCCAAAGACAACCCCCACAAAAATGGCGACGAAAGGGGAAAGAAATAAGTGCAGGAATCCACGCCCGAATTCTGCAGAAACAAGAATTGGGACGAAAAAAAAGAATCAGATTTTAAGAGGTTTACAAAAATTTCGGGTTTCCTGGATTTTTGTCAAAGTTTTCGGCATCTCTAGAAACAGATCCAAACCCTAACTGAAGCACAGGAAAGAGAGAGAGAAAGAGAGAGAGAGAGAGAGAGAGAGAGAGAGAGAGAGAGAGAGAGAGATCCCTCGTTTATCTATGAAAGAAGGGAAATCAAAGGCGACGAGAAGAAGAGGAAGGAAGAGTGGGAACCTAGAAAAAGAGGGAGGAGTCGCTGCGCTCCATCGAGAAAATCACAAAAAGAGATCCGGAAATTTGCCCGCGATCGGAAACTGAAACAAACGGGGATCTACGCCCACCGGTTTCAGTCGGGGGAAATCGCGGAGAGAACGAGGGAGGGAGATTTTATAAGAGCGATGGCAGAATTTACTCTCTCACTCTCTCTCAGCTCGCACCTGCCCAATGAAATTTGGGTCCTACCACCACCACCCGTCCATGTAGGGCTCTTAATGGGTCGGACATGTGTGGGGGCATTTGACCCGAGACAACCCCAAATTTTCCATATGAGCATAAACAGCGTTTGACTTGAGCACTTATTATTCGGGTCGATCCAAACCAATTTTCAGTGATATATGAGTTAAGGTTTTGAGATATATTTTTATTTAATATCTGATTGGAAACAATTCAACCTGAGATTATACATGTGTTTTCAGTATATATATAACACTTCTTTAGTTATACGAGTCCATTTTCTCGACCCAACACAAACCCAAACCAGACTTTTTATGTTATCAGGATTTCGATGCAGCCATACCTTTTGACTCGTTGATAACTCCCGCTTGGGTTTGGACCGGGTACCTAACTGAACCGAGCCCCTTTTGTACGCTTACTTCACACTACCAAAGGTCATTCTTGGATTGTAGTCTTTGAATCCAAATCTAACAAAAGTATCATAGTCATGTCTAAATTCAACCTCGAATAAAAAAAACGAAATAATATTCAATATTTAGGTGTAAAATCAGATCCAATATCAGGCCTCCAAAATAAGTTACAGCCCGAGGCTTATTCTAAAAAATTAAGAAAAAAAATAAATATTTTTGAAATCTTAAAAATCTATCAAATCACTGTGAAAACAAGCTAGATTTTGAAAAACTCACGATAATATCCTTGTTTTTCAGAATATCACGAGACACGGGTTAAACTGAGAATATAGGGCTATGCTTTATATTAGGACCGAATTCGATCCATTTTCTTTACCTAGTTTAGGGAGAGCAAGGTGTGTGATAAGATCGGATGGATCCTGGGTCTCAAATCCGAGACGATACGGGTACGGGTGACGCAATGGTCTCTTATACGGGTATTAACTCGGTCCGCCTGCCTTTCTTCGGCATCTCTACTCGGTCAAGGACGAACGTGAGCTTCATTTTTTATGACCAAAACACCCCTCATTTTATGACGTTCTCGTCATTCCGACTGTAGTTTCTTCGGTTTTTACCCTTTGCTTTTGTCAAATGACGAAAATGCTCATCATCAGAACCATGTAGGGTGTGGTGGACCATGGGCTTGGTGGGCCCGTTTGGTGACCGGCCCTGCATGTAGTCCAGGCCCCTTGTTTGAAGGCTTACACCGTTTGATTAGACTATGTTCTACTCTTTCTATACCGTGTGAGTCTAGGCCAATGGATCTTACGCGGCTGGTACCTACGATTACTTCGGCTCGGTTCATATCATGGACTTGTCCAACTTTCATGGGCTTAGACCTCTATGGATGAACCCAAGAGAGCAACATGCGTGTCTGTCAGTTCTATTCATGCCTTGGACCAAGCCTTCCTTGGGCCTTTTGGTAATTGCACCTAATAAAACGACCATAATTCCTATCGTCTGACCTCTTGGTAATAAAGTTTAAAAAATTGTTTTAATCTAATAAAAGGTTTTCACTCGAAAAAACTGACTGAGGTTATAAATCATGATATTTCAAAATATCGCCAACATTAATTTTTTTTTTTTTTAGGGGAATAATGAAGCCAACATCATTCATACTACGCTTCTATCACAAAATAAGTGTGATAAAAGCGCCTTCAGTTTTTATAATATTTTATATTTTTCATAAGTTTTTCAAACATCACGTGATTTTCCTAAGAATCAAAATTTGTCAAACTTTGAATTTAAAGTTTTTAACTGACCTTGAGAAGAAAAAAAAAACGGAGGGGGTTTGACTTTTATTGATGACGAAAATACCCTTTTGCTAGTGAAAACTTCTAACATCTGACTTTTTCTAAGGGTGGCGAAAATTTTGACCCCAAACATACGGTTGTCGTGACCGTATAAAAAGATAAAACCTGAGGGTACATTTACTTCATTGACCAAGGACGGTGACAGATTATGGTAATTTGCGACGGTGGCATGGCGAAGACGACGCTCGCGTCAGCGGCTGAGTAAAGCCCGAGCAAGACGGAGAGGAGACTTGACGCCGTTAGTCTCGTTGTTGATAACCATTTGCTCTCATAATGGCGCTTCTTATTTTTTTATCCTTTTTTTTCGCTTTCCACGATATTCGTCGTGTGGGTCGCACTTATTTATGCAAAGACACAGACGTTGGGATGTGCGCCACGTGTCGGCACACGTGGGGTCAGATTAGGGTTTCTAAAAGAGTGGGACGCTTTCTTTATTAAGTAAAAGTAAAAAATAAAATGAAAAGATGTCCGTTAGCTCAGATATAAAAAGACCAAAATAGGCTTACAACGCTAGAGCCTCCTCCCATTAGCCGTTTCACCACAACTTTTGGATGGGTGGTGTTTGGATACGGTGGAAATTGCGTGTGGTTCTCGGCTCTCCTCCTTGCCGCAAACGACACTGTTTGTTTTCTGCTTGGAAAATAGGATGCCAAGATGTATTTGGCTTTCTCCAGGTCCACAGAGTTGAATTCAAAGCTCTGCGGGCTGTTGTTACACCAAATGTTTGTTTGATCTTCGCAGAAGACGAGCGCCGATCGAGTTGATTTTGAGTACCGTGTTTGGTTTGGGTACACGCAGCGAATACGGCACGTGACTATGAAAATATTGTCATACTGGAAATTCCACCACTGGGAGAAGTGTGGGAATCAAATGATTCCAAGTCCTACGAACCACACAACTGTGGGCTCCGACCCAGATGCTTAAGATGAGATGAGGATTCTCCAACTGCTTATTTGTTCCAAACCTACACGCTTTGAATTGGATGGATGTGATCGCTTGCTTTCAACACTCACCAATGCAATACGAGGGTTATTCTCCTATTTCTTTGGCCCACTAGTCCCATAATGCGACGCTTTCCCAACTTCCGTGCAGCATTATTAACTCATGACCTTGTGAAGGACAATCTTGTAATTCAAAAAAAAACTGGGGGCATTTTCATGATTTTCTTTAGGTGATAAGGGGTTTTTAGTCATTTCCTCTTATAGATTTTGGAGCCCTAGAAACTATAATATTATTCAACTGCACAGAGCCCAGCATCATCATTTCACCACCCAACCCTTAAACACTCTAGACGTGTGGTGTTGTAAGAGGGGGTGAATGTGATGCCCTCATTCCTGATTGCTTGAACTAAGTTGATGGGGATGTCATGTGATGTCAGCAAATGGCATAGGTGTAGTTACGTGTTGGATTGGATGTATCATGTCATGTTCATTATGCGCATGCATGGTGTGCATAACTGCGTACACTGTAGGCAAAAACTATGTGGGTTGGGTATGGGATGGCCCTGAGTGGATCCAGGTCCATATCTGTTATCTGTTACTGATCTTGATAGTTGACATGCCCAGTGGCTTGATATTTTTGGCTACGATCCAAGTCTGACTTTATTGGGTAAAACTCTCCATCCTGATTGGTCAGGGCTTCTCGGATTTGGATCTGCTTCTCAAGTACGCAAAGCTGGTACAGGATTGAAAATTGCTTGGATCCTAACAAATGACTTGGATAAGCTCGCTGGACCAATTGGGTGGGGCCCACGGCCAGTACCTATTGGATAAGGCTGAGTCCCAAGCATGGTGACAAATGGGAAATATATGGGCTATGTATTTATATCGAGAGCTATTGTAAATATTCAAACTTCTCACGTTTTTATCGAATAAAAGATTGCCGATAAAAACATAAATATCACATCTCTTGATTTTTTTTCTTCATTTCAACTATAATCTCGTTGATATTTTTAATCGCTTTTTTGTTATTTTTTACTTTTAAGAAAGCATCGGTTTTCCTTTTCATGATATTTTTTTGAAAACATTACGGTATATGCCAGCATGGGCCCAACTATTGGCAATCCTATACAGTAGGTTGAAACTTGAAATGGAACTAGGTCGGACCCTAGTGGACCCATATCTAGGCGAGCATATAGGGCTCAGAATCTGACTGGTTACGAGAATCTTTACCCAGATCTGAGGTGTAGACCGGACCCGGGGTGGGAACCAACTACATACATGAGGTCAACCTAAGATCACATTAATTTAAGTATGGGTGTCAAAGGGTCGGGTTTGATTCGGACCCTAGTGGACCCATATCTAGGCGAGCATATAGGGCTCAGGATCTGACTGGTTACGAGAATCTTTACCCAGATCTGAGGTGTAGACCGGACCCGGGGTGGTAAGATCACATTTAAGTAGGGGTGTCAAAGGGTCGGGTTTGATTCGGACCCCAGGTGGAACCAGACCTGGCCCCGATTTTCAGGTATATATGGTATCAGGTCCGGACCTGGGTCTAGCTAGTCAGACCCACCATAAGAGAAAGCATACCTGGACCCAATAAAAACTACATGATCTAGACCTGGGCCATACTTGGTAAAATACTATTTTTTTATGATTTTTACATTGAAAATTCGTGGGTCTTAATCAGAACTAGGGTCAGGTATAAAATTTCACAAACCATACCGGGATTCATGTATTAATAAAATAAAACCATCGTGTCAGGAGCCAGGTCTTAATCGGGTCTTCTTATTTATCACCATACCCGGACTCTATAGGGTTTGGTACAGATCGGGATTCGGGTAACCCAATCCGTTGACACCCCTACATAGAAGGGGTTTTGGAGGTTTGGCATAAAATAAAGTGTTCATATTATATGCAGCGCCACTGCCAATGTTGAGATGGGTGGCTGTCAGTGGCGCCAGCGGGGCTACGTCATGCAGCGTCGCTGCATAAAACTGCCCCCTAAAATAAACGCAAAAAAGTCATGGGGCCTGCATTGGCCAGTTTATGCAACTCGCGTAAAGCTCAACAAGGGCCCGGATGCTGAGTGTATTTTTCATTTTAGAGTAATTTACCATAAGCAGCCTAATTTTATCAGATATTTACAAAAAGCTGGCTAAAATTTACTGGTTGTTTTTTTTACTAGTTAAATTTCAGAGACGCGCCAAGTTAATAAAACAGTCAGTCGGACCTTTGTGCCCTCACTGCTGTTTTGTTTAACAAAAGACATGCCATACGATGAGTTGCTTTCAAAATGTCATTTTATACCTCAGGTTGGTAATTGAGATGCATTCAAATAAAAAAACATGAACTAAGGCATTTAAATATAATAACACAAATAGTGGGTGGCTTTTGCAAATAGCCGATATGTTAAGGGGCGGCTTTGAACTTTTTTGTAGACCCTATATCGAACCCAGCCTTGCCATGTTCTCGTGTGTTGGGTTCTTAGGACTTGTGTTTATAGGGCATCCTTTTTGCAGCATCTACAGCCCTATGCAACTAACCTGATGAATGTATTTCGAGATAGATAGAGTACCAACACTGTCTTATTTTTTACTGTTTCTAAATGTTTTGTTAATCAAGCGCTCTTCATATATGATTTATACGTAAATTTTATTTACTAAATGTTGGAATATATAACAATATGGAAGGGATTTAACAAAATCTGAAAAAATTATTTACTGTTATAGTCTTTTTAGATTTGATGGCTTATCATGATCTTATCTCAATTAGTTTCTCTATTTATATAAAATAGATAAAGTTTTTTTTATTTGAGTCACAAACATGTATAAATATGTGATTTGAGGGATTGAATAAAATGAAAAGATAGAGGGCGTAAATGTAGGCCTTTGGCCGAACCACGTATATCAGTGTTTTTCTTTCTTTCACCTTTCTAATTTCTGGTTTTATTTTTATTCATTTCATTTTTTTCACAATAAAAAAAACATACTTTGAATCATGTGATTGTGATGTGTAAAAATAGGTCCATTAAAACAAATATTCACAATGCATTAAACATTAAATAACTATGTTCTCCACATTTAAATAATTCAACCAAATTACATGTCATAATAAACAAATTATGATTAATGCGTTTATGGCATCAAATTGAGTAGATAAAGTTAGGGTTAATATTTGGTGATCATGGCACCATTACTCTCATGTGGCTTCTAAAAGTCACAGGCGCAGATTGTTTTGACTCAATGGGACCTTATATATAAATATGTTTAGCAAATCCAACTGCTAAGAATCAGCTTTAAGATCATATTTTTAATTAAACAAAAAAGATTTTATGAGATGAAATTATGGTACATTGTGGGCCATTAATCATTTAAATCTTCAAAATGCATCTAGCAAATCCATCTCGACCACCTGATAAGAAAATCCTCTTTTAAAAAGGTTCAACAACTAGGGGATGATGTGGAACGGACCACATGAAACTTGCACTTCATCAACCAGCATCCCAGCCATCCATCGCCACCAATCGCAGCAATCAACGGGACAGGATGATGATGTCATTACAGTGGTCTCTACTGAATGCTAAAATGGATGGTGGAAATGACATTGATGATCAGTGGAGATGCCTTACCGTCAGTGAATGGTGATAGCCTATCATCTTATCCTCTGTTAAATTCTCATCACACACACACACACACACACAAGTACATAAGTACATGGAGGTAGGGATGACTTATGAATGTCACCAAGTTGACAGGACATCATGAGTATGATACCGTGTCCTTTGCCGCAAGGTCGAAGTTGGGTGTACCTACTCGCCAATGGGCAGGGGACCTCAAGAGTTTTACCATCTGGAGGCGAGCCACTGTAGTAGGAAGAGGGGGTGGATCCCTGGGCTTAAAAAAAGAAAAAAGAAAAAAGAAAAAAGCTATATAAAATGCTACACAAGAAACTCTTCTAAAAGCTTAAAAACTTTCACAACGTCTGGAAGGGAGGTGTGAATCCTACCCTGCCACAATTGCCATACTTGGATTACATTTTTTTCTTATTTTATTTATCCTGTTTAAGAATTTTCCATCTTGACTATCCAAAAAAAAAAGTTGCATTCTTACTCTGGGTTTGCAATATATCAGTCTATAATAATGTCATGATAAACTGTACGGGGATCAAGTGCAATCACATTGTACCTCTTCACCTGATCACCATCCATCCGCTGTTGGGCCCCACTCTGACAGGCTGGAGGGTGATCAGGTGAAGCGGCACATTGCATTTGTGCAATATGATTGCACCTAATCCTCCCTCAAATAAACTGGCAAGTGTAATACCACTTGCATAATTTTTCTGAGTTTTCTAGAAATTTTAGTTGAATGCCTAAGCCCTTTAGAGTGAAATATTCTAATACTATGATAATTAAATCATTTTTCCTTTTTGCAATTGAAATATTTTACATGGATCTCATCTTTGTTTTATACATTTGATACCTAGTATACCTTTTTTAGAATGAAAACATTTACCAAAATCTTATTCTTTCAAAAGTTTCTCAAAATTTTTTACTATTTTATGGAAAAACCAAAATGATGTAAAAAATTATCTCACTCGTATATTGCCTATGATAAAGCATATGGTGCAATGATTACTTCAATAAGCTTTTTCATCAGTAGCAGCAGCAACAACATAGATGATAGATGTAATGTCAGAACCCGATCTTGGGGAGGGACAATTTTTGCAAATCTAGCTTCAAAAAAGACCTCATGCAGGGAAACGTTGAGAAAGAGAGAAATCTCTTTTAGATATGGGACCAGCAGTAAGGCAAAGGAAAAATATTGATTCATTTTGGGTGGGTTAAGCTGCTGAAAAAGATAGAGAAGATGAGAGGGAGAAAATGTGTTCATTATAAGACTTGGGTTCCAAGAACATGATGAACGAAGAAAATGAATCAATTTAATAATTAAGCTACATACATATCTATTTATTAGAATTCAAAAAAGGAAAAATAGGTAAAAGCTAAAGGGTCTTTCCAGCCTAGATGGGACTCTAGATCGGGCGTGTCCCGTCCCAACCTCGCTAGATGGACTTCTCCTACAATCCCATCCTAGATGAGACTCTAGGATGGATGTCTCCTTATTTAGATCTGATCTGGAACGAATTTCTTTAAATTGGCAAGACACCTTGAACATCGTAGTCTCAGTCCTGCATGATCTGACTTATGTTGCAGTTCAACCTTTATCAGATGCGCCCGTAGAGCAAAGATGAAGTTGAAACTGCCCATGCAGTTTGTGTTCCAACACTAGAGGTGTTGCCTTGTTTGCGTTCTTCAAAGATGAAGCCAAGTAATGGAAGGGTCTCTGTTTTTGGAGACATTTTTGGGAGACGGTTACCTTTTTGGAGTGTGATGGAAACTTGACTATCCATAGGTTTAACACATGGCACAGCTCTAACTACAATGCTCCTCTTGGCCTCCTTGTTCGTAGTTCCTTTTCAAATCTCCCTCTCTCAGGATTTGTTGGACCACCTCATTGGGAGAGGAGACTGGTATCTTCACACATGATGCAACAGTGTTGTCCTCCGTAACCATACCCATATCTGGTAGATGGATCGATCTTGGGCCGCTCCACTGTTAGCTTTGGACCAGACCTGATTACTGATATTGGATCACAATAGAGGCCCAAATAAGACATTGGAGCAAGACTACCAGACAGGCCTAGATCTGGATCTTCGTATTTACACATGATGCAACAGTCTTTCATATTTGCTAATGCAAGGGGCTAAATTCACTTGGTCTAACAAGCGCTCCCCCCCTCGATGATGAGGAAATTGGATCGGTTCTTGGTCTCATTGCCAATTATTCGAAGATTGCATGACATATATGTGTCTTGTTGGGTGCATATCAAAATAGAGGACAAGAGAATGCCTTAGATAGAGGCAATGTGACAAGGCACATAATTGGCTTAAATCGGAGGAGCTTCATACTCGTTACTTTCATATGTCTAACTTTAATAGAAGAAGGATCAATAATATCACTTCCATGGTGAATGGGGAAGGATCATACCAAGGTACATAAATCCTTTAAAATGCTTCTATATTTTTTCAAAATCAATTTGCCAGAAGCATTAAGACTTCTTATGATATGTCGGCCATGGATTTCAAATTGATGAGGGGAGATGATCATACAATTATCTTAAGACCATTCATATTGAATGAATTAAGAAGTCCAGTATGGAACTTGCCAATGGTAAAACTTCAGGTGTTGATGGGTTCCTGATAGAGTTTTTTAGTTTTTGGACTTAATTAAGGGTGACCTTCTTCAAGTGATGGCTAAATTTCACTCAAATGTAAATGTTTGGGTAAGTCATTGCTTGTTCTCGTACCCAAAGACATTAATGCATTGGAAATTGGCAGGTTTAGACCAATCTCCCTGGTGGGTACGTTCTTTAAAATGATTTTTAAACTCTTGGCCTCCAGAATAAAACTGATTATTGACCCACTCATGTCGAGTTCACAAAGTGCTTTTATCCAAGGAAGGAAGCTACACGAGTCATACATTGTGGCCCACGAAGCCATTCACTCCATTAAGATTTTCAAGAAGAATTTTTTTTTTTTAAATTTCATTTGGAAAAGGCATTTGACTCTTTATAAGATTGATATTTCCCTCTAAATTGTATGAACAAGTTGGGGTCTGGAGAAAAATGACAATCATGGATTAAAGGTTTGTTTACTGCATCATCTATTGTGGTGCCAATTAATTGGTGCAAGGGTATGGTTGCAGGATCTTTGAGAGCGTCTGACGAAACAAAATATGTGCACTCTTTGGTTTATTCTTAGATGCTTTGCCGAAATCTCTGGTTTGTGTACGAATGGAGGTAAAATTCCGGTGGTGGTGGTACTCAATGATCCCCACTAATGAAATACAACAAATGACCTCACATATTTTTTTTTTTTACTGCTGTTCTCTCTTGTTAAAGTAGTTGGGTCTCCCTTTACATCTTGGGGAGACGGTCTTGTGTGTTCTCCACATAACACAAATTCGCGTGTTCCGGTGTGTATGAA
The DNA here is from genome assembly GCF_984573655.1 of Nuphar pumila. NCBI lineage: Eukaryota > Viridiplantae > Streptophyta > Magnoliopsida > Nymphaeales > Nymphaeaceae > Nuphar > Nuphar pumila. The sequence continues at coordinate 34,306,058 of NC_143262.1, forward strand.
GGAATATCTTGGGACCCGTGATAATTCATATGCCAATGTTGCCCACAATGACTTTATAATAAAATAACATATAAAAAAGGTAGATATGCTTTTGACGAAAATGTCCTCTCGTAAGATAGATATGTGTTGGACGAAAATGTCCTCCCGCTCCCCATAAATAGATTTGCACGTTCCACCTTTGTTTTCAGCTTATGTTACAACACATAGCCGCATTCTTGTTTCTGCCTTGTGTTAGATAGAAATCATTCTCGGGTTCGTTCCTACCTCTTGAAGATAACTATAAATCGAACGACTAGTTCAATCATTGGTGGGCGTCGTAGGGGGATTTGTCGGCCATCTCTTTTTACAGTATTCTCTTCTTCTTCTTCTTCATTAGGCAGTATGGAAAAAAACAATGATGCACAAACATTCGAACAAGTGCCATTAAAGCATCGTGAGTACCTTTCCATGTCATCATGCTATATTGTTAAAGAACGTATGTCATTGTGAGTGTCATTAAGGCATTGTTTTGTTATTGCAAGTAGATTTTATCATTTCGACGGTTAAAAACTTGAAGATATTTGTAAGGCGGTGGGATCTGTTGACAAGAATGTTTGGTTACATATGAGAGCAAGGGCCTCTACCCCATCCAGTATCGTCCATTCACTCAGTATATGCAATGTAACACAAATCGCGATTGTAGTAACATGTATATCGATTTATGAGATATTTTTTTGTTTGTTAATATCGATTTGTAATATATTATGCTGAATTACCGTATATCGATTTGTAAGATACTATATGTTTTTTAGTGTCGATTTGTGAGATATTGCTTTGTTTGTTAATATTGATTTATAATATATTATGCTGAATTATCGTATATCGATTTGTAAGATATTATGTATTTTCTAGTGTCAATTTGTGAGATATTATTTTGTTTGTTAATATCGATTTGTAATATATTATGTCGAATTGCCATATATCGATTTGTAAGATATTATGTGTTTTCTAGTGTCGATTTGTCAGATATTGTTTTGGTTGTTAATATCAATTTGTAATATATTATGTTGGATTGTCGTATATCGATTTGTAAGATATTATGTGTTTTCTAGTGTCGATTTGTGAGATATTATTTTATTTATTAATATCAATTTATAATATATTATATTGAATTGTCGTATATCGATTTGTAAGATATTATGTGTTTTCTAGTGTCAATTTGTGAGATATTGTTTTGTTTGTTAATATTGATTTGTAATATATTATGCTGAATTGTCGTATATCGATTTGTAAGATATTATGTATTTTTTAGTTTTGATTTATGAGATATTGTTTTATTTGTTAATTATCGATTTGTAATATATTATGCTAAATTGCCGTATATTGATTTGTAAGATATTATGCTGAATTATCGTATACCGATTTGTAATACATTATGTTGAATTATCGTATATCGATTTGTAAGATATTATGTGTTTTCTAGTGTCGATTTGCGAGATATGGTTTTGTTTGTTATTATCAATTTGTAAGCTATTATGTTCTTGCTTTGATATTGTGATTCATTCAATTATTTCTTTGACTTGTTTAACTAATCGGTAGCCGTTGTTATATGCATCTTGAATAAATTATAGTAAATGTATGCGCTGGCTAACGCAAATTGATAGTTTGCTCATGACAATGCTGAGCTTATCAACTAGTTTCAGTGAAGATGATGCATCTCAATCATTAGAAAGTCATGGAGCAACGAACATCCGTACTATCGACGCACCTGAAGAAGTGAATATGTGCACTAATGATGTACATGATAAGAAGGGTGTAGGCATTAGATTCACTCTTGACTTGAATATTCAAGCAGACGAAATGCAATTCGATAATAAGGTAGACGATCATGACAGTGCACTTGACAAAGATGCAAACATCTCAAGTCTACATGATAGTACACTTGACTCTGTTCCCGTAGAGTGAATACAGTTTAATAATGAGGAAGTTGCATACAGATTTTATAATAATTATGCCTTAAAACTTGGCTTCAGTGTTAGAAGGTATTCTTAGGCAAAAAATGCACAGGGTGTCATGGTGAGAAAGACATATGTTTGTTCTAAGCAAAGTTGGAAGAAGTCAAGTGAAAATCCAACAATGAGTAAGTCAGATTCAAGATGTGGTTGTCCAGCGAGAAGAAGACCTTTGAATGAGAAATATATAGTTTGTACTTTAATCAATGATCATAATCATGAATTAGTTGCTTTATTTATGACTCATATGTTAAGGTCACATCATAAAGTAACTGAAGCGCATGATGCAATTGCTGAAATAGCTGATACCATCGGCATTGCACCAAGGAAGATATACGATTTGTGTGTGCACATAGATGGTGGTCGCGAGAATGTACCATTCACACCTATGGATCTAAGAAACCACTTGAGAAGGAAGAGGTCAAACAATATGAAGAATAGAGGAATATGTTCTTTGGTTGATTACCTACAGAAGAATTCAAGCAATGACCCTAGTTTCTTTAGTGCAATGCAACTGGATAAAGATGGGTATGTTGTTAATATGTTTTGAGCAGATTCAAAGTCAAGAGTAGATTATGAATGCTTCAATGATGTGCTTATTTTTTATACGACAGTGAAGATTAATATGGAATAGTGGTCATTTGCGCAGTTTGTTGGAGTGAACCATCACTCACGGAGTTGCATATTAGATGGCGCTTTTTTGTATGATCAGACCAAGGAAACCTTTGAGTGGTTGTTCAGAGTATTTACACAGGCAATGAATGGGAAGAACTCTGGAGTTGTACTTACAGATAGTGATCATGCAATTGCGGCTGCATTGTCTCATGTATGGCCATATGCACATCATCGCCTATGTTTGTGGCATATCTTTCAAAATGCAGCAAAGAACATATGATACATTTTTAATCAGAAAATAAAGTTTGATAAAAAGTTTAGAAAGTGTGTACTTAAGAGCATAGACGAGGTCACCTTTATGTCTAATTGTGAGCAAATGATTTAGATGTACGACCTTAAAGACTGTGTGTAGTTAAAACATTTATATGCAGACAAAGAGAAGTGGGCATTGGCATATGAAAGATAATACTTTTGTGCAGGTATGATAAGCACATAAAGATTTGGATCTATACATGTCACACTGGAAAAAACCTTGTATTCATGTTTAACAATGTTTCGCTTCATGAAACAGTATGAATTATTTGCAAACGGTCTTAGACAGAATGAGCTTGAATAAGATGTGAAATGCTTCAACACCCGCCCTGTAAGTTTGGTCATGAAAATATTGACGTGAACTACAGATATGTATATACTAACTGTATTTGAATGGACTAAGAAGGAGGTTATACAAGTCATGAATTGCAACATAAAAGAACGTATGTAAACTGAGAATATGCACAAATACCATGTTGTATGGGAGGGCGAAAAGCATTCAAAAGGGAAAGAAGCACATGTTACGTACAATGTTGACAACAAAATAGTTGAATGTACGTGCAAAATGTTTGAATTCAAAGGTATTTTATATCATGCATTAAAGGCACTTAATCAAGAGAAGATACAAGACATACCTGAGTTATATTTAATGCAAAGATAGATGAGACAAGCAAAGATTGAACTACTGGATACAAATAATGTTAATCTATTTGTTGTCGATGAGAAGTGCCACATAGCCTCTCGTTACCAACAACTACGTAGGTCACTTATGCATGTTGCAGATTTGGCATCAAAAAGCGAAGAAGCCTATGTATGTATGAGAAAAGTGTCAAGGAAATTACTTGAAAAAGTGCAGTTAATTCACCATCAGTATGTTGCAGCTCATGAAGACCAATCTAAGAAAATGGGATTGAACAGTGTAGGTGAAAATCATGCTTCATCTGACCCATATGAGAAGTTGCGTCGTAGCGTAAACATCATCTTCGACAAGTCAGGAGTAAAACTTGTAGATTATGATGAAAATATTCACCTAGCGAAGGGTATTAAAAGAAAACCTGCCTTTTATTGCAGTCGTCGGAGGACAAAGGGTGCACTAAAATTGGTTGGCAAGAAAATGTCTAAGAAACAACCAACCCCTAAGCAACCAATCCCTTCGCATGAACATGTATGTAATACAATATATTGCTTCCCATGTAAATTGTATTACGTGCAACTTATCAATATCTAACTTATGTAATTTTCAACATGTAGCAATACCCTACAGACATGCACTACAATGTTGGAACCTGCAATCCTCCCGACCTGTTTGAGATAAACGATGGCATGAGTTTTACAAGTCTTTTGGTAGGTAACAATTTTGAGAGGATGTTTGCATTTCTTGTTGAACTTAATATAGTGTCTGATATTGTTTTGTTTCATAATAGGCTCAGTTCAATTCAAAAAAATCGGACAGAAAACAGGAATCGTGTGTAGATTCTTTAGCTACAAAATAGTTGTAGCATTTAACTTTCATTAGTGTAAATCATTGTAATGTTTAGCATTCTATAATTCTTTGTTGTAATTCTATAATTCTTTGTTGTAAATCGATAATTTTATGTTGTAATTCTATAATTCTTTGTTGTAAATCGATAATTCTTTGTTGTAATTCTACAATAGAAATCATACTACAAATATCTTAAAAATCGACACTAGAAAACACATAATATCTTACAAATTGATATACAGCAATTGAGCAAGATATATTATAAATCGATACGGCAATTCAACATAATAGCTTACAAATCGATATTAACAAACAAAACAATATTTCATAAAAATTGGTAGAAACGATTTGTCCTATTGTGAATTACACAATGACTGATAAAAGGCAAAAAAGAGAAAGAAACAACAAATCGACACGATGTTTATTGATAGCAATATCTTAAATCTGTATAATATCCTATAAATCTGCAAATCGATAACATATCTTACAAATTAATATGAAAATTCTTATTGATAGCTTAGAAATCGATATTAAGAATCAACATACAAATTGATATTAAGAATCAAAGCAATATCTTAAATCAATATAATATCCTATAAATTCATAGTAGACATCGTGTTAGGAAGCAATATCTGCAAATCGATGATAAAATATCGTAAAAATCGAGAGGAAAATTCCTATTAATAGCTTAGAAATCGATAAAAAATAAGCATATAAATCGATATTAAGAATCGATTTATAATATATTATGCAATATTATATCGATTTGTAAGATGTTATGTGTTTACTAGTGTCGATTTACAAGATATTTGTATTATGATTTTGAAACATGAAAATCGACACTAGAAAATACATAATATCTTACAAATCGATATACAACAATTGAGCATAATATATTATAAATCGATACGGCAATTTAACATAATAGCTTACAAATCGATATTAACAAACAAAACAATATTTCACAAAAATCAGTAGAAACGATTTGTTCTATCACGATTTACGCAATAATTGATAAAAAGCAAAAAAGAGAAAGAAACAACAAATCGACATGATGTTTATTGATAGCAATATCTTAAATCTGTATAATAGCCTATAAATTTGCAAATCGATAACTTATCTTACAAATCGATATGAAAATTCCTATTGATAACTTAGAAATCGATATTAAGAATCAGCATACAAATCGATTTTAAGAATCAAAGCAATATCTTAAATCGATATAATATCCTATAAATTTATAGTAGACATCATGTTAGGAAGCAATATCTGCAAATCGATGATAAAATATCATAAAAATTGAGAGAGAAATTCTTATTAATAGCTTAGAAATTGATATTAAGAATAAGCATACAAATCGATATTAAGAATCAATTTGTAATAGGGATGGCAGTGGGGCGGGGCGGGGCGGGGGACAAGGTTTCCACCCCCGCCCCTCCCCGCCTCCGCGGCGGGGATGGATTTTATCCTCCACCCCCGCCTTCATCCCCGTTTCATGTCCTCCACCCCCGCCCCGTCCCCGCCCCGCCCCGTCCCCGTCCCCGTTTGTCAAATTGCATCCCTACTTAGAAATCATTCACGTTAATATTTCAGTTAATGATAAATGAATTCATCCACATAGAAAACAGGATCTCCCCGCCTTCATAGCCCAGACAAAAATTAGATTTTACTTGTGCCTAGTAAACTAATACATAACATCCATGGATCATGCTCTAGAAGATATTGAATGGACTCAGTTCCTCATCCTCCAATTTTTTCTGAACTGGAGAATATTATTTAATAATTAGAAAAATGAATATGCAAATAAGTTGATCTGAAATGTTAAAAAAAATTAAGCCAAATCAAACAACCACTATAAATGAAAAAATTAACCTATTGAAACCTGCTTTATAATCACAGAAAAATGTGTCCACTATATGAGAAGATTTGACAGCACAAGCAAAACCACAGAGTGCAACACAAATTTAAAACATGAAGGTCCAGAAAGAAAGCAGGATGGAAATATTGCCCTTATGCTTCTTCAGAATGTCAAGCAAAACCCTAGTCCAGTAGCCACGATAACTTAGATTACCAAGATCGGAGAGTGGTCTCTCAGGTGTCCCAACCTTACCTTCTTTTTTTGATAGTTCATACGCTGACAAACAAACAATGCATCAGCCATGTCAAAAGTTGTTTTTAAGATCTCAGAAGATGTCAAACAATGCATCAACCATGAAAGGAGGGAGAGATCGTGTCGGCCAACGGTGGTCGGTGTCGGCAAACGGTGGTCGGCGTCGGCCAACAGTGGTCGGCGACGGCCAACGGTGGTCGGCGACGGCCCAGCTCCAATGATAATGCGGATGGGGAAGGAAGGGGAAGAGGCGACGGCCCGGCTCGGCGGCTCCAGGGTTAGGAAATTAGGGAAGGGAGTTAGGGTTAGTAAACATGTAGAAAAATATAAAGGGTTGGGGGCGGGGCGGGGCCGGGACGGGGATGGGCCAGGGGCGAGGCGGGGATGGGCCGGGGCGGGGCCGGGGCGGGGATGGGGCGGGGCGGGGCGGGGCGGGGGAACGTGCTAGTCCATCCCCGCCTCCACCCCCGGACGGGGATGGATTTTAACCTTCGTCCCCGCCTCCATCCCCATTTCATACCCTCCATCCCCGGTCCAAACGGGGCAAGGCGGGGCGGGGCCCCGCTTTCCCCCGGTCCACTGCCATCCCTAATTTGTAATATATTATGCAAAATTATATCGATTTGTAAGATGTTATGTGTTTACTAGTGTCGATTTGCAAGATATTTGTATTATGATTTTGAAACGTGTGCCTGCAGAATTTACATTGTTGTGATTTGCGTACTTGAGGCGACGATTTACGTAATCAACACATGTGCGCCAGGTGCGTAATTTTGGTTTTAGGATCAATGTGAATTTTGTACACAGTCTTACAAAATTTGTATACATAGTCTACAAAATCTGTTACAAATGTCTGTACATAAAAAATTTGTCATGTTCGATAAATTAAATGTTGAACTAAAAATTGCCATCTCTCTCTCTCAGCAGTAGAACATAACCCTCTTAAATCGATATGCAAATTCATATTGATAGCTTAAAAATTGATATTAAGAATCAAAACAAGATCTTAAATAGATTTAACCTCTTACAAATCGATATGGTCACAAACTTTTTCACTTGACCAAAAGTCTGCCATTTGGTCATCGTTACCCCAATATTGTAGTCCATCTAAAAATCCAACCGCGTATGGCATTCGGCGGACGATACTCTGTTGAACAAAATAGTAATAATAGTAAGTTTAAAACATGAAGGTATATTAGTAAATCAAAAAAAAATAAACATATAAGATAACCGATATACCATAAAATAAGGGGTGACGACGCGGACTGGCATGGATGTTCCCTTGCTTTGAATATACATGACTAAATCGTGTATAGTCTGTTTACAACAAATATGCACTTGTTAATATACATGCCTATGGCATACATAAATGTATAACTGATAGTGGTTTCATACGTACAAAATTACTGATAGTGTTTTTTTCTGCAAATTCATCTCGCATCCGATCGATGTTCTCTTCGAGCACTTTATTGAGTTTTCTGGCACCTTGTTTTGTGAATGTTGCACTAAAATTAGCTGAATATTCAGTAAACGAACTGTAGCATTATATTGCAATTCATTTCTACAATACACAAAACAAATCAAATATACGACATAAAAAAGATGAAGCAGGTTAAAGGAATCGAAGGTACCTTTTTTTTGTGGACGTTCGACTGAATCTCAATGTCCTTCTTCGACATTGATACAGCTTTTGCGATGAAGGAGGTTAAAGGAAATGTTAGTTTTTCTGTTTGTTGCTCATGAAGCAGGTTATAGGAAAGGCTCTGGTTCTTCTTTAAATGAAACGTTGTTTGTTCCTTGCTCTTAAAGAAAATATCTTGTGTTCACGTCCCGTCTATTTTCAAAAATCACGCCTAAAGAATATAATAAATAAATAAATTATATTGCACATTAATTAAAATATGTCATTTCATTTGCTAGTATCATCGAAACGACGTTAGTGCGTGTAAATGAATGACACGTCGCATAACATTAGTAGTGTGTCAGATGACGTTTCCTTAAACTCTAGACCCTAAGCTCTAAACTAATGTTATGCGACGTTCCTTGCTCTTAAAGGAAATGCTATAAACAATAAACCCTAAACCAGTAATCGCTTAACAATTGAGCAAACCTAAGTATAAATCGTGGTAACTTCATAATCGCTATATCTTATAATCGCTATACTGAGTAATCGCTATTACAGGAATCGCTATACATAATGAACTCAAAACTAGTAATTGTTATACAATTTAGCAAACGTAAGTACAAATCATGGTAGCTTCATAATCGCTATCACAGGAAACACTATAAATAATAAACCCAAAACCAGTAATCGTTATACGATTTAGCAAACGTAAGTACAAATCATGGTAACTTTATAATCGCTATACTAAGTAATTGCTATACATAAAAAACTCAAAAGTAGTAATCGCTATACGATTTAGCAAACGTAAGTACCAATCATGGTAACTTCATAAGTGTTATATCTATTAATCGCTATACTAAGTAATCGCTATCACAAGAATCACTATAAATAATAAACCCTAAACTAGTAATTGCCACACGATTTAGCAAATGTAAGTACAAATCATGGTAACTTCATAATCGCTATACAGAGTAATGGCGATCACAGGAATCATGATACATAAGAAACCCTAAGCCAGTAATTGTTATATGATTTAGCAAACATAAGTATAAATCATGATAACTTCATAAATTGTTGTTGCTTCCAACGTACAAATTGTTGCTTCGAACCTTCAAATGGTTGTAGAAATTGCACCCTACATAGTACATATTATTGTAACGTTTGGAATACATAAGTAAAGAAAACTTATAGGATTTTTCAAACTTAAGTTTATGTAGTCTTGTCAATTTTTCAGTGGCACTTATGTATTACACTTATTAATGAAAGAAATATATAATTACAACAAAGAATGATAGAATTATAACATAGAATTATTGGGATACACAAATCACATAATATATTTATTCACTGGCACTTGACAACTCAGATGGACATATCCTCTCTTTCTTTGCCTTGGTGGGGTCTCTTTATTCGGTGGCCTCTTCATTCCATTGATCTTATTAAACCCACTGGTAATCATCTCTACCAATGACCGAATTTGTCTCTCCAAATTCTGTATCTCCTTCCATAACTTCTTATTCTCCCTCTTCAGCATCACTAACCTTTTATCAGACAAAACATTTTTCTTTGTGAACTGTGTTTACTCCTTATTGTGTACTGCAACAAAGAGAATCGTAGTATCCGCCAAAGGGACACAATGGACGTTACGTCTATGCTGAAAGACGATATGCTTGGGGACAAGAGTGACCTTACTTTCAGGTTACTTTTCCTCAATCTATCGATTTCGATGCATGAGTTGCCAATATTGTTTGAAATAGTTGGGGTCATATTGTCGTTCTTTATAATCATATGGTATGGCACGAACACCTCATTTGTTTCAGCTATCCAATTATTTCTTGAAGCGTTCATGCCAATTCACGTTCTTGGCCCCACCACTATTCATCTTCCTTCTCAACACTACATGCACTTTTGGTATCGACTGTCCCAAGTCAGCTTATAGGAGTACTTGACTACCATGCTGCAACTCGGCTTCACATTTGCTAAAGAGCCAAATATCGCTGACAGATAGACTCGCAGCCTCAGCAACAACCTTTTCGTCCTCCCCATCTCCATATGGTCTCCACACAACTTGTACAATCGAGATTGTGATTTAGATATAGACATAATTATTTATGCAAAATGCTGAATGCGATAACGATTTATACTAAGGAAGATAAAATGTTGAATGCGATGATTACTTAAGAATGCTAAATATTACAATGATTTACGCTAATGAAAGTTAGATGCTAAGGAGATAACAATTTGTACTAAGGAAGACAAAATCCTAAAGCGATGATTACTTAAGAATGCTAAACATTACAACGATTTACGTTAATGAAAGTTAGATGCTAAGGAGATAACGATTGGTACTAAGGAAGACAAAATTCTAAAGTGATGATTACTTAAGAATGCTAAACATTACAACAATTTTAAACCATTTACCTCATTTAATTGTAAACCATCTAAAATGAACTGAGCATTATCCTTCTTGACATTTATTGTAGCCCACTGGCCGATCTTGGGAAAATCACAAACCGCAGGGCCACACTGAGGACGCAAGACGACAATATGCTCTCACATCCAGACCTACAAAAATAATATATTAGTAAGACTACAACCTTCAACGAGCTTAGTCTACAAGTACTAAATATATAATAAACAAATACCTGAACAAATGGCCAAAACCCCCCGATGGTTTTTGTACCCATACTTACACGGTAAAGTTGATTGTACAAGTATGTGAGCATAGCAACACCCTATGCCCAGTTGTCGACTTCATCTAAGTCTTTTAGGAACTGCAGTCATAAGTAACTTATTCTCGAACCAAAACAATCAGAAAATAAAGTAAGTCCAAAAAAATAAAGAAGGAAGTCGCACAACTCTTGGTCAGCTGCTTCAGATACACATGCAGCGGACCGGCCTTCTCATTTATTACAGAAAAAAAAACTTTCATCGATGTGAAATTGCTTCCACCAGAATTACACTCATTCCTCCATCGACATTCCTAGAAGGGTTGTGCACTTGTCCCTTGGGTTATAGTTTGAATCCCTGTTAGGACAACACTTCCATGACACTTAAGACCCGTAATCTGTGCCACAACTTCTAGGGTCATGGTGATCTCAAAACCCCCAAACTAGAACGTGTTCATCTTATGGTTCCACTTATTGACCAGGTGGGTCATAGTGTTCTAGCAATTTTTAAAATAATGTTGGTTCAGAAGGCCATCGAAGTGCATCTTTCATAATCGGTCATTCTGATATTCACTCAGCTTTTTGTACCATGACAGAACTACATGCCACTGACACCGCCATTTCAGCTTTTCACCTATTGCTCGACTTCTTTTCTGACCTGCCTGTAACACAAAATATCAAATCATAATTAGTCCGATTATACATAGTAATCGCTATACATAATAATACCTATCATAGTAAATCATGGCCGACTGAAGCTATTTGCGTATCAAATCACTTTTAACAAACGTCATTTTATTTGCTCGTATCATCGCTATACGATTTAGCAAACTTAAGTACAAATCGTGGTAACCTCATAATCGCTATACATAGTAATCGCTATAATAGTAATCGTTGTCATAGTAATCGTTATCATAGTATCGTTATCATAGTAATTGTTATACAGAGTAATCGTTATCGCAGTAATTGCTATACATAGTAATTACTATCACAATAATCGCTATACAGAGTAATCATTATTCATAGTAATCGTTATACATAATAATATCTACAATAGTACATCGCGACATACAGTAGTGATTTACGTACCTTGGTCACACTTTTCTCCTCTTCATCCCCTCCCTTCGGTGTGCCAGGATATAAGATACTATGGTGTATCCCATTTTTTCAAAAAATCTTTGTCATTTTATTGTTAACAAATTCTCCACCGCCATCAGATTGAAAAAAAAAATGATCTCTTTCTCAAACTGTGTCTTAACCATCCTTCGAAAATCATCAAAGCAATCTATAAAATTTGCTTTTTGTTTAAGTGGATAAATCTAAGAAAATCTAGAATAGTCGTCTATCAAAATGGCGTAGTATTGAAAACCTTGGTTCGATCTTATGGGTGCAAGGCCCCACAGGTCACAATGAATCTTATCAAAAGCATATTTATAGGTAAAATTAGATCCATGAATGGAAGCCTACATGCCTTGGCCATGGCGCAACTAGTGCAAATGCTTTCACACTTATTGGAAAGACTGAAACTGCTAGTTATCAATTTATTTTTCTTCAAAAAATTGCTGATATCCATGTGAGAGTGATCGAGCCTTTGGTGCCAGCAATCATCACTGACTACTCGAAATCGAGTGGAGAAAAATGCTTCTTGTAATTTTGGCTTCAATATGTATAGGTCTCTGCTCCTACGCCCCTTTGTGATCACTAATTTTGTGTTCCTATCCTTTATCAGAAAACCATCAACAGAGAATTCAACAATTAGTGGTTCTTTCGTCAACTGTCTGATTGAAATTAAATTTATTTTTATTTTCGGGACTACCAACACATTTTCTAAGTATAATCCATTTGTGTCTAGCTTGATATTTATTGAACCAATATGAGATATTGCCAATTTATCACCAATTACGATCATGATTTTCTCTGGTCCTTCATATTTAACAAGATTTTGAAGTTTACCTGGATCCGATGTCATGTGAGACGACACGCCAGTATCCAGGAACCATGCATGGTCATCCTAATTGTCAGAGATGCCTATAGCTGCGAGAGCTTGAGGAACATCTTCTGCTTAGTAGGTTTGGTTGAACCGGTGTCAGCATTTGAGTGCAATATGATTGGGCCTGAAACAAATTTAGCAGATCGCGCCCTTCTCCTTTTGGGATCCTTTGTATGCTCCCTGGGACTGATTATTGTTGGCTTGGTTGGCCTGTTGTTGAGATCTTGCCGTATTTGAATTATTATTTTTGTTAGAACCAGCTCCTTGGCAGAAGGCTTGTTGCCCGAATTGAGCAAAACCTCTTCCCTTTGAAGAGAACCTTTTGTTGGATCCTCCTCTTCCTTGTCATTGTCCAAAGAAGGCAATGTTGTTGTTTGCGGCCTCTGGATGCTTGATTGCCACATGAAAGCTCCTCATAGTTTTGTGACTTTGAAGTAGATGGATGATCTCCCTATACGATGGAGTGGGCGGCTTCAGCATAACTGTGATGAATGACGTCCATTCAAGAGATTGAAAACTTTTGGACGGTCATTTATCGATTTTTCAATCACCAATAACTAATCAAAGATGTTTTTAAAACCTCTAATATGTTCAGCAACAGATGAATTTTGCCTGCTATACATCTGTAATTTTTGAATTAGGTAACACTCTCTCTCATAAGAGTCAAGAGCGAAGGATTCTTCTGATGTGGCCCAGACTTGGGCAGCAGTTTCTTGACCTACTATTAGACCAAGAATCTCTTCCGATAGAGTTCTGGTGATCCAGCCCCTTAAGAGCCAATCAGACTTCTTCCAGCCCTGAACACTAATTTTTCTGATGTTTTTTTTTTTTTGAGGAAATTCAGGTGTGGGGGAGCTGATGATAGGCTGAGGAGGCATAGGAGTTTCGTCATTGATAAAACCAAGAAGATCCTGGTTTTCTATCAATCCTAGAATTTGGGTCTTCCATAGAAAGTAGTTGGATTGAATTAGCTTGATGGAGATGAAATTCCTAACGTTTAGCATGGATGGGTAAGGATAGAGTGGAATCGAGGGTGAAGAAGAAGAAGAAGCCGTCTAAGATCACAAAAATGATAGCAGACACTGTCTCTATCGTAGCTCTGATACCATAACAAAATAAAGAGAGTTGGGTTTCTGCATAATATCAATCGTATCTTATCTGTGCAGATGATATTCACGAATTTATAAATTCGTGTACATGTATTCTTTTTACACATGTGGTAACAGTAATTTACAAAATGTAACATTTGATCTAATCAGATTGAAGATGTTAGGCTGTTACGGGTTTCACGTAACAGCTAACATGAGTTATCTTCATCTTCACGTAACAGCTGTGTTGGCGTTAACAACATTTGCTTGCATTATCTCATTATCTGTAACAACTTGATCCTTAACAACATTTGCTGCTTTATCTTCATGAGAGTCTGCTGGAACTGTATGTGCATTATCGGTAACAACCTGATCATTATAGAAACGCACAGTTTACATGGTAGCCCCAGGGACACTCTATGCTTTCATAGTTTTTCTTTCCATTCACAATAACTAAGGAATTGCTGGATACAATCAAATGAATTACGTAAACAATAGTATTCATTGGCTACCTGGTTTCTTGAGTTTACAAAACCTATACAAGGCAGTAGAGTATAAGTTAAAATATACCCAAATGACAAATGATATTTGAACTTTTAGCCAGAGGCAGAATTTCCCAACACCCACTATCATTTGCAAGTTGGATATGACAAATCCCAAAAACTGGAATGATTTGGCAGCCCCAAATCTTTCCCATATCACAAATCCACTACAACCACTATTTGTTGCAGTTGACTACTCCAATGCTGAAAATCCTGCTCATCTCCCTTCTCAACTCCCTGTAAATTTACACCTCCGCGGTGGTTACCCATGTTGTCATCAGGGTCCTGTGTCAAGCTGAAGGCCCAGGATCAAATCCCACTGGTGCATGGGAGATGCCATTACTTTATCACGGTTGGGGCATGTAAGACTGAGTGGTCATGTCCCCATCCTTGAATTTTACCTCACAGGGAAGCAGGCCCATTAAGTGACCCAGTTCTCAGCCAAGGTTTTCCTTCATTATATAAAAATCGCGTGGAGATAACAGTTGCCAGCTACCGGTTCTTAGGGCCTGTTTGGGATCGGTAGCTGGGATGGATGTTTAGGGAGTTATGCATTTGAGGAAGTGGCAGCTGCTTTGCCAGCTACCACTTCTAAGAGGTGGTAATCCATCCTTTAATGTAAATACAAAGGAGAAAGAGCCCCACTTCCCATCCTAAATGCATATATATTTAAACGCCCATCCTAGCGCCGAGACTCCAAACGGGAGAACCATGACCGTTTGACCAAGAATTTTGCCTCCGGAACACCAAATGCATAAACACCCATCCCAGCAAGGAGATTCCAAACAGGACCACCATGGGCATTTGACCAAGAATTTTGCCATGGGAACACCAAATGCATAAACGCCCATCCCAGTGCCGAGATTCCAAACAGGCCCTTAAATAGTGGTGAATGTTGGATAATCGTGTGGCTATGAAATCCTGGATTTGGTATATCAAAGATATGGTAATTCAGTGCAAAACAAATTCTTTAAATTGGCATATAAGTGAGAGCTGCGATTTCCAATTATGATTTGCCTTAACTACCACAATTACACATGTCCGTTGCTTTAATATAAACCCCAACCCAGCTCCTGACCTGATGATCACCTTTTTCTTGTTCCTAAAGCAAAACGTTGCATCATGAAACACTGGGGAACCGATTGACCCATGGAAAGTTATTTGTTAAGAATGCATGCCAATAGGGCTTTGCTCATTTGGATAAGCTCGCCTTGTAACATCCCAAGCTGACGCTGAAGGAGGGTTACAAGTTGAAAACACAAGATGCACGTCCCTCCATAGGTGAATAGATCAGGTGCAATATGGTGGAACAAATATTTGTGCATTTAGCACCCCCTCACCCTCCATCTTGAGGACAGGGCCTGGGGGGCCAAGGCCTGATGGAGGGCGATCAAGTGCTTAATGCACAAATTTTGTGCCATGTGATTGCACCCAATCAGGACTCACTCCATAGTAGGCAAAAGAAACCCGAGGTTTTATGTCAACAGACTCTGAATGAGGCACCCCTAAAACGATTGTACCTTTCAACAAAAAGAAAACTGGCAGTTTTCTCCCCCACTAAACCCCTGTTTGGATCAATTTACATTTATATTTATTTTAAATAGCAAGTTTTGGTGTATGATCTTTTAATTTTATTTTTTAAAATTTTTTTATAAATTAAAAAAGAAAAAAATCTACTATTTAAAATAAACAATAATCTATTGCCATCAACACCATCACCATTGCCATCACCAGAGACACCACTACTACCATTGTCATCATCGCCATTACCACAACCACCACCATCTACCGTCACCACTACCCCACTAATCATATTTTCTTCATCATAATTTAAACAGTTGATGAACTAAACATTCACTTAATTAAAAGTAAAGGCAAAAAACTTCTTTATCAAATGTGATTAAATTTATAAAATGTAACAATAAAGAAAAATAAATCCAAATAGAGCCTGCCATGACAAACCTACAACCGGGCCAGGTCACTGATTCGAGATTTCATAGCCCAAGAAACATCATAAGAGTGCTGGTCTCGTCAAGCCAGTGAAACAAAATGAAAGGTGTGGACGCATAGAGTTTGGGACACAAAATTGCACAAAAGAGTAAGACATCGACTCTCCAAAGAGATTCGATAATTTGAGCATATACAACAACGAAGATGACCCCACAAACACAGAATCCTTAATGGCGTTCCAGATCTACTGAACAATACCACACAATCGCAACGTTGAAAGGAAGGAATGTGATTATTCTCAAAAAAAGGAATGTAATCAGTGAAAAAGCAAGGACTTTCGGCAGAATTTGTAGCATAAATCGGCAAGCACAATTTTTTTTTTCAACTATTGGCTCTCGACCAAAATAATAACCAAGGAATGCTATTAGTAGCATACAATTCCAAGAGACGCCTTAGCAGAAAATATAGATATTATTGTTATCGATGCCTCATATACCATCTGCAGAAAGCACAGAACGCTGTTCTATTTGATGACGGTAACTTGGCTTTCATGGCCTCGATGAATGCACACAGAAAAGCAATTAATTTCAGATGTATATGGAATGAGGAAAGACTCAGCCCCAATTAAACAATATATATATATATATATAGCGACCATCCACAACAACTATGCAATGTGTAAGTTCTTCCAGGAAAAATACATTAATGCATCTACAACAGAAGTCCGTGTGTCTAGGGGGGCATGCAAGAACACCCAGTTGACAGAACGTGCACACACACACACACGTGTGGGCGTGCAAGAAAGCCCAGTTGACAGAATCACGAGACTAATGCACAGACATGAGAAAATCAAGTGGCATGCCATTCATATGAAGATAAACCGTTCCAAACAACTTCAACATCTAATTCTAGCCATGTTATCTGCTTCTTTCAGGCAATTTGACACTGGAATCAGGCAAAATGACATTTTCTCTGCCCAGGAATCAAATATGGCTTTTTTTAATCATTAGGTTAAATGACTCAAATTCTGAGTTTCAGTAAGAATTCATGAACATCAGTCAACAGGCAAAAAGAATGGAAAGAGAAAACATGACAGGAATAACACCCAGCAAAGGGAAGAGAATACATGACAAGCAACAACAATGGCCAAGAAGAAAAGGAGAAAGGAATCAAATTCCAGAGCACATCATATTTATGCCAAATTAGATTTGAAAACAATAGCCATTGGGTTTTAAATGCACCCTCAGGCACGAGGGTATTAGTACTTCATGGACACACTATAGAAGAGCGCAGTATAACATAATCTCCAATTTTAAAAATTTCCCAATAAAATCAATGGAATTGGTTGAATTACATCTAGGAATCCAAGCGTAGGATGTATCCATTGATCATTTTTAAAAGTTAAAACAGAAATCCACTGACTAAACAATTATTAGAACATGCCAAAGACCAAAGTCATATATCCCTTTAAAAGAATATATTTTATGTATATCAAATTCTGCAAATTTATAATAAATAACTCAGCAGGATCTTAAATGACTCTACTCAAATATCCTGCTATAGAACTCCCATTTAGAATGTATTAAATTTGTTTCCCTTGTTATTCAACATTAGTTCTAAAGATCACAAAAATTTCGCAAATATTATGTTAATTTTTTTAGCTTTCCCAGGCATACATCTTTCAGCAATGTGTCCGGCCTATGTGGATGCACCAACTGCCTGACTTGTCAGACTCCCACTTGGGACTTCTCAAAAGCATGCTTGACAGTTCAAACAGGGATCATGTCAATGAGTGGACCAGACCATTTACACCATATGGAAAATTCTCAAACAAATACCCAGAGATAAGGGATCATAAGCGTGCTTCGGATTCAAATATTACTTTTATCAGTGTCATGTATACAAGATCGTTACATGAAGACCAGGAAATCACACCTTCTCCCAGTGCCATAAGACAAACAAAAGGTAAGGAATTAGAAGAATATGACAGCTTTGTCATCCAATTACAATCATCGAAACTTTGGTCATGGTCCAATAACAGTAAGAACTGACAGAAAGTAGCAAGTTCAATCCTAAAAACACAGGCAAAATACTTAGAGCCTATGTAGTCAAAAGCATAGTTGGCAAACTCGTGACTCGGGCTCGGACCGGACCCCTACTGGGTCACCGAGTCAGCAGGTTCACTCGGTGACTCGGACGAGTCTTGACTCTAATTTTATAGTGTAAGCACATGAATAAGACATGGAAATAACTAAACTTCAAGCTAATATGTTAATAGATAAGTTGTAAAAACATATGATTATACATGATTATTAACTTTTTTCATGAACAATATTAGATTTTTCATAACAAGTGACTTTATATAAGAATTATGCATTAAAATAATAAAATACATGATAAAAAAATTTATTTAATGGGTTGGATCAGCAGTCCTGAATCGTGACCCAGTTGGGGTCCGATCCGGGCGATTCTTGAGTCAACTCGAAGGGTTTGCCAACTATGGTCAAAAGCACTAGCCGGTGCCTAGTTGGTGGACCCCTAAAAAGACTAGTTGAGGACTAGGCTAGACTAGTTGGTACCCCAATTAAAATATACACAAGTATACAAAATATACATAGAAATATGCTTATTAATAATAATATTTTTCATCACAAATACAAAATTACACATGCTTTCACAAAATATACATAACTAAAACATACATATATATAATTGCACATACACATATATATTGAATTATTCATAACGTATTCAGTATAATCAACAAAATATGCCTTTAGCCTTTTACAGAAAAATGATTTTAACACACATACACACATATTTATCATATTCATAGCATAATCAAAATACACACACACACATATATATATACCTAAGTAACAGGGACTCGGCAAAGCAGGTGCCGCACCCGCATCGACGCGACGCAGGTGCGCGTGCAGGTGCGGCACCGGGTGCGGTCAACACGACCTTGGGTGCAATCAACACACCCAAGGCCATTTTTGTCCACATTTAAGACGTTAAAAAAAAAACAATGAAAAGGAGTGATTAGGGCAAAAAAAAATTTTACCCAAATCACTCCTCTCCTCTCCTCTCCTCTCCTCTCCTCTCCCGCGCAGCTCAGCTCGAGCCCTCTCCTCCCGACGCCCCGACGCCACCTCCTAAGCACCTCCTCTCCCTCGTCGCAGGTACGTCCCTCTCGCTCTCTGCTTGTGTCGGCAGGGGAGGGGCCAAGCCCCCCTGCGCCCTCTCGCTCTAAAGGTGGTTCGGCAGGGGAGGGGCTGAGCCCCCCCTGCTCCCTCTGATTTCAGCAGGGGAGGTGTCGAGCCCTCCCTGCTCCCTATGTTTTCGGCAGGGGAGGGGCCGAGCCCCCCCTCTCGCTCTCTTGTTGGGTCTGCAGAGGAGGGCTGAGCCCCCCCTTCTCCCTTTGTTTTCGACAGGGGAGGGGCTGAGCCCCTCCCTATTTTCGGCAGGGAAGGGGCCGAGCCCCCCCCCCCCCCCCCCCCCCCTTTCACTCTCTTGTTGGGTCGATAGGGGAGGGGCTGAGCCCCCCCTCTCCCTCTGTTTTTGGCAGGGGAGGGACTGAGCCCCCCCCCTCCCCCTTGATGAAGAAGAAAATTATTAACATCCATTACTTCAACAGGATATACTTTGGTATGTAATTTAGTTCTTTTATGCTTTACTTATTTGATTGATATTTAGGTTGATTTATGTAATTGCTTTACTTATTTCATTGATAATTTGATATTTAGGTTGATATACTGCATGCATGATGAATGATATTATGACAATGTTAACTGTTAAATGTTAAACTGTTAAAACTTCAAAATTATATATATATATATATATATATTTTTACATTTTTGCCCCTGCCGCACCCCCGCACCCGGGTTTTTTGGAATTGCCACATCCCCGCACCCGCACCCATGTCACATAGATATATACATATATATTTGTTTATTTATACAAAAAAAATCATACTTTCAGCCTTCCACAGAAGCACAGTAACACATACATATATAAATAACATATTACATAATTAGTAATACTAAACACGCTTTCAGGATTTTATAAAAAAATTCATTAGAAATAAAGTAACGCACACATAAGTAAGAAACATAATCAATTAAAATTAACTGTGCATGCTTTCAATGTTTGACAGAAAAAATCCCAAAAGCAAAGTAACACAAACACACATGTATAAAACATAATCAGTATATATAATTAACTAAGCATGTTTTCATCATTTCAGAAAACAAATCACACACACACACACACACACATATATATATAAATATTACAAATAAATAATAATAAAAATGACTAAGCTGCCTTTGGGGGCGAGGGCAGATTAGTCGTCGACTGGGTGCCCTAGTTGGCAAAATTGGTACCTTTTAAGGTACCCACCTAACCTAGGCATTTTACTTAAGCCTAGGCTGACTAGGCGAACTAGTCAATGTCTAGTCGACACTTTTGATTACACAGCGAGGAGCCAAGCTTCAAGCCAAATGTTCATGGAACAACTGCAAACTATTTATTCAACCTCATGTAGTTCAATAAATCAAGCTCATATACCTTTTAATTTTCTACTTGATGCAAAAGCTAGGAAATTACACCAAAAACTACGCGAAATACTATTAAATCTGACTAATGCTGTAAAGAAATTACGTGTCATCCATGTAAAGCTTCCAACTAAACTGGAGGATTTATATTACAACTTTTCAAGAATACCTAACAAAGATAATAAAAATTCACAAATTTTCGTTTTCATTATGATTCTTAGTAATGCATGCTTGCTTTAACAAACATCCAAGTTCACAAAAGCTACAAAAACTGAAATAACAAAACTCACTAAATGCTACAAGAGCCAACATCAATACATGATTTTAGCTTATAAAAACTGGCCAACTTCCTAAATCAAATTTTCTTTCTCAATAATGCCGATATACATTATGAAGAAGTTAGATATGCGCGATACATGTGTGAAGCTATGTCACACGGACTCTTCTAACAGGGCACCACACCTGTGTCGCACCCGCACCCAGGTGGGTGCGACACTTGGACCCAACTTCCTTTGTGTTAGGTGAAGTCAACCACGTTGAGGTCCATTTGTAATGACCTCAACTCATCTCCGTTGAAAAGTAAATTATTTTTTTTAAACAATTGCGGAAACAAACCCAAAGACTCTAGGCCTTACAAACACAACACACTCCAAAACCACTAGGGATTTTACACCACCATCATCAAAACCAAAATAACTTTATTCATCAATCAATAAAGTCTAAAAACAATAAGCACATGAATATCAAATAAACAAAATAGAGTCACTCTGTCCCAAAGTAAAAGTGTCAACACAGTCACGCAATCTTCATAGCTCATTATAGCAGTCTGTCTGTCTCGTCACTATGTTTCAGAGGCTATGAAAAACATAAAATATACGATGTCAGAATCATAGATCCTGCGTACGAATTCCTCTAATGAATCAAATAAGAAAGAATAACACAAATCAAATTCATACAACATTTTTTTTAGAGGAATACATCTACAACAAATTCATAATCCAATTATTCATTCATGAATTAGAGAACAATCATCATGCAACACTAACATATCACAATAAAGAGAACAGATAAAGATGCATGATCAAATGCAGAACAGGAATATGCATGATATCTATGCACATGCATGAGTAACTTATTATCTTTCATCAGAGTTTTTTTTTATGCATGTCCTTATTAAATGCACACAATTTTAATTCAACTTTCCATCAAAACCCGCGGATACTAAAAAACGGGCAGAACAATTCTCGAGTTCAAGTTAAGTCCTCAGTTGTAGCTGTTAAAATGTACCCATCAATTGTTGTAATTAGACATATTTTATATATATAAAAGATGATACATATATATATATATGGTATATATGTATATGTATCCTCCTATTTATATATATAAAATATATATTTTCCTTTTGTTTAGCCGTAGGGGTATTTTAGTCTTTTCCTCTGTTTTACGCACATTCACTTTATGAATGTGATTGTAATTTATTTTATTTTTCTTTTTCTTTTATTTTTTATTTCTTTTTTCTCAAGTACCAAAAGGTACCTTGGGGGGCCCACTCAAATAGACGTTGGGCCCCTTCCAACGGTCACATTTGTGACCGTTGGAGGGGCTCCAACGTCTATGAGTGGAGCCCCTCCAAGGCTCTTTTTTGTTGTTATAAATAGGGGCTCTCCCCTTTGTATTTCTTACTTCTTGAGGGAGCTTATGCTCCATTGTAATGGGGTTTTTACCCCTTCTCCATTATTCTTCAATGATATGCAACTTATGACTTTATGTCATATTTTTCCCTTTTTATGGGTTTTATGTGTTAGCACATTATGTGCTTATGTTGTTTCCCTTTAATGGGTATATTTGCACTTCACGTGCATAGATATGGGTTCATTATTGAACCCAATGTATTTCAAGTCACTTTCTAACATGGTATCAGAGCGAGGTCACGATGGGTTTGTCCTTTGGTGCAACGGAAAGCGTGTCGCTCAAGAAATGGTGAAGTATTCATTGCTCTTCCTAAAGTATTATGCTTTTGAAGTTATTCGGTATGTATCCCTTTTCTTAAAAGTATTATGCATTTGAAAATATGTTTCTTGCATATAGTTTGTTCATTTAATGGTCATGATAGTTGAATTATTTCTTTTCACATTTCGTGTGCTCATATATTTTGAAAATATCTCCTTTTAAATTTGGTGAAATCGTTTGTTGTCCAAATATAAAATTCGTGTTTTTCGAACTACTCATCGCATATAATAGTAATTTATGTTTTTAAAAATTACCTTCAATTATGTGAGATTTATAGTTCTTATATAAATATTTCATGATTGACCTATAAGTTAACTTTTAAAAATTATATATATGATTTCTTGCTAAAATAATGATCTTTGCTTAAAATTTTTTAACTCTCATATGAACCCTAATTTGATTCGAGTTCCCCTCTTGATTATGGATTTTAGTGCATTTTTGAAAAAATTGATATAATCATTATATGAGAATCTCTCACATCTAAAATCTTTGTTGAATCCTAAAGTAGTTCTTGTTAATGATGACTTATAAGAACTCCTAAAAAGTTTTTCAATGTTTCTTTTTTGAAAAATTATCTATGATAAACCATTAGGAAAGATTGTTTTAAAAGGAATTTCCCACATAGAGTGCATAGTTCATCTATTACATCCTTTTTTTGGTATAAATGATTTCATTTTTCATCCTTATAAACTTGTTGGTTTGTATTTTTCATAAGGTTTCGAAACCTCTTAATAATATCTTTAAAGATGCCTACATTGGCCATAATATGGTTTTCTTTGTCCTCAATTGCACTTATCAAGCATGTAATTACATAATTAAAATTTGAGAATTTCAAGCATTGCTCTTTTTATAAAGTGCATACTTGCTCACTTTTGTGTATTTTTGTATTTTGTGCACATTTGCTTCTCAAATATTTTGCGCTTGTATGCATTCCCTCTTTTTTATGATATACATGCCTTAGTGCATGTTTGTTTACACCTTGGTGTGTATTTGTTCAAGTATTGTATGAGTGCCTTCGTGCACATCTTTTATAAAGCCTTGTGTGCTTACATGTGTATTGTCTCTTCGTAGACATTTTTTGCATTATGGAGCCTTTATGCACATTTCTTTTGTGAAAAATATAATGAATTTAGATATTGAGTTCTTGTTAAATCATTGTAAGTGCTTATAGCACTTTGTATGTGTCCGCATATCTCATCACAATCAAAGAATATTTTAAAATTGTTGTATGGGATTTAATTCCAAATCTATAAATTTTCAAGTGTTTTTTGAATATTCTTTCCTTGAGTATTGTGTTAAAGCCTTCTTTGTGAACCATTACGGTTCTTATGATTTCTTTGATTAAAAGCTTCATTGTCTTGATGAATTCTTTATGTTGTTGTGTTTGTTGCTTAATAAGTCTTTTTTGGTACAAGACTTCTTTTGAAGATTAAGCATAATTCGTGTTTATGCAAAATTGTTTTGATGGATTATATTGGACCTTTGATTCAATTTGTTAATCGGTCCTCTTGGTAAAAACTTTTATTTGGAAAATGATTCCTTATGTGGTTACTGCCCTTTTGTGGCACTTATATTTGTCCATCACATGTTATTTAATGCATCATTTATTTGGCCTTATTTTTGTTATATTAGAGATGTTTGTCGAGGTGAGTTATGGGCACCTCGTGTTGTATCATTTTAGATTGTCCACCTTCCATATTATAGATGGTTGTTGAGGTGAGTTATGGGCACCTTGGGACTCTAAAATGATTTGTTATTTGATCTCTAATTATGAGTGTGTCACTCATTTTTTCTCTTGTGGCCATTGATATTATGGATGCCTCTATGTAAATGTAATGGACATATGGTGTTTGAAACCTTAAATGTTTTAAGGTATATTTAAAATCAAGGTGTTTTGGGATTATAGCCCAACCTTTTATTTGTTTAAGAATCTTATGAGTGCACTTGCACATTTGTGATTTCGTATGTTGTGCTTGTTGTGCACATGTGTTGTGTTTTTTCACAAGTGTTCTTGGTGTGTGTATGTTCACACATTTGTTCTCAAGAATATTATTTTATCGATTGTAGTATCTTGTTGAAGATACTTTTTACATGCATTTATTCCAAAATGTTATTGTTATGAGTATTCTTTTTTAAAAGGAATATTGTTTCATTCGAGGTTTTATTTATATGTTGTCATTACAAGCTTTATTGCCTCAAAAGTCCTTTCCTTTTATGCCCATTATCTAAGTGTCATCATATGTAGACAAGAATTTTATTACACCTTCGTGTGTTTTTAGCCCTTTGTTGGCTTTTGCTCTCTTGGTCTAGTAGCTGAACACACTTGTCTTGAGTGATCTTATATGTAGACAAGACACGTTGATTCACACCATCGTGTGTGATCTTAGTCCATGTTGGCGTTTGTGTTCTTGTTCTAGTCGCTTAGATGTATGCCCATGGTTGGCTTATTTCACTCATTTCAAGTGCCATCTTATGTAGACAAGAGATATATTATGTTTTAGCCCATGGTTGGCTTATTACTCTTGTTCTAGTAGCTGAACATACTTGGTTTTAAGTGCATTTTTACGTAGACAAGAGATACTTTTTAGTCCATGTTGGAATGTATTCTCTTGCTCTTGTCGTAGATGCACTTATTTCAAGTATTATTATATGTAGACAAGAGGTTCGTTTACACACCTTTGTGTGTGTCTTTTGCCTTTAATGGTTTTATATTCTTGATCTAGTAGCTTATACACTTGATTTATGGGTTTTGGAGGACTAATGAGGAAGTTGTTTGTAATGAATAAACTATTATTGAAATTTGCAAAATTCCATTCATGACTTGTGTTTTTCAAGTAAATCATCTTTTTGATATGCATATCAAGTTGATTTCTTAGCATTTAATCTATATATTAAGTGCTTATGGTTTTTGCCACCCTTATATGTAAAATGTTTTTTTTATTAAGTGTGACTTTCATAAATGTTTTTAAAAAACCTTGTGAACTCTTGGGTTTATTTTGCCTAAAGTATGCTTGGAGACTTTGTTTCTCTTTTTTGGATCTTCACTACATGTTTGAAGCATGTTTTAGTTCTTTGAGTATCAATTCATATTATGATTCGTATATGCATATGCTCTTTATGGCCTTTTTTGGGCTCTCATTCAATAAAGCATATGTATGTTATGCCTCTTCGTAGGCTTCTTGTGGTATCCCTTAGTGGATCATTTTGTTATTCCCCATTATGGGGGTTATATTTGTCCAATGGTGGACCTTATGAATGCATTATGCATTCTTGTAATTTTTGCATAATTTGCTTCCGCTCATTTTGTTTTAACATAATGTATGATTTAGAAACTTTGGTTTTTTAAATTTTTTGTTTCATACTAAAGTAACTATCATATTATGCATAAATTTTGCACCTTGTTAGGAATGTTCCTTTTTGAGTAAAGTGCAAAGATATTGTTTACTTGTTCTTTGTTGTTTTCTTTTCTCAGGATCTTGGAGATAGAACAAAGGGAAGTACCCTGGATGGTTCGGGAAATGGGTTCATCATTTGAAGACAATTGGAGGAAGGCTATTTCAAGTTTCATTGCATCCTTGCCGAAGCCTCTTGGAGTCGCCGAAGCCTCGTGGAGTTTTGCCCTTTTTTCAATCTTTTCGTTTCCCTGCAAAGCTTGAGGGGGGGTGTTAAAATGTACCCATCAATTGTTGTAATTAGACATATTTTATATATATAAAAGATGATACATATATATATATATGGTATATATGTATATGTATCCTCCTATTTATATATATAAAATATATATTTTCCTTTTGTTTAGCCGTAGGGGTATTTTAGTCTTTTCCTCTGTTTTACGCACATTCACTTTATGAATGTGATTGTAATTTATTTTATTTTTCTTTTTCTTTTATTTTTTATTTCTTTTTTCTCAAGTACCAAAAGGTACCTTGGGGGGCCCACTCAAATAGACGTTGGGCCCCTTCCAACGGTCACATTTGTGACCGTTGGAGGGGCTCCAACGTCTATGAGTGGAGCCCCTCCAAGGCTCTTTTTTGTTGTTATAAATAGGGGCTCTCCCCTTTGTATTTCTTACTTCTTGAGGGAGCTTATGCTCCATTGTAATGGGGTTTTTACCCCTTCTCCATTATTCTTCAATGATATGCAACTTATGACTTTATGTCATATTTTTCCCTTTTTATGGGTTTTATGTGTTAGCACATTATGTGCTTATGTTGTTTCCCTTTAATGGGTATATTTGCACTTCACGTGCATAGATATGGGTTCATTATTGAACCCAATGTATTTCAAGTCACTTTCTAACAGTAGCATAACACAATTTGTATTTTATTACTGGGTTTCACACTTTCTCTCGACTGATATCAAGAATCAACATTATCCATCGGAACATTAGAATTTAATATCTAATGTCGGGACACTAGGAAAATCAACATCCACTAATGTCACTTTCTTGATATACCAATAACAATAGTTGTTTCTACATACCACTCCCAGGCAAAGTGGTGGAATCTCCCTAAAATCGTGACCGGGAGGTGAACCACCTAGTTGAGTTCAGTGTCACAATCGCACACGGAGTTTTAGTATCCTTATGGTTCTCCAAAACCGTCATCCAAGATTCCTACAGTATAGAAGGGGCATCTAGGAAAAAACATTAATTACACTGTTTTGTTCATTATATTTTTTTATCAAAAGACAGGTTCTTTACCTATCATTCGTTCTGCAAACCAGCATGCAAAACCCAACAACAATATTCGTTTTGCAAATCAACATGCAAAACACAATAAGAAAATTCATTTTGCAAATCAATATGCAAAATACAACTCAGGACCTCTGCCCGTTACAATATTCAAAAGTGTAATTAGTTCAGAAATTCAATAAATATCAAGTTGATTTTTGCGATGCATATAACAAAACACAGAGCAACACCTGCATGTGTCCCACACAGCCTACAATGGTTCACATTTGACAGTCGATGCATGTTATGCAAAAATCACCGTGAATATGTGATCACACAATTATCCAAATATGTCCACACATGCACATTCATGCAAAGTTGCAAACATAATAAGAATGGACATATATAACAATTTCTCATATGTATATGATCACATGCTTGCAAAATACATCTTTATTTTCATGAATCATCTCATGCATAATATGCAAACATGCATGTGATCATGCTAGTGCAACAACAATGTAGAATTTAGAAATCATGTTTCCATTACATGCATATGTATGTAAACAACATATTAAATTTTATAAGCATGTGAAGTTCCACAATTTTTTCTGCCACTTCGGGCAAGCTCGGGTTACAACACATACCCACCGAGTCCAAGCCAAATTTCAGCCTATACTTCTACAACACTTAGCCAAATTTCAGAAGTCTCTAAATTTAACTAAGTATAAAAACACACGATATTACGCCATTTCTATCCAAAAGTAAATTCAGTTAACCCTAATCATGTTCATTTTTATTTATATTATATATATATAATACATAAATGCACACATATACACGTAGTGTTAACTTAAAATTGTTAATATATATATATACACACTCCCCGCATCCCCGTACCCAAGTTTTTTTAAAGTGCCGCATCGCCGCATCCGAACCCATACCCGCACCCACACCTATGTGACATAGGTGTGAAGGGACTTAACTCAAGCAAGTATGTTGGACAAATCCATACCTTGTCATATTTAGGGAATTCCAACACAAGTTCCTCAAATATCAACTCAACAAATAATTGTGATAACATAGCTAAGATTAGAAGTCTTGCATTTTGATCTGAATAAATCTAAGGACTCAAGCAACTAAAGACTTCATCAATATAAAAGCAAACAGTAATGGTTTAGTCAAAGTTAGTGACAAATAAAGATCATGACTAGATTATGTAATGCACTCCAACTAGAGCATATAAGACCAAGCCTCTCACATGGCGCTCATTGTTAGGCAATCAAAAAGCAACAGGAAGAGGCAACAATGCCATAGAGATGCACACATTAAAATGAATGTATGAAGCTTACACAAGCTTGATATATTTTCAGAAGGTTTGAGAAAATCTTGGAAGCCTGAAGCTTACTCAAAATATTTAAAGGGAAAAAAGAAGGAACTTTTCTCCTTGAGGCTTTGAGGTAATATCATGATAATGTATTGAGATAAATGACACTCTAATAACATGATAAATTCAGATCTAATGACAGTTTAAGATATCATAATATTTTGGAACATTAGCATTTGGAAAATCTTGGTAAATATCACAACATTTTCATGAAATGTGATACGGATTGGGTGGATCCAGATTCAAAACCTAGCCAATAGAGCAGCTGGCTTGTGGGGTCCACACATGGGACCCACCTAAGGGGCATCCTCCCCTATTTTTGGACTAACTAGAGGGGCATGAAACCCTCTTAAAATGGATGCTAAGAATGGTGAGGATGGTGCCAAGAATAAGGAAGAGGCTTGGCTATTTCTGGAGGTCAGAACTCTAGAAATAGCCTAGTCAACTTGGAGTCCAAGAAGGCTTTACCAAACTTAGTAGACTTTTAACATTTTCATGTAACTTGTGCCTTGAACTTATGAGGGCTTCCTATGCCTATAAAAGGCCATGTATTCTCCCCTTATGGAGGATATGATATGAATGAATCTGAAGCTCTCTCTCTCTCTCTCTCTCTCTCTCTCTCTCTCTCTCTCTCTCTCTCTCTCTCTCTGGCTACTTGACCTTTATAGGTCGTTGAAGCCTTGCTTGCTCCGTCTTCAGGTGCTGACCAAGGTCCAGCCAAGTGTGTGCGCCCCAAGCTCATGGAATCGGTGTGATCAAACCGTTTCAAGCCTTCTCTGGTGTGGTGGACCCCATCCCGCATGTTCACCTCTTTGAGAAGGGCCCTCACTTGATCTCATTGGTCCATGTAAGACCTGATACCCTTCCCGAGCCAACCAAACCAAGTGTGAACCCGTTATAACCCAATTCAGCATACCTAAACCTTGCAGATCCTGTGAAACCCGTCAGACTTAGAAAAATTCCCTAGACCAAACCATAGGGAGTCTTGTCCTGATTTTTTAACCCAAGGTACTTCAGTGTGTCTTTGGTCAACCCTCCAAATTTCAGAGCCAATTGAGTCCCTAGTGCCCAAAACCAAATTTTACAACCTGACCAAAAACCAACTTGTCCCTGTCCTAGCCTGAATTTCCCTGCAAATTTAAAAATATGTATCTCCCTGTTCCCATGTCCTCTGACCCTCAAATTTGGTTCAAACCTACCTTAGGGTGCCCGAAACCATCTTACAAAATTTGAGATTTTTCTGCTGCACCAATTGGGAGACCTGATTTTTCTCCTAAACCCAATAACCCTGTCTACCCGAGTTGACCATTCTAGCACATTTGAATCTTACTCTTTTCCATGTCCGAACCATTTGAACTCTTAGGCCCAAGCACACATCAAAATGTGATGAACAACAAATAATATAGTTTTTGAACTATGTCACACGGACTCTTCTAACAGGGCACCGCACCCGCGTCGCACCCGCACCCAGGCGGGTGCGACACTTGGACACAACTTCCTTTGTATTAGGTGAAGTCAACCACACTGAGGTCCATTTCTATCCAAAAGTAGATTCAGTTAACCCTAATCAAGTCCATTTTTATCTATATTATATATATAAATACATAAATGCACACAAATACACATAATATTAACTTAAATCTGTTAAAAATTATATATATATATATATATATCCTCCCCGCACCCAAGTTTTTTTAAAGTCCAGCATCGCCGCACCTGCACCCGCACCAATGTGACATGGTTTTTGAACATTTCTCAAACTGCATTTTACAGGCTTACAATATTCATATCAAACCGAGAGAGCGAGAGAGAGAGAGAGAGAGACGCTTTACTGGATCTCAAAGTACAAAACACATACTCTAGCTTCCAGAAAGTACATGCAAAGGTTATTAAAATAATGTTTTTTCCCATGAGCTAGAACAGCTAAATCTACCTATATCAACTAAAGATGGTTATGCACCTAATCTTCTCTTAAAATTTCACGTAAATTTTTATTACTTCATATTTTGACAAAAAATCCGCATATCAGGCCAGCCATACAAGCATTGTATTAAAAATTAGTGTGTGAAGTCATTCAATAATGGAATATGCTAATAATTCAAAATACATAAATCTACCATATACAAGCTCCCATTAACTTACAGATTGAAGCAACCATAGACTTTGTTTCCCAAAAGAAAAGTGTGGTATCTACAGACAGAAATAAAACATTTTTTAGAGAATTCACTTATCATGCTGGAACATGATAAAGTGCTTCCTCCTAATTCAACACGCCCAATTCATAAAATAGCATAGTGGTGGTGGTCATACAAGCCGTCACCATCCAGGTCAACTCAGTAAACTAGCGAAGTACATGCAAGAGGTGCAAATCAACTATTTAACTTGTAATTTTTAATCTAATGAATCATTTTAAAAAGGTGATTGCTAGTTCTTCACTGTCTAACTTTCACTAAAATACAATTAAAGATGCCAAAAATGAAAATTAGCGCCATGGCATTCCAAGGATGAAAAGAATGCTCTTCAACAATGCCAAAAGTTTTCTTTTCCTTGACCCAATAAATAGAAGGATGATGACAAAAGAATAAATGCACCATTTTGCAGGTTAAAAGGCATACTCTTCTACTGTTACAAAGGTATCTTTGCATGAAATAGTTCTTAATATATTCAGCCCATCAAGAAATAGTAATTAAAATATAGAATGATAGACGAATATGTGTCCTTGCAAGCACACACACACACAAACATGTAAACATTAGTTACATATCCATGAATATGGTATGTCATAAGATATTCTATACAAGGTTAGTTTCCAAACAACCATCTAAAAAGACAAACATTTTTCTTATCACATGGAATACGAAGATAGGTAAAGACAAACACATGAACACTCACACACAAAAACATGCATATGCAAACACCCATACACACATACACATGGACACATTTAAAAAAAACGTGTATGTTAGTAAAATCGACATGTATATGGTACTATGATGTCATAAACAAGATACAACCAGTCTGAGAACTCCAAAAATTTCTCAACAGATAGACGCTTTCATTCTCATAAATCTTAAGAAGGAAATAAAAGATTACTTATGTTAGTTACTTTTTCAGGAAAAAAGTATGAATCATGTCTACATATATGTGACGCAATCAGATAGATACACTGAATTTGATCAGGATAGTCAGAAAATTCCAAATACACCATCACAATCAAAACAATGTGGCCTCTTGTAGACTAACGACAGGAAAAAAAAGTTATTACCACCAGTGACCCTCTTACTGAAATCTGAAACCATGTAATTTGGTCTTCACAGAGCAGGTTTCAGTCTTTCAGATAGCAAGGTGACAGGAACCAACTAATTCCTATCCTCCCCTTTTATGGTGAGGATGATAATAAGAACTTTCCCCAAGATAGTAGATACAATATGCAGCTTTATTGAAATAAAATTAACTTCTCAAGGTTATGATCAGTCAAGAGAAAATGATAGCTATGCTAGATATTCCAGAATCTTTTTGTATGTTATGCTACTACTTATGATAACTCACAAGCAGAACATGACTATGCTTTGCAACTCACGAGATGCCTCTCAAGACATGGAGGAGCTCACAAACCGATGGAGCATGCATATCCATGGAATTGAAGAGCTTTGAAGGCTTACTTTCCCAGAAATATACATTCATATACATTCAAATACATGTAAGCAAACCTGTGTTTCATAATCTCCAACATTCTATGCAGATAGTCAAAGTCAATGTGTTTACTAGAATTGCAAGTCAGATGTCAGATGGAATTACTTCAACAAAAATTGGCACAGCTCAAGACATAAAACTGCAGATATTTATTGTCCGTCAAGCAGAAAAAGATTTTCTGGACATAAGGGCACATCGAATAAAGAAGCAAGTTCACAAGATCAATGCCAGAGTAAGCAAGATGGCAAGTGCCATTTTGATAACAATAAAATACAATCATGTAGGAATATTTTGTTCACGTCCAGAAACCAAAGAATAGAAGACAAAGAATCAAAACCTTCAAGCATCTTTCAATTTCACCCTCCTAGACAACCACATAAACACCAGGAATCAACAAAAATATTTGTGTCCTGCAGAACGATCTTGAAGGGGATTCCTTCCTACCAAAAGCATGAGTAAAAGCTTGGAAAGAAAATGTACAGGTCTTAAAAATTATTAATCAATCCCTGTACCACGTTCTAGCCAATCTTCCAAAGATCTCATGGTAACAGATAAGGTGAATAACTGTGACATTTGCTACAAAATCGAACTTCAATAATGAAAAGAGAAAATAAAAGGGGAATAAATGAGGAAAACTCACTCAAGATTCCTTGAAAGAAACGTTCTATCAGATCTTGAGTACCATCCAATGAGGATGGAAAAAGAAAAAGAAACGGGAAATGACAACAAGAGATCAATTACGGATCAGCCGGAACGTCATGCTCTTGCACAGAAAACACTGACCCTATACACCACGCGTTCTCCTAACCCATTATTCAGCACCAATGCAGAAGAACTCAGTTTGATGAATCAGATATCTGGTGAGCCTGAAAGTTTTCACATGGCACCACCAATGTTTCAGCAGCCCATTACTGCACAATTATAAACAAAGCTCCCCAATACCTTGCTCGCAAGCAAATTCCATGCAGGCGGCTCTTCTCTGGGTTTCCACGAATTCAACTCAGTTAGCCCTGCGCCCTGACCTGTCGGACCTCCAATAACAATCACCTGGTCGCCGCATGCCTTGAATGCCAGGCCCCAACCATTCATCGAGTCCGCTCTCTCAGGAAGCCTTCCCACAACATGCCAACTATTGTTCTGCTTATCGTATTTCTTCACCAGGTTAGCCTCCGAACAATCGGCAGCATAGAGCTCGTTGTTCACAACGGCAACAAGTGGAGGTGCGTCCGCCAACTCTCCCCTGCAGGGAGACATGTCCGGGATTGTCTTCCATGTCCCAGTCCTCAAATCAAGCTGTTCACCACAGGTTAGGGGCTCCGTCCGGCTCTTCAGGCCCCCGATAACATAGAACTTGCCGTCCATGAAGAAACCTGAACACATCTTTCTCGGAGAATTCATGCTAGGAAGAGGGAACCAGCTGCGCTTCTCCGAATTGTACATCTCAGATGAGCTCAAGATCCGCCCGTATGAATCGGACCCGCCTGCCACAATCGCAATCTCCCCGAGGCTCGCAGAGCCGAACAAGCACCTTGGCGACTCCATCGCAGGTCCGGGAGACCAAGAATTCGTGAGGATGCTGTATCTCCAGATGAAAAAGGAGTTGAAGTCCCTGCCAAAGACGAGCAATTCAGTGCCAACGGCCAGCGACTCCTTGTCAGCGCGCATGAAGAAGTCGTTGGAGGGAATCAGAGGGAGGTGCATCCACCGTTGCCGGTAGGGATCGAACGCCTGCCACTCCACCAAACTGCACGCAAAGTACACCCAGTGCTCGATGATCCCCTGCTCCCGCCTCTGCCGGTAAAGCTCCCCCGTCCGAACAAGAGAATTGAAGCTCCGATTCAGGGAGGAGATCGAACCGTAGTCCGATCTCGAGCACCGGACGAGACAATCGATGGACACATCGAGGTTGAGCCCGTGAATTAGGGAACCGTCCGCTGAGTCTCCCTGGGCCTGCTGGCCGGATCGGTCGTCGCTGGGGCTCAGGGTGCTCGAATCCGGCCGTGTGGGCGTAGGCGCCGGGCGCCTCTCCAGAAGTGGCGGGAGACGGGGCTTCTTGACGACGTTTCCGTCGTCGCCTCCTCCACCGGGTGCATCTGCGTTGTCGTCCTGCTCACCCTCCAAACTCAGCTTCGTCTTCGACATCTTGACAGAGCAGGGCGAGGAGTACCAATCCATTTCGGGATCGCACGGCGACGCGAACCTGGACACCACGGACGATTGACCATCCAACATGGCTGCAGATCTCTCTCTCTCTCTCTCTCTCTCTCTCTCTCTCTCTCTCTCTCTCTCTCTCTCTCTCTCTCTCTCTCTCTCTCTCTACCGAATTGCCCCTGGTGGAAGGGAGGAAAAGAAGCCCTAGAAAAGGAAAGATCGACAAGCCAAAAGGAATGGGACGACGGAGACAGGGGGAAAACGGAACCCCCAATTCTCCCCTGAAACCCTCAACCCGGACGCAATCGAAGAGGAATCCGACTGTCTGGGCGTGAATTCAGACCAAAGGCATCAGATTCTCCATCGACGCTCCCTTATCAGAAGGCCGAGAGATTCAAATTCCCAAAGACAACCCCCACAAAAATGGCGACGAAAGGGGAAAGAAATAAGTGCAGGAATCCACGCCCGAATTCTGCAGAAACAAGAATTGGGACGAAAAAAAAGAATCAGATTTTAAGAGGTTTACAAAAAATTCGGGTTTCCTGGATTTTTGTCAAGTTTTCGGCATCTCTAGAAACAGATCCAAACCCTAACTGAAGCACAGGAAAGAGAGAGAGAGAGAGAGAGATCCTATCTATGAAAGAAGGGAAATCAAAGGCGGCGAGAAGAAGAGGAAGGAAGAGTGGGAACCTAGAAAAAGAGGGAGGAGTCGCTGCGCTCCATCGAGAAAATCACAAAAAGAGATCCGGAAATTTGCCCGCGATCGGAAACTAAAACAAACGGGGATCTATGCCCACCGGTTTCAGTCGGGGGAAATCGCGGAGAGACCGAGGGAGGGAGACTTTATAAGAGCGATGGCACAATTTACTCTCTCTCTCTCTCTCTCTCTCTCTCTCTCTCTCTCTCTCTCTCAGCTCGCACTAATGAAATACAACAAATGACCTCACATATTTTTTTTTACTGTGAAGCCTGGTCTCTTGTTAAAGTAGTTGGGTCTCCCTTTACATCTCGGGGGAGAGGGTGTTGTGTGAGGAATATCTTGGGACCCATGATAATTGATATGCCAATGTTGCCCGCAATGACTTTATAATAAAATAACATAAAAAAAGGTAGATATGTTTTTTACGGAAATGTTCTCCCGTAAGATATTTGTTGGACAAAAATGTCTTCTCGTTCCCCGTAAACAGATTTGCACGTTCCGCCTTTGTTTTTAGCTTGTGTTACAACACATGGTCGCCTTCTCGTTTCTGCCTTCTGTTAGATAGAAATCATTCTCGGATTCATTCCTACCTCGTGGAGATAACTATAAATCGAACGATTGGTTCAATCATTTGTGGGCATCGTGGGAGGATTTGTCGGCCATCTCTTTTTACAGTATTCTCTTCTTCTTCATTTTCGTTAGGCAGTATGGAAAAAAGCAATAATGCACAAACATTCCAACAAGTGCCATTAAAACATCGTGAGTACCTTTCCATGTCATTATGCTATATTGTTGAAGAACGTATGTCGTCATGAGTGTCATTAAGGCATTGTTTTGTTATTGCAAGTAGATTTTATCATTTCGACGGTTAGAAACTTGAAGATATTTGTAAGGCGGTGGGATCTGTTGACAAGAATGTTTGGTTACATATGAGAGCAAGGGCCTCTACCCCATCCAGTATCGTCCATTCACTCAGTATATGCAATGTAACACAAATCGCGATTGTAGTAACATGTATATCGATTTATGAGATATTTTTTTGTTTGTTAATATCGATTTGTAATATATTATGCTGAATTACCGTATATCGATTTGTAAGATACTATATGTTTTTTAGTGTCGATTTGTGAGATATTGCTTTGTTTGTTAATATTGATTTATAATATATTATGCTGAATTATCGTATATCGATTTGTAAGATATTATGTATTTTCTAGTGTCAATTTGTGAGATATTATTTTGTTTGTTAATATCGATTTGTAATATATTATGTCGAATTGCCATATATCGATTTGTAAGATATTATGTGTTTTCTAGTGTCGATTTGTCAGATATTGTTTTGGTTGTTAATATCAATTTGTAATATATTATGTTGGATTGTCGTATATCGATTTGTAAGATATTATGTGTTTTCTAGTGTCGATTTGTGAGATATTATTTTATTTATTAATATCAGTTTATAATATATTATATTGAATTGTCGTATATCGATTTGTAAGATATTATGTGTTTTCTAGTGTCAATTTGTGAGATATTATTTTGTTTGTTAATATCGATTTGTGATATATTATGTTGACTTGTCGTATATCGATTTATAAGATAATATGTATTTTCTAGTTTTGATTTGTAAGATATTGTTTTGTTTGTTAATTATCAATTTGTAATATATTATGCTAAATTGCCGTATATTGATTTGTAAGATATTATGTTGAATTGTCGTATACCAATTTGTAATACATTATGCTGAATTATCGTATATTGATTTGTAAGATATTATGTGTTTTCTAGTGTCGATTTGTGAGATATGATTTTGTTTGTTATTATCGATTTGTAAGCTATTATGTTGTTGCTTTGATACTGTGATTCATTCAATCATTTCTTTGACTTGCTTAACTAATCGGTAGTCATTGTTATATGCATCTTGAATAAATTGTAGTAAACGTATGCGCTAGGTAATGCAAATTGATATTTTGCTCATGACAGTGTTGAGCTTATCAACTAGTTGTTGTGAAGATGATGTATCTCAATCATTGGAAAGTCATGGAGCAACAAGCATCCATACTATCGATGCACCTGAAGAAGTGAATATGTGCACTAATGATGTACATGATAAGAATGGTGCAGGCATTAGATTCACTCTTGACTTGAATATTCCAGCAGACGAAATGCGATTCGATAATGAGGTAGACGATCATGACAGTGCACTTGACAAAGATGCAGGCACCTCAAGTCTACATGATAGTACACTTAACTCTGTTCCCGTAGAGTGAATGCAGTTTAATAATGAGGAAGTTTCATACAAATTTTACAATGATTATGCCTTAAAACTTGGCTTCAGTGTTAGAATGTATTCTTGGGCAAAAAATGCATAGAGTGTCGTGATGAGAAAGACATATGTTTGTTCTAAGCAAGGTTGGAAGAAGTCAAGTGGAAATCCAACAAGGAGCAAGCCAGATTCAAGATGTGGTTGTCTAGCGAGAATGGTGTTAAGAAGACCTTCGAATGAGAAATATATAGTTTATACTTTAATCAATGGTCATAACCATGAATTAGCTGCTTCATTTATGACTCCTATGTTAAGATCATATCGTAAAGTAACTGAAGCACATGTTGTAATTGCTGAAATAGTTGATAGCACTGGCATTGCACCAAGGAAGATATACAATTTATGCATGCACATAGATGATGGTCGCGAGAATGTACCATTCATACATATGGATCTCAGAAACCACTTAAGAAGAAAGAGGTCAGACAACATGAAGAATAAAGGAATATGTTCTTTGGTTGATTACCTATAGAAGAATTCAAGCAATGACCCTGGTTTCTTTAGTGCAATGCAACTCGATGAAGATAGGTATACTGTGAATATGTTTTAAGCAGATTTAAAGTCAATAGTAGATTATGAATACTTCAATGATGTGCTTATTTTTTATACAACAATGAAGATTAATACAGAACAGTGGCCATTTGCGCAGTTTGTTGGAGTGAACCATCACTCACGGAGTTGCATATTAGGTGGCACTTTTTTGTATGACCAAACCAAGGAAACCTTTGAGTGGTTGTTCAGAGTATTTACACAGGCAATTAATGGAAAGCACTCTGGAATTGTACTTACAGATAGTGATCATGCAATTACGGCTGTAGTGTCTCATGTATGGCCATATGCACATCATCACCTCTATTTGTGGCATATCTTTCAAAATGCAGCAAAGAACATAGAACACATTTTTAATTAGAAGACAATGTTTGATAAAAAGTTTAGAAACTGTGTACTTGAGAGCATAGACGAGGTCACCTTTATGTCTGATTGGGAGTAAATGATTCAGATGTACGACCATGAAGATTGTATGTAGTTACAACATTTATATGCAGACAAAGAGAAGTGGGCATTGGCATATGGAAGACAATACTTTTGTGCAGGTATGATAAGCACACAAAGACCTAAATCTATGCATGTCACAATGAAAAAAACCTTGTATTCATGTTTAACAATGTTTCGCTTCATGGAACAGTATGAATTTTTTGAAAACAATCTTAGACAGAATGAGTTGCTTCAACACCCGCCTTGTAACTTTGGTCATGAAAATATTGATGCGAACTCCAGATCTGTATATACTAACTGTATTTGAATGGACTAAGAAGGAGGTTATACAGGTCATGAATTGCAACATAGAAGGACGTTTGCAAACTGAGAATATGCACAAATACCGTGTTGTATAGAAGGGCGAAGAGCATCCAAAAAGGCAAGAAGCACATGTTACGTACAATGTTAACAACAGAATAGTTGAATGAACATGCAAAATATTTGAATTCAAAGGTATTTTATGTCATCATGCATTAAAGGCACTTAATCAAGAGAAGATACAAGACATACCTGAGTCATATTTAATGCAAAGATGGATAAGACAAGCAAAGATTGAACTACTAGATACAAATAATGTCAATCCATTTGTTGTCGATGAGAAGTGCCATATAGCCTCTCGTTACCAACAACTACGTAGGTCACTTATGCATGATGCAGATTTAGCATCGAAAAATGAATAAGCCTATGTATGTATGACAAAAGTGTCAAGAGAATTACTTAAAAAAGTGCAGTTAATTCACCATCAATCTGTTGTAGCTCATGAAGACCAATCTAAGAAAACGGGATCGAACAACGTAGGTGAAAATCATGCTTCTCCTGACCCTTATGAGAAGTTGCATCGTAGCGTAAACATCATCTTCGACAAGTCAGGAGTAAAAGTTGTAGATTATGATAAAAATATTCACCTAGCGAAGGGTATCAAAAGAAAACCTGTCTCTTATTGTAGTCGTCAGAGGACAAAGGGTGCACTAGAACTGGTTGGCAAGAAAATGTTTAAGAAACAACCAACCCCTAAGCAACCAAGCCCTTCGCATAAACATGTATATAATACAATATATTGCTTCCCATGTAAATTGTATTACATGCAACTTATCAATATCTAAGTTGTATAATTTCCAACATGCAGCAATACCCTATAGACGTGCACTACAACGTTGGAACCTGCAATCCTTCTGACCTGTTTGAGTGAAACGATGGCATGAGTTTTACAAGTCTTTTGGTATGTAACAATTTTGGGAGGATGTTTGCATTTCTTGTTGAACTTAATATAGTGTCTGATATTGTTCTGTTTCATGACAGACTCAGTTCAGTACAAAAAAATCATACGGAACACAGGAATCGTGTATGGATTCTTTAGCTATAAAATAGTTGTAGCATTTAACTTTTATTAGTATAAATCGTTGTAATGTTTAGAATTTTATAATTCTTTGTTGTAATTCTATAATTATTTGTTGTAAATCGATAATTCTTTGTTATAATTCTATAATTCTTTGTTGTAAATCGATAATTCTTTATTGTAATGTTATAATTCTTTGTTGTAATTCTACAATAGAAATCATACTATAAATATCTTAAAAATCGACACTAGAAAACACATAATATCTTACAAATTGACATACAGCAATTGAGCAAGATATATTACAAATCGAAACGACAATTCAACATAATAGCTTACAAATCGATATTAACAAACAAAATAATATTTCATAAAAATTGGTAGAAACGATTTATCCTATTGTGATTTACAAAATGACTGATAAAAGGCAAAAAAGAGAAAGAAACAACAAATCGACACGATGTTTATTGATAGAAATATCTTAAATCTATATAATATCCTATAAATCTGCAAATCGATAACGTATCTTACAAATCGATATAGAAATTCTTATTGATAGCTTAAAAATCGATATTAAGAATCAACATACAAATCGATATTAAAAATCAAAG
Organism: Nuphar pumila; assembly: GCF_984573655.1. Taxonomy (NCBI): domain Eukaryota; kingdom Viridiplantae; phylum Streptophyta; class Magnoliopsida; order Nymphaeales; family Nymphaeaceae; genus Nuphar; species Nuphar pumila. Next base: position 34,346,921 of record NC_143262.1, read on the forward strand.
CAATATCTTAAATCGATATAATATCCTATAAATTTATAGTAGACATCGTGTTAGGAAGCAATATCTGCAAATCGATGATAAAATATCATAAAAATTGTTAGGAAAATTTCTATTAATAGCTTAGAAATCGATATTCAGAATAAGCATATAAATCGATATTAAGAATCGATTTGTAATATATTATGCAATATTATATTGATTTGTAAGATGTTATGTGTTTACTAGTGTCGATTTGCAAGATATTTGTATTATGATTTTGAAACGTGAAAATCGACACTAGAAAATTCATAATATCTTACAAATCGATATACAACAATTGAGCATAATATATTACAAATCGATACGGCAATTCTTCATAATAGCTTACAAATCGATATTAACAAACAAAACAATATTTCACAAAAATCAATAGAAATGATTTATTCTATCACGATTTACGCAATGACTGATAAAAGGCAAAAAAGAGAAAGAAACAACAAATCGACACGATGTTTATTGATAGCAATATCTTAAATCTGTATAATATCCTATAAATCTTACAAATCGATAACTTATCTTACAAATCGATATAGAAATTCCAATCGATAGCTTAGAAATCGATATTAAGAATCAGCATAAAAATCGGTTTTAAGAATCAAAGCAATATCTTAAATCAATATAATATCCTATAAATTTATAGTAGACATTGTGTTAGGAATCAATATCTGCAAATCGATGATAAAATATCATAAAAATTGAGAGAAAAAATCCTATTAATAGCTTAGAAATCGATGTTAAGAATAAGCATACAAATCGATATTAAGAATCAATTTGTAATATATTATGCAATATTATATCGATTTGTAAGATGTTATGTGTTTACTAGTGTCGATTTGCAAGATATTTGTATTATGATTTTGAAACGTGTGCCTGCAGAATTTACCTTGTTGTGATTTGCGCACTTGAGGCGGCGATTTACGTAATAAACACACATGTGCCAGGTGCGTAATTTTAATTTTTGGATCAATGTGAATTTTATACACAGTCTTACAAAATTTGTATACATAGTCTACAAAATCTGTTACAAACGTATGTACATAAAAAATTTATCATGTTCGACAAATTGAATGTTGAACTAAAAATTGTCATCTCTTTCTCAGCAGTAGAACGTAACCCTCTTCACGTTATCCTTGAGAACAGGTAGACGTGTAAAACGACTTCCTCTCACTCCTGAGGGCCTCGCGTCCTTCGTTGCTTTCTAGGTAATCTTGCAGTCTGGGTTTTTGTATCCTTTGTAATTAGAAAATTAATCAATTTTTTGCATAGTTTTGTGTGGAATTCCGGTATATCGTCCTGCAAAAAAAAATGAAAGTCAGACCAATATAGAAATGTAGCCACCAATAATATAGGATAATAAAACATGTTTAAGTGTACAACATACAGTGGTGAATTCTGATTCTCGTCCATAGTATATTGCTTCATTATACTTCATTACAAAGATGCCACAATCGAAGCCATTATTTTGTAAAGGAGCATCCTCTACGATGTGAAGCCTCCGCGGGCCAATGACGACACCCAACATGTCTCTAAAAAATCCAACATGTGGTTTATGCAAAAGCAAGTAAATTCTGGGCTATGATATAAGATATTGTAATCTTATAGATAGAAACTTACCAAATGCACAATGTCACTGTCTACACCACCGTTTCAAAGAGTTGTAGAACCATATTTGTTATTTTCGTATATCCAACACGTATAAAACCCAATGCTTTTTCGATTGCCATAATGTAGGAATCAATATCTGCAAATCGATTATAAAATATCTTACAAAATCGAAATAAAAATGTGTATTGATAACATAAAAATCGATATTAAGAATCAGCATATAAATCAATATTAAGATTTAGAACACTATCTTAAATCGATATTAGGAATCAACATAGAAATCGATATTAAGAATCAGAACAATATCTTAAATCGATATGAAAATTTCTATTGATAGCTTAAAAATAGATATTAAGAATCGGCATAGAAATCGATATTAAGAATCAAAACAATATCTTAAATCGATATTAAGAATCAATATAGAAATCAATATTAAGTTTTAGAACAATATCTTAAATCGATATGGAAATTCATATTGATATCTTAAAAATCGATATTTAGAATCAAAACAATATCATAAATCGATATTAAGAATCAAAACAATATCTTAAATCAATATGGAAATTCCTATTGAGATCTTAAAAATTGATATTTAGAATCAAAACAATATTTAAATTGATATTAAGAATCAAAACAATATCTTAAATCGATATTAAGAATCAGCATAGAAATCGATATTAAGAATCAAAACAATATCTTAAATCAATTTGAAAATTCCTATTGATATCTTAAAAATCGATATTTATAATCAGCAAAGAAATCAATATTAAGAATCAAAACAATATCTTAAATCGATATGCAAATTCATATTGATAGCTTAAAAATCGATATTAAGAATCAAAACAAGATTTTAAATAGATTTAACCTCTTACAAATCGATATGGTCACAAACTGTTTCACTTGACCAAAAGTCTGCCATTTGGTCATCGTTACCCCAATATTATAGTCCATCTAGAAATCCAGTCGCGTATGGCATTCGGCGGACGATACTCTGTTGAACAAAACAGTAATAATAGTAAGTTTAAAACACGAAGGTATATTAGTAAATAAAAAAAATAAACATATAAGATAACCGATATACCATAAAATAAGGGGTGACGACGCGGACTTGCATGGTTGTTCCTTTGCTTTGAATATACATGACTAAATCATGTATAGTCTGTTTACAACAAATATGCACTTAATATATATACCTATTGCATACGTAAATGTATAACTGATAGTGGTTTCATACGTACAAAATTACTGATAGTGTTTTCTTCTGCAAATTCATCTCGCATCCGGTCCATGTTCTCTTCGAGCACTTTGCTGAGTTTTCTGGCACCTTGTTTTGTGAATGTTGCACTGAAAGTTGCTGAATATTCAGTAAAGGAACTGTAGCAATATATTGCAATTCATTTCTATAATACACAAAACAAATCGAATATATGACATAAAAAAGATTAAGCAGGTTAAAGGAATCGAAGGTACCTTTTTTTTGTGGATGTTCGACTGAATCTCAATGTCCTTCTTCGACATTGATACAGCTTTTGCGATAAAGGAGGTTAAACAAAATGTCAGTTTTTCTATTTGTTGCTCACGAAGCAGGTTATAGGAAAGGCTCTCATTCTTCTTTAAATGAAACATTGTTTGTTCCTTGCTCTTAAAGAAAACATCTTGTGTTCACGTCCAATCTATTTTCAAAAATCACACCTAGAGAATATAATAAATAAATAAATTATATTACGCATTAATTAAAATATGTCATTTCATTTGCTAGTATCATCGAAACGACGTTAGTACGTGTAAATAAATGACACATCACATAACATCAGTAGTGTGTCAGATGATGTTTCCCTAAACTCTAGACCCTAAACCCTAAACTAACGTTATACGACATTCCTTGCTCTTAAAGGAAATGCTATAAATAATAAACCCTAAACCAGTAATCGCTTAACAATTGAGCAAACCTAAGTATAAATCGTGGCAACTTCATAATCGCTATACTGAGTAATCGCTATTACAGGAATCATTATACATAATAAACTCAAAATTAGTAATTGTTATACGATTTAACAAACGTAAGTACAAATCATGGTAGCTTCATAATCGCTATACTAAGTAATCGTTATCACAGAAAATGCTATAAATAATAAATCCTAAGCCAGTAATCGTTGTACGATTTAGCAAACGTAAGTACAAATCATGGTAACTTCATAATCGCTATACTAAATAATCGCTATTACAGGAATCGCTATACATAATAAACTCAAAACTAATAATCGCTATATGATTTAACAAACGTAAGTACAAATCGTGGTAACTTCATAATCGTTATACCTATTAATAGCTATACTAAGTAATTGCTATCACAAGAATCACTATAAATAATAAACCCTAAAGTAGTAATCGCTACACGAATTAGCAAACGTAAGTACAAATCATGGTAACTTCATAATCGCTATACAGAGTAATCGCGTTCACAGGAATCGCGATACACAATAAACCCTAAGCTAGTAATTATTATATGATTTAGCAAACGTAAGTACAAATCATGGTAACTTCATAAATCGTTGTTGCTTCAAACGTACAAATCGCTGCTTCCAACCTTCAAATGGTTATAGAAATTATACCCTACATAGTACATACTGTTGTAATGTTTGGAATACATAAGTAAAGGAAACTTATAGGATTTTTCAAACTTAAGTTTATGTAGTCTTGTCGATTTTTCAGTGGCACTTCTGTGTTACACTTATTAATGAAAGAAATATATAATTATAACAAAGAATGATAGAATTACAACATAGAATTATTGAGATACACAAATCACATAATATGTTTATTCACTGGGACTTGATGACTCAGATGGACATACAAATTGTCTCTTTCTTTGCCTTGGTGGGGTCTCTTTATTCGGTGGCCTCTTCATTCCCTTGATCTTATTAAATCCACTGGTAATCATCTTTACCAGTGACCGAATTTGTCTCTCCAAATTCTGCATGTCCTTTCGTAACTTCTTATTCTCCCTCTCTAGCATCGCTAACCTTTTATTAGACAATACCTTTTTCTTTGTGAGTTGTGTTTGCTCCTTATCGTGTACTGCAACAGAGGGAATCATAGTATCCGTCAAAGGGACACGATGAATGTTATGTCTATGTTGAAAGGCGATATGCTTGGAGACAAGAGTGACCTTACTTTCAAGTTGCTTCTTCTCAATCTGTCAATTTTGATGCATGGGTTGCCAATATTGTTTGAAATAGTTGGGGTCATATTGTTGTTCTTTATAATTATATGGTATGGCACGAACACCTCCTTTATTTCAGCTATCCAATTATTCTTGAAGCATTCATGTCAATTCACGTTCCTGGCCCCACCACTATTCATCTTCCTTCTCAACACCACAGGCACTTTTGGTATCGACTGTCCCAAGCCAGCTTATAGGAGTACTTGACTACCATGCTGCAACTCGGCTTCACATTTGCTAAAGAGTCAAATATCGCAGACAGATAGACTCACAGCCTCAGCAACAACCTTTTTGTCCTCCCCATCTCCATACGGTCTCCACACAACCTGTACAATTGAGATTGTGGTTTAGATATAGACATAATTATTCATGTAAAATGTTGAATACGATAACGATTTATACTAAGGAAGATAAAATGCTGAATGCGATGATTACTTAAGAATGCTAAATATTACAATGATTTACGCTAATGAAAGTTAGATGCTAAGGAGATAACAATTTATACTAAGGAAGACAAAATCTTAAAGCGATGATTACTTAAGAATGCTAAACATTACAACGATTTACGCTAATGAAAGTTAGATGCTAAGGAGATAACGATTTTTACTAAGGAATACAAAATCCTAAAGCGATGATTACTTAAGAATGCTAAACATTACAATGATTTACGCTAATGAAAGTTAGATGCTAAGGCGATAACGATTTATACTAAGGAAGATAAAATGTTGAATGTGATGATTACTTAAGAATGCTAAATATTACAATGATTTATGCTAATGAAAGTTGGATGCTAAGAAGATAACAATTTGTACTAAGGAAGACAAAATCCTAAAGCGATTACTTAAGAATGATAAACATTACAATGATTTACGCTAATGAAAGTTAAATGCTAAGGAGATAACGATTTATACTAAGAAAGACAAAATCATAAAGCGATGATTACTTAAGAATGCTAAACATTACAACAATTTATGCTTATAAAAGTTAGATGCTAAGGAGATAACGATTTGTGCTAAGAAAGACAAAATCCTAAAGTGATGATTACTTAAGAATGCTAAACATTACAACAATTTACGTTAATAAAATTTAGATGTTAAGGAGATAATGATTTGTACTAAGGAAGACAAAATTCTAAAGTGATATTACTTAAGAATGCTAAACATTACAACGATTTATGCTAATGAAAGTTAGATGCTAAGGAGATAACGATTTGTACTAAGGAGACAAAATCCTAAAGCGATGATTACTTAAGAATGCTAAACATTACAATGATTTACGCTAATGAAAGTTAGATGCTAAAGAGATAATGATTTGTGCTAAGGAAGACAAAATCCTAAAGCGATGATTACTTAAGAATGCTAAACATTACAATGATTTACGCTAATGAAAGTTAGATGCTAAGGAGATAACGATTTGTACTAAGGAAGACAAAATCCTAAAGCGATGATTACTTAAGAATGCTAAACATTACAAGGATTTTAAACCATTTACTTCATTTAATTGTAAACCATCTAAAATGAATTGAGCATTATCCTCCTTGACATTTATTATAGCCCACTGGCCGATCTTGGGAAAACCACAAATCGCAGGGTCATACTGAGGATGCAATGCGACAATATGCTCCCACGTTCAGGCCTACAAAAATAATATATTAGTAAGACTACAACCTTCAACAAGCTTAGTCTACAAGTACTAAATATGTGATAAACAAATACCTGAACAAATGGCCAAAACCCTCTGACGGTTTTCGTACCCATACTCGCACGGTAAAGTTGATTGTACAAGTATGCGAGCATAGCAGCTCCTTATGCCCAGTTGTCGACTTCATCTAAGTCTTTCAGAAATTACAGTCACAAGTAACTTATTCTCAAACCAAAACAATCAGAAAATAAAGTAAGTCAAAAAAAAAGGAAGCTGCACAACTCTTGGTCAGCTGCTTCAGATGCACATGCAGCGGACCGGCCTTCCCATTTATTACAGAAAAAAAAAACTTTCATTGATGTGGAATTGCTTCCACCAGAAATACACTCACGTCATTCCTCCATCGACATTCCTAGAAGGGCCGTGCACTTGTCCCTTGGGTTATTGTTTGAATCCCATGTTAGGACAGCACTTCCATGACACTTAAGACCCGTAATCCGTGCCACAACTTCGAGGGTCATGGTGATCTCAAAACCCCCAAACCGGAACGTGTTCATCTTATGGTTCCACTTATTGACCAGGTGGGTCATGGTGTTCCAGCAATTTTCAAAATAATGTTGGTCCAGATGGTCGTCGAAGTGCATCTTTCGTAATCGGTTATTCTGATATTCACTCAACTTTTTGTACCACGACAGAACTACAGGCCACTGACACTGCCCTTTCAGCTTTTCACCTGCTGCTCTACTTCTTTTTTGACCTGCCTGTAACACAAAATATCAAATCACAATTAGTCCGATTATACATAGTAATCGTTATACATAATAATATCTATCATAGTAAATCATGGCCGACTGAAGCTATTTCGTATCAAATCACTTTTAACAAACGTCATTTCATTTGCTCGTATCATCGCCATACGATTTAACAAACTTAAGTACAAATTATAGTAACCTCATAATTGCTATACATAGTAATTGTTGTCATAGTAATCGTTATCATAGTAATCGCTATCACAGTAATTGCTATACAGAGTAATCGCTATCGTAGTAATCGCTATACAGAGTAATCTCTATACATAGTAATTACTATCACAGTAATCGTTATACAGAGTAATCGTTATTCATAGTAATCGTTATATATAATAATACCTACAATAGTACATCACGACAGACAGTAGTAATTTACGTACCTTGGTCACACTTTTTTTTTCTTCATCCCTCCCTTCCTCTGCTTTTTACTTCTTCCTTCCTTCTCTCATTCGCATTCATCCTCTACTTTTTCCTTTTCCTTTCCTTCTCTTCCTCTTCCTGCTTCTTCATTTCTCTTTCCTTCTCTTCATCGTCATCCTTCTCCTTTCTTTGTCTTTCTTTCTATTTCTCGGTCTCCTTCTTCTTTATTTGTCTTTCCTTCTCTTCCTTGTCCTTCTTCTCCTTCCTATGTTTTTTCTTCTCTTCTTCGTCTTCCTTCTCTTTCCTTCTCTTCCTCGTCCTTCTTCTCCTTCCTATGTTTTTTCTTCTCTTCTTCGTCTTCCTTCTCTTTCTCGTCCTTCTTCTCCTTCCTTTGTCTTTCCTTCTTTTCATCATCCTGAATTTGCTTTCGTTATCTTTTCTCTTTCTTCTTCTTCAATTGTCTTTGCTTCTCTTCCTCCTCCTCCTCCTCTTCCTTTTTTTCAATTGTCTTTGCTTCTCTTCCTCCTCCTTCTTCTTCAATTGCCTTCTTTTTTCTTCCTCCTTCTCCTTATTCTTCCTTTGTTTTTCCCTCTCCTCCTCCTCCTCCTTTTGCCTTCGCTTCTCTTCCTCCTTCTCCTTATTCTTCCTTTGCTTTTCCCTATCGTCCTCCTCTTTTTTTTGCCTTGATTTCCTTTGCTTTTTTTCATTATCCTCCTCCTTTCTTTGCTTTTGCTTCTCTTCGTCATCCTTCTTCTTCTTTTTCATCTTTACTTCTTCCTCATCATTCTTCGTTGGATTATCATCTTCAATATCTGATGGATTAGGCTCCGCTCTATACTTTACCAACACTTGCTCCCTTTCTTTATCATTCTTAATCATTATTATTCTGTAGTACGCTTTTAATTGCTCAGACAAAGCATATTGTTCGACGATTTCGTCAAGGGTCATCCCCTCTAACGATGAAGTATTTCTTCTCCTACGAATGTAAGATATTGGTAACTTGCACAACACAAAAACATCGTTGTAAGATTTAGCAAACCTAAGTACAAATCATGGTAACTTCATAAATCATAAAAACACATGGTTACGCGAAACTCACCGAGACAAAGACAACAGGGTGCTCCGGCGAAAGCAGACGACGATAAAGAATTTTTGTGGAACGTTTAGAGGGAAATATTGTGAGGAACTCCTTTTATAGCAGAGGAGTTTAATGCTTATGGGACCCGCCAAAGATTTTATAATAAAATAACATATACCTTTAAGCAATTTACATTTTTGGTGATTTACGCAATGACGTCTTTGTCAGCCACAACGATTTGCCTTTGTTACAAAAATATTGTCATAGTATAACACAAATCGATGATCAAATATCATACAAATCAATATGAAAATTCTTGTTGATAGCTTATAAATCGATATACAGAATCAGCATACAATCAATATAGAAATTCATGTTTAGGGTTTATGGTTTTAGGGTTTAGGTTTAGGTTTTAGGTTTTAGGTTTTAGGTTTTAGGGTTAGGGTTTAGGTTTAGGTTTAGGGTTTAGGGTTTAGGGTTTAGTAATATATTAAGTGTTTAGGGTTTAGTGTTAGGGTTTAGTAAGATATTAAGGGTTTCGGGTTTAGGGTAAGGCTTAGGGTTTAGGGTTTAGGTTTAGGGTTAGGTATAGTAATATATTATGTGATATGTGTTCCGATTTGTAAAATATTAAGTGTTTTCTAGTGTCGATTTGTTAGATATTTGTAGTATGTAATTGAAACATGTGCGTGAGGAATTTACATTGTAGCGACATAAGGTGGCCATTTGCGTATTCAAATCGTTGCCCATTTAGCGATTTCTATAAAAATCGCTTCAAAGCATCGTACCTCTAATTAAATAACTGTCACGTGAATTGATATCGTCAACAAGTATAAATCGCTATTGCATCAAACATATAAATCATTCTTGCTTTAAATGTACAAATCACTGCTTCAAACGTACAAATCGATGTAGAAATCACACCCTTTATAAGAACATATCGTTGTAACATTTGGGCTTCAATAGTAAACATCGTTGTACGCTTTAGCAAACTTGATTACAAATCTTGGTAACTTTATAAATCATAAATCGCTACTGCATTAAATGTATAAATCGTTGCTGCTTTAAATGTATAAATCATAAATCGCCACAATGATTTGCCTTTGTCACAAAAATGTGTGTCATTCATTTATAGAAGAAACATCGTTTCACATCCCACTCATTGTCAAAAATCGATATGCCTTATGAGACCTGGATTTCGGTTGACGATTTATGTGATTTACGTAATGGTGTCTATGTCGGCCACAAAGATTTGCCTTTGTATAAAAAATATTGAAATAGTATAACGCAAATCGTGGTTGTAGTAACATACTATCGATTTGTGAGATATTATTTTGTTTGTTAATATCAATTTGTAAGCTATTGTGCTGAATTTCCGTATCGATTTGTAATATATTATGTGATATGTATATCGATTTGTAACATATTATGTTTTTGCTAGTGTCAATTTGTAAGATATTTGTATTATGATATTGAAACGTGTATGTGCGGCATTTACATTGTTGCGCGATTGCTGTGGCGATTTGCATATTCAAATCGTTGTTTATTTAGCGATTAAAATTGAAATTGCTTCACAACGTAATAGCTATCATTAAATCGCTGTCACATGAATCGCTATTGTCAACACACATATACGATAAGTTATTTCTTTTATTGTCACAATAAATAACAACTCGATGCATAGTATAGTGTGATGCAAGTGACGATCATGACAGATAACATGAAGAATGATGTGCATGTAGATTTAATTTTGCATGATCGGCAGGAAGAAATCATTTTGCATCATAAGTGCGTGTAGTTTTCATTCTCCTCCTCATTCTTCATTTGCTTTTTCTTCTCTTCGCCATTTTTCGTCTTCTTCTTCATCTTTAGTTCTTCCTCATCCTTCTTCGTTTGCTTTTCATCTTCAATATCTGATGGATCAGGCTCCGCATAATAAATATCCAATAATTTGTTCCTGTCTTTTTCATTCTCAATGTTCATTATATTTTGGTACTTTACATAACCCTCATATATATCGGATTGACAGATGATTTCTCCAAGAGTCATCCCCTCCAACGACGAAGGCTTTCTTGTCTTACAAATTGTAGTCATTGCTAATCTGCACAACACATAAATTTAACCGCATCATTATATGTTACAATCGCCTCCCTAAGTATATATTATTATAAATTATCACATTCGTTACACAATCACCAACATTACAAGTCATCGCAATATTTGGCTTCATAAGTAAACATCGTAGTATGATTTAGCAAAATTAAGTATAAATCGAGGTAACTTCATAATTACACATCGCTACTGCATCAAACGTATAAATTATTGTTGCTTCAAACGTACAAATCGTTGTATAAATCACACCCTTCATAAGTATATATCGTTGTAACATTTTGGATTCATAAGTAAACATCGTAGTATGATTTAGCAAACTTAAGTACAAATCATGGTAACTTCATAAATCATAAATACACATGACTGCTGCTTCAAATGTATAAATCGTTGCTGCATCGAACGTACAAATTGTTGCTTTAAACGTACAAATCGTTGTAGAAATCGAACCCTTTATAAGTATATATCATTGTAAATCATAAATCGCTACTACATTAAATGTATAAATCGTTGCCGCTTTAAATGTATAAATCATGAATCATAAAAACGTAAATCGCTAGTGCTTCAAACGTATAAATCGTTGTTGCATCGAACAAATTGTTAGTGAATTAAATGTATAAATCATTGTTAAATTCAAACTTACAAATCATTGTAGAAATTTAGCCTTCATAAGTGTATATCGTTGCCTTTCACGACTCTTATTTCAGTATGAAAATAGGTGTTATTTAGCATGAATCATACAACCACTTGTAAAATTTAACATTCAAATTTACAAATTGATTTGTTTACATAACAAAATCTTACACAAAACTCACTGAAAGGACATAAGTTTTGCTAATCCGACAGTGGAGGAGAAACACCTAGAAGGTAGATGCAGCCGATGATGGCAACGGTGCTCCAACTACGCTTTGATGGTAGCAGATGATAAAAAGGGTGTTCTGGTGGCAGCATACGACGACAAAGGGGTACTACGGTGACAACAAACGATGGTAAAGGATGCTCCCACGTTAGCAGACGACGTCAAAGGCTGCATCGTTAAAGGAAGCTCCTGTTACAGCGGATGGTGCATCGTCAAAGGGTGATCCAGAATGTTTAGGGCGACATATTGCTAGGAGCTCCTGTTAAAGCAGAGGAGTTTACTTCTTAGGGCAAAAATGATGATGATTTTAACCCTTTTTGGCGGGAGGACATCTTTGTCCTTTACTCAAAACGTCATTTTATGATGCTAATGGCGGGAAAGGGTACTTAAGTCTTTGCAAATGCACCGGACTCTGATGCTAAGTGATGCCGACACACACGAAGAAACGAGCCCCACATGCTTATATACATGGTGCTCATTCAGACCCGAAAACACGTACCTACGTGTTTCGGGGGGAACATATAACCTGCTTCGCATCTTGGGTGTCTCAAAGGAGCTACATTAGAACGAATTGTTGGATCGAATTTGGACAAAAACCCAAACGTGTGCTATGTCTTGTTGTCAAGGGCGGGCCGCATCAATTTTGTAAGGTTAAAAGTATCTTCTATGGTGCTGTATTTTTTACAAAATTTAAGAATACCAAAGAAGGTTGAAAAATACCTCAAATATTTTTCAAATTTGTTGGCCCACCATATCTCAACCCCTTGACCGAGGGGGTTTGGAAATCCACAATCCTAACAAATTTAACAAGGCGCTTGTTCCAAAATGATTGTAAATGATTTGCAAAAAGAATAGTAGAATTACAGGAAAAATATGATCTCAATGGATGACCTTCAAAGTGGACGAAAAATCATAAATAGAGAAAAGGCTCGGGTGTTTGGAAGGGGTGGATCACGGTTTTAACTGATTTTTGTCATGAAGTTGGGGTTGTTGTTGGAGATAGTAGCAACACTTTATTTTGGCAGGATGATTGGTGGGGTCATGCTAGTCTTAGAGTTAAAAAAATTCAACCTTTATGATGCAGCAAGGAGTAAGTTATTGTGGGTAAGGGAGATATGGTTATAAGATCAAGGTACTTGCGTTGAGAAGATACTCATCAGATTTGGTTTTCCAACAATGGTCGACCCTTATGGAGTAGCTATCACACTTTTCGTAGTGGAGTCTCACTAATGATGGTGTGGCTTTGGGTACCCCAGTTGCGCAATAGCTCCCCAAAAATGCTCTATAGGGAGGGGGGGGGGGGGGACTCCCTCTTCGAGGCTTGCTCATGGGGTGACAGATTTTACTTTAAAAAGTCGACACAGTAGACAAGCTCAAGAGGAGAGGGTTTCATCATGCAAGTCGTTGTGCTCTTTGCTTGCACAAGGAGGAATCACTTTCACACTTGTTTTGAAAATGTGACTTCATATTCTATATGTTGAGCCAATGTATGAGGAGACTTTGGTATTAATTGGGAGACCATCACATTCCCAAGGGATGTTTTGATTGCAGCACACATGAATTGGAATGAAAAGCAGTTGAAGTTCATTTGGCGCGTATGGTCGCTCATGGCGTGAAAGCTGTTATGAAATGAATGCGAATGGTTGTTGGTGGTTGTAAACGCCCGCTCTGTCTATGCCTCTATGTTACTCTTGTATGGTGGTTGTGATATCTCATCACACCTATACATCTATGCCCTATGTGTACTAACTTGCCACATAAATGATTTTTTTTTTTTTTACTTCTCTAAAAAAGAAGGTTGTATCGTTTCCTTAGCTGGATTTTGTCTGCAAGTTGAGAAAGGCTTTGAGCTATGAACTTTCTTGTTTGGTAAGTTGGGTGCAAAAGCAAAGAGAAACCACCAGCCAGCAAGAGTTGGGATCGGGTGCAATCACATGGCACAAAATTTGTCCATTAAGCACCTGATTGCCCCCCATCAGACCTTGGGCCCTACAAGTGACAGGCCTATATCCCCAAGATGAAGGGTGATCAGGTGCTTAATGAACAAATATTTGTGCAATCAAATTGCACCTGATCTTTTCACAGCCAGCAAGGGGGGAAAGGTTCTTGCTTTTGCAGCCCTCACTTTTCATGCCTCTAGTGCAAGAGGGGTTGGTAGATGACATAGTTCACATTCCTATTGGATTTTGAGTCACGCACGCCAATAGGAATGACACTGGGTGAGGTTTTTAGTGTTTTATATCATGTCTTATAGAAGAAGTGCAGTTTGTTGTGCCACTTGGTAGCACAAATTCCTTTTAGAGCAATTTACATGTAGCAATATTGGATATTAACAAAAAGCTGCCTAATGTGTTTTTTATTACATTTAGCTGCTTGCTTTTATAAGTTATGTCTCAAAACCGTGCTTGTTCCTAAAACCAGTCAGTTGACATTTGTTTAGTAAAAGAAGTGACTGAAATGCCTCATCGTTGATTTGTTTGAACAAAATACCATAAGATGACATAACATGAGTGAATTTGTTTAATAGAAAATAACAAAAAAAAATGATATTTTATATCTTAGGTGGGCATTTGCAATGCATCCATATAAAATGGGCAGTTACATGTTGTGACTCAAACGCTGGGCAGCTTTTTCATAAATAATTGATAAAAATTAGGCAGCTTTTTTGTAAACTACTCTTCCTTTTGTTACCTAGTTCAACAACGCAATTTTAGGGTATTTTTTCAATCATGTGAAATATGTCCAAGTCCATAAACACCAAAATTCATAATGATGCAAAATTGTGCACCTATTAAAATATATATTCGCCAGCTATGCTTATTGGTATTATTACTGCTGAGGTGCATTATGACCAAACTCAAGAATTCTGATTTCTTTTTTACTTGCACAAAGATGCTGGAGTTCATGAACTTGGTCACATTTTCATGCCATATCTGAACATGACCCAATAAAACTTTATCTTGAAAAAAAAAAAAAGGATTTATCATTCTTAACGTCTGATATGATCAAGATCAAAATATGTCAACGGTTTTTGCAGGTAAAATCAAAAGATCTTCCAAACTTGGATATGAATCATATGGTGCCCAAATGTGCCTTGGAGAAACTTTTCATGAAAAAGGGAAAAAACAAAAAAAAAATAGGACTTGGTCATATATAGGTAATGTGAAACTCAATTACTTGCTTTGACTTTAAAAATAAAAGACAAACTCATGATTCTAATGTCTCTTTAAAGTATGGGATGCGTTGAGTGTTAAACCACTTGTGTCATTGCAAATTCAAATACGTAAAGAGAGAATAAATGTTTGAAGTTTATGACATGAAAGGGACTCTCACCAAAAAGTTTGGCTTGTTTGAATGACCTTCTTTTCTTCACTCATCCTTCTTCCTCACCCCACCCACTCTTTTTTCCCTTTTCTTTGTTCAGTGTCCAACCCAAACAAAATGCTGGAGATCTTATCTCAAGCCAAGAGAGGGTAGATTTCTAAACATCTATTCTTAGGCACAGTATATAGTTGTTTTCACAAGTCTTTCAATGCATGTACAAGTTGCCTTGTCTTTCAAGTACTAGTTAAATACTTACAAACCAAGCCCCACAAAATAGAGAGATGGGTGCAATGTGATTGCACACTTTTAGTGTGTTGCTTTACCTTTTATCTTTGAGGTACAGCCTGTCAGTGAAGGAGGATCAGGTGCGATGTGATTGCACACCGCTGTACCTGATCACCTTCCATCATTTCTTGAGCTCTCACTACTGCCTTATCTTCAAGATGTAGGGTGATCAGTTGCAGCGGCACACTAAAAGTGTGCAATCACATTGCACCTGATCTTTTTTCCTGTCAGCTGTGGTGCGGCCCAACAACAGTGGGTGATCAAGTGCAACAGCTCACTTAAAGTGTGCAATCACATTGCACTTGCACAGATGGTCTTATGTCATGCAATGAGAGGTCTTATTCTAGAATTTGAGTTTCCATATAGGGACTTCCTTCTGTACGCCGAAGTGAGGCACATCACATGGATATCTGAATCAAGTGAATAAAAGGCCGTCGTTAGTCATTAATGCTAACAAGAGTTAAGATATTATGTGCTTGGCATCCTTTCGTACATTGACCCAACTTCTTGTTCTCCTCAGTGTCCCACTGTGATGCTGGTAACTTCTTTGCAGTTTTTCGTTTTTATTTTATTTTTGGTTTATCTGAAGGAGAAACCACAACTTAAGAGAGAGAGAGAGACCTGTTGCTGGAAGTTCTTGCCAAGCAATGATCACTTATCCGGCAACATAGACTCTGCCTGCTGCTTTGGGTTGCCAACAGGAATGCCCTTCGAACTCATGAGGCAAGGAACTTAGGAATGCAAACGGATCGAATCCAGTATGCCTCTTATGAATTTTGGCTGTTCCGACCCAATCTGAATATCAGACTTTCCTATGTATTTAGCTGGTACTGATCCGATCTGTGTGCATCCCTAAGCAGGGTGGCACCACCTCCTTCTCATCTCCTAGCGAAGTGGGTGCGCCTGTTGGGAACTTTCTCTGCCAAAAGCTACCCAATCTACAAGCATGAAGAAAGGCCCCATAGAAACATAAAACTTGCCCCTATGGAAGATCACCAGTTCCCCAACGGGTGTTCCGCTTGTCTGTGTAGGAACAGCTAGTGCACGTCTCCTTGTGTTAGGACGTTGCAAGTTCAAATCCCATGGTATCATTGTATAACTGGTAGGGGTCTGCCTAACCCCAGCTTGCCTTTCAAAAAAAAAAAATCATTTCCTTTGTCGTAAAAGATCATTAATGGCAAAATATCCAGATCGAATTTAAAGGTCCAATTCTCACAATGTTTTTAGTAGAACGAAGGCCTCGCAATAAAATCATGATATTTTCAAAAATATTGGTGACATCTGTGACTAGCTCAAGGCTATTCACCTTCCCAGCAGCTTTGATTTGGTAGGAAAATGCTAACAGAATCTAAAAACGAAGCAGGCTACGAAGTTCTCTCAGCGCTTGAGAATGAACAAAGTTTTCAGGTTTTACAAGAGGAAGAAAAATTGTCTCTTTGTTCCACCTTTAAACCTAACATCGGCCATTTAGTGGGAAGCCTGTTCCCTCCTCCTTTCTCAAGTCGATTCTCTTTTGCTTCCTCAACGTTTCCTCTTTGCTTTTTGTCACTTTCCACTCGCACTCCGCTTCTTACTTCTTACTTTCTTCATATTAGAAAAAATCAATTTTTTTTATAGCAAGCTTACATGTTAGTTTTATATCCATTTATATTTGTACTTACATTATTTCTTATCAGCTTCTACTAGCCCTTGACGAATCTGGTTATATATCCTCCCCCCCCCCAAGACGATTGTTAACTGCATCGCGTGTTCGGGGTTCCCAATGAGCATCGCGTATATAAGCATGTGTGGCTCGTATCCCCATGTTTGTAAGCATCAGTTAGCGTGCGATTGCAAAGACTTAAGTACCCTTTCCTCCATTGGTGCCATAAAACGACGATTCTAGAAAAGGAGCTGTTGCAAAGACTTAAGTACCCTCAAGATGGTTATTTAAGACTCAGTCTCTGCACTGCAGGATTATCTGAGAAATGAATTCCCCCTGAAAAAGGCCATGAACATCAACCCTCTCTCACTCTCTCCCTTTTCTTTATGCCTCTGTGCACATCCAGCAAATGATCCTACACTGCTCCATCAAGCACCGACTGACCTGCACACTACCTCCGTGCACATCCAGCAAATTATCCTATATTGTAACATGGTTCAACTTGATGAGTTGTAGAGCCTGATTCAGAGTTTTTGCCCTTACAAGAGGGGGGTCAGGGGTCGCTGGGGGGGCAACACCCCCAGAACAAATTTTTTTGGGGGGCTTGTATAAATTCTTTCTTTTCTTTTCTTTTCCTCTTGTAATTGTCGAAAAGGCGCAATAAAGTGTTTTGTTTAATCATGGCGCTCATATGTTTCCTTCGGTTGTTTCTTGCTCGAGGTTTTCGTAACACCCTTTCCCACGATTTTCTATTTTTTTTTTTCGCTACGCAATTTTCATAAATCTCTACTCGATTTAGCGATTTTTTTTTGCTACGCGATTTTCATAAATCGCTACTCGATTTAGCGAATTATGAAAATCGCATAGCAATTTGCCATTTATTTTCACTACACGATTTTCGTAAATTGCTACTCAATATAGCGATTTGCCATTGATTTGACGGGGAGGTGTGGGTTCTGTTGGAGAGCACGGCGTCGGAGGTCGAGATGAGGACCTCGCAGTGTCAGAACCCGACAAATGCCCGCCAAGACTTGAGGGTGCGAACGCCCGTGTTGAGCAGCGTCAGGGTGACCTGGAAAGCATAGCCCTAATCAGAAGTATTGCCGACGTAGGGGTAGACGGATTATACTTTGAAAGACTTTGTTGTAGGTGTACTGGAGGAAGATTCTATTGTAGGTGTCCCTCGAAGGCGGCAGAGGGGTCGCCGCAGTCGGTTGCCCGTTGAACGAAAGCAGCATTCCGACCACTGCTAGCAGAAAGAAGAAGACGATCACTATCGGATCGCCGACTCTTTGCGTCCCTTAATACAATGTTTCACGGAGAAGAAAGAAGAAGATGATGACGAAAAGTTCAAACGGAAAAGAAACAGAGAGCGTTTTAGGCTTGTTTCACTGTTTGGACTTTGAAGAGTTAACATCATCCTCGACTTTTTGGATGGAGGATACTTTTGTCCTTTTTTCGAATCGTTGTTTCTCTTTTTTTAATGGAAGATATTTTTGTCATTTTCTTGAATCATCGTTTCACGATGAGAATAGCAAGAAAGGGTACTTAAGTCTTTGCAACCACACCAGACTCCGACGCTAACTGATGCTGACAAACATGGAGATACGAGCCCCATATGCTTACATATGTGGTGCTCATTGAGATCCCTTAAACACGCGATGTTGCTAATGGCTATCTTCGAGGGAGAACACACACCACCCTCTCAGAGCTTGATATTGCTTTCTGTGTTTTGTTTTCGTTTTTCAATGCATTTGCTTACTCGCTTCATGATCGTATCCTTCTTTCTGTTTCATACTACACCTTAACAATCGCTTTCCCACTTATGCTTCACGTACACTACAAGAAAATACGTTGTTAGCGACGGAATTAATCTGTCGCTAGTTAGCGACGAATTAACGAGCGACGAACATCCGTCGGTATAATTAATGAAGCTTACGAAAATAGCGACAGAAAATAGTTCGTCGCCCAGTCTGTCACTACTTAGCGACGGATTTTGCGACATACTGTTTTGTCGTTACGGTCGCACCATTTGTCGACGCAGTTTGCGACCGAATCTAGTCCGTCGCTAATTAGCGACGAACGTGGCGACGAAATATAGTCTGTCGCTCATTCCGTAAATTTGATTTACGTTGGCTTACCGACGGAATTAATCTGTCGCTAAGCCGTCGCTAATTTTCGAATTAACCCTAATCCCAGACAGCTTTTCCTTTTCTTCTTTCGCTGCTCCCGCCGTTCGCCGGTCCCACTGCCCGGAGACAGGTAAAGGACCCCCCCCCCCCCCCCCGCGTTTTCCAGCAGGGTGTTTAACCCGCTGCCATTTCCGGCAGGGGGTGTAACCCGCTGCCATTTCTGGCAGGGGGTTTAACCCTCTGGCATTTCTGGCAGGGGGGTTAACCCCCTGCTGTTTCGGCAGGGGTTTAACCCCCTGCTGTTTCGGCAGGGGTTTAACCCCCTGCTATTTCGGCAAGGGGTTAACCCCATGCCGGAATAGGTAGGGGGTTGACCCTCTGCCTGATCAGGCAGGGGGGTGACCCCCTGCTGTTCCGGCAGGGGGGTCGACTCACTGGCGGAAAGGCTGGGGGTCGACCCCCTGCCCGAACAGCAGGGTAGTCGACCCCTTGCCGGAACAGCCTCTTTTTTTGTGACTTCATTTTAAAACAGTGTTTTTTTGTGCAGATTTTTCAACGGAACCAGCTCGTGCTCAGCCACCTGTGGTAAGTAAGTGACAAAAACAATGCAAATCGGGTAAATACCCGTGGTAAGTAAGTGATGCAAGTGTATCACATGTTATTTAATTTATTAGATGTAACACTTTATTGTTCACACACTCACTTAGTTGTTGATATTTGGGGTTGCTTTGTTGGAGTTCGGAGATCATGCTGAGCATGATTTTAATGTATAAATATTGAAGTATTCTTATTTTTGGAGTACGGAGTCCATGATAGGGATGGTAGTAGTTAGTGAGATATTGAAGTGTGTTTGCTGCAAGTACATGTTTGTCATTTGTTTGATAAGAATGATTACGATGTATTGCAATGTTTGATGTAATTGTATCCATGCTTTCATGTAGTTACTTTCAATTTGATTATGACTTCCATTTGAAATTGTATAATGAATGCATGTTTCAAATGATTGTATCATGTCATTAATAATTTGCACATGAAAATATTAAGTTATCAATGCATACATCAAAATTCTTGTTATTGTATGACATCATATATTGCATGATAAATTTGATATTTTCTTTATCGTAGCAATCTGATTGTTCTCTTTTAATTCGTTAGGCTATTATTCGTAACATCATAAGAAAATGACTGCAAACCGTGAATGGATGTACCGTAGGATAGAGGACAATGAGTTATCACATGAATATATGGATGGTGTTAACAGTTTTATTGAATTTGCAACGATAAGTGTCAATACAGTGGATCCCACAGGTCAGATTAGGTGTCCCTGCAAGATTTGTAAGAATAATCGATTTGTAGAACCTCATAGCGTTAGACATCACCTATACAGAAAGGGTTTTGTGAGTGATTATCAGAACTGGATGTTTCATGGAGAAGAATTTAGAAACAATTTTGATGCACGGGTGAATATGGTGCACGATAATCCATATACGGATTTGATATTTGATGCTCCAGAAACAGAACTGGGCTCTGCTATGAGTTTTAGTGATGTAAGAACTGTCGTAGATGAAGAATCACCAAACGATGCAGCTAGTAGATTTTATGATTTACTTAGAGATGCTGATGAGCCACTTTGGAACGGTTGTGAGTGTCACACTATCTTGTCTGCAGTTCTTCAACTAATGAATTTGAAGTCCGAGTATAATTTGAGTCAATCATGTTTTGACCGTTTGTGCATGATTGTGAAGAGTATGTTGCCCAAAGATGAGAAATTGCCACAAAATTTCTATCGTTCGAAAGTTATGGTCAACGCTCTGGGTATGGATTACAAAAAGATTGATGCTTGTCCAAATCACTGCATGTTGTATTTCAAGAAGCAGGAAAGCAACATATCATGACCGTCATGTGGGCATCCTCGGTTCAAGCCAAAGACAAGAGGCAATGGTAGCACGAGATCAAAGGAAGTTTCATACAAGTCGCTCCGCTACTTTCCCATCACTCCTAGATTGCAGCGATTGTATATGTCTTCAAGGACAGCTAAACACATGAGATGGCATGCAAATAAAGTTTGACACGATGAAAACAAGATCACGCATCCTGTTGACGCTGAAGCTTGGAAGCACTTTGATTGTACTCATGAGAACTTCGCAATGGAAGTGCAAAATGTTAGACTCGGTCTATGTACAGATGGATTTAATCCATTTGGAGGTAAATCAACTCCATATTCATGTTGGCCAGTATTTGTAACTCGATACAACCTTTCACCAAGCTTGTGTATAAAACGTCCTAATCTTTTCTTGTCTCTGTTGATCTCTGGTCCGACCTCACCTGGCCAAAATCTTGATGTATATTTAAGGCCATTGATTTGAATTATTTGAATGCGTTATAATACTTGATGTGAATGATTTGAATGTATTGCAATGCTTGATGTGAATAACTTGAATGCATTGCAGTACCTGATATGAATGATTTGAATGTATTGTAATACTTGTTGCGAATCATTTTAATGCATTGTAATACTTTATGTGAATGATTTGAATTATTGTAATACTTGATGCGAATGACTTAAATGTATTGTAATATTTGATGTGAATTATTTAAATGTATTGTATGACATATGTTATTTGTTGGAATATGGTTCGTGGAGGTTACAGTGGTCGCTCATCAAGTAGTAGCCAGACTCAGCCTTTATCTTCACGGGCTCCTGTGATAGGTATATCATTTAACTAATTGGATGCTTGATTAGTTCAAATGTGTATTCTGAGAAAGTCTAACGTATTTTTTTGCAGATGATGTTTCACCTGTACACGACCCACCTACACCAGTTGATCACACAAGTCATGAGCCAACACAAGAAGCAGGGTCTTTTCAGTCTGGCACAAGAAGACTCATTCGAATAGTGTATATCGATAATCGATCGTAAGTATTTCGTTTTCAATTATTGCATATCTTATAAATATTTTATATTGATATTTACTGTGTAACAATTCATGTGCAACACGAGGTTTGAGCCACAAGAAGTAGTACGAGAGATTAGGAATTCACTTCTTCAACATCTACCAGGACTGGTGGCTCAATGGAAAGAGTACCCAAAGGAGGTTTTAGACAGATTGTGGTCCTCATTCACGATATACAGTTGTTCCTCATAGTTAATGTGTTTCATATTTAATTTATTTAAGTAATGTCTACTAACTTTCTGAAAATATTTGTAGGCTTCGAATCACTTCGCAACTACGGTGGAAGAAAATGATGCAAGGAAGGTGTGGCAGAAGGTGGCTGTCAATCGATTTGCAGACATGCTGCACAATATGAAGACTGCAGCAAAAAAAGCATCTGGCGTAATAGATGATCCACTACAGTGGAAGGGCCATGGCCCTATTACTATCAAGAGAGATTATTGGGATGAAATGTGCGATAAGTGGGCGGGATATGCATTTAGAAATCGCTCTGCGAAGGCTGCACAAAATCGATCGAAGATGTCCGAAGCCCATCTACACACAGGTGGATCTAGGACATTTGGGAGCCACCTGAAGAAAATGGTAACTCATTAATATATAATATTAATTTTATAAGTATTGTTGCAAACTTGTGTACTAAATCTTTTGTTATTTAACTTCGCAGGAAGCAGAAAAATGAGGCAATGTACCATACAAGGATGTGTTTGTTGAAACACATAAACGGAAGACCACGGGAGTCTTTGTATCAGAGAAGGCGAGAATGACAACGGTATGTATTTATTTTATTAATAATCATTGCAATATGCAAGTTATCATAATGTTATCATTAATTATTAATGCATACTTTAAACATTATTTTGTAGAAGACATATAAGCAACAGATGGTAGAGCGATATGGCGATGACGCTACTCAGCATCCATCATTTGATCATGCAGCATGGGTGACTGCAGCAGGTGAACCCAAAAAAGGTCGCGTGTTCGGGTTTGGGAGTAATCTGAACACTTCACCAGTTATTGCTTCTTCTAGTTACGGCTCACAGACTTCTTTCGCCGACATAAGCTCCAAGCAACAGTCTATTCTTTCCGGTGATGATGTACGCCAGATCATTAAGGACACAATGAATGACTACTTCCATGACACCGTCGCCCCCTTTCTCCGAGATGAGATCAACAATCTTGTGCTGAATAGAGGATCTTCGATTGCAGGTCCCTCTCAGGTATAATTACATATTCAGTTTTTTGTCTGTCTTTGAACACATATGAGCATAATTGAATCACATATATAACTTTTTGCCTTCCTTAGAGCACATATGAGCATGATAGAATCACATATAGAGTTTTTTGCCTGCCTTAGAGCACATATGAGCATGCTATAATCACATATAAAGTTTTTGTCTTCTTTAGAGCACATATGAGCATGATAGAATCACATATAAAGTTTTTTTGATTGCCTTAGAACACATATGAGCATGCTATAATTACATATTCAGTTTTTTAACTGCCTGAGAACACATATGAGCATGTTATAATCACATATTCAGTTTTTTGACTGTCTGAGAACACATATGAGCATGCCAAAATCACATATAGAATTGTTTTACTGCCTTAGAACATATATCATTCATGATATATTCACATATAAAGTTTTTTGCTTTGCCTGCCTTAGAGCACATATGAGCATGATAGAATCACATATAGAGTTTTTCTGTCTGTCTTAGAACACATATGAGCATGCTATAGTTATATATTCAATTTTTTGACTGCCTTAGCACACATATGAGCATGATCAAATCACATATATAGTTTTTTGTTTGCCTTAGAGCACATTTGAGCATGATAAAATCACATATAAAGTTTTTTTATTGCCTTAGAACACATATGAGCACATGATAGAATCACATATAGTGTGTAATTTATTTCATTATACTTTGTTTACCAATACTGACTGTTCTTTTCTTGTGTAGGCTGCTAGAGATAATCAGCGTAGCGGAGCTGAAGGGACAGATAAAGGCAATGAAGAAGAAGACGCACAAAATCTTGGCGATGATTAGAGAACTGTGTTGAAGAAGTTCTATTTTTTTTTTGTTTCTTAAATGTAATTATTGAATTGTAGTTAATTGAACTTGTTAATTTTAAGGAGGAACGATTAATTGTTGTAGATTCCTTTTATATGGAATTTTTTGTGTGGTTTGTTTTTTATTTACAAGAAATATAAATTGTATAGGAAATATAAATTGTACCGTTCTCGGTATTTAATTTTCAAATAAATTTTTTTATTTTTTTTCGTGTTTGCGATGGATTAGCGACGGAAACATCCATCGCTATGCATATAAATCTAGCGACGGCTTAGCGACGGACGTAAATCCGTCGCCAAGCCGTGGCCGCCATTTAGTACCGGCGGATTGGCGATGGAATATATCTCTCGTTATTCCGTCGCAATTAGCGACGGACCTGGCGACGAATTTATTCTGTCGCCAGTTAGCGTCGAAAAATTCGCGACGTAAGCATACCGCTGCCTCGTCGTCGCTAAGCCTGTTAGCGACGGAATAGCGACGGAATGTGGTCGTCGTTAATCCCCTGCTTTGTTGTGGTGGTATCAGATCTAGTATCCACTTCGTTTCCTGGTAACTAGTCTGATATCCCTTCATACTGAAAAAATGATCAATTCCAACCGCAAACTTTTGACATCTCTATCGTCTTAATGTCAAAGAGAAAGTGTTTGTGAGCTTCAAAATTAGTCTTTTGTTCGCATCTACTCTCCAAATTATGAGTTTTGAACAAGTTTTCAATATTTAAGTGAAATTTTTGTAGTCTTGGGTTAAGCGATAAACAATCATCAAACCACCAAGGTGGTATCCCATGTGGTAAGTGGGGTCCTGTGCCAAGCTGAAGGCCCAGGTTCGAATCCCTCTGCCACATGGGGCTTAAGAGATATCTGGTAGGGGTATGCCTAACCCCAGCTTGCCTTTCAAAAAAAAAACAATCATCCAATGCATAATGGACTTGTGAAAGGATTAGGGCCTTTAGGATAAGGACTTGAATATCAGAAGTCGGTTATGAAGTGCATTTGACTGAAAATGTGATTTAATGTTTAGTTTTGAGGCAAGAATTGCAGTAGTAATGGTTTAGATGAAACTCCTCAGCCTTCCAATAGCTAGGAAACCCTGGAATAAAACAGAATATCACAATGCTTGGTAAAATGAAACCTAGTCAAAGTCATGGAAATTTAGTCTGGTCTAGCTTAGACAAACTGTCTATTTAGTGCTTCGAGTGTATTGTACTCAAAAAAACTTTTTCTAAGTGTCTCCTAGTCAAAAATTTGACTTAATTAAAAAAAAAAGTGTGACTAGGAAAAACTATGGTCTATCATACTTGGCTCTAATTAAAACGATATTATCTCCATTTGATTATGCAAGATTCTCTATCCTTAAATATCTTTGATCTGATTCAGCTTCCAAGGTATGTTATTTATTTATTTATTTTATGACGAGGAAAACTGCCAAAGTGTCAAAATGCTTAAGGTGGTTTTGTATATAAATTCTTTTAAGCTAATCCGAAAAATAAAATGAAAAAGATGAAAAAGAGAAGAGCCCTTTTTTGATTGAATCAATTTGGCAATAACCACGAATTGCTTTGCTATTACTATTAATCTTTTCTTCTATGTATATCTATATATCTGGATATGTATATCTATATATCTGTTTCTGCTACTACCTTGCTTGCTTGTTTCCCTATTCCTCACCCAATCTAAGGCTTCGTGCCTTTCACTCAAGTCTCTCACCAAGCAACTTGAACTACAGTCGCTTCACCTTAGATAATGAAAAAAGGAAAACCTAACTCCATACAGAGGTGGTGAGATAGAGGGAGCAGTGCCCTCGTCCCTACATGGACTCGGATGTTGTTAGAGTTTATATGTTTGGATCTTGGTCCATGATGGCCTTTTTTATTGATTTTGACTATTGGATTTCTCTATGAATGGGAAAGGGGTGCTTCGGATAGGGAGTAACCACTAGTTAGTGATAGGGAGAGGGTGTGAGAATTGCAAAGTCTTCTTGTCAAGATGTACTCTAGTCTCTTACTTGGGTCTTCTTTTTTCTTAGGTGGTCTTATTAGAATGGTATCAATGTTTTAATGTTGTCTATATTTCTCTTTCTTGATTTTTTTCTTGGTTGGTGCTCACCGCTCTTTGCGACACTCTACGGAAAGAAAATGAAGCTCAAAGGAATCCTAATGATGCAAGTGCTCTTCAGCAAATTCTTAATGCTCTCAAGTAGAGGCAACAAATCTCTGACTCGGCACGTAACTTCGTTTCATTATCTGCTCATAGTAGACACATTCCTTTGTCTTTTTGTCTTTTTCCGATTGGATTCTTTTCTTGATTCGGGGGTGAATTCCATGCCACTTCACCTTTCCTAGGGAATTCTTGGGTAAAAATGGCTGAATTCTTCCCTCCTTCCAATATCTAAAAAGGGGATCTAGGTTTGTCACCTACCTTTTCCTTCTTTGGTGTTATATTTGTACTTAATTGAGACAAAAACCTTCTCTCTCTTGGTCAATCATCCATAAGTCTAACTGCTCCCTTCTTACTGCCTCAGACCTACAAACAAGGAAGGTGATTGGATGGGGCCGAGAGATAGATGGGTTGTATTAGCTAGACACACGGCTTCATTGGATTTACCTTCTCCACCACTTGTGTCTACATTTTTCGAAGAAAACAGATGTTGATTATTGGAAAAATGGACCCACCCACTATTCCGTAGAAAATTTTTTGGTACTAGCATGCTTGCCCACTAGAAGGACACTTTCTTTGGCTTTATAGCACGGGTGCACAACAAGCAAATGATCGTGGGATGTTCGGAGAACATGGACAATCATGCATTAGCCTAGCCATGTGAGTGGGCCGATAGCATGGGTTAGGAAGGTTTGGTTTTAGCTTAGCAAGGATTAGTAGGATCCAGCTAACTCTGGCAATGCTCAGTCTAAGCTGATTGAGTTAGGCCAAATTATTTTTCATGAGAAGTCAACATCAAATGGTGTCATGCATGTGCAGATTGGTCACCATTTCTCATAATAGATGAATAATAATAATAATAATAATAATAATGGACTACTGTTTTGGGAATTGCTAGCGCCATTTTTCCAAAGGTAATAATCCCAGTCTCATGTTTGTGCAAACGTTGAAAGTCAGGATGTTTCACCTTTCCCCCTCTATTCAGATACAGACTTGTGAGATTACAGTTAACAGGGTAGGGGGAAAACCTTTTGTTTCAGGGGATGTTCTGAACTGAACATCAATGATGATGTCAATTATGTGCACATGTAGATTGTAGACTATAAGAGAGACATGGTGGTTGGGGATGCACTTGGTTGTGGTTTAAAGGGCCAAACTCTTTGCTGGTTGGAAAAGACAGAACACTGTTAATTGTGGCACCACAAATAGGTAAAATATTAAGATAGGGGGAATCCAAGGGGCCAACCTTGTGCAGTTGCAGATGGTAGACCATGAGAATCAACTGGACTGAAAGGGACAAACATTTTGTTTGTTTTTTTTGTTGGCAAAGGACAGGCCAAATTTTATTGCAGCATCATGCACAGTACCCATCCTACTAAATGCATGGGGATATTATGTGCTTAGATTGGTCCCAAGTTGCTTCCAGTCTCATCACTATGAGCTGTGTATGACCGACTGTCTTGGGTCTACGACACAAAATTCTAAAGTTGAAAGTGGTCACAGAAGAGAAGCATCAGTTTCAAATATGGGAACACCAATACCAAGCAATTCATCATGTCAAATGGGCATAACCAAGTAAACTTCAACTTCATGCTTTCTTGGGCATCTCTCTCTCTCTCTCTCTCTCTCTCTCTCTCTCTATATATATATATATATATATATATATATATATCACTTTTCTCATAATTGGCTGAAGGATATTTTGGAACGGGACACAGAAATTTGAGATCTCGTGGGAGAACATTAATGTGTCTGCATAACTTATTATTCTACAATGCTGCCAAGATGTAGAATTCCCCTTTGTTTAATTTGTTTAAGCTTGATCGAGGTTAATTAGCCATTTCAAGACGCCTATTTTATTTCTTGCTCTGCCCCAACAAGAAATCATAGATAAAAGAAAATTAGTATTTCAGTAGGATGTAAAGTGTTATGATTCAGGTCCAACATAATCCGAATCTGGTTTGTCCGATCCAGGGGAGAAAATTAGAATCCATTAGGTAACTGGATTCAGATTCTTTATGCAGTTTTGCATCCAAATCCGAGTATGAATCAAATTCGAATCCGTGGGATAAGCAGACCCAATTGCATGTACAATATACCTAATTGGCAATTGTATCCCGCTTTACCCTTTTCCACCCAGCTCCCAATCTGATTAGGATACATCTGATTAAGCTGGATTTGGTAATGTCTGGATTTGAACCGAGTCTACACATTTAGGTACCTATATTTCAGCATCTACTTTAGTGGAAATTTTCCCCATGTCTCACTATTAGATGGAGATCGATATATCAACAACATATAGGAGAACTATTTGAGATTAATCCTATCAACATTTCAATAATTATGAACCACGCTAAGGTTCAAATATCTAAAATTAGGGTGGACTACATTTATCTTATCACTCGTACAACCAAGAACCTACTCATGATCAGTCGGAGTACTCAGCCATATTTGGACTGCATCAAAATGTTACCTAGTAACTGCGCACAGTCGTGCCTTTATTCCTACACAACCAAATGCCTTGGCTACTCAGGAATGCTCAGTTGCATCATCTAATTCAAACTTGAAACCATTAGAATTTAAAATCACCAAGTTCACAATCTTCTGCACAAAATATGCCTGCTACCATTGGCAATGTTGAAGCTCGAAATTCTGATTCTTGATTGATTGGGTCAGTAAACTTCAATATGCATGAGAAATGCAATCCAAATCTCAGGTATTAGTGCATGTCTGACACCATTCAAGTCCAACCCAAGTCACTAATCAAATTTTGATGCATTCTGGAAGGTATGGTGATATGTGAAATCGGATATAAAAGCTTTACATCAAAATGGGACTTGGTGACCAGCTCCAAGAATCTCCCACATGAAGAGAGTCAATCTTTGACATGAAACATGGTTAAAACCAAGTGGGTTTTCAGAACAAAATTAAAATCTGATTGAACTGATGCTAGGCAAAAAGCTCATTTGGTTGCTAAGGGTTTTGATAAAGTTGTTGGTTTAGATTTGTACACCCCAATTTTGACCAAATAAGCATGTTTCAGAAGTATCATACCAAAGCCAATTTTAATCATATTTTTAGCCTCCAAAATTACATCCTCAAGATTTTTGCCCAAAAGATGGAGAAAACTAGATTGTGTTAGCTTTCAAACAAGACAAAAATCAAGTTATTTTGACATTGGAACGAAAGTTAATTATGTCCAAAACAAGGTGACTGGTTTACTTGAGTCTTCTTTTTTTCTATTGAAACTATTTTGACTGCATTTTTTTACTACTAAAACGATGGATTTTGGTTTTGCACCTAACTGGGTCAAGCAGAGTGGACTGTATAACTGGACTTGAAACTAGGGAAATAAGCTGATTAGTATAGTGAAGTAACTTACGCTAAATCAGGCTTTCAAGGCGGCAGGGTTCTCTTACTCCGATTCTAGATACCTGAACTGTGTGTGAGAGATAGAGAGAGAGAGACCCTATTTGTAGTTTTCTCTACTAGGTTTATAAGTATTTGGATCTGAATATCTAGATTTAACTATTGCACAACAGCCAACTCTTGATGGCCCCAAGGACTTCATGTCAATTAGGGGTTGGCTAGAGCTAAATAGCTACTTCCTATTGGCCAGGATTACCTTGCTTAAGGGCTAGGTTTTTGGGTTTGGCAGGCTAGGTAGGCTGTGATTAAAAGAAATCTAGGTTCATTGGATGGAGAGATTCATGAGGATAAGAATGGAAACCTATATCGGGTTTATCTTCAATCCCCACGTAGATCTAAGCAAAATCAGACAATGTTGGTGCTAACAATAATTTGAAGGTGATAATAAAAATCCAACTTATTGGAATTTTCTTGATAACAATTAGACCAAATACTAACAACAATTCAAAGGGTCCCTGATGACAATCTAAGAGGTTTTGACAACAATCTAGATTTTAAATTTAGACATAGTTTAGTGCATTGAAAAGCTAACATCATCTATTTTTATTTATCATTTGTGATGCTGGATTTTCATAGTGCTCGTCATTGTCCTATAAATGGCTACCTAATCCCGTATTTCACACTTTTTTTATTACATTTATTGTCCATTTTCTTAAAAAAATGTGTGGATTTTCTAACCTAGGGATATTTTCTTTACTTTTTTTGCTTTTTCAAGCCTTTTGGCTTTTAGCTTGAAACATCGTGTACCTCTTGTAATTTGGCATGCATCTAATAAAAAATTTATTTTTTCTTGGTTCCTTTTTGAAAATTGGCCGTAATGATAGGGATTTGGAGGAAAATTGATGAGTCCGCGTGTGATCACGAGAGTTAAATGTTTGTATCAATTTGTTGAGGTTCAAACGCATCGATCAGTGAGTCTACTAGTTGATTTCTCATGATTTTTGCCCTTTATATCTTAGATTTAATACAGATCTTGAGATTTGATCGATTCTTATCTATTTACTGTTGATTCGGGAGTGATTTGGCACGATCGAACAAGGATTTGCTTCACTTTGCTGCAGATATGGATTTCCGGCCAAATAATAGAGTTTTGGAGTTTTTTCGAGGATTCTGTGCTTCTCCAGCGAAATCCAGATGAGCCAAGTAGTTTTTTGCGATCTACGAAGCATCGAGACCTTTCTATCGATAGTCTCATATCATCAATAAGAGAAACTTTGCGATGCGACCTTTTTATCGTTCTCGAGTTTCATATTCAGACATGTATTTCTGAACACGGATTGACCTTTTTGGTTGATATCTTCTAAAAAAACTCAATAAAAAAGCACACAGAATAAGAATTTCTTACTTTAACCCACTAGTAAAAAATGGTAAATCGCAAAAATTTTATCGAATTTTTTCGGTCAGCAAATTTTTTTTTTCGGTTTTAAGACATCCTGCCATTTTTCGGCCCACCCACCGGCCGGAAAATGGCTGGATGGTATCACCTATGGAAGGGGACACCATCCTGTCATTTCTCAGCAGGTGGGTGGCCAGACTTTTATTTTTAACATCCCGGCCGGTGGCTGGCCAATATTAAATTTTTTTTTTTTTAGCTTTTTAAGGAACAAAAAAACTGAATTTCAGGTTTTGGTCACCCAAACAGGTGAACTTGACCAGGTTTTGGGGGCAAAACCAAAATCTGGATTTCTCGTAACCATGTTTTGCACCCTGTCATCCAAACAGGGCCTAAGTTTCAACCAGTAATCAGTGATCCTGCATTTTTTAACCTAGCAAGTAAGAAGATTGCTAAGAACCATGTTGAAAAAGGAGCCGATCCTATCTAATTATCATTTGAAAACTGGAGATGCAACATATTCTGCAACCTCGATCTAGTACTCGCCTTAGGAACCTTCAATTGAGTTCATTCCATAAAAAATCGAATTACATAATTCTGTAGGGGACACCATGCTATACAAAAGAGTTTTACACTGTAGACACAACACACCACTCGCAAGCACACACCCCCACATTCACCTACGTGCACACACACTGTAGACAACTACATTCATATATACACTACAGTGTTCACATACAAACACATACACAATGCACACACACACACAGCACATATACGCATCTTCACCTATACACACGTCATAGCATTCATGACTAAGAACATATACACGCACACACAACATTTGTTGCACACACCGCTGCAGAAAAGAAAAAGCGGAAGAAGAAAGACCAAAAAAAGAATAAAGAAGGAGAAAAGAAAAAAAAAAAAAGGAAAAGAGGAAGAATAATGGAAAAAGAAGAAAGAGAAAGGAATAAGGAGAAGAAAAATAAATAAAGAAAGAAAAAAAGAAGAAAATAACAAAAGGAAAAGAAGAGAGAGAAAGTACTCATAGGTTTCTCGAGGGCCGGAGATGTTGCTGCCGGTGACGGTTTGTCGGACTCATCGCCGTTGGTGGAAGGGTGGATGAGATGGGGGAATGTGGCCCTGATCGATCGGGCTCCCCCTCACTCTTTACATTTTTTTTTTTGTTTTTTTAATGAATTAAAGAGTGAAATGCCGGCTTTGACCCCATTCGACCACATGGGTATGAGGTGAGGCACGCCTCGAGATAAAACTGCCTGCATGTCACTTTAAAGCACACTTTTTTGCACCACAAAGCAAGTTTTGAACAACACTGCTAAATAGTAAGGCAGTGGATCCCCCTTGAGGAAGACTGAAAGTTTGAGAAGAAGGGACCTAGTTCTATATTGATCCACATCCATTGGCCTACGATATTGAAATGGATCCAAGAATGGCAAACTCAGATCCAAGTCCATTGCGCCAAAAGGTTAAGGCATATTCAATTGTTGTTGATTCATATTTGAGCTTCAAGCTCCAACAACTTGCTGGTCCACCCATGAGATGCTACATCATCAGAGCAGCCAAGTAGGACAAGTGGGACCCATCCCAAAGGTGCCACATCACTCCAACATTCATCTAAGTGGGACCCACATGTGAGATGCCCTTCTTGAAAAAAAAGCAAAGGAGGCAAGTGAGCCCCCACCTTGCTTCCATAGAACTCGTGTAGTTACTTTAAGTCCTCTTTAAATATGAGGTATGGGAAAACCAAATGGGGTTTGGGAGAATGGACTCTACATTATGAAAGTCTAAGTAGGATGCAACTAAGGTAGCCTAGGTTTATCCATGTTTAGGCTTTATTTATTTAATTTGTTTTATGTTGTGTGTTGGCTTTAAGAGCCCTCTCAAGGCCTATATATAGAGGCATAGTATTTGGTTTAAGTCATGAATAATTAAATAAATTAACTTGCATCCCATTCCTCTCTCTCAAATTTGTCTTTTTCTAGCTCAAATCCCTCTCTCTTGACTCAATTCTCCTTCTTTCTCTAACAAGTCCCTACCTCATGACTCATATATCTCTCTAGGGTTAGTCCCTACTCTCAATTGGTGTGGTTGATCCCCTTGTGATCATCTCACTTCAGTGAACCAAGGCTACTGCCAAGGTCCATCTTAAGTTGATGGTTCGTGCTCAAGTTCCTGGCCGTTCCAACTCCAACTCTCTGACACTTCTAGTTTTCAAGCCAATTCTATGGAACCTACATTTCTAGTTTTCAAGCCAATTCTATAGAACCTAGACCTTTTCTGACACTTTTTTCGCTCTAGTGATAGTTTTTTCCCTAATTCAATTGTTTCTCATGTTTGCTTATGCATTCATTCAATAATAAACCTAATACATTCATTTATTTATTTAAAAATTAACTAGTTCATACATTCATTCATTCTAAAATGAATCAACTCTTACATACATTGATAATTTGTATTCAATACGAACCATCTCTTACAATCATTCATCATCAAACACTTCATAACTCCAACTCTCCATAACTCCAATATTCACATATGTAAATATGCAAGAAACACAATACACAAACATAAATTCACAACTATCGTTATTCAACACTCCATAACTCTAACCCTCCATAACTCTAACATTTATATATGAAACCCTATAAGAAACACAACATATACACATACATAAACTTATAATTATCTTTATTCAACACTTCATAACTTCAACCCTTAATAACTCTAACATTTATATATGAAACCTTAGAAGATAGACACACAACTATTTTCATTCAACATTCCATAACTCCAACCCTCACATATACACATACATAACTTCAACCATAGGCGGAGCTGGGGGGGGGGGGGGGGCGCAGAACTGGGTTGTAGTCCAGTCCTGCCTCCCGGCCTAATTAAAAAAACATTAAAGCCCAGACCTAGCCCAGCCCTGATTCCATATGAAATAGATTTTTATCAATTTTTGTAGCCCAGTCTTAGCCCAGCCCTGACTACAGCAAATAGTTTGATTTGTCCATATGAAATAGATTTTTATTAATAATTGTAGCCATTTTTTATTTTATCTCAAAAAAAAAATGGGGATGCTGCCCCCGAACCCCAGACTATCACACCATTTTTTTTTTTGCTACACCTCTGTTTGACCTCCCCCCCCCCCCTCACATGAATCCTAGCTACGCCCCTGACTTCAACCCTTCATAACTCCATCATGCACATATTCAACCCGTTATGAAAAAAATCATGCATAAAGAGGAGAGTCTGAAAGTTCATGCATATATTCAATTACGCTAATTTAATTTTTTTTTTCATGTATAACTTGCTCATACATTCATTCAATAATGAATTTACTTATATATTCATTTATTAATTCTAAAAAAAACCTGCTTATACATAAATTTATTTTTTCTTCATTCATTCATTTAATAATGAACCAATTCATACATTCATTCAAAATAAACCTACTCATTTATTTCATTTATTCATCACTAAATGAACATACATACATATATACATTCATTCAATAATGAACTTGCTCATATATATTTATTTATTTATTTAAAAATAAACTTGATCATACATACATTCAATCATTCATTCAAAAATCAATATGCTCATACATACATTAATCCATTCATTCATTTAAAAGTCAATATGGTCGGATTTTATGCACATCTAGAGTAGAAAACCAAGTCAGAGTTTCTCCTTTTATATTCCTCAGAAACCATTTGATAAGTGCCTAGTCATTATCGAGACAATTTGAACAAGCAACTAGAAACAGGGTGATATGAGTCTAAGGGTTCCCAGTCCCACTGAACTTCATAAACTAGAGGTTTAGTGTCCTGGCTTAGAACAAAGTTATGAATCTCATATGATCTTTGCTCTCCTTTTGCTCTATTTATCTGACGAGTCACAATTCTTCTTCAATATGGCAAACCCACTCCCCATACTCATTGGATCTGGGATTTGCTCTTTTGGCATGGTGATTATGGGATTCAAATGAATCAGACCTTTTGGATCGGCACCTACTATGCCTTGCGCTTCTAGCTTTGTTTGAAGCTTCTTAGCTTAGCTTTATTTTTCAAGAACTGTTGTTGTACACCTTGCATGATGGTTCTCAAAACTTTATTGGAGTTCTCAACTTCTTCTAGAATGAATTATTCCAAGAACTTGTTCATAATACCTTTGCCTTTATCTGACACTTCGTAATGCATTTCTTCTTCATCCTCTTTATCTTCTTCAGTTTTCAAATCTAATTCTAACAAATCTAGATCTTTTCTTGAAGGTTTATTGATAGATATTCCATCAGATAGAAGCGTTTCCAAATCTTGGAGCGGAATTCCGGCTAACAAAGCTTAACTCCCGAGTGTCTCTAAGTAGCTTCCATGGATTCATAGACGGATTTCACGTCATATACTCAGGTCAGTTATTGTTCTAAAAACTTTGACCCAAATATGAAATTGGGTTCCTTGTAGGATCGGTGGCATCCTTTTGTAGAATCATGGTTTCGGATCTAGTCTACATAAGAGTCCAAACAAGCCAAATAGCACATAGATCAAGATTTTAAAAATGGGTTTCCTAATTCTCCTCGAATGCTCCACGGATCGAGGAGGTATGCTCTAAATAGGTTATATTAGGATCAGTTTTTTTCATATCGAACCTTTCATGATATACTTAAACTAAGGTTCCTGGTACTGCGAGCGGATCATTGATCTTCTTGGTCCACCACTGATATACCCAAGTTGTAGGCTTCTAGTACTAGTGGGGGGATCCAAAGATTCAAATTGATAGGATGGGTTAGAGGGTTTTAAAAATCCACACAATAAAACAGAGTCACTATAATTAAAGTCCTAATAAGAAGGATAAAGTATTAAGAATATGCATGAAGTAGTACATTATTTTCACCCAAAATGGTTTACTATTTTTGTTGGAGGTTCAAAATTTTCCTAAGAAATTCTAAGTGTCATGCAAATCTCTAAAAAAAAAAGTCTAAGTTTATTTTTCTAAATCTAAAACAATAAAGTAAACATGTAATCTACCTATTGTTTCTATCTAGAAAAAGCAAGAAATGCATGCAAAAAAATGCCATGATTTTATGTCCAAAATAATTTTCATGCAAGAAAATAAAATAGAACGGATATTGAATTTGAATATGGATCTATCCAAAAAGATCTATCTAATCCAAACAAAAGACAGGACCCATATGAGAACCGAGGCTCCAAAACCCAAGAAATGTGTAAGTGATCTAAAGAAAGGTGTTTTTTCTGAAAATCTCTTATCTAAAAAATGGAAGCAGATATCACTACTTATTTTTTACTCAAAAGATTGAAGAATGTGAAAAAACTTACAACAAAAAAAATAAAGAAATGAAAATGATCTTTTAAACGGTGTATGATACACCAAAAATGGATATATGTGTGTCAAGATATGGCCCTAAAAACTCTCCTAACATAGGTGTTGAATAAGCTCCAGGATGCCTATTCCAACTATTCTAGCCTATTTTCTGGCCACCTTCATTAGAAATTCAAGAAAAAAACCAAAAGAACAAAAATAGAGGAGTTTGTTATCTTTCCAACTCCATCGAGATCACAACAATCTGATGAGTGTTTAGGGAGATAAGTCTTTGGGAATGCTAACTAGTTGATTGTTTCACAGAACCAAGAAAGTACCAATGCTAGATTTTGAACGTGGAAAATGAGCACTTCAGAGGAGTTTTTGGTTCTCATTCAAACCTAGAAATCTTATATTCGAACCTTAGCTTTTCAATGAGTTGTTTGTCACTGGATCGCTGAGATACAGATAAAAGAACAGATATTTTTGATGAAAAATAGTTACCAAAATTATTATTTTTTATTGTTAATGTTGATTTTCAAAGGCCTTATGGATGGAATCTGGAAACGAGCCAAACATGTGAAACATAGCCACGTTTGTTGGCTTTTTAATGAGACTAAAAACATGAAAAAGCAATCTACGAGCACATAGATATGCTTTTGTCACTATGACAGTGCCAAAAACAGAAAATAGAAAATAACAAATACTATGGATTTGGATCAAAGATAGTTCCAGATTCGAAAACACACAAAATGGGGTTCCAACCTTGCAGTGTTGTCCCATCAGCTTCGATCTAAAGATCAGATAAACGGTCCCACTATGCTCGTCATTATGTGGATCCTTGATTTTTGAAAAAATATAGGTTTTTCAATGAAAATTTATTTAGAAAATAGATCTGAGATCCATATCCAAATTTGAGAATAGTGTGAGTAATCATTCTTCAAGACCTTGAGCCTTTCCTTATCCATTGAGCAAGGATAAACTAGATCAGGAACGTCAAATTGTTGTTACTGGAGTTGCATTGTGATGGTACATACCTTGGACACGAATTTCTAGAAAAACAAGTTCAGTAGCAAAAACCACAAAAACTAAAAAAAAGACAAAAAATAATAAATATGTAAAAATTAGAATAATCTAAACTTAAAAAATGCATAAAATAATTTAAATGAGCAATGAAATAAGAAAACCAAACTTACTACGGGCTTAGGTAGCCCTCTCTAAGATTATTGAGCATGGGAGAGCACGAATAACACTTCGGCCAGGTTTGAGCTTCAAAAGGGGTAAGACGGGTGATCTGGACCCTATATTAGGTTAGGTAAGGTCGGTAGGATAGGCCATGAAAGAATTCCTATAGAGTCAGATCCTCTAAATAAGAAGAATGACTCCCCAATTTATAGGTTTTGAAGTGGATATGGATATGTTTTTACATATCCGAGATCTAGGACAAGATCCAAGGTTGAAATCGAAAGAATTCAAACCTAGGCCTAAGATTCGATCTTAGGGAGGTATTTAGGGGATAGGATTTGGTTTTAATAAATCTCATTAAGAGAGGAGGTGTTCTTGGCTGTCAAAAATGGACAAAATGGGCATAAGTGTGGGCATGCATTTTTTAAGCTATCGACATAAATTGATGCAAAAAGAGTTGACGACAAATTAGTTAACGAGAATTATGTTAACAAAAATTGATTTATCATTATATCATCAATGAGTAATAACGACAATTCATGAAAGAGATAATGGCAATTGAATTGTCATTATATCATTTACCAAGAGTAATAATGATAATTCATTAAAGAGTTAACGAGTCGTTATCAAATTGGACAAAAACAGGTCCAACAGGTTAACTTGTTTTGGCCATAACTTTCTATTTGGAGGTCCATTTGAGATGACTTTTATTGCGTTTGAAAGATAACATCCTCAAGGTAAATACATCTTTTAAGTAAAAAACTAAAATTGATTGTTTTAGTAGTCAAAAGTAC
This sequence comes from Nuphar pumila, assembly GCF_984573655.1. Lineage (NCBI taxonomy): Eukaryota > Viridiplantae > Streptophyta > Magnoliopsida > Nymphaeales > Nymphaeaceae > Nuphar > Nuphar pumila. Next base: position 34,385,302 of record NC_143262.1, read on the forward strand.
ACTCAAAATGGGACCTACCTGAAAGTAGTTTTTTAACCTAAAAAATAGGTTTTTTACTAAACAAATCACCTTGTTTTAGTCATAACTTTTCACTTTGATATTGTATTGACCTAATTTTTGCTCTTAAAAAAGATGAAAACCTCTAGTTTAATTGTTATTTTGGACAAAAGCCTTAAAGATGTTTTTTGAAAGGCCAAAAATAAAGTTGAAGCTCATAGAACTTTAAAATATATCAAAAATACATGATTTTGTTACGCGACTCCTGACATGAAATAACTTTGTCAAAATTTGTATGTCTACAACATGCATTCACTAAATAAAATTTTAAATTAACATCTAAAATATAAAATCTTAAAATCTAAATCATGCTAGAAAAAAAATGAATTAAGCATACATTCACTAAATAAAATTTTAAATTAATAATTAAAATACAAAACTCATAAAATCTAAACCATACTTGACAAAAAAAATGAATTAAGCATGCATTCATTAAATAAATTTTTAAATTAGTAATTAAAATACAAAACCCCTAAAATTTAAATTATATATTTTTTTAAAAGAAGAACATTAAACAGTTACCCCAAAATCTATTAAAAAATAAAGTAAAGAATTGCAATTGATCTCTGATAAAGGGCAGACAATCAAGCGGCTTGTCCTTCCAAGATAAATCATGACAAGAGGACCTGGCCCATGGCCAATAAAAGCTATTTAGACAAAACCCTATCAATATGGAAATGATGAGTAAATGCGTTAACATCAGCAACATGACCTCTCCCCTCTCTGGCCTCGGAAATCATCCTGCACCACCGAGAGTTGTTGGCAATAACAATCACATGAAAAGTTTGCATATCAGACACAAGTCTGCAACAATGAGACCTCATTTGGCACCAAGGCATGATGCTTTTTTAGGCTTACGCTCATAAACTGCACAAGAATCTAAGTCATAGCCTCTAAAAGATGCAGAAGAAAATCTCACAACAATGTCCCACCCATCATCCATCCAAACCGAATTTGAGATGATCCCTCTTTTGGCAAATAAATGAAACTAGTTCCTAAATTTTGCTCTGAACATGCCTTCCGCATAAGTTCAAGAATTACCTGCATCCCTGGGAGCTTGCCCTCATGATACGCTTTATCGCGTAGCTTCTATAAATTCCAGATAATAAAATAAAAAGCCATATCCCAACGCACCTTAAGCCAAGATAGCTCAAATTTAATGGACCTCCACCATTTTAACTCAGTTACACCATTCTGGTTCTTTTTAAACAGCGTGCAGACATAATTCCATACTCTATAAGATACTGGACATGAGAATGAATGATGAGCATGGGATTCCTTATGCTAAAGAAATAAGGGACATTGATTGGGTAGAGAAATCCCAAACCTCTTCAAACGAACTTGAGTTAACAGCCTATAATCGCAGGCCAAATATACCACCGAGAGGGATGTTGGACAGTATTTTGGATCTGCATACGATAAAAATTTGGCCTTCCAAGATTCAATATGCTATTATACTTTAGCAATAAGAGGCTCGCACAACGAAGTATTCAATTTGCCCAAACCCAAATATTTAATAGGTAATTTTTCTAATTGCCAATAACAAGGATAATCATCTAGCGTCTTCATTACCAAAACTTAAGGTCACCATAACGGATTTTAAGTCATCGATTTTCATACCTGCAGCACAATCCTTCAAAATATTTTTAAGGGTGCAAATCTAGTCCTCATGCTTAGAGAAAAAATAAATGAGAAATTCTATGCTCTAAAAAGGAAAACTGGATAGATTCTAACTGATTATTCCCCCCACTCCAATTCAGCCTCCTGAAAAATCTCTCTATAACAATAAGAAATAGATATGGGAAAACAGGATCCACTTGTCTTAAACCTCTAGAGCTAAAAAAACTTTTTACCCGAGCTCTCATTCACAACCACTCGACAAAGAGCAGTCTTTCACACACAACATAATGTGATGCACCCAACAAGGGTCAAAGCCAAAACGTAAAAGGGAGCTCTCCAAAAAACTCCACGAAACCTTGTCATATGCTTCAGATAAATTCAACTTAATAACAGATGGAATCAATGACTTTATGTGAAAGTAACAAACTCTCATGGATGCCCTTTCCCTTAAGAAACACTCCCTGATTTCTTGAAATTGCCCATGTCAAAATACTACTCATCCTGTTAACCATCACCTTTGAGATAATTTTATAAATAGGACGAAAGTTTATATCTATGGATTTAGGAACGAGGGATACAAAAGTTGAATTAACATTCTTAACGATTTTTTCTTTGGCAAAAAAATCTTTCACAGCCACAATAATATCACTACCTATATTGTGGCAGTGCTTTTGAAAAAATAAACTCAGAAATCCATCAACCCCAATGGATTTATCACCTTTCATCTCTGCATTATTTACTTCATTAGAAATAGGGGCTAACAACAATGCATTTTCATAAGGGGGCACAATCAGGCCATCCATGCACGGAAGCGAATCAAACGAACTTCCTCCTCCAAAATTAAAGATTGAAAAAATTGGAAGCATGCATTCTCAAAGGTTGTATTATCAAGTCACATAACAATCATTAATTACTAGCCTATGGATGTTATTAAATTTCCTTCTACCTTTCACTGAAGCCATAAAAAACTTCATGTTCTTATCTCCTTCCTTAAGCCACTGAATATCAGAAACAACATAAAAAAACATAATGATTTTTTTGAGATAATACTTGAGAACAAGCTTAACATGCAAGAAGGGTTATACCCCTATTTATACACAAAAAGAAGAAAACAAGAGACATTGGGAAGTGCTCCCAACAGCTAGAAATCTAACTCTATTTCAAGAGCATTATAAGGACTATAATGCCCTTGATAAAAAGAATAAATTACAAAAATAATAAAAACCTAAAGTGCCTCTAATGAACATAACTAATTACATAAGAAAAAATTACTAAAATACCTCTAATGGGTTTTACTTATTACTTCAATATATATATATATATATATATATATATATATATATATATATATATATATATATGCATATTATTTTATTTTCATTCTGAACTTTTTTCTTTTTTATTGAAATGAACATCATCTAGGACATTGCATATTTGTGTCATTGTTTGCTTGTCCTGTATTTTATTTAATATTTTTCTTGTAATTTATCGTTTAAGGTTTATTATATGTGTGTGTGTGTGTTGTAGGTGATTTATGTGTGTGTTTTTGTCCTTTATTTATTTTTTGGTGTTTCTCTATTGGTGTAATGAGGCTAGGGTTAACTATGTTGGTATAATGTGTATTGATGATTTTTTGCGTAGGTAGTTAATGATGGCCTCAATATTTGTTAAACTACAATTTTGTGTCACTGATGATCATAGTTGGAGATCTTTTGTGGTTCCTAAAAAACCTTAGCTTCCATCAAACTTTATAAATTGTCAAACTTTAAGGATGTAAATTATGAATTTTTGTCATTGTTCTTTAAATATTTAAGGTTTAATGTTTTATAACTTTTGTATGCTTAAAAAGAGAATATGAAATTAATATAATTAGGTTAAAATCACATATATTTGTCATTGTTCATAAATTTATATTAGCGGCTTATGGAAGCACAAATAACTAGCAAAAAGAAGCACAAATAACAGTATGTTAGAGTATTAATGGTTTGCAAAATCTATATTCGTTAGGAGTTGTTTAATGAATTCCTTTTTTGTATTTATATAGTTTTTTTAATTGAATTGTTCTAATGTCTTATTTATTTATATCTTAGGTAGTTCACGATAAATACTTATAAATCAAAAAAGAAATGTGGCAACAGAAAGTCATTCAAAACCCATCCCCAATCCTAAGCAATAAAGCAATTATGGTGTCTGAAGTACCTGTAAATATCTTGAGTCATGTTTATGCGTTTATATTCAATTTCAGGTAGTGGTTCTGTCATATATATGTTGATATTCAATTTTAATTATTAATAAGAATAGGTTGGTGAGGAAAGTTAAAATGAGCCGAAAGAAGTTGCAAATTTCCCAAAAGTCATAACCCTTGATTATTATTTACAACAATTATTTAGGAAGTTTCCTAAAATCATAAATCCATCATTTTTTGTTATAATTTAGCAAACATTTACATTCAAATTATATATATTTCATTCATTTTGCTCATTCATTCTAAAATGAATACATTTATTTTTTGCATTCAATATGAACTAACTATGATATTCATTCATAAATCATCAAATGAACATGCATATATATATATATATATATATATATATATATATATATATATATATATATACATTCATTAAAAAATGAGCTTGCTCATACATGCATTCATTCATTTATTAAAAAATAGATTTGCTCATACAAACATTTAATCATTAATTCAAAAATAAATATACTCATACGTGCATTCAATTATTCATTGATTCAATTAAACATGAACTAGTTCATACATTCATTTTATTCATTTAAAATAAACCTACTCATTCATTTCATTCAATCTAAAATGTATTTGCTTATACATACATTCATTTTTTGCATTTAACGTGAACCAATTTTGGCACTTATTCATTCATTTATCACTGAATAAACATACTTATACATACATTCATTCAAAAATAAATATGCTCATACATGCATTCATTTATTTATTCAAAAATTAAGTAGTTTATATATTCATTCATGTCATTCAGTTTATTCATTCTAAGTTATAATTCTCATTCATTTTGTTCATTCAATAATGAACCTCCACATATCCAACATTCATATTTGAAGTTGTGAAAGAAACACAACATTTACAGCATAGATACACATAAAACTATATATATATTTCTTCCTTCAACCCTACATAACTCCAACCACCATAACTCCAACATTCACATTTGAAGACCTGCAAAAAACACAATATTTAAGATATGCATACATATACAACTATATTTTTTTTCTTCAACCCTCTATAACTCCAACATTCACATTTAAAGACCTGCAAGAAATACAATATTTAAAGCACGCATTTGCATTTATAGACATTTATAAAGCGTTGTTTAATTAATTACAATAATTTATAATTATAAAAAACTGTTCACTTTTCTATATGCCTCAGGCACACTCATAGCTCCTCATGACCCTAGCATAGTTATCGATAAGTTCAGCTTGATTCTGTATAATGGACTCCTTTGCCGCAAGTATATCTTTCAGTACGTGATTTTCATCTTGTGCAAGAGTCAACTCTACATTTGTTCCACTTCCAGTCTTTCTGCACTTTTGACTCATCAACCCATGTTCCTCCTCCTCTTTAATGACCCTCTTTCTAGAGGGATTACTTACAAAATATTGGGATTGAGCAGTTATATCCTCGTTATCTTCATAAATTACCATGAAGGACAAGTTGATGTCTTCATCACCGTCGCACAAGCCTTTTAAAATTTTACTGAAGAATAAGATTGGCTAATCCTTTGTCATATCCATTATTATCAGCGAGACGGTTTTGCTAATTGAGTCAGGGTGATCGGTTAGTTGTTGAACATAGCTAAATTGTCGGACCACTCAATTGACCATTTGGCCTTTGCTTGCACAACCAAATGTATGTCCTCGCAATGACCTTTACTTGTACAACCACATCTTAATTCTCCTTCTCCTCATCTGCGTCTTCATAGGGGCACAACTTTACTTACATAACACAGTTTCATTCATGGTTAGTCCTATATTGCCTTACTTATAAACCAGTATGAAATCTTATCATGGATACTTACATTTGCCTTAGTCATTGTTCACACTAATTTTAAGTAATGAGCATTGCCCATGTGATGACTAGACATTTTTTTATTAGTCCCTTCTTTGTTGCTTAATTGACTCCACCTTGCAACACGTGAAAATTTAGGGAGAATGTGACTTCTCAGAGGCCTTACAATAAATATGTGCTTTTATATCCAAACCTGTAGGGATTCATACAATGATTAACACATATTAATACACAGTATATTGCATCAAAAATATTAAATAATATTTTAGTTTAAATCAATAATTTATGTACAAATAAAAAATTAACTACCTTCAACATTACCAACATGTCAGTGATGTTCATTCTTCTAGTACTCATGCTACTCAGACATGCATAGAGGTATACAAGTGTCACTGCTCTCCATGCGTATTGCTCAACAAGATCCAAGTCTCTCACCAGTTCAATATACTAACTATGGTTGACTTTTCATCACGATGAAAACACATCTGCCAAAGGTAGAGCAAAAATGTTCTCAGTTCTTTATCCCAGATATTACTACTACCGGCCTTTCCTTCAATACATGGTAGTTTCTCCAATACATGATAGAGTCAAAGTGATTCATCAACCATGATAACCTCATCATTTCCTCTAGGAATACATCATTCTTTGCACTAAAAAAAATACCACACATGTGCTTCAAATCTCTCCACCAATGTCTATTCACTGACTCTCCATGACACTTAAATCTGGTGATTAGTGTTACGTCCTCAATGTGATAGTCATATCAATATCTCTGAACTAGAATGTGTTGGTTGCCACATTCCAAAATTGCACAACAACATTTATAAGGGGGAAACTAATGTTCCATAGTGTGATCTTCAAGAATTTTTTTAAATGCATAGTTCAAACTTGTCCTTCACATCCTTTGATAAAGATAGGAACCACTAGTGTGCTTGGAACTAGTATAACTGATACATATGGCATGTACGATCACTCTCCTCGCCTTGCAGCTCTTATGGTATATATATGACAATTTAATAAATGATTAAATATAAAATAATAAATAATTACAAAATAATAAATGACAAAAGTATTTGTCCAAGAGCATCAAACCTTGTTCCTCGCTTCGATCTCTTTCTCGAAGTGTGCACTTTCTTCTCTACATCCTTCCCTTACTGAGGTGCCTCTTCCCCTTGCTAAGGTTCCTCCTCCCCTTGCTAAGATGCTTTCTCTCATTCCTCTTGTTGAGGTGCCTCCTCCGCCTCTCTATCATCCAAATTTTTCGTGGTTGTGTCTTCAGTTTTATTTATCCGGTCAATAAGGTAAGCAACAACCTTAGAGTGAGTGTATGGGTTAAACTTCTTTTTTACCTCTGCCTTCCTCTCCTTAGATGCTTTCAAAATGTGAGACATGATTGTAGCAACAAACTCTTTATCCTTTTTTTGCATATTCTGCTTCAGTTTTGTGTAACTTAGGAGTTGGTAACTGTAATTTGGCCAATATTTTAGGTGTTTTGTGTTTCTTTGTTAGGGGTATCTCATAACTAAGCCTGCATTTGTTGTGGTAAATATTGGACAACCAGCATTTTGGCTCTAGAGTAGGCTCCCTCTCTATCCACATGTCAAACTTCTTACATACATCATAGTACATATAATTACCCCGTATTTTTTCTTCTTTGATATTTTTTGTTGTGCTCCAACACTAAAAGACGATGTAGGTGTGGGCCCCTCAGACATAGACTTTTCAGTCATCACATTGTGTCAAACTCTACAAACACAACACTAAGATGCACAAAATTTAACATTTGATATTGAAGTATACACATCACTAAGAAGTACAAAATTTATTCATTAATGAGAATAAATTAGTAATCGTAGTTGTCATTATTACACCAGCAACAACACCACTGCATACAAAATAACTTAAAGAAAATTAAGTAGTGAATTAAACTAAAAACATGAGCTTCAACTCTCTATGGTTTAGAAGATGAAAGTGCTCATAGCTATCAAACGATGTTTGTATATAGTCTAGAAAAGCTAAACTAAAAAACATGCTTAAAAAGCATCAAACAATGTTTAATTGTATCAAATAAGAAAAAAAAAATTGCATTGTCTTTAGAATTTAAAAGATGAAAGTGCTCATAACCATCACCAAGGTGTGGTTAACTCGTTATCTCACCGTAGAATCAAAAGCCTCAAGTAATTAAACCAAGCAGTTGAATCATTATTCAACGGTGTTAATAAAACCTAATGTTTTTGGTATTGATTGTTGACGTAATTTTTGTATAAAGGATAAAGAGAGGTACAAGAAAGAAGATGCAACAATATAGAAAAATGTTGAAATATGTAAGCTCAGTGTTCTCTGTATTTTATAACATTAAGAAAAAAGGTTACCAGAAAACTCGTTAGAAATATTGTGCTTATCAAAAAAACTCATCATTAAGATTATGCTTACCGAAAAACTAGTTGTCGATGAATCTGGAAAACTCAATGATGAAGTGCCATCGATGAATCGCCAAAAAAAGTGGCCGAAAATAATTATCAAAAAAATCATTGTATTTTTTTTATGAAAGATCAAGAAGGAAACCATAAAAAAAACCTAGAATATGTGAAAATAGCCTTAGGTGCAGACAATCGCTTTTTATACCCTCGAAGAGTCGCATTTATTCTAGTAAAAAAATCGCAAACATAAAAGAATATCACACATTTAGATATGCGGTATTTGCATAGTTAGTAATATATTTGCATTTCTTCGTACAATTAGATATGTGATCTTATAAAATATGTGGTTTTACTGTGTTATTTGTGGAGTTACGATTAAAGGAGGTTCACATAAGTTATATTTGTGCACTTCATGAAGACCACAAAAAACAAGGTGTAAATATACGTTTAAGTAACAGTTAAAGAAAAGAGAAATATGGTTTGCATAGTATCCAACGACTTTTGTATAAAATATGTGATTTTACTAAGATATTTGCAAAGTTACGATCATAAAGAGGTCCATAAAACTTGTTTTTTCACGCTTTGTGAAGACCGCAAAAACTATATGCAAACAGATATTTAAGTGACAGTTAAAGAAAGGAAAAAAGAGGTTCACACGGTATCTTGTGACTGGTATAAAATATATGATTTTATTAAGGTATTTATGATTTTACGATTAATAGAGAAGATATAATAAATAACATAAGTTTTTGTGCGCTTCTCAAGGACTATAAAAAAAATATGTAAAACTCCTTCTAAGTTAGAGTTTGTGATACCCGACGAGCAAAGCGATATATCTTGTGAACTTCATGAGTTTTGCATATGTGAAAGGTAAAAAGATCCTAAAAATGTTGGCTATTTGCGATTTTAGTCATCGGGCGGATTTTGGTAAATTGTGATATTTTTAGCAAAACGTATCATTTATATTATTAGGTCATTTTCTATTTTATATTTATATTATTAGGTCATTTTCTATTTTATAAGGCACTAAACTTTGCATATGAGTGTCTAAGAACATCTTTGCTAACCAAAAATCCACTTTGAAGCTTGCAATAACTAATGTATGAAATATCATTTTCAAAATACTAAAGTAACAACTAAATAATAAGAAACTGATTAGACAAGTTGGATCCAGATCCACTTTACATTTGGATTCAAATTCGATTGCAGTTTCGTATTCCACTGCAGCTCTGAATTACCAAATTAACAAACAGAATCAGGTAATGGTTTGACAATATTTCAACACCTCATTTGGATCTGGATCTTTTTATATTTGGATTCTGAATCAGTTGTGATTTCATACTTGACTCCAAATCTGAACCCAACTCTAGTTGAACCATGCGGTTAGGCGGAGTTGTTAATAGCCACATCACTTCGGCATGTACACTCACTTGGTATAGACCCAAATCTGAGAACCCAAATGAGATACCGTTGGAGTTTGGATCTAACACTATACAAGTAATTTACAAGAATCGGATCTGATGAAACCTGATCCGCTTATAGTTGACAGAAAATTTCGATATGAGACACTCTGGCCAAACGGGGCCTTGCTAGGGTTTTTGAGGGGGATGTACCTACCTTATAATATAAGCGTAAAAAGAGAAACCCCTCTCCTTCTTCTTTGTAGCAGAGAGAGAGGCTTCTCGTCCAACAGCCATGGTGCACGTTAGCTTCTATAGGAATTGTAATCTCTCTCTCTCTCTCTCTCTCTCTCTCTCTCTCTCTCTCTCTCTCTCTCTCTCTCTCTATTTTGATATTCTCAAAGTTTAGGGTCTCTGTTTTACCTGGCATTTGGTTTTCCCCTTCATTTTTTCTGATGAAAAATTGTTGATGGATTTACCTCTAGGCAACCAATAGATCTTTTTGCTACCTTATGGTGAAATTGGCTTCATGGCTTTATTAATCTCTTTCAGAACCTTCTAATGTTTTTTTCGTTTTGATTTTATCTGATCAATGTGTGGAAACCCTAATTGGTGGTCTGAATAGATGGGAAGACGTTCAAGAAGCCCCGGCGTCCCTACGAGAAGGAGCGTCTCGATGCGGAGCTGAAGCTAGTTGGCGAATACGGGCTTCGGTGCAAGAGGGAGCTTTGGAGGGTTCAGTATGCTCTCAGCCGCATCAGGAATGCTGCCAGGGAGCTCCTCACTCTTGATGAGAAGAATGAGCGCCGGATCTTTGAGGGCGATGCCCTACTGCGGCGGATGAACCAGTACGGGCTTCTAGACGAGAGCCAGAACAAACTTGATTATGTCCTGGCCCTCACTGTTGAGAACTTCCTTGAGCGCCGCCTCCAGACGCTCGTGTTCAAGTCAGGGATGGCCAAGTCGATCCACCACGCGCGAGTGCTAATCAGACAGAGGCATATCAGGTAGAGAAAATCTTTATATTTGCTTGCCATTCGTGGTCATCTTGATTTATATATTTTGTTTACTGTGATTGAAGTGTGTTTGTAATGAGATAGCCTTGATGGGTACGGTGCATAGTCAATTGAAATGCATCGCTTTGCTTTTAGGTGAGCAGAGTATGTTATTCTAGCCTGGTTATTCATGTATCATTAACAATAATAGTTTGTGATATGTATAGGGATTTTTATTTTTTGTTGCATGTGGTGTAGATGATTAGTACTGCATTCTTTGAGAATTTTATAACATGAATAATGCAACATAAATTATGTGATATGTAGCATATTTGGCATATGAATAATGTTTCCATTGCAAGGATTCTTATGGAAACAATTGAAGGGATTGTTATTTATTATTCTTTCAAGAGGAAGGTCTCTCTTCTTTGTCACTAAAGTGATAGTGCTGAATGTGCTTGATCGTGTAAATATTCCAATTGGGTTGTATTTTTTTTCAATGGACTCTGTTGAAGCTGAAATTCTTGACTATTAAGGTCCTGAACTTGGATAGTGGCTGATCTTAGGTTTGTCTTAGAAATTCCAGGATTTTGAAATTCTGGCATATGTGGCTGTTAGTTGAAAGAATCTCGGCATTATAGCAAGGTCCAGATATTGGATCATTTCAATCACTGCAATTATGGGCTGGGTTTGTGTTCCGGATTGGGAGTCCAATATTCCATTTAATCTAAGACGACCCTAATTTGTTATTCAAACCCAAATGTTTCTTTAATTCATCTTGTTCATCTATGTGCATGTGTATAAGCAGCCGCACTGTTCTGGCAATGATTGGTATGGTCCCTGTTCTGAGAATGATTCTATGTAGAGCCATATCTATGTTTGAAACCCATAATGTTTTCATGTTCAATTTGTTTTAGCATGCATTTGGTGTATACCTTCTCTCAGACACAAAGTTGGTAGGTACCCGAATTCATATTCTCTTTAGGTACTTGGTATGTTGATCATCAATGTTCAAGAACTTGTTTACCTTAAATGAATTAGTCTAGTTCCTAACAGATGTAGATTGTGCTGGAAAAAAGTAGAATAATGTTCTGGCCTCCAAGCCCAAATTCATCTCTGTCCCAGGGACTTGAGAGCACACCTTTAAATGGAACATTCCTCTAAACCTGTGGTTGCTTTGAGTGCAACACATTTGAGAGATGGATGGTGGCTGGTGACCAACTCTGAGTTGTCTCATGCTTTAAGATGAATTCTTACACCATATCTATTCTAAATATAATGATATTATTGGTGGAGGTTTGACCTTTGGATTCCTACTAGCCTGAAGAATTCATTGGTCATGATGATTAGGAGACCATAATGATTGGTTAGTTACTGAGGTAGTTAGCTTTCACTGATGCAGAATATTCAGCATAACCTATCAAACTTTTTGTAATCTTTCTCCTTGTAAACATTGATATTTAGTGGAACTACTCTTATTTCTCCCACTTGTGATCTATGTCACACGGACTCTTCTAACAGGGCAACGCACCCATGTCACACCTGCACCCAGGCGGGTGCGACACTTGGACACAACTTCCTTTGTGTTAGGTGAAGTCAACCACATTGAGGTCCTACGGTTGCTTTGAGTGCAACACATTTGAGAGATGGATGGTGGCTGGTGACCAACTCTGAGTGGTCTCATGGTGTAAGATTAATTCTTACACCATATCTATTCTAAAAATAATGATATTATTGGTGGAGGTTTGACCTTTTGATTCCTACTGGCCTGAAGAATTTGTTGGTCAGGATGATTAGGAGACCATAATGATTGGTTAGTTACTTAGGTAGTTAGCTTTCACTGATGCAGAATATCCAGCATAACCTATCAAACTTTTTGTAATCTTTCTCCTTGTAAACATTGATATTTAGTGGAACTACTCTTATTTCTCTCACTTGTAATTTGTGTCACACAGACTCTTCTAACAGGGCACTGCACCTGCGTCGCACCTGCACCCAGGCGGGTGCGACACTTGGACACAACTTCCTTTGTGTTAGGTGAAGTCAACCACATTGAGGTCCATTTCTATCCAAAAGTAGATTCAGTTAACCCTAATCAAGTCCATTGTTATCTATATTATATATATAAATACATAAATGCACACAAATACACATAGTGTTAACTTAAAACTGTTAATATATATATATATATATATATATATATATATATATATATATCCTCCCCGCACCCCCGCACCCAAGTTTTTTTAAAGTGCCGCATCTGCATCCGCATCCGCACCCGCACCCGCACCTATGTGACATAGCTTGTAATCTTAGGCCACGTTTGGCACCCCTTCTTAAGCCCTGGAAGGCCTTTCATGCATGGGTCCCACTATATTCTAGATGGGAAGGTGTTTGGATGGTTAACTTTAAGGCTCCTTCCCATGTGGAGACCCATGATTAAACCATTAAAATAGGATGGAGGAAAAAGCTCCTTCTCATGGGAAGGAGTTGTTCTTCATGGATGGGAAGGAGCATGAAGGAGCGAGAGATGTCGCTTAGGGTTTTCTCTCTCTCTCTCTCTCTCTGCCCCAGACCTACCATCGTCTTGCCTTCTCTTCAACATCTTCCTTTAATTGTTTGAGCTCATACCAACTCTACGATCACGCCCTAAATTTCGCATTTTATAACTGAATGATTTGCGGCCAGTCTTGAGCCCAACGATCATGAGTCTCCCTTCCTCCTCAAAGATGCATGTAGATGTTCATGCTTTCGAGAAGAGTAGGAAGATCTATGGTCTTGAAAGGTTTGTTGTTCACAGTTATCTGTTGTTGTTCACAGTTTCGAGAAGAGTAGGAGGATCTTTCTCTTTCTTTCTTTGTTGTTCACAGTTATCTGTTGCATTGTACATAAAGTTTTGGTCTTGAAAGGGTTTTTTCTGATATTGGATAGATCCGTGCTTTAGAAGGCCTTCTTAACTAATGCGCCAAACATACCATTCATGTTTAAAAGTCCTTTCAAGTTACAGTTTTCAAAGAACTTCTTTATCCTACATATGAACTTCTAAACTGTGTCATCCCCAAAACTGACTTCTATCGAAGTTCATCCACAATATGGGGTGCCAAACGGGACCTTGATTTAGAACGAATATAACTTTTTTTTTATGGTCCTAGGGAAAAACCCTTCCATCACTGACCGCACATCGACTAGCCTCTGGTTGGTAAAGCCCTTGAGTTCCCCCCTGCCCACCGGGGCATACACCCAGCTTCAACCTTGCAGCAAGGGATGCCACCTGTGGGTTGTGATTGTTAAAATGTAAAATTGTACATATATATATATAATAATATTATATTATTATATATATATATAAATACAATTTTCATTTCTTTCTTTTCTGTAATTTTTTTTCTTTATTTTTATTTTTTGTCTTTATGTCATCTAGTTCAGTTTGAACTAGAATGACAGTTGTTAGTCAAGTCCTGTCCAGACTTGACTAGCAATAGAGTTGTTGGACTGTGTCCAACAACTCTATTGAGTCTTCTTTCAGTTGTGTATATAAAGGGGTGCAACCCCTCTTGTATTTCATTTCAATGTTTCTTAAGCAATTGGTTTTTCATATCAATAAAGAATACATTTTTATTTTTATTTTGTTTCCAATTATAACCTTTTTAAGGGTTATGCTTTAGTGTCATTCTTGACACTTGCCCTTGTGAATCTAAGCTCGTGTTTCGAAGATCCCCATTTCATTTCATGGTATCAGAGCCGTAGAAGTACTAAATCTTGAGGAAAAGCTGCCTCGGTTTCCTTGCCCATTTGCAAAAGTGTTTACCACTTGAAGAGAAGTGTTTTATCACTTCATTGGGGAAGATTTCACATCTTGTTGTATTGTTTTTTTCTTCTTTCTTTTTCATTTTCCTTCTTGTTTCTCTTCTATCCCTATTCTTTTTCTCCTTGTAATTGATGGATGACAATGATAAAGTCACCATCATGCCTATCAAACTAAGTGATACGAACTATGTAACATGGGCTTCAATCATGAAGCACCATATATGGGGAGAAGGCCTATGGGGGATTGTAGATGGTTCCGATTCGGAACCTAAGCTATCTCTTACTAAAAAGGAGGGAGATAAAGAGGTCCCTCTATCGAAAGAAGAGAAAATCAAGGCTATTGCCTCATACGAGAAGAAATGGAAAGAATGGAGAATATCTCATGCGAAGATAATGTCATGACTTATCAATAGCGTTGACATTAAAAAATGCTCAAGTCTTGCCAAATTTGACCATGCCGATAAGGCATGAGAATACCTTAAGAATATGTATTCCCTTAAAGATATTGCACACGTGTGCAACCTCCAAGAAAAAGTTCGAATGATGACACAAGGAGACAAAACTATTCGTGAATATTACAATGGGTTGTCCGAACTTTGGGAAGAACTTTCCCTTTTAGAACCAAAGTGGCATTGTGTCGAAGACATCGAGCTTCGTCAGAAACAACTCGATGCTGAACATTTTTACCAGTTTATCACTGGATTAAGGCCGGAATTTGAAACCACTAAATCGGCCCTACTTCACCGGAAAAAAAATCCTTCTATTGTTGAAACTATTGAAGAGTTAACAATGGAAGAAAATCGTCTCCGGAAAGGTTCTTTAAAAATTAAAGATGATTCCGTTTTAGCCGTGTCTAGACCAGGGAATCATATAGACTTCCTCACTTTAACCGACAAAATGGTGACTATGATAAGAAGAAAGTTATTTGTCATCATTGTCATGAATTAGGACACTACAGGCCACAATGTCCCAAACTTAAGGAGCTGAGAGAAAAAAGAGCTGCAATTGCTGGATCGAAGCCTAAAGATCAGGATGCACCAGTTTCCCTGGCCCAACTGAGATTCTTCAGCCTCTCATCGAATGTGCCTCTTCCTCATTTGAAGCTTCAACCGACGCAGCAACCTCATCTTTTTATGATCTAGGTAAAATTTCTTGGCTTCTTGACTCTGGTGCATCTTTTCATATGACCTCAAATAATCAAAGTCTATCCAAATGTGTTAAAAATAAAACAAGTGTGTCAAAGGTCTTTATTGTTGATGGGACTTCTCTTGAAATAGAAGGAATAGGAAATTTTGAAAAAAATTATAAAACAAAGAAATTTTTTATTCCAGAAATTAGACATGTTCCCAAATTAAATTTAAATCTTTTATCTGTATCTCAAATTTTTTATTATGGGTGTAATATTTCTTTTTCTTCTCATGGTTGTTGGGTACAGGATCGCCAGTCAGTCAAGCTGATTGGGGATGGCCATAGAGAAGATGACTCTATTACATGGATTTTTTGGAAATGCCGAAGAAAGCGTTTTGTTATAATATTCAAAAAATAGAGTTGGAACTGTGGCATAAGAGACTTGGTCACCCACATATAGCCAAAATCCAACATTTTTCAAATCTAAGGAAATTTTGTAACTCTGAATCATTTGATTGTAAAGATTGTATTCTCGGCAAAATGAAAAGATTACCATTTCAGAACAGAACCTTTTTCTCTTTAAGACCACTTGAATTAATACACTCAGATGTTTGGGGTCCTGCACCATTAATTTCTAAAGGAGGATTTGTTTACTATGTTATTTTTGTCGATGATTTCTCCCGACATACGTGGATGTACTTTCTCAAACATAAGTCTGAAGTATTTTCATACTTTCAAACTTTTGATAATATGGTTAAAAACAAGTTTCAAAATGATATTACTATTTTTCGCACAGATTCAGGGGGAGAGTTTTCATCCACAGATTTTCAAAATTATCTTAAATTGCATGGCATCACACATCAAAGATCTTGTTCTTATACACCTCAACAAAATGGACTGGCAGAACGAAAACATCGTCATATTATAGAAACCACTAGGACTTTATTAATAGCAAATCAAGTCCTGAAAGACTTTTGGGCAGAAGCTGACTTAACTGCCACCTATCTCATTAATAGGATGTCATCTTCTTCGTTACAAAATATCACTCCCATTGAAAAACTTATGAACATTTCTCCAGACTACTCTAGACTAAGAATATTTGGGTGCAAATGTTTCATATTTACTGACAAAAATGATAAATTTTTCCCTCGTGTGATTCCCTGTGCCTTTTTAGGATATGCTGAAAACCAGAAATGTTATAGATGTTTTGACTTCAAAAATAATAAACTATATGTGTCTAGAAATGTTTCCTTTCTTGAAAAGGAGAACTTCTTTGATTTTAGAAAATTAAAAGACGTCACTGAGTACTCTTTTTTGTTAGATCTAACATCAACATCTGATGAATATGACCTTGACTGTATCTTTGATGATCAAAGAATTATTGATCTTAATGTTGAAAATGAAGAAGTTCATAGAGATACTAGTATTCAATATTCCAGGCGACAAGAGTCTAATCCTCCATGTGCACTTGAAAAATATTCTAACATTCCAACTAGACAATCATCCCGAGTCTCAAGGCCTCCAGGAAAGTTTGTATCATACGAGTCTTTCTCACCCACATATAGGGCAGTTATTGCATTAATTCACTTATATGAAGAATCATCCACATATTTTCAAGCAAAAAATGATATCAAATGGATAGAAGCCATGAAAGCTGAATTAGATGCACTTGAAAAGGCTTCTACATGGAATATTCAAGACCTTCCTCTAGGAAAGAAAACTATAGGATGTCGATGGGTTTATAAAATTAAAACCAAGAGTGATGGTACTCTTGAAAGATATAAAGCCCGTTTAGTAGCCAAAGGTTATGCCCAAGAATATGGGATTGATTATGAAGAAACCTTTGCTCCGGTGGCTCGTATGACAACTGTCTGAACCTTAATTGCCATAGCTTTTATCAAAAAATGGTCTATTTTTCAAATAGATGTCAAAAATGTTTTTTTAAATAGAAAGCTAGTTGAAGAAGTATACATGAAACCCCCTCCTGGTCTAAGTATTCCTAAGGGTAAAGTCCTTCGCTTAGAAAAATCTCTTTATGGACTTAAACAAGCACCAAAAGCTTGGTATGATAGGTTTAGTCGTGTTATGATTGATATTGGTTTTCAATTATGTTTAACTGACACTGCTTTGTTTATTAAAAATTCTGATGCAAGGATCATTGTGCTTCTTCTCTATGTGGATGATATGATCATCACCGGAAGCGATAAACAGGGAGTTGAAACAATCAAAACACTTCTTAAATCTCATTTTGAAATGACTGATTTGGGCTTGTTGAGATATTTTTTAGGCATTGAAGTTGCTTATTCTCCTAGAGGATATTTATTATCTCAGACTAAATTTGCTTTTGATATTGTTTTTAGGTCTAGTATTACTGATAATAAGAAAGTTGACACTCCAGAAGTTGTTAATGTTAAAATGAAGATTGATGATGGAGAACTTCTTGCAGACCCTACTCCTTACAGACAGCTTGTTGGGGCACTTTCTTATCTATTCATTACCAGACCAGATATAGCACATGTTGTTCACACAGCAAGTCAATTTCAACATGCTCCTACTTCTGTTCATATGGGAGCATTCATGCGTATTATCAGATACATCAAGTCCTTTCTTTCACGGGGACTTTTCTTATCTTCCTTCTCTTCTCTTGATTTAATTGCATATACTGATGCTGATTGGGGAGGTGATTCCAATAACAGACACTCAACCACTGACTTTTGTATCTTTTTAGGAGAATCATTGATCTCGTGGAGGTGTAAAAAGCAGCAGAAGGTATCTCTCTCATCCACCGAAGCTGAATACAGAGCCATGACAACCACAACCATGGAAGTAGTTTGGCTCCGACGACTGTTTGCTGACATGGGAGCTGAAGCAACAAAGGCTTCACAAATGTGTTGTGACAACAAAAGTGCGATCTACACTGTCAGTAACAGAACATTCCACGAACGCACCAAACACATCGAAATGGATTGTCACTACGTCAAAGAGGAATATCTACATAGGATAATTGATCTGCCATATGTCACTTCAAAATATCAGTTAGCAGACTTCTTTACAAAGCCTCTCGCTGCTCCTCGATTTCACTTTCTCTTAGACAAACTTTTGCTCAGTGTACCGTAAGTTTGAGGGGGAGTGTTAAAATGTAAAACTGTACATATATATATATACATATACATATATATATACATATATACATGTATATATATAAATACATTTTTCATTTCTTTCTTTTCTGTAATTTTTTTCCTTTATTTTTATTTTTTGTCTTTATGTCATCTAGTTCAGTTTGAACTAGAATGACGGTTGCTAGTCAAGTCCTGTCCAGACTTGACTAGCAATAGAGCTGTTGGACACACAGTCCAACAGCTCTATTGAGTCCTCTTTCATCTGTGTATATAAAGGGGTGCAGCCCCTCTTTTATTTCATTCCAATGCTTCTTAAGCAATTGGTTTTTCATATCAATAAAGAATACATTTTTATTTTTATTTTGTTTTCAGTTATACCCTTTTTAACGGTTATGCTTTAGTGTCATTCTTGACACTTGCCCTTGTGAATCTAAGCTCGTGTTTCGAAGATCCCCATTTCATTTCAGTGATGTCCCGTTAACTTGGTGGCATTCACAAGTGGCCTCTACCAGATGTGCAGATATAACATTTAGCCATTGTTGAAGTTATAAATAGAGATTTGTCTCATCCTATGCTCTACCATCTACATCATTCATGTGCCTGAACTTAGCTGGTTTCTAGTGTTATGGAATGGATAGTATCCTAGAAGGAGAACATTGTATGACTGTAATTTAGCGCTTAACTTATTCATTGTCCTGTTTGGCAGGGTTGGTAGGCAAGTGGTGAACATTCCATCTTTTCTAGTGCGTGTGGATTCACAGAAACACATAGACTTCTCGCTGACAAGCCCACTAGGTGGAGGACGCCCTGGCCGTGTCAAGCGAAAGAATCTCAAGGCTGCATCCAAGAAGGCTGCTGGTGGGGATGGAGACGAAGAGGATGAGGATTGAGTTGTGGTTGAGAGTATCTTTTTTTTTTCTTTTTTCTCCTGCTTATCATAGTAGCCTTTGTTAGCATGAACTGAAGCTCCTTTGCCCATGTTTTCCCCTATCTATGCTTTCTGCCTGTTTGGTTATACTGCGAGGACCTTTTTTTGAGTTTTTTTCCTTCCTTTTATATCTTTTTTTACTGCCATATGATATACTGGATTTTCATGGTAGTGAATTTGAACTTGAAGCTTTGATACTTGGTGTTGATTGTTCTCTATCGCTGACAGCTGAGGTTAAGTTATGATTGGGTTCACTGGTGAATATTAGTTCTGTAGAACTCTATCATCATAAGACAGGCAAATGGTGTGAAAGAAAAATGAATAGCAATAGTAGCAGGTGCCGTTTCCAATTATGTTCCTGAATTTTAAAAATTTGAATTGATGTAAACCATGAATGTCTTGAAGGCCATACATGACATGAAAATGACCATTGAGTCTGTGCGTTACTGAAACAGACTGCGTCCAATTGGATTGAGCTCTTCGATTGACTTGAGTGTACCAATTTTGGAGCATTTCAGGGCTTGGTTTGACATGAAGTGGTGCAGGGTTGTCCCAAGTGATAACTTGGGAGCTTCGTCACCTCGATCTTGAGCCGGTTTCGATGAGTTTTGATGGTTTTCTATATCAATGCAATTGGTCATTCAAAATTTGGGCCGTTTTGACTTTATCTCCATTGCTAAGCTATTCAAGTTTGTATCATTTTTGTTTTCAGCCAGACAAATATCATTTTTTTGTTGTGTTACACCATTGTCTTCTGGAATGGACAGAGAATCGAGACGAATCAGCCACGTTTTATCCAGCATACGACACGTGTCAATAAAATATTAAACAATTTTAAAAACTAAAAATGTTTTAAACCTTTTTTTTTGAAGAATATTAAAAAATAAGCTGAATCAGGTTTCTGCGAATTGATTTTTGTCCGGTATGATATGAATCGGCCTGAATCAGTGGATTATCCACGATACTGACAGCAATGGGCTATACACAAATATCAGTAATCTAGGGAAAATAGTAACTTTAACATTTTCAAATATTAAAGTTTTATAAGGTTGTTTTATAGAGATATTAATATGTTTATTTTGTTTTTATGTTTTATATATTTGCTACATTTTTGAAATATTCTGTCAATGTTTATCACGAGTTAGCCCAAAAGTTATTCAAAGTTGTGAATTGTTATCTTGTCTAGAAATTCCTTATTCCAAGATTTGTGATATTCCAAGTCGTCATTGAATTTGATTGCTTGTGGTTCCTTGCAAATCTGACTACAAAAACGTGCAATAATGCTAGTTGTTTGACACAGTGACCTGATGACTTTTTTTTTTAAATGTATAACCGCACATGGGCACGAAGACCTGGTCATGCTGGCTCAGCCTGCCATACCTGGCAGCGTAAAACTTTGAGGCTAAAGGCCCCACCCCCCTACGCCAACCACCCCTTGGGGCCAGTGACCTGATGACTTGGGGCAAGCTTCAATGTTCAAGCTGTCTGTAGATCTTTGTTGGGTTTTTCTAATCCTCTTTCGGTATGTTAGCGGAATATGGGCTGTTTGAATGCATCCACTTTGTTCAAATGACAAAACATGTTGGGGTATTGCATTTAAAGCATAGAAAATGATTGCATTATAAATTATGTGTTTTTTGAAATGTCTTATAATTTTCTAAATCCACTATATGTGTAAATTCATAAATTTTTTGCTTTAAAATAACCTTTCGCACAAGCAAATTTTTTCAAGATATGTGAACTTTTCAGATATGAAAATATGCAATTTTTTTCTTAAATATGTAAATTTCTTTCTAAATATGTGAATTTTTTTTAAATATGTAATTTTTCTTTCAAATATGAGAATATAAAAAATTTCTAATAAATATGTGAATTTTTACATAAATATGCAAAATTTTCTCTTAAATATGTGATTTGTTTTAGAATATGTGAATGTGTCTTCTTACCTATTTTTTTTTTTACGGAGGCACATGTGTGAAGACATTCACAACAACTGTATGAGTATTTAGTAAAAAGGAGGTTCACTCATTTTGAGGATATTCACAAGTGATCATATATATATATATATATATAGTGAGTGGTACCTCCACTCACTTGGAGAGATGCCAGTGGACTCGTACGCGCTAAAAGTCAAAAGGCTTTTAGCGACACTTTTGTAAATACCAAACATGAGGCTCTTTACTTGACACTCGCAAATAAAGTCTGACATTTACAATGCAAAGGTTTCCAAAATATGTAAGCCACCTTTTCCTAAAATTGCATAAGAGGTATTCGCAACTCATGGTTGAGAATGTCTCCAAAATATGCAAGCCTCCTTTTAATAAAATCGCATAAGAGGCACAAGCAAGAGGGCATTCATAGGTACGTGTTTATATATCTTATTTTGTTGTGTTTTTAAGATGAATATCTCATATTTATGAGAAAATCCCCATATTTGCATATTTTGGAAGAAGTTTGCATATATGAAAGAAATTTACTTGTGTGAAGGGTAAAAATATCCTTTTAAAGACAGAAATTTGTGAATTTGAACATTAGGTGAACTTCAAAAATTGGTCATTTTGGAAAAACATATCATTTTTTGTCACTGGGTAGAGTCATTTTCAGTTTAGAGTAAAGGGGATGGTCCCCTTCTCTTGCATTTCAAGTTTTTCCACTTCTTTGGACAAGTGGGTACAAAATTTTGAAGTATATAGGGATGGTCCAAGTGACTGACCATATGGGCGGACATAGGGCCAGGCGGTTTGTCGGGTTTCGAGTACCTAGCCCAAATCGGGTCGAGCTTAGGCTTGGGTCCTGACCCAGGCCCTTAAAATCCAAGATTAAAAAAAAAAACTCAAATATTTTAAAAACTTTAAAGTAAAAAATAACAGTAAAAATTATTTTATATCCTTTAATCGCCCATGCAGCCAACCCGATTTCAAATTTTGAAAAAAAGAAAACCGATAGGCATGAGTTGTGTAAGAGGTGTGACTAGGGCTGGAAAACAAGTAGCTTGTGGTTAGGCTTGGTTCAACTCACCATGAACTTGTTCTTGTTTGGTTCATGTAGCAGACTAGCCAAGCCTAGAGCCGAGCAGCTCGTTAACCAAGAACTAGTTGTGCCAGACTCGATTCAAGCTTGTGTAAGCTCGTTAGAACATATTATATAAATCTAAGTGCAATATTTATATCAGTAAATTGTCTTGTACAGTTTGTTTGAGTATATAGCATTTTTAGGAGAGAGGTCTCATGTTCAAATTCTGTTGCGGGGCAATAAATTGTCTTGTACAGTTTTACATTTTTGTTTTGTACGAGCCAGCTCGTAGCTCAGCTCATTTGACTCATGATAAAGGTTGGCTCATCTAAGTAATTAACACAAGTCGGACCCGAGCTGACTTACATGGTAAACAAGTCGAGCCCAAACATGCTAGGTTCGGCTCGTTCAGCTCGTTTACCAGCCCCAGTGTGACAGGATGATAGCCTCCCTCTCTCTCTCCTTTATTCAATACTCTCTGGCAGTTCTCTCTTTCTTTGGCCGGAAAGGGGTCAGCCCCCTTCCGGCAATCACATGACGGGCTGTGGGCAGGTCATGGACACTCTCAAAGAAGCCTGACCCGATAGGTGTCAGGTCGGGCTCTCGGCGACTACTCAAAGTAATCGGGCCCAGCCCGATGTCCACCCCTAACTGACCATTACATTATTGTCCGGTAACAGGTTTCCCATTACAATGGGACTTGCGGCAAACAAAAATTCACAGAATTGCTACATCATGGTTTCTCCATCCAACCCTTCTCTACCCGATTACCCGTACCAGTCCACATTGAAATGAATGTTGGAAATTTTGTCTACATCAAACTGACCCAGACAAATTTCCAACTGTGAAAAACTCAAATTCTTGGGGTTCATAACTGGATAAACTCTTGCACCCCAGCAGTATGTCGACGAGATTCTGGCAACAAGACTGCTGAAAAACCCAAATTCAAAGCATGAAAGAAATCTGGAAACGTGCTTGGACTGGTTGTAGGTATTGAATCTGCAGCCCAAGTATGGTCAACGCTCGAAGAAGCATTCACATTAGACTCAAGAAAGAGAGTGCCATCTCTTGCAGATGATTATCAAAAGAAATTTGTCTGTCCTATTATCTTTGCAATTTTAAAAATGTTTGGTGATGAATTGACAGCAATGGAGAAACCGATCAATGGTCGTACCAAGGTTTTTATGTTGTCCAATGGACTTGGACCTCGATACGAGTCCTTTGTGGCAACAATGTTAAAACCTCCTACTATGATGTTTAAAGAGATTGTCCCTTTGCTTCAATCACAATGTCGCCTTCTTTGGTCAGCGTCAAGGGAGAGGACCAAATTTTACATCAAGAGGGAGAGGATTCTCCCAACCGTCACGCAATAGATCGGGCCCCAACAATGATGAAGGTTCAAATGTAGGAGATGAAAAAATAACAATCAGCCGCAACAAGGAGACCATGATCAAAATCATGACAGATCTAAGATCCGGGTGTGCAACTAAAAGAGTTGAGGAGAGTGAAGTGATTAATGGCCTGCTTCAAGCGAGTTTCTCGGACCTCTTCAGTGTTTTGCTGCAGAGGTAGGGGCTGGGAATTTAACCTCCATTAGTTAGCCGTTATCCAGCTCTAACTGGTCTATTGAATTCCCAAACATGTTGGGAATCCAATGTGTAATGAGCCCTACGAATGGTGCATATCTCAATGGCCTACTAAGTGACTCATTGGACTTCATGTGAGACCCATTTGACCACACTAGATCTATAATAGGATTCAACATCTCTCACTTGGTCATATGGGACGAATACCTACATTGTATCATAACCAGTGCTTGCACTCATGACATTATGAGGTTTTACATGCGCTAGTTGGATTTATCCTTCATAATATATTCCTATCATGAGGTTATTTACAAACTAGGTTGTTTTTCATTATATCATACAATTTTATCATAACCTTTAATCATTTTATTTCAAGTATTCATTGTTTACTGCATACTAAATCATGCAGTCAAAAACTCAATAATAAATACATCATAATGTTGAGGTTTTTGTGACTCTTCCATGATCATACCATTGGCAAGCACACTAGCGTAGTACTATGAAATTTATTACACTACAACAAAGCAGTAGATTAGCGACGACCACATTCCGTCGCTAATCCGTCGCTAACATGGTTAGCGACGGATTAGCGACAACGAGGCGACAGTATGCTTACGTTGCGAATATTTCGACGCTAACTGGCGACGGAATTATTCCGTCGCCAGGTCCGTCGCTAATTGCGACGGAATAACGAGCGCTATATTCCGTCGCCAATCCGCCGTTACTAAACGGCGACCACGGCTTGGCGACGGATTTAATTCCGTCGCTATGCCGTCGCTAGATTAATATGAATAGCGACGGATGGTTCCGTCGCTATGCCGTCGCTAGATTAATATGAATAGCGACGGAATCATCCGTCGCTAATCCGTCGCAAACACGAAAAAAAATCAAAAAAAAATTATTTAAAAATTAATTACCGAGAACTGTACAATTTCTATTTCTTGTACAATTTATATTTCCTGTAAATAAAAAACAAACCACACAAAAAAATTCATATAACAAGTATCTACAATAATTAATCGTTCCACCTTAAAATTAAGAAGTTTAATTATTTACAATTCAACAATTACATTTAGGAAAAATAAAAAAAATAGAACTTCTTCAACACAGTCCTCTAATCATCGCCAAGATTTTGTGCATCTTCTTGTTCATTGTCTTTATCTGTCCCTTCAGCTCCACTACCCTGATTATCGCTAGCAGCCTACACAAGAAAAGAACAGTCAGTATTGATAAACAAAATATAATGAAATAAATTACACACTATATGTGATTCTATCATGTGCTCATGTGTGATCTAAGGCAATAAAAAAACTCTATATGTGATTCTATCATGCTCATATGTGTGCTAAGGCAGTCAAAAAATTGAATATGTGATTATAGCATGTTCATATGTGTTCTAAGGCATCTAAAAAAACTCTATATGTGATTCTACCATGCTCAGATGTGCTTTAAGGCAGGCAAAAAACTATATATGTGATTCGATCATGCTCGTATGTGTGCTAAGGCAGTAAAAAAATTGAATATGTGAATATAGCATGCTCATATGTGCTCTAAGGCAGGCAAAGCCAAAAATTTTATATGTGATTCTATCATAAATGATATATAACATGTTCATATGTGTTCTAAGGCAGTTAAAAAACTCTATATGTTATTATAGCATGCTCATATGTGTGCAAAGGCAGTCAAAAAACTGAATATGTGATTATAATATGCTCATATGTGTTCTTAGGCAGTCAAAAAACTGAATATGTGATTATAGCATGCTCATATGTGTTCTAATGCAATCAAAAAAACTTTATATGTGATTCTATCATGCTCATATGTGCTCTAAGGCAAACAAAAAGTTATATATATATATATATATGTGATTCTATCATGCTCATATGTGTGCTAAGGCAGTCAAAAAATTGAATATGTAATTATAGCATGTTCATATGTGTTCTAAGGCATATAAAAAAACTCTATATGTGATTCTACCATGCTCAGATATGCTTTAAGGCAGGCAAAAAACTATATATGTGATTCGATCATGCTCGTATGTGTGCTAAGGCAGTAAAAAAATTGAATATGTGAATATAGCATGCTCATATGTGCTCTAAGGCAGGCAAAGCAACTTTATATGTGATTCTATCATGCTCATATGTGTGCTAAGGCAGTAAAAAAATTGAATATGTGATTATAGCATGTTCATATGTGTTCTAAGGCATCTAGAAAAACTCTATATGTGATTCTACCATGCTCAGATGTGCTTTAAGACAGTCAAAAAAACTATATATGTGATTATACCTGAGAGGGACCTGGAATCGAAGATCCCCTATCCTGAACAGCGGCCTTGATCTCATTTCGGATAAAGGGGGCGACGGTGTATTGGAAGTAGTTATTCAGTGATTCATTAATGATCTCGCGTACATCATCACCAGAAAGAATAGTCGGCTGCTTGGAGCTTATGTCGGCACAAGAAGTCGGTGAGTCGTAACTGGAAGAACCAATAACTGGTGAAGTGTTCATATTACTCCCAAACCCGAACACGCGACCTTTTTTGGGTTCATCTGCTGCAGTCACCCATGCTGTAAGATCAAATGATGGATGCTGAGTAGCGTCTTCGCGATATCGCTCTACCATCTGTTGCTCATATGCCTCCTACAAAATAATGTTTAAAGTATTCATTAATAATTAATGATAACATTATGATAACTTGCATATATATTGCAATGATTATTAATAGAATTAATACATACCGTTGTCGTTCTCGCCTTCTCTGATACGAAGACTCCCGTGGTCTTCCGTTTATGTGTTTCTACAAACAGATCCTTATATGGTACACTGCCTCCTTTTTCTGCTTCCTGCGAAGTTAAATGACAAAAGATTTAGTACACAAGTTTGCAACAATACTTATAAAATTAATATTATATATTGATGAGTTACCATTTTCTTTAGGTGGCTCCCAAATGTCTTAGATCCATCTGTGTGTAGATGGGCTTCGAGCATCTTCGATCGATTTTGTGAAGCCTTCGCAGAGCGATTTTTAAATGCATCTCCCGCCCACTTATCGCACATTTCATCCCAGTAATCTCTCCTGATAGTAATAGGACCATGGCCCTTCCACAGTAATGGATCATCTACTACGCCAGATGCTTTTTTTGCTGCAGTCTTCATAGTGTGCAGCATGTCTGCAAATCGATTGGCAGCCACCTTCTGCCACACCTTCCTTGCATCATTTTCTTCCACCGTAGTTGCAAAGCGATTCGAAGCCTACAAATATTTTCAGAAAGTTAGTAGACATTGCTTAAATAAATTAAATATGAAACACATTAACTATGAGGAACAACTGTATACCATGAATGAGGACCACAATCTGTCTAACACTTCCTTTGGGTACTCTTTCCATTAAGCAACTGGTCCTGGTAGATGTTGAAGAAGTGAATTCCTAATCTCTCGTACTACTTCTTGTGGCTCAAACCTCGTGCTGCACATGAATTGTTACACAATAAATATCAATATAAAATATTTAAAAGATATACAATAATTGAAAACAAAATACTTACGGTCAATTATCGATATACACTATTCGAATGAGTCTTCTTGTGCCAGCCTGAGAAGACCCTGTTTCCTGTGTTGGCTGTTGACTTGTGCGATCAACTGGTGTAGGTGGGTCGTGTACAGACGCAACATCAACTGTAAAAAAATACATTAGAAATTCTCAGAATGTGCATTTGAACTAATCAAGCATCTAATTAGTTATATGATATACCTATCACAGGAGCCCGTGAAGATGAAGGTTGAACCTGGCTACTACTGGATGAGCGACCACTATAACCTCCACAAACCATATTCTAACAAATAACATATGTCATACAATACATTCAAATAATTCACATCAAGTATTACAATGCATTCAAGACATTCACATCAAGCATTGCAATGCATTCAAATAATTCAAATCATTAACATCAAGTATTGCACTAATTCAAATCATTCGTTAATTGCATAAATTATAATACATTCAGATAATTGAAATCATTCACATCAAGTATTACAATGCATTCGAGTCATTCACATCAAGCATTGCAATGCATTCAAATAATTCAAATCATTGACATCAAGTATTGCACTAATTCAAATCATTCGTTAATTGCATAAATTATAATACATTCAGATAATTGAAATCATTCACATCAAGTATTACAATGCATTCGAGTCATTCACATCAAGCATTGCAATGCATTCAAATAATTCAAATCATTGACATCAAGTATTGCACTAATTCAAATCATTCGTTAATTGCATAAATTATAATACATTCAGATAATTGAAATCATTCACATCAAGTATTATAATGCATTCGAATCATTCGTATCAAGTATTACAATACATTCAAATAAAATTTTTAATCATTCACACCAAGTATTGCAATACAACTCACATCAAGTATTACAATGCATTTAAATAGAGGTTTGTAGTATAAGATTTTGCTCACTAGCTTGAGAATTCTTCCTCGTCACTAGTTTGACTTTCTTCTTCTTCTTCTTCTTCTTCTTCTTCTTCTTCTTCATTGTTTGCCCATCCACTTGGTACATCATTTGGATCACATTCCTCTATGAATGTTTCATCAGCCAATGGAGATATGACATGCATATCATGCGCAACATCGTGACCATAAGCGAAGTCACAGACATCATCTGATTGATAGTAATCACTGTCTTCAGCTAACTCATCTTCCTGTAACTGATCATACTCGGGGTATAGTTTGGATTTCACCTTGCAAACTGCCCACCATTCATTTCTATCTGACTTTTTTATACTCGGATATGAAGTATAATAAACTTGTTGAGCTTGCGAGGCTAATATGAATGGTTCATATGTTCCAAACTTGGATTTATGATTCACCTCCACAATGCCTGAAGCTTTGTCGAGTCTTGTTGCAGTTGGATCAAAGCAATGACACTTGAATATCGTAACCCTGTTATTCATGCCTAAGTAAGTCAACTCCATTATTTCCTCTATAACACCGTAGTAATCATGTTCATTTTCACCGTAGTTGCTACCCTTGACACACACGCCACTATTTATCGTTGATTTGTTTATACCGTAATCTTTTGTATGGAATCGATAACCATTTACGATATACCCGTTGTAGCATTGCACAACTTTGGTCGGACCATTTTCTAAATCACATATTCCTTGATCTTTAACATCACCATTGCGAACCTACGCACAAACATAAACAATGATTGTGATCACGATCAATTAAGTAACTTAGTGTTGTTTATAAGTACAAAATTTATGTTAGCTTCTTTACCAACTGTTTCAACCACTCCACAAACTTAGTTTCACGTTCTTTTTGTACTTCTGCATCAGTGAGATGTGAAACTTCGTTTCGCAACTCCAGATCAAATCGTCTGCAAATCACGAATACTTATATTACCGAGTCATGTATCTACATATAGAACATAAAAGAATTTATAATTGAGTTGCATATACATATACTTACTCGATGTATGGGTCGATCGCTGAGCAATTAAAAAGAATATAGATGTGTGCTGCATCTTGCTCTAGATCTGTCAATAGCCTTGATCGGCAACTACCAAATGCATGCCCAAGTGGTTGAAATATCGACAGCTTGTCAGCTACAGTTACTTGTTCTCCATCATCGTTACGGGGCGGGCATGTGTAACGTGTTGGACCTTCCGTTTCAGTTGTGCCTGCTGTAAATGCATTCTTTTGACGTCGGAACGGATGATCGCTGGGTAGAAATCGACGATGGCAATCAAACCAGCAAGGCTTCCTTCCATGCCTCAATCTAAAAGCTTTGGAATCCTCCATGCAGTACGGACAAGCCAACCTTCCATGTGTGCTCCAACCAGATAACATACCATATGCAGGGAAGTCACTGATTGTCCATAGAACAGCGGCCTTTATGTTGAAATTTTGTTTTTTTTGGGCATCATACGTGGTAACACCGTCATCCCACAGTACTTTTAATTCATCAATCAATGGCCTTAGATATACATCAAGATTTTGGCCAGGTGAGGTCGGACCAGGGATCAACAGAGACAAGAAAAGATTTGGACGTTTCATACACAAGCTTGGTGGAAGGTTGTATAGAGTTACAAATACTGGCCAGCATGAGTATGGAGTTGATCTACCCCCAAATGGATTAAATCCATCTGTACATAGACCGAGTCTAACATTTCGCACTTCCATTGCGAAGTTTTGATGAGTACGATCAAAGTGCTTCCAAGCTTCAGCATCAACAGGATGCGTGATCTTGTTTTCATCGTGTCGAACTTTATTTGCATGTCATCTCATATGTTTAGCTGTCTTTGAAGACATATACAATCGCTGCAATCTAGGAGTGATAGGAAAGTAGCGGAGCGACTTGTATGAAACTTCCTTTGATCTCGTGCTACCATTGCCTCTTGTCTTTGGCTTGAACCAAGGATGCCCACATGACGGGCATGATATGTCGTTTTCTTGCTCCTTGAAATACAACATGCAGTGATTTGGACAAGCATCAATCTTTTTGTAACCCATACCTAGAGCGTTGACCATAACTTTCGCACGATAGAAATTTTGTGGCAATTTCTCATCTTTAGGCAACATACTCTTCACAATCATGCACAAACGGTCAAAACATGATTGACTCAAATTATACTCGGACTTCAAATTCATTAGTTGAAGAACTGCAGACAAGATAGTGTGACTCTCACAACCGTTCCAAAGTGGCTCATCAGCATCTTTAAGTAAATCATAAAATCTACTAGCTGCATCGTTTGGTGATTCTTCATCTACGGCAGTTCTTACATCACTAGAGCTCATAGCAGAACCCAGTTCTGTTCCTGCAGCATCAAATATCAAATTCGTATATGGATTATCGTGCACCACATTCACCCGTGCATCAAAATCGTTTCTAAATTCTTCTCCATGAAACGTCCAGTTCTGATAATTACTCACAAAACCCTTCCTGTATAGGTGATGTCTAACGCCATGAGGTTCTAAAAATCGATTATTCTTACAAATCTTGCAGGGACACCTAATCCGACCTGTGGGATCTACCGTACTGACACTTGCCATTGCAAATTCAATAAAACTATCGACACCATCCATATATTCATGCGATAACTCATTGTCCACTAACCTACGGTACATCCATTCACGGTTTGCAGTCATTCTGTCGTATGATATTACGAATAGTATCCTAACCAGTTAAAAGAGAACCATCAGAATGCTATGATGAACAAAATATCAAATTTATCATGCAATATATGATGTCATACAATCACAAGAATTATGATGCATGCATTGATAACTTAATATTTTCATGTGCAAACTATTCATGACACGATACATTCATTTGAAGCATGCTTTCAGTATACAATTTCACATGGAAGACATAATCAAATTGAAAGTAACAACATGTAAGCATGGATACAATCACATCAAACATTGCAATACATCGAAATAATTCATATCAAACAAATGTCAAACATGTACCTGCAACAAACACACTTCAATATCCCACTAACTACTACCATGCATAGCATGGACTCCGCACTCCAAAAATAAGAACACTTCTATTCTCATACATTAAAATCATGCTCAGCATGATCTCCGAACTCTAACAAAGCAGTCCTAGATATCAACAACTAAGTGAGTGTGTGAACAATAAAGTGTTACATTCAATAAATTAAATAACATGTGATGCACTTGCATCACTTACTCACCACGGGTATTTACCCGATTTGCATTGTTTTTGTCACTTACTTACCACGGGTGGCGGGGCACAAGCGAGTTCCGTTGAGAAATCTGCAAAAAACACTGTGTTAAAATGAATATTGAAGCTAATTAGGGAAACACAAACACTTATACAATGCAAAAAACAACTAAACTGTTGATGATATATCTAATGATAAAATGCGATGAAATAAAGTGAAAAAGAAGCATTGATGATATATTTTTTTAAACTAGCGTCTTCCCCTAAAAAAAAGGGAGAAAAATTATAAGTGCACTCCGAACCTTGTTTTTGAAGCTTGAACATCAAATTGTAGTGAGAACTCGATGAAAAAACTAAAGGCTAATTTTTCAAATTGCTCCCATGTTTTCAGTATAATTCAAAATTGCACCAATGTTACAAAACTTTTGGTCATTTTATGGTGTTCTTTTCTAATGCCTAACGGCATCCTTTTTACTTTTTTTTTTTCCTATTCTTCTCAAACAGATAGAAAGTAGTGATATACTGATCAAGAGAGCACTCTAATATCACGTCTACAAAATCTCATAATGGCAACTGTTCAAAATGTCGTTTGCTGTTAACAGAAAAAGCGAAACTATATCGGGGCAAAACTTTCAATGCATTGAACGTGACAACAGCTTGGCTTTTCAAACAAACCAACAACCAAGTCAGGAAAAGAGGAAGTAGTTATGCAATCAATTACTATATCCACTGCTATTCTAGTTTATATCATATGTGAAGGGCTGATTGCTACACTTTTTCGAACACACAAATTGCATCTAACAAAATCAGTCCCATGAAGAAACATAGTTAGTACTTAGCTATAAAACACAATGCAATCCCATGTCTGAAGAAACATAGTAGTTGGCTATAAAACACAAGCACGGTCTCCAGCTCACTAATTTATTGGACAATGCCATGTTTCAAAACATACCTAATATTTTCATATCCTTTTGATCAAAATATGATTTGTGCATACTTCTGCAAAATTCCCATGACATGTCATGACTGAATGAGGTCGATGCGTTGCAAACAAGTCCTTTTCATAATTACGTTGAACAATATGGGCTGCCAACTTTTACATTCTTTAGGATACCTATGTTGAATATCAAATAAGGTAGCAAGCACAAGTATCTAATCACCACTCTACGCTTATCATCACTTATACCAAATCGGGACCCCTAATCAGATTCGCAAGATACATTCTTTTAATGTCCCTTACATTCGATATATATATACCCTGCAGGCAAGGAATCAAATTTCATGAATGATTTTAGTGTGTCCTTCTAAGGGTTCAATTTCATTGTCTCTACTTAACTGATATAATATGCCAAAACAAAATAATATACTTTGAAAAAGGTTCTTGAATTATTATGCTATTATGCCCCATTGAGCATGGGCACAGCGAATTTTGCGCTATTAATTGTGTAGTACGCAATGCCATATGGTTGATCCATACAAACATGTGAACCATGATCTTGAACGAAGAGTATGAGGCTAGGCATGTTCTGTTTGCTCTTGAATATAGCTTATACTTACACATGATTATTAGGTGACCCTGAGGTTGGAGCCACTCTTCAAAAGGTCTGTCACAAATGTGGTGAAAGGCGACTCAGATTTAGAGAGCATGGCGGTGGCCTTCGGAGGACAGCACGAATTTGCTGACATAACGTGGTTTCCAGCCCAACAGAAGGCTATTTACAGGGTTGATGATCGTGTTTCCTCAAACGCTTCAGGGAACGACCTCATGGATTTCATACCCTTCCGCTCTACACCAACTGTAGCAGTGGGTCTCACAAGAATAGCAGGTGAGAGAGAGAGAGAGAGAGTATGCAGTTGAATCTCAATTTTCATAAGAATTAAACCGTACAAGGAGGCCTCTAAAAGGTTCGGTTCATTCTGTATCGAGATCCAGATTAATATGCGCAATCACTTAGGTCTAAGATCTTAATATGAGCATATTTGGAACGAATTTGTACATTTTACATGTGAAAAGGTTCTTCGAAGAAGAAGAAGAAGAAGAAGAAGAAGAAGAAGAAGAAGATTACCTGCGCGTCGCCGGGCGGTGGCGGGAGGTTGACGGGGAGCGGCAGCTGGCGAGCGCCGGCTGGCGAACGGTGGACGGGGAGCGGCGGCTGGCGAGCGGCGGCGGCCGGACGGTGGCGAGAGCCGACGGGCGGCGGGAGGGAGAGGGCGGCGGGTGGGAGCAATACAGCGAAACAGGAAAAAGAGAAAGAGGGATGGGATTAGGGATTTACGTGACATTTAGCGACGGCTTAGCGACAAAAACATTCCGTCGCTAAATCAAAATACAAAAAAAGCGACGGAATATATTCTGTTGCTACGTCGTCGCTAATTAGCGACGGATTAGCGACGACAGAGTTCCCTCTCTAAATCCATCGCTAAAATGGTGTTCTTGTAATAAAAAGTAGCGACAAAAAATGCAGTCGCTAATCCGTCGCTAAGTAGCGACAGATTAGCGATAAAATTTGTTTCCTCGCTAATCCGTCGCTAATTAGCGATAGATTCTATCTCTAGCTAATCCATCGCTAATTAGCGACGGAAAAAATCCGTCGCTAATTTCCGTCGCTAATTAACAATTTTCTTGTAGTGTTAATTCATAAATTCAAAATTTGACAAACATAGCAAATACTCGCACTTTTCAAATTTTCATCATAGCTTATACTCTCACTTTACATGTACATTGATGATCACTACCTGATCATTTAGATCAGTATATCCGGATCCAAATATTTATAAATGTGATTGGCCAACATCATTTAGCATTTTATGCATGAAAATACAATATCCCTTCATGCATTTATACAATCATACCATAGGGAGCATCTTTTATAATAATTTATTTATATCATCATATAAATATTCTCACGTGCATGTATAAAACTAAACTCTCACTTTTCTAATGCATTGCATTTAAGCAATATTTGCATTAAACTACGATATTCTGAGGTTTTGCATACACTAGCTAAACTTTTCGTTCATGATATATCACCATCATGAGGATACTCACAGACTAGGTTGATTTTTCACCATGAATTTAAGCATAAATCTCATACCCAAATCTAATTTAGATATGCACCAGATCCATTATATCATTTGGATATGCTACATATGATAAGCCAATTTTAAGGCTTTAATCAAACTACAAGTTTGAACATTTAAGTTTAAATCTATTACTGGATCCACACACACACACACACACACACACACACACACTATATATATATATATATATATATATATATATATATATATATATATATATATATATATATATATATATCCAACTTTATTGGATTTAAAGGAGTCTATATCTAAATCCGACTTGAGATGTTAAGTATCAAGTTCAACATGATCCATATTAAAATGGATCTCCAT
This sequence comes from Nuphar pumila, assembly GCF_984573655.1. Lineage (NCBI taxonomy): Eukaryota > Viridiplantae > Streptophyta > Magnoliopsida > Nymphaeales > Nymphaeaceae > Nuphar > Nuphar pumila. The sequence continues at coordinate 34,420,571 of NC_143262.1, forward strand.
ACAGGCTTAAATAAAACCATGAATCACTCAGGATTTGACCATAATCTAAATCCATATCCAAGACTATATATTTCAAATGCAAATGAATCCATATTACACATCCAATATTCTACTTATCTGAATCTAACCGTGTCAAACCCGGATCCATACAAAATATATGTCATTATTATATCCAAATATCTGGTATGATATTACCTAGATTCAAAATAAAACTTGGATCAAATCTAGATCCATATAGTATATATATATATATATATATATATATATATATATATATATATATATATATATATATATATATATATATATATATATATATTTGTCTCTAGATAAATTCTAGATTCATATCCCATTTATACTTATCCAGACATAACACTTATTCAGATCAAATCACAAAACTGGATCAAACTAGATTTATATTCCATATCTGGTCATCAGAACTCGTCACTAGATCTGTCCAAGAGCATAGATTGGATCTAAACTTATTCAATCTATACTCAATCAACTTTATCTTATTCTCATTTTTACATATCCAGATCTATATTAATTTAACTATATCTATAATATTTTACTAGATCAAATCAAGGTTTGTATCACCTTACTAGATCCAAACATCTGACCTAATACTGATTAGATTCAATCTTGACTCAAAGATTATATTTAATAGATCTTTCAATTAGACTTGATCTATATAAAAAATTGGATAAACCATACTGGATCTAGATATTAACATTATCAAAATATAAATGCATATAATAAAAACATATGCAGACACAATATTTCTGGATCCAAAAATATCAATGTAGAGTTATAAATCAAATCAAAATTGGGTCCAGAAAGTTTTACCAGATCTAACCAAGGTTTGTAAGAAGCTACCTGAACAGCTTGACCCAATCCAGATCGACACCTGTCTGAGGTATTCTACTAACAAGAACCACTTTTCTGCAAAAATAGAAAAGTCAAAAACATTTCTCAATAACAACAACAAATAAGAATAATAAAATAAAACTTTAAAACTTTTTGAGTTAAAACAGAAAACTCAGGTGGTTTTCAATAAGTTTACAAAAACTCAGGCTATTTTGAAAAAAATGGATATAACCACCTTGTATCGGATAATATCTAGAGAAAAGCCTATTTTGGAAAACAAAGGGATAAAACCAGAATAAATTAAAAGATGAGAAGCAGATCCATAAAATTATTCAAAACAAAATGTAATTGTCCCATAAGAGTTTTCCCTTTTTACAAGAGGAAAGAGGGGGGTGCTTCCCCTTCTCAAAACCTTTTTTTTTTGTTACCCTTTTTGTAAAAGGGGGACTCTTAGGGTTTCCCTCTTTTACTAAAGGGGAAACAAGAGAGAAACTCAAAGGGGCAGATAAGGACGATGGTCGTCGCCCTCGTCGTTGCCATCGCCGAAAGATCTGGCAACCGCTCGGTTTCCTAGGGGATCTCCTCCACCCTACGACAGTGTCGTCGCCCTCCGACTACCATCGACCAGCAGAGGAACTTCATCATCTCAACAGACCACAGTCCTGTTGCTCGATGACAGCAATGTTGTCATCTTTGGTGGGGCACCGAACACTATCACTGTCTTTTTCTTCCTCTTCCCACAGCCACCTCCAGTAGTTTCTCTACTCGCAGGTGCATCACTGCACGGTTTCATCTCATCTTCAGCCTCCGCTCAATCTTTCTGTAGAGATTGTTGGGAGGTCGCCCATCCGGAAAGATCTTTGACAATTTAAAGACCTTTCTATGTTGGAACCGACATGACTCCCTAGTCGGAGGTCGCGAAGCCTTTCAACCAATGAACTTTGCCCTCTTCGTTCCATTCTAGAGCTGCCACCTCTGCTGCGAGTCTGCCTCCACCGGCTGGAGGAGCTCCTGATAGGCCCAAGACTTTGAGGTCAAGCAACAAAGCTCTACCCAGCAAAAGGTATCCAGGTCGAAACTTGCGGTGGATGAATCTGGGAGCACATTGGGGCCCATTAGGCAAGCTACAACATTCAGCGAGCGGTACTGCCTCTCGTTGTCCTCTTACTCATCACCAGAGACGTCAGGTCGGACGGGACTCGTGCAGATCTCCCATGGAAAGAGGCCACCTGAAGGCCCCACGATGACCGCTCGGCTGTCGATTGATAGCCTCGAGGCCTCCCAGAGGCACCGCAAGGACCGAAACCCCTGCTTGATATCCAAGTGCTTTGTGTCATCTAACGTCTCCTTCACTATAGCCAGTGGCTTCTTTGCCATCTTGGAGGCATCGAGGAAGGCATAATCGCAGATGACGTCCCTTATGTTGAGCGAGGACCTCGGCTTCTCGCAGTACACCACGATGGGTACTCAGACGTGAACGCCAAAGATTGATTGCCGACAGCCACCACCATCTTTTCTTCTTGAATGGAGCCAGAGGTTGAAGGCTTCGGCGATGTCAAAGACGGGAGGTCAAGCCCAACCGACGATTGACCCATAAAGGGGAGGCATTTGGCAGAGCAAACTAGCTTCCCACCTAGGAATTGGCTGCAATTGAATATCTGGAGGAAGTTGGCCATGCAACCCATCTGCCTCTCCGCCTTTGGCTCATCCGATCCATGAACTATTTTCAATGCCATCCTCCTCCTTTTCGGCGAGTCCTCCGACCACCTCTCAAACAACACCCATCTGAACCAAAAGCAATGAATTCAGAGAGAGTTTAGTAGGAGGACAATGATGACACTGAAGACATTCAAAAGCTTTTGGAGCCCTTCAGTGATCTGACTCCAACAGTGAAGTTGTTGGTAGTGACCACGACAGAGAGGGGTTCTATTTCACCCCCTCTCACTCGAGCGCCACTAGTTCCGGCTACTTCTCCAGACAAAGGGGGGGTTCTTTTCCACCCCTGAAGTCGGTAGCAATGAGGCATCAAGCTTCACTATTGCAAGGGGACTCTGAGCCTTGATGTCGACCCTCATGAAGACTGTGAGGGTGTTGTCAGATTCGATCAGGTGGTTGATCAAGAGCTCGTTGAGGCAAGCTCGACGCTCTTCCGCTAGTCAATGAGCTGGGCGATTGGTGCCAAAGAAAGTGATGATCGTCACCTCTATTGCTTGAGATGGGGCTATCCTATTGAGAATCAGAGACTCTTCTCTCCATTCTCTGTGAGATATGACGCATCCAATGGTGGCCAGAAGTTTTTTGTTTTCGGTTTGAGTAGGCGGCGGTGAGAGGGATGGTCTTGCAAGATTCGTCAAGATCCAACAACCGTGAGGCAGTCAGCACCAGCGAGCCACACTGACTGACGGTAGCTGAGTATAGGTCGAGTCCACTGTAGCACCCGCACACCCACAATGAGGCTATGATACCATTGATAGATCTAGGATCGGGGTGTGCGATGGGAGGAGTTGAGGAGAGGAAGTGATTAACGGCATGCTTTAGGGGAGGTTCCTCGGACCTCTTCAATGTTCTGTTGCAGAGGCAAGGGCTGAGAATTTAACCTTCCCTGGGTAGTTGTTATCCAGCCCTAACTGTCCCATTGGATTCCCAAACATGTTAGGAATCCAATGTGTAATGGGCCTCACCATTATCCTGGTGGTGCATATCTCAATAGCCTACTAAGTGAGTCATTGGATTTCATGTGAGACCCATTTGGCCACACTAGATCCATAACATGATCCAATAAATCAAACTTCAAGTGCTAAGACCGATGGACTTCAATCAAAGGAAAAAGGTGTCATATGCTAGATCTACTTAAGTCAAACCACACCGCTCTCAAATGCTAGCATTGTTTCAATCAAACATATCAAGTGACTTCAAACATTCTGCAAGCTCTGGCTGCTACGACAATTTAGAACAACCAGGATCAAGCCTGATTCTTGACACTAGTACATCATCTTACATGACTTCTAATTCGTGTAAACTTCGCGACTTAGTTAAGTATGAAGGACTTGAGAAGATTATGGTCGGTAACGGAGATAGGTTAGACATATCTCATATTGGAACAACTTTTTTGGATTTACAAACTAACAAGTTATGTCTCAACAATGTTTTGTTCATTCTTAAAATAAGGAAAATATTATTTTTTGTTAGCCGATTGACTTCGAAACAACTATTGACTCTGATGGGTTTGTCATAAAGGGCAAGGCAAGCAAGTTGATAGTGGCAGTGGGGCATAGAAGTGGAGATTTGTATATTCTCAAGCTGAAAAAGTATGAAACTCACTTTGCTACTCCTTATCGAATAGTAGATGATGACGTTTGGAATCAAAGGCTCGGGCACCTACAAATGGAGGCCATTAATTTATGAATATGAATAAAATGATAATTAGTAGTTCTTTGCATAAGACAGAATAAAACACGCACCAGTTGTGCAATGGCCAAGTCATGTTGATTGTCGCACTACAAGGATGAGGGTCAACAGCAGTGACTCTTTAACGACGACACAAAATCTCGCTGCTATTGATCACGCAACAACGGTGAGATGTTTATCTTCGCTAATTGCTAAGTAATAAAAGAGGCATAAATATATCGATGTTATTACTCGACTACAACCATAAATTTTGCCACTATAGCTTAATCAATAATGACAATATTTATGTCTTCACAAATGCCTTGCCCCTGCACACATCTCGCCGTTAAACACTCATGTATAACGATGAGATTTTTTGGTTGTTAGAACACCCATGCATTAAAACACATTAACTGCTATATTTAACAATGATATCTAGCTCTCACCATTATAAGGTTACTATACAACGGCGACAATTATGTCGCCGTTATAGAGTGAGGTCAAAGCCACCATCTTACGAACATTTAGAAAAAAAAATTTAAGAGGGAGGCCCTGACCCGGGCTTCCCTCTCTTTTTCTTCATCTTAAGAGTTCCTTATTCTCTCTTCTCTCTATCCCTTCTCACTCTGGTGAGTCCTTCCTTATTCTTTGTTCACTCCGGTGATGCCTTACCTGGCTCCCTTCCTCCCTCTTCCTTGTTGCTCAATCCAGCGACCCCCTCCCTGGCTCCCTTCCTCCCTCTTCCTTGTTGCTCAATCCAGCGACCCCCCCTCCCTGGCTCCCTTCCTCCCTCTTCCTTGTTGCTCAATCCAGCGACCCCCTCCCTGGCTCCCTCCATCCTTCTTACTCGTTGCTCAATCCAGCGACCCCCCTGTCCGAAGTACCATCGTTCTCTCTCCTCGTCTCTTCTAGAATTTGGGTGAAGACGCAATAGCTATCGAGGGTTTGGGCATTGCCTCCATTCATCGATGCGCTAGAAGCCCTCTCTTTGTCCTCGTGGAGTTGATTGATGTGGAATCTTTCTCCCTCCACCCTTATTTCGAGGATGCCAGAAGCTCAAGGTCAGGCATTCAAAGAAGCTCCTCAAGCATGGCCTACCCATCTTGAATGACCCTAAGAGCCGATTCAAACTCGGCGCAGATGGTTTTTTCGATTTCTCTCTTTCTTGATCTTTTGCCAATCCAAATTCTTGATTTTGCAGAGGTTTGATGAGATTCTCGTGTGATATTTGAAATGGGTGATCGTAAATTCCATTTTTTGCATCTTAAATTTATGATTCTGACTTTTCATGTGATAGGCCTTTTGATAAGGTTCATTCCGATTTATGGAGTCAATCTCCTATAATTTCTACTTAAGGGTTCCGCTGTTATGCAATTTTTGTGGATGATCACTCTCGTTTCACTTGGTTCTACACTTTGAAGCAAAATTAGAATTTGTGGAATGTTTTGAGATTTTTCATCATTTTATTAAAACCTAATTTGGAAAATAAATAAAGGTGCTTCAATCGGACGGTGGTGGGGAATATGTTAACAGCCGACTAAATTTATTTCTACAACATAATGGAATCAAACATAATATTTCACGGCCTCGGACCCCTTTGCAAAATGGGCGAACCGAGCGAAAGCGTAGGACCATAGTAGAGTTGAGATTATCAATGATATTTCAAATATTGGGTAGAAGCTTTTGGTACAGCGGTTTGGTTAATAAACCCAATTTTCAGCAGTCGGTTAAAATTGAAATCTTCTTTAGAAAAATTATTTGGCAAGACTCCAGAGTATGGATATTTACAGGTGATTGGCTGCTTGTACTTTCCATATTTGCGTGATTATGCTAAGCACAAACTCGCGCCTCGATCTCTAACATGCATTTTATAGTGACCTACACAAGGGTTATAGATGCCTTCACATGCTGTGTTTATGTTCATCTTCGTTGCCAGTCCAAGGGCAACAACCAACTGTCAAAGCATGCTCTCAGCCTTTGCTTAATACTTTATCTTATTGGTTTTCTGGAGAACCTGATCGATTATAACAACAAGACGTCTTAATTTGGTCGAGATAACGTGATTGCTTCAACTCAGCCTGAAATTCCTGTGAAAAGATCAGGTGCAATATGAATGCACAAATATTTGTGCATTAAGCACCTGATCACCCTTCATCTTGGCCCAAGGTCTGATGGAGGGCAATCAGGTGCTTAATGCACAAATTTTGTGCCATGTGATTGCATCCGATCCTGACTCCAAATTCCTGACTCTAGTGCAGACAATTGGCTTGGAGACAAAAATGATGTTGTACCAATTATTGTTGATGATGATGATGGTGGATTGCATCAAGTCACCGATGGTGATGGCTTTGAACCAAGGCCTCATGGTGTGATTCATGTTGATGATATTCATGTCCAGACGTCCCAAGATGGTGAGCAACTTAACCCAACGTCTCAAATTAAGGGGTGAGCAGCTTGCCAGACAAGAAGTTCAAGACTCAAATCAAACAAGCAGTGGCCCACAGTATGGTAATCAAGTCCAAGTTGGGCATTGTAAGGCCAAACCCGAAATATTTTATTGTCATTTCTGATATCGTATCTGGACCAAAGTCCATTAAATCAGCCTTGAAACACCCAGGCTGGTATGCAGCCATGCAAGAGAAAATGAAGGCCTTTCACCAAACGTATACACCAGACATGTTTATTGTTGGCTGCAAATTAATGGCTTTTCAAAACCAACTTCCACGCTGATGGCTCCCTTGAGCGTCGCCAAGGAATTCAATCAAGTTTTTGGCATCGACCCAGTTATCAAACCCATCACCATCCTCTCTGTAACCCTTGCACAACATGATGATCTTGTTTACATGACAACCTTTTGGATTTTATGATCCTGACCAGCCATGTTTTGCAAGTTGAATCGATCTCTAAGAGATCAAACAATCCTCAAGAACTTTGATTTTTTTCATAAGTGATTGTTTGTTGGCCTTAGGCTTTTACTTTTACTGTAGCATTGTCGACTCGTCTTTGTTCGTTTGTCATTGTCATGGGGTTTCGAGGAACCTTGCTCTTATTACTGTATCTGTATGCCAATGATATTATAATCACCCACAGCCATCCTACATTCCTCGATGAGATTAGTCATCTAAATAGCAACTTCATTTTATTGGAATTCAGGTTCAACATTTTTGCTGGTGGGATATTTTCTCAATCAAACTGGGTATGACCTTGACAATATTCTAGAACGTGCGAGCATGACACAGTCGGCAAGCCATATTCATCAAGTGACGACTCACTTTTTTTCATATCCAATTAATTTACTACCAAGAATCTTGTCGGCAGCTTGCAGTATTTAACATTCACAACCATCATTTTCAGCTTGTTAAATGCATCCTGTGTTATGTTACGTCCAAAGCACGATCAACCATGGGATTCAGCTATTATCCAAAATTTCAATGGTTCTCTATGGCTTCTCTGACGTTGATTAGGCGGGGTGTTCTATCATCCATTGTTTCACTCTGCATATTTTTGAGAGACAATTGTATATCATGGGCAGTCAAGAAGCAACCCACTGTCACTCGATCAAGTACAGAAGCTGAGTATTAAGATTTTGCTTCCGCAACTGCAGAAATTAATTGGATCTTGTCCATCGTTTTTCTATTTCCCGTAATTTTCAGAAGTGTAACTCTTCTTGTAAGCAGGGCACTACAGTGGGCTATCAAATCGGATCTCGGGTTCTGGACTCAGGTTGATCCAACTTTGTGGTGCATTCTGATACCGGGTCCAAATCTGGATTTAAATGGAAGTGGCCTAGATATGACCAGATTCACAATCATGCTTTGGATAGCAAGAACCAGATACGTAATACCTTTCGCAAATTGGCATCTGATCCCTGCGGCTATCATCCGATGCCCAACCAGCTGGCAAGTGGCAAGCCACCGCGTGGCTTGATCTAAAGGTCGATTGTACTCATCACCAGATTAGGTCCTCATCTCAGAATTCAGATCGCTATCTGGACCTTCATTTTCGGAAAGCACCCTAAGTGTGGGACCCATGCCTCACACTCGGGTCGGGTTTGGTTAAGAATCATATAGAATCTGACCCAAACTTGATTTGAGATGTCGGGACCTGAGTCTAACCAGGTTTACCATAAAAGAAATCATACCTGGATCCTATAAGAATTACATTAATCAAACCCAGATCATGTGGAACCTGATTTTATCATTTTTACATTGAAAATTTGCAAATCATAATCGGAACTTGGGTTAGGCCCGTATAAAATTTTACAAACTATATTCGGATCCATATATTAAACAAATCCTTCGGATTAACACCAAACCCTTACCCTATAGGGTTTGGTATGGGTCACAAACCAGACCCATTAACATCTCTAGTGGGGGCCTTGGGGAATATTGGGCCGGTAAACGAGCCCAACGAATTGAACAGGGCATATTCAGACTTGACTCATTTACTAGTGGATTGAGCTCGTGGTCGTGGCTTGGTTTGTGTTCGTGTTTAGCCGAGCAGCTCGTGTAAAAACATTTCATGATATTTATACATAGTATATATATTTTTATATATTATACTTGAAAATATATATAACTTTTTATAAATTACACTTAATAGTTCATATTTTAGGTATATATTTCTCATTCATCCTTTTTTTTATATATTACACAATATATATATTATCCTTAAAAATATATATTTTATCCTTATGTTCGAGATCGACTCATTTAAGCTAATCGAGCTATGTATTAAGCACCTGATCACCCTTCATCTTGAGGCCAGGCCGGTCAATTGTGGGACAAGGCCTGATGGAGGGCGGTCAGGTGCTTAATGCACAAATTTTGTCCATGTGATTGCACCCGGTCCGGTCCGGTCCGGTCCGTTTTATTTAATGAGCAAAGTGACGTGGCAGATTTGAGTACTCCACGTAGTCTCAGCCAATGCCCTGATTTGTTCACGAGAGCTGACCGTGAACCTTGAGGCAAACGTGTCCAATACCCCAATCTTTACGATAAAAGGAAAACGGATCCTCTCCCTCTCTCTCTCTCTCTTCGTCAATATAAACAGCGAGAGAGGGGAGCCATCGAGCGAATGTCCTTCCGTCGGGATTTTTTGCAATTTCCCTACTCCCGATGACGGTGGAATCCGTTACAGAGGTGGTAAAGGAGGTTTCCGTCGTCATGGATGCGGTGGTTCGGGACGGTTTTCCGCTCACCTCCGACGCCAGGAAAACTGTCTGCGGTTCCAAACCGGACGATCTGATCGGCCTCTCGGCTCACCGGCGGTCGGGAAGCGGATCGGACGACCCTCTGGGTTTAAGGATAAGGTTTTGTGGCGGAGGGAAGGAGATGAGCGGAAGCAAGATCCTGCATAGCCAGGTTTTAAGGATCAGAGAGGAGGATCTTCGTCTCGGTGAGGACGTCGGCGAGGGCCTGAGCGCGAGGGAAAAGGTCGCATTCGTGCAAGTGAGCCCCCGTATGGGCGTTCTCTTCTACGCGCGTCCGATCTTGCCTTCTCCTCTCGGGACAAAGTATCCGGTCGATTGAGTTCTTCGTCGAGCGGTTCAAGTCATCAGGAGGGGCCCCATTCGTCATCTCGCGATCTATAGAGTTCCAGGCCTTCCGATCTCTCGATGTTGATTCCGGCGGATTAGATCTTTTCTTCTTTTTCTTTGTTGAGTTAGATTCTGATTCATGAGAGATCTCGCTTCTTCTTCTTCTTCTTCTTCTTCTTCTTCGTCTGACTGTAAATAACTGTGTAGCGCGAAGATTGAGAATTTTTCTTGAATATTTTCCTTCGATCGTTACAATTTTGTTGAATTTTTCTTGAATATTTTCCTTTGATCGTTGCAATTTTGTTTACTCAATTTCAGACTCTTGATTATATTCTTTATTAAGCCTTTGTTATGGTGCTAAACATTAAATATTGATTGCGTGTGTGTGTGTGTATTGAGAGAGAGAAAGAGAGAGAGAGTTTTGTTCGTGTAACAACCGGCATAAACGTTCACATGCGTGACAGCCTGTGTTCTACAGGACGCAAAAGGAGAGTTACGCAAAGCTACGATACGGCGTCTACAATTTTAGAAGCTTTACTTAGCTCTTTGGCGCGTGTTGAACTTACTAGTTTTGACAAGACGCGGAGCGAGCCGTTTTCGTCAACTTCATAAAAGAACTTATATCTTCAGATGGTTTTGACAGGTCACCACAAAGTTTCGATGCAGAAGTTGGAAAGCAGGTACATATTTGTCAATTGATATTATCGTTCGTTCATGCCAGCCAACTACCATGGCTGGAGCCTGGATTGCTATCTTTCAGATGGGCTTTTTTCAAATGAACGGCTGAAAGCAAAGAATAAATTCATGGTGATTGGCGTCATTCATCCAATGGATGAACAGGCTTCTTTTTTTAGTTGGAGCTGGAGAAGGGATACAACCCTCGCAGGTACACAAGACAAACCTCAAGGACAAGCACTTTCGATAAGGGATGGATACAACCAAGCAACATGCCTCCGCGCTAGTCGCCAATGCGAAACAAAAAGCTCGCTGCCTTATCGGCTTGGCCTATAACAGTACTGTACTTTCGTCGAAAAGAACATTCACCCATACTCAAGAGGACTGCTTCCCCTGATCGAGTTTGCGACCCACTCTGAGGTGCCAAGCTTTCTAGGTCTTTCCCTCTCCAATCAAAATGTTATCAAAAGAAAGAGAGGATGAGTCGTTTTTCAGCGGCGGAAGTGATGATATTACTATGACTGGTCGATAGTAATTACTAAATTTCTGAATTTCACTGTGCTTAAAATAGTAACTTAGTTCCCAATCTTATGAGAGGATAGAAAAAAAAGAAACTGAGATTCTAAAACGGCAATATTTTTTGCAAGTTCTTAATTTTAAAGGAACATGGCTAATGTGGCCTGAAAATCCAATAGCATCAAGCTCCAGAAGGTGCGTCGACGTTCCCCTGTAACAGGACCATGTTCATGACTGAAATATTGTTTCTATTAATGGGTGAATTGAAACTCTATTAATGAACTTGGTCATGTTCAGTGTGATACGCAAGTTAAAATACAATATTCTGATTCTTATATCCACCATATAAGTGAGAGACCGGGAAAACACCAAGGGTAGAGCTGTAAACGGTAGAACGTAATTCACTGGAAACATTTTCACATCTAGGGAAAATGCTAGGAGTTATAACCATTCAATTAATACAAGTTCTTGGAGTCCTCGCGAGTTAGTGCTTTGAGCTCAATGTAACCTTCTTCTTTTTTTAATGACGTGGAACCCTCTCCGAGAACCAACTGCCGTTCTACCAGGTACAACTAGCGATGCACGCCGAACCTAGCTGGCTCAGGCTTCGGCTCGGCTCGAACTTGTTCGCTTTGTAAATGAATCGGACAAGAACTGGTGTATAAAGCTCGGACGAGCTAAGATGTGCTTTGGCTTAATGGTGGGTCACTTGATTAATAATGAGGTCAGGGGATCAAATCCTTCCTTTGCAAAAAAAAGATTTGTTATATCTTATTGAAGCTCAGCTCTGCTCATGTGAAAGTTGACCATTATGAGACAAAAGGGTCAGCATTTTTTCCTCAAGCCCACTGTCACTCTAGCAACTAGTTGAGGGATCAACATGATGGTAGGTGTTACAAGCAAAAAAATTTAACTTAAGCTTGCACAGCCTAAGTTCTCTAAAACCTTGCAGAGACTTAGCAGTCATTTGCAACCAACACTTAAGGACACACCGAAACCTTCTCCAAAGAAGGGTTTTTTCTCTTTTAATTTCTATTAACGGAAACCCTTTTTACACTTAGAGAAACACAAGTTGTTTTCTCCCTTCTTTCAAAGAGATGGGCGACTCCTTTAAAAATCCCTCCCTTTGATTTATCGAAGGGTTGAATGCACTACGTGGGTGCCACACTCGACACCCACTTACCCCCACGCCGCAGCATTTTCGCCTGAAGCCGCCCACTTCAGGGGTGAGGTCTCTGCATACCTCACCTGAGCTCTTCCGCTTGAAGTCTAATTGTTGCACGTCTTGCGGTTCCGCACGAAGTCACTTGCAACCGTCTGCACGCCTAACAGTTTTGCCCGCAGCACCCTTGTCGCGCCTGTCAGTTCCACCCACAACACATTTGTCGCACGCCTCTTTCAAATTCTTCCCGCCCGAAGTTGCGCACTTCGGGGGAGAGGCTTTAGCATGTTGCCTCAACCGACTTTCTTCCACCCGCATAGGTCTAATCGTTCCCGCCCTTCGACTCCTCCGGAGATGTAGTCGATGAACCGCTCAACCACGTGTTTGTCACACTCGGACATGACTTGGCACCATTGCCTGCAGCATCTTCCACTGAATGGGACCAATTGCACACGCACGCTCTGCCTCCTCCGGAACGTGCCTCGCTGTAACCGCCTCCATACAGTTTTCAGCTATTTCATAATTTCTGTCTCACAGGACTCCCCCACCCATCGAGCTCGACGTTCCTGTCGAGCTAGTTAAGTAGGAATTAACTAATTCTTTAAATTGCCAAAGAGTAGCATCACGCTCCCAACTGTTCTCGGTCTCGAATAAACCTTTCCACTTGACTAAGAACTCATGAAACTGGGCTTTCTTGCCATGGCCCTTCCACCTGTGGCCAAGGATTCGATCTATTTGTCGATCGAACTGCACACTCACGTTTGGTAGAGCTCGGCTGGACACTCCTTGTGTCGGCTCCTCACCATCGTCATGATAAGGCTTTAAAAAACTTACATGAAAAATTAGGTGCGACTTAATCCTTGGAGGCAACTCCAGCCTATAAGCCATAGTGTCGATTTTTTTAAACACTTTAAAGGGTCCATCATATCTCGCAACTAAGCCACGGTGCACCAACTTGCTACTGATTTTCTTTCAAATCTGAAGGGTCAACTTAAGCATCACAGAGTCTCCTTCCTTGAAATCCAAAGGCCTTCTGTTTCGGTCAGCAGCTTTCTTCATTCTTTTGACAGCTTTGGCTAAGTAGTCGCGTGCCTCATCCATAGCCTCTCTCTTATCGCGAATTATTCTAATTGTTGTAAGGCACTTTCCTTATTCAGTCAGACCTAAGTCCGCATGAGTAAGAGGTTGTTTCCCCATCATAGCTTCAAAAGGACTCTGCTCGATGTTGCTAGACTTCTGCAAGTTGTAACAGAACTGGATCATTTTAAGCAGAGTCACACAATTCTTTTGATTCACGGTCACATAGTGCCGCAAGTATTCTTCTAATACTACATTTATCCACTCAGTCTGTCTGTCGCTTTGTGGATGGTTGCTTGTTGAAAAGTTTAACTTTGTGACAAGCAACTCAAAGAGACAATCCCAAAACTGCCCAGTAAATCTGGCATCACGATCACTTACTATGTCAACAGGGATACCCCATTACTTTACCACATTCCTGAAGTAGAGTCTGGCTGTATGTTCAGCAATGCATGCTTTTGGGGTTGGAATGAATGTCTCATACTTAGAGAATCGACCAATCACTACCAAGATTGAACCCATGTCGTCCACATTCGGCAATCCTGTAATGAAATCCAAAGACACACTCTGCCAGGGTCGTTCTGGAATGGGGAACGGCTGAAGTAGCTCGTCTGGCAGCAGTCGCTCTACCTTATCTTGTTGACATAACAAACATGTTCGAACATAGTGTCGACATCTTCCTTCATCTTTGGCCAAAACAACCCTTGGTTCACTAACTCCAAAGTGTGGTCCTGGCCTGAATGGCCGGCCCAAGGACTGTCATGCATCTCTTTCAAGAGATCTCGTTGAATGCCTCCCATCTTAGGCACATAAACTTGGTCATCTTTATCATACAAGACTCTTTGCAGCCAAAATCATCAACAACTGCCCTTATTAACCATGTTGATCAAATGAGCCACGACTATATCTGTTGTTGAAGCTTCTCGAATCCACTGAAGCAACTCACCAGTTACTTGCGACAACACAGCTGCGACACGCATGCTGGCTTGCGCGCCTCGACTTAGTGCATCAGCCACTTGGTTAGAGTTGCTCGTCTGATGCACTGTCTCCATTTTAAACTTTGCTAAAAAGACCTGCTAGCGTGCCTATTTGGCACGCAGCCGCTTCTCTGTCAAGTAGTTGTTTGCTACACTATCTATCTGAACCACAAAGGGTCTCCCTAACAGATAATGTTGCCACAATCTCAAGCAGTGGACCACAATTGTCATTTCCTTCTCATGAGACGTGTAGTGTCGTTCTGCATATGAAAGTTTTTTACTTTCATAAGCCACTAGATGCCCTGCTTGTATCAGAACACCGCCTAATGCTCGATCTAAAACATCGGTTTCCACCTCGAAGGACTGCGTAAAGTCCGACAATCACAAGACTGACTCACTTGCAAGCTTTTTGTTAAGCAACTGGAACACTTTATAACAGCTTAGCGACCACTACCACGGTCGCCCCTTTTTCAACAAGTCAGTTAAGGGTGCAGCTAGGCGTGAGTAACCTTCCACAAAACACCTATAATAATTAGGTAACCCCAAAAATGACTGCAGCTCAGATACCCCTATAGGCGTTGGCCATTCCCAAATGGCCTGAACCTTCCATGGATCCATCTCTACCTTGCCTCGGCTAACATAATGACCGAGAAAGGGGACCCTTGGCTAAGCAAAGATACATTTCTCTGGTTTGAGAAACAACCGATTTTCCCACAACTTCTTAAGCACTGCCTCCAACTGCTTCATGTGGGTCTCCAAAGAGGGACTATAGACGACTATATCGTCTAAGTATACAACCATGAAATCATCAATATAGGGCTGAAATACCTTATTCATTAAGTTGCAAAATATGGTTGGCGCATTGCATAGCCCAAAAGGCATTACACGGTACTCAAACAAACCATACCAAGTAGTACATGTTGTTTTTGGCTCATCCCCTTCAGCTATACTGACTTGATAGTACCCTGACTGCAAATTCAACTTAGTGAAGATTTTCGCCCCACTTAGCCAATCGAACAAGTCATCCACTCTCGGTAGTGGGTATTTTTTTTCACCGTCAGCTTGTTAAGAGTACAATAATCCACACACATCCAAAGAGAGTCATCTTTCTTCCATTGGAACAACATTGACGCTCCATAAGGAGCCTTGGATGGTTGGACATAGCCTGCCTGCAGCAACTCATCCAATTGTCAATGCAACTCCGTTAGTTCAAGTGGGGACATCCGATAAGGCGCCTACACAGGAGCCGAGCACCCGCCACCAATTCAATGTGTGATCATTATCACGTCTCGACAATAATTCCTTAGGCATTTTGTCAGGCATCACGTCAGCAAACTTGCCTAAGATCTCCTGCACGGGTAAAGGAACTCTGTCTGCCTCCTTTTCAGTCGCAGTTTCCACCAAGGAGGCGAGGAAGGTTGGCTCTCCACACATTAATCCTTCCTTCAACTACAACGACGACATCACTTTTGTCACCGAAAAACCAGAAATAAGTGAAACAAGGCATGGATGTGCCTCATCCATAATCATCAAAGATCGCAGATGTGCCAAAACAGTCGCTCTGGCTTGGCTAAGGAACTCCACTCCCAGCATCACATCAAAATCGTCAAGCGTGCAAGCAGTGAAGTTACACACTCCTCTCTACATACCAACTTTCGTCGGCACAGCCAATGCCTCACTGCTCACAGTCGATGGGCTGGCATTGATGGCTTTCACTTGGCATGGGTTTGGGGTAAGCCGCAGCCCGAACCTTTCTACCATACGGGTCAACATAAAGTTGTGTGTTGCTCCTCTGTCAATCAGGGCATAGCCAGGCACATCATTCAGGCGGGCCACTGTGTAGAGCAATCCTGGGCTCACAGGTGATTCCTTTATCGCCTGTCTTAGAGCCGCAGGGGGTTCATACGTGTTGGGACATCCGAAGTAGATGTCAAGAGCTCCTCCGTCGACTCTTGCATCATAGCCGCATTCATCTCCTTACATTGTGAGCACTCTCGAGCACGGTGAGGCCCCTTGCAAATGAAGCATCTTGAGAAGTTAGAGGACTTTGAAGAATTTTCTCTTGAATCCTCTTTATTTTTTACTGTCGTCCTTGCCCTTAGGTTGTTTCCCATGTTTCTATGGTCGGCTCTTCGCGGATTTGGTGCCAGTGTGCACCCAAAAATCCAAGAAACGATTGGCCACTGCCAAGGCCGACCATTCACTTTCTGTCGTCTAAGCTCCATTTGGGCCCATGACTGAAGCCCACTTATGAAATAGAAGAGCTTATCCTCTTCAGCCATTGTCTTTATGTCAAGCATCAGGGAACTGAATGCCTTGACATACTACCACACAAACCTTGTCTGTTTCAAACGGTGCAGACTTTCTCTAGCGAACCAAGCAACATTGTAAGGCATGAATAAGTGCTTGAGTTTTTGCTTCATATCATCCCAAGCAATGATAGATAACTTCTCAGCATTGCTATCTTCCTCAAGCTTGGTCCTCCACCAAAGCTTTGTGTCACTGTGCAGGTACATGCTTGTGATGGTGACCTTATCTTCCTCTTTCGTATGAATAGTCTTAAAGTATTGTTCCATATCCCCAGAGATAGTTTTAAAGGTCTTTCGAACTCCGAGCACTAAGAAAAGCCTTAGGCTCAGAGACTTTAATGTTTTGTGTTTCTAAAACCGTGGAATTGCCCAACGTCTAACATCGAACAACCATCTCATGTTTCAGTCCATCTACGGTTTTGACAATCTCTTGACGAATACCTTCAAGAAGGCCATCAACGTGAGTCGTCGTTTCCCTTACTTGGCGCTCCAAGGCCACCACGCGACCTTGTCCTTCGTTGGATAGAGTAGCAGCATCTCCAACTTGTGAAGTTAGGGTATGTTTAATGGCTTGTCCAGGGTTGAATGAAATGAACAAAAAGAACGGAACTGAACATTGGTTTTGTTCATTCCATAACAATTGTTCCAAGTCCAACGTTTGTTTGGACCATACTCAAATGCTATGTTCCAAATGTCTGTTGTTTGATAACGATGTGCAGACAACTTGGATAGTCATCGATAATGGGTTAAATTACTTTGTTTTGGATCGTATGACCCGATCCATCCACCATTTTACATGTTTTAACAAGTTCATTATGGTTTTTTGCTCAGATATGAATCCTATTACGAAATTATATCTAAAATCATGAATTTTTGCTCCAAATATGAATCTCGACTGGGATTTTTGCCCCGAATATAGATTTTTGCTCCAAATATGAATCTTAAATTGGATTTTTGCTCTGAATATAGATCTCAAATTGATTTTTTGCCTCAAATATGATTTTTTGCCTCGAATATGAATCTCAAATTGGATATTTGCCCTGAATATATCTTTTTGCCTCGAATATGGATTTCAAATTGGATTTTTGCCTCGAATATGGATCTCAAATTAGATTTTTGCTCTGAATATGGATCTCTAATTAGATTTTGCCCCAAATATGAATATCAAATTGGTTTTTGCAAGATTCATATTTAAAGTTAGACATTATAGACTACAACAACAACAACGCCTTCATCCCAAACAATTGGGGTCGGTGATATGAATCAAAAAGAAAATCATTTTGGGTCCTCCACATGAATCCTTCTCCTTCAATCATTTCTATCCAATGACATGTCCTCGGTGAGGTTCAAAGCATTCATATCATTTCTTATCATCTTCATCCAAGTCTTCTTAGGCCTACCCTGACCTCTTTTAGCTAATAGATTTTCCCATTTCTCCATCCTTCTAACCGGAGCATCATTAGGCCTTTGCCTAATATGCCCAAACCATCGTAAATGATTCTCACTCATCTTATTTTCAATGGATGCAACGCCTACCTTCTTACGTATTTCCTCGTTCCGAATCTTATCTTTTAGTGTATTTCCACACATCCATTGAAGCATACACATCTCAGTTACACTCATTTTTTGAAAATGATGTCGCTTGGCAGCCCAACATTCCGTACCATATAGTAAAGCGGGTCTAATTGTCGTCCTATAAAACTTTTCCTTCAACCGCAATGGCATTCTACGATCGCACAACACTCCAATTGCACCTTTACATTTCATCCACCCAACCTTAATCCTATGATTTACATCTCCATCAATTTCTCCATTCTTTTGAATGATAGATCCCAAATATTTGAACCAGTCATCCACCGCTATTTGTTGCTCACCAAGCACCATGGAAAACTTTTAGGCCAGAAGAAATAGTTTGGAAGGGGTGAAAACGCTCGTTGAAACAATGCATATTCAACCCATACCCGTTGGGTTGTTAGCTCATGATTGAAATTTGGCAAGGTTTAGCAAAGTTTAACCGGCAGACTTGCAAAACATCATTTGTTAGCCAATCAAAATATAGGTTTTATATGCCTTTTTAACCATTAAATGTGCAGAATGCAGTAAATGGAAGGATGCAAAACATCAGGTCGATAAAATTAGTATCTGAATGCATGATATCAGAAAAGCATTGAAAAAAAAGGCTATCCTTCCAAAATTGCTGCAGTCTGAGCAAGCTAGAGAGGCCTTTCAACTGCATCCTATACTTTGGTATGGTCGGATTCATACAAAGTTCTCAATGCTAGATATAAAACTTGAAGCCTGCAGAGATGGACAACTAGTTATAAACACCAACATGTACAAATATATTAGAAAATGAAAGAGTAATCATTATGCCAAAAAAAAAGGAACATCAATTTAGATCTGTGACAACAATTTTCAACAAAAAAATCAACCTTCCACTTTGATGAATACAATCAAGGAAAACATGAAATTATAGTTGTTGGAACATATGCAGCATCATGTGCAGACTATAACTAAACCAACCATACTTAGCAGGAGTTACAACCTAGAACTACCTATCAGTATATAATGATAAGCTAATTTTAGGGAAATTTTGACAGGTACTCATGAGTCCCCATTGTGTGTAACATCCAACTTGAGGGGATAAAGATATTTGCAAGAAAATTGACTCAAGTGTTTCTCTTTCACTTGCAGCATCTGCCCACAAAAATGCACATTCTAAGTGCCTAGTAGATTGCCAGCTTACAAATGAATAAATTAAGGTGCAATATTAGATTAGCTAATATGATGGTTTTTACTTAAATGCAGATTCCCTTCCAGACATATCACTGTTTCGTCTATCGCATTGCCTCAAAGGTTTTATTATGGCTCTTTAAGAGACCATTCTGTCGAGGAAAACGAAATAATAGAGAAAAGAGTTTACTACACAAAATCAAGACACTGAACGCGAATCGAGCTCAAAATCAGCTACTCCGATGCAGAACCAACAGATCTCAAGCTCGATTGACACTCGTTTAGCACAATCGAGTCCATCCAAGCTAAATTACAAAAACTACATACAAAAAATTACCAAAAAATACAGAGAAACGCGTTGCTGATCCATAGCAATTTCAGCAATTAGAACAACAAACAAAAACATTAAAAAAAAGAATATGAAGGATTTACCATCTGGCGAAGATGGTCCAGTTGTAGAGCGAGAGGTATAGACGCTGGAGGGCCGAAGCGAAGCCCGCCATCAACAGAGCTTCCTTAGAGAGGAGATGGCAAATCGAAGAAGAAAAGGGAGTGGAATCGAGGTGGATCTAGGGTTTTTGAAGAATGGGAATCGGGTGGATTTCTCCTCCTTGTTATTGAGTGAGATAATTGGGGGAAAATTTTAGGGTTTAAAAGAAGGGGAAGAAGGGGAGAGGCAGAGGAGAGCATGTTCTCATTGATCCCAACATCCCCACCTCCATTAATGGCATCATACAGAGCATTCAATCTGAAAAATGAGCAACCCATCTTTTCCCTAGAGTGAACCCACCACAGTCGGTCGAACGATCAACCTCGCTGGTGCTGGCGCCCCTCCAAAGAGTGAACCCACCACGGCTGGCCGGATGATTAAGCCGCGATCTTCCGGCGAGATTGGTTGGGTGGTGGTGCTGAGTGGAGGTGGATCGAAAGAGAGAGAGAGTGGGTGCCCCTCTGCCTTGCTCAATCAATGCATTGTTTTTTTTAACGGGGGGAGGAATGGAGCAAAAATTACACATCAAATCATTTTTTTCAGTGTGATTTTCGTCCGAATCACACTGGGAGCGGCGCATCAAATATACCCTTAGAGGGAGCCAACCGACTCCTCCAGTCGCCCTAATCGTTCACAGATTTCCGTCGTCGCAGCCATAGATTTTCTTTAAAAACCTAAGCTTTTATACCAAATGTTACAAGCAAAATTTTTTAACTTAAGTTTGCACTAAGTTCTCTCAAAAACCTTATAGAAACTTAGCAACCCTTTGCAACCAACGCAAGAGTGGTTTTTTCTCTTTTTCTATTAACGGAAACCCTTTTTACACTTAACCAATTACAAATCGTTTTCTTCCTTATCTTAAATAGACAGGCACCTCTTTTAAAAAGCTCACCCTTTGATTTATCGAATGGTTGAATGCACTACGCGGGTGCCACACTCGACACCCACCTACCCCCATGCCGGCAGCAGTTTCACCCAAAGCTGCCCACTTCAGGGGTGAGGTCTCTGCATATCTCACCTGAGCTCTTTCTCTTAAAGTCTAATTGTTGCACGTCTTGTGGTTTCGCATGAAGTCACTTGCAATGGTCTGCACGCCTGATAGTTCTGCATGCAGCACCTTTGTCACACGCCTGTCAGTTTTGCCTATAACGTATTTGCCGCACGCCTCTTTCAAATTCTTCTCCGGAAGAAAGGCTTTAGCATGTTGCCTCAACCGATTTCCTTCCGCCCGCATGAGAGTCTAACCATTCCCGCCCTCCAACTCCTCTGGAGGCATCATCGATGAATCACTCAGCCACGTGTTTGTCACACTCAAACGTGAATTGACACCATTGTCTGCAGCATCTTCCGCCAAATGAGACCAACTACTCTCGTGCGCTCTGCCTTCTCCAAAACGTGCCTCGTCGTAACTGCCACCGTAAAAAGCCATGCTATAAAGTCCATTAACGACAATGACGAGCGTAGCAGTTATGGTCATATTGTATATACAAAACAAAGACAATCGTCAATTGTCCAATTTCTGCCCAGACAATTATTGGCGGTTTTGACTATCGCTAATTGTCCAAATATAACATTTAAGATGTTCGTTATATATATACGAGAAATGAACATATTATGTATCATTTCTCATTCTGTTCCTATAGTTTTGAAGTATTTTGTGATAGATCTGAACCGTTAGATGTGTTTAGCACACTCGATTTAATGGGAATCGACTTTTGGATCATGTTTTTTCTATGAAAAACATGTTGAAAAAATTGGTGCCTTCATGACCATTGACTTTGGATCACGGAAAAACCTATATACAGGTCAGATTTGGGTGATCCAAAAGCCAGTTCCCACTAAAAAAAAAGCTATAGATTACATCTATGCTGTTAGATGTGAGAAAATATGCCAAAAACAATAATTTTTTGAGCACATTACTCTCTCTCTATATATATATATATATCTATATATATATATATAGGGTGGGCCCCTGTGTGCCTTCCTTGGTTCTGCCCTTGACGGCATCATGCATGTTGTTTTTTCATGGCCTTTATATATATATATATATATATATATAAACAACCACCTATGGCTATTTTCTAGCCATCTGCTGGTCAGAAAATGGCCGGTGTAGAACTGGTCGACATGGCAATTGCCGGCCGGTGGCAGCCCAACCATTTTTTGGTTGATAGATGGCCAAAAAATGGCCAACACTATTTTTTTCCTTTTTTTTTGTTTAACACCTGGCCGTTTTTTGGCCAGGCCAGCAGCGACCTGCATTCTTCTTGCCTGTCGGTGCTAGCCCGGCCATTTTTCAACTGATAGATGGCTGGAAATGGCCTGATGCTTAGTTTTTCTTTTCTTATGCTTGACTATTTCTGGACATTTACTGGCCGAAAAATGGCGAGGCTGGCACCAACTAATATGACGAATGGTGGTTGGTGCTAGCCCTAGCATTTTTTTGCTGGTAAATGGCCAGAAAATGGCTGCCATTTATTTATTTTGTTTGCTTTCTTGAGTTTTTTAAATAAAAAAACTTGAGAAACCAAGCGTAAAAACTCATGTTTTTGAAAAACCAGGTGTGCCAAAAACTTGATTTTAGGCAAAACTTGGGTTTCTCAAAACCAAGGTTTTGCCCCCTATTGTCTAAACAAGGAATAATTGTTAGATTCTTATAAAAACTTACCTTGAAAAAAAAACAATACACCATCTAAGATATGGAAGTCACTTATAGAGTTTTGATTTATAAAACATGTAATAAAGCATATGAAAGTAACATAATCCATACTCAAATTAGGGAGGACAGATCAATTACTCATATCTGACATCCCTATTTGAGTATGGATTTTGTGTGGACAATAATTTGAACTTGATCTTGTATGGTTGAGTGTATGTTTTTATATACTCCCTTAGCATTGGGACGTGGAGCTATTGATTAATAGGTTCTACTACTCAAATTATGAAAAATTCTAGACATGTCATCCTTGTTCAATGTTTTTTCTTCGCAAGAAACTCTAGCCGAAGCAAAAAATAACCACAAGTAGGGTCACCCTGCCTTATGTGGCCCATCTCAGAAAGCTATGAACACACCTATTAGCCAGCAAGATCAAGTGCCTTTATCACCCTCACTACCACTGTGCGTGCGGGGTCATCCTTGCTCATTGCTACAACATTAAAGTTTGTTAGCCTTCTTTTTTTTATCACAATATTGTCATTGTCACTGGCCTATTTCCTTCAATGGGCCAGCACGGTGTGACGGTCCCTTCTCATCGCCGCAAGCCTACTTATCAGCTCGCTTGTCGGTCGCAGAAGCTTGTAATCAGAGAGCAAGAGAAAATAGAGTGAGAGAAATTGCAATCACAAGAAGCAATCACAACGAGGGTGAACAAAAGAAAGCTCAACGCATTTACTTCATTCACAATTTTGCCCGCAGGCGATTATAGTTCAAGTATACGGGCTGCCCCTTTGGGGTATTGATTCACCTGAACCGGGCAGCTTACATCAGACTCAACAAAAGCAAAACAGACTCTAAGCGCAATTGTACAATGTAAGTCGCAAGGGAACATACTCCCCCCTTCAAATCATGCATCGTCCTCGGCACCATCTGTTTCGTGGTAAGCCCTGACTTTAGCTGTGTAGCGGTTGTTCATTCGGAATGCAGGCTCCCACGTTAGTTCTGTTGGTTCCTCCCACTGCACCAAGTATTTCTTCGCTTCACCCAAGTAGTTGACCTTGTGGTGAAGGATCTGACTGGGGTATTTTTTGGCTCATTGTGCTGTCAGGTCCCTCTACATGATAGGAGCGCGTTATGGCACACTGTGTTCTGGGTCTTCATCATCTGAATGAAACTGCTTGAGTTTGCATAAGTGAAACATCGGGTGCATCTTGAAGTATGGGGGCAACTCCAGCTTGTATGCTAGCTTGCTCACCTTTTTTGTGATGGTGAAGGGTCTTTCATACTTTCCGAGCAGTCTGTGGTGCCGCCCGCGGAAGATGCCTGTACAACCAAGATATAGTTTCACCAACACTTGGTCCCCAACTTGGAACTTTGCGGGCCGACGATGCTTGTCAGCTCACTTCTTCATTCTCTTTGTCGCCTTGTGTAAGAATGTCATCGCCAACGCATTCTGCTCGTGTCAGTCATGAACAAACAGATAGGCAAAAGATAGCTTTTCCTTTTCTTGTGTGGCAAGAGTGTGCGGGGTCAGTGGTTGTTGCCCCGTGGCTATTTCGAACGGGTTGTGGCCTGAAGACTCACTCTTATGCAGATTATAACAAAATTGTGTCATGTCAAGGAGCTTCATCCAATTTTTTTGATTGGCACTAACAAAGTGCCTAAGGTACTACTCAAGTAGTTCATTGATGCGCTATGTCTGCTCATTTGTCTGCGGATGGAAGCTTGTTGAAAACAGCAAATTAGAGCCAAGCAACTGAAATACTTCACACCAAAACTTGCCAGTGAAGCGAGCATCATGATCGCTCATAATGCTCTTTGGTATGCCCCAGTGCTTCACCACATGCTTTACGAACAACTTTGCAGGGCACTCCTTCGAAGCTGAGATGAAGGTGGCATACTTTGAAAAATGATCCACTACAACTAGGATGGAACTGAGGCCCTCTACCTTTGACAAATTAACAATAAAGTCCATGAAGATGCTATCCCAAGGACGTTCTGGAATTGGTAGAAGCTCAAGAAGATCTGCAGCCTTCTGGTTTGTCCTCTTATCTTGTTGACAGATGAGGCATGTTCGCACATACCCCTCCACGTCGTCCCTCATCTGCGGCTAATAGTAATTGCGCTCAAGGAGTGCTAAGGTCCGCTTCTGACCAGGATGGTCGACTCATAGTGTATCATGGCACTCCTTAAGCAATTCTCGACAAAGGCTTCCCCACCGCGGTACGAAGATGTGTCTCCCTTTTGTCAGGAGGAAGCCATCTTGTAGCCAAAATCGCTGAGTCTTCCCTGCTTGCGCTAGAGAAACAAAGTGTTGTGTTGTCGGATCCTGCTGCATACCTTCGAGGATGCGGCTCAGCAATGTGTCCTCCAAATGCACTTTAAAAGGCTCTGCACACACAGTTGTCAATTCAGCCTTGCGGCTCAAGGCATCCGCCACAACATTGGTCTTTTTAACCTTGTACTCTAATGCAAAGTCGAACTCAGCCAAAAACATCTGCCACCGAGCTTGTTTAGGTGTCAGCTTCTTTTGTGTCTGAAAATAGCTCGTGGCCACATTGTTCGTCTTAACAACGAACTTGGCACCCAAAATATAGTGTCGCCAAGTCCTGAGGCAATACACGATGGCTGTCATCTTACGTTCATGCACCGTGTAACGCCTATCTGCATCCTTTAGATTACGACTCTCATATGCAATCAGATAGCCATCTTGCATAATAACTCTGCCAACGGCAAAGTCTGAGGCATCCGTGTGAACTTTAAAGGGTCTCGAATAATCAAGCAGTCGCAACACTGACTCCCTCACTAACGCTTTTTTCAAGCCATCGAAAGCATCTTGGCATGCTCCTGTCCAGAGTCATACCCGATTCTTCTTTAGAAAATCGGTGAGGAGCACAACAATGAGGGAATAGCTTTTGATGAAACACTGATAGTAGTTTGTCAAACCAAGAAATGATCGCAATTCTGGCACTTTGCAAGGCGGAACCCATTCTTGGATGGCTCTTATCTTTTGCTCATCCATGCATAGCACATCACGCCCCACAACGTGGCCAAGGAAGTTGATCTTCTTCTGGTCGAAGAGACATTTTTCTCGCTTAACATAGAGGTCATTCTCCTTCAGTACCTGAAACATTGTTCGCAAGTGCCCGACATGTTCCTCCATGTTGCTGTTGTAGATCACGATGTCATCCAAGTAGACTACCATGAACTTGTCTAAGTACGGGTAGAAAATCTGATCCATTAGGGTCGTGAACGTAGCTAGAGCATTCATCAACCCAAATGGCATTACTAAGAACTCGTAAGCACCATAGCAAGTGACACAAGTTGTCTTTGGCTCATCGCCATCTGCAATCCTCACCTGCCAATAACCTGATCTCAAGTCTAACTCTGAAAAGACTCGAGCATTGCCTAACTGATCGAACAAGTCTGCTGTTAAGGGCAATGGGTATTTGTTCTTTACTGTTACCTTGTTCAAAGCACGGTAATCCACACATAACCGTTTGGAGCCATCATGTTTTATCTAAAAAAGGACTGGAGCGCCAAATGGGGCTTTCAATGGACGAACAATGCCTGCGTCCAACATCTTGTCTAGCTGCCTGCGCAGCTCCTTTAGCTCAGCTTACCCCATACGATATGGAACCATTGTGGGAGGCTTCGCTCCCGGGGTCAACTCAATCTTTTGGTCGACCTCACATTTTGGCGGAAGACGCTTTGGCAATTCCGAAGGCATCACCCCCTGAAACTCCTTCAATAGTGGAGCTAGGGTCGGCGGCACTGTTGCTTCTACCTTCCCTTCTTTTGTGCGCACTACAACTAAGAATATTTGCTCCCCATGCTTGACACCCTTCTTCAGTTGCATTGTCGATAGCACTGAAGACTTGCCTTTCTGCGTAAGGCACTGCACAGTGTGGGACAGGTTTGACCCCATGATCATCAACCTGTTAAACTTTAGTAGCATCAGAACATTCTAGTTTCGCAAAAACTCTATAACCAAAATCACCTTGAAATCGTCCAGGGGCACCACAGAGAAGTTGGCTTTACTGACCCAACTTCTCACTTGAATAGTCACAGCTCTTGCTTCACCTAAGATTGGCTTGGCCTTAGAGTTTACTGTTTTGATGGTCTTCTACTTTGGCCCAGACTTCAAGTCCAACCGCTCTGTCTCTTTCTGCGAGACAAAGTTGTGTGTGGCCCCGGAGTCTATCATTGCTAAAGTAGACTTTTTATTCATAATGACTTCTAAGTACATAAGTTCTTTACTGAACTGCATGTTCTTAGTCGTGCAACTTCTAGCTGCGTTAATCGATCGCATGGCCCCCATCCTTGGTTGCATCGTCTTAGTGTCACTGCATTCAATATCGCTGCATTCTTCCTATGCAGCATTGGCTTGCCCGTCGTCCTTCATGAGGTGCTTTGGGCACTGCCTGGCGATATGTCTATCGCCACAAAACCAACATGTCACAACCGCACCCTTGTTGTTGTTGTTATGCTTGGTGAAGTTTTGTTTCTTTCCGGATTGATGGTGTGTCGATGCCTCACCTTTATCATTGTGTCGCTTATCCTTCTTACCTCTGTGGTGAGGCTTCTTCCCGACTTTGGTTGATGGAGTGAAAGGCTTGCGTTGAGTATCAACTAAGCGCTCGACCGCCACATATGCATCTTTCAAAATATGGGGGTTGCTCCATTTTACTTCAGATTGTGCCCATGGCTGAAGTCCCACAATGAACCAGTTGAGCTTGTCGTCTTCTGACATGTTAGGTATCTCCAGCATAAGCTTCTGGAATGTTCTGACATAGTCTTGCAACGAACCATAGTGTTTGAACTCATGAATCATCCGGTACGCCTACCTTTGTACGTTTTTTGGCATAAAATAATTACGCAACTCTATTATGAAGTCATCAAAGGTGTCTATCACGCATTAACCTCTCTCTATGTCGTTGCGCTTCTGCCTCCACCAAGCGATGGCATCTCCATCAAGTAAGATTGGTGCAGCCTTAATCCTCAGATCCTCAATGATCACATTCTGGATATCCAAGTAGTCTTCTACTTGGAACAAGAAGTTCTCAATGGTCTTGCTATCACGAGAACCATTGAATTTCGCGGGTCTTAGCATATCAATCCTTGATGGCCTCTCACCATTTCCACCATTTAGGATCACTGTCCGCTGCAACGTATGGTTCTTCAACTGAATCTCCCCTACTTCAGTCTGCAAGTCGGCCACTGTAGTCGTCAACGAAGTGACATGTCCCATTAGTAAGTTTACCTACTCTTGCAGGCTCGCCACCACATCATTCATTCCACTGAATGATTCACATGCGCGTGAAATCGCTTTCTCATACAAAGTCACATATTTCACCAACTTGTTAACAATTGCAGCCAACTTTTCTTGGCCCCGAGGTGAACCCATCTCCTCAGCTTCGGCAACTGCCTTGCCTTTGGTGTTGTGTAAGTTTTGATAAGGGGCTACGATGTCTTGCTCATAAATCGCAACTTGTCGGTGTGTCTGTCGACACTGACTCCAGAGTCTCTTTTCCAGCATGAGAACGGGCTCTGGTACCACTTGTCACGGGCCTATTTCTTTCAATGGGTCAGCGCGGCGTGACAGTCAATCCTCACCATCGCAAACCTACTTGTCAGCTCGCTTGCCGGTCGTGGAAGCTTGTAATCAAAGTGCAAGAGAGCAAAAGAGAATAGAGGAAGAGAAATTGCAATCACAAGAAGCAATCACAACGAGGGTGAACAAAATAAAGCTCAATGCATTTACTTCATTCACAATTTTGTCTGCAGGCGATTACAGTTCAAGTATACGGGCTGCCCCTTCAAGATATTGATTCACCTGAATCGGGCAGCTTACATCACACTCAACAAAAGCAAAACAGACTCTAAGCACAATTGTACAATGTAAGTCGCAAGAGAACAGTCATGATCATACTACAAAACTGTAAGGAGATATGGCCATATGACAATCGTTACTCTGTTACTATTGGCTAACAAACATGTAACAATAACTAACATAACAGTTAATCAAATATAAATTAGGATAATCAAAACACATATAAAACATAGTTACATGTTTTATTCAAGGGATGCAACCCTTGGGGTGAAGGGACATTTGTCCATTGGACATGACCCTAATTCAGCCCTCTTTCAGTGTGATAAAATGTCCTTTAGATAGAATTCAAGCATCGGTAAACAATGAGAAAATTATGATATAGCAATTATAGAAATTTGAAAGGCTAAGAGTTTGTGATTTAAAGCCTACTATCTGTGGCGATTTATAGTGTCATTGTGTATGCCCAAAACCTTGGGTTTGCATTTCTACTTTGCTTTTGCGCATCCTACATCCAATCTTACAGTGGTATTAGAGCCACTGCAAATTCATCCTTGTCGATGACCTGAACATCCAGTCGAAGTCTTGTTCATCACCGAAAAATCAAAATCCAAAACAAAGCAGAAAAAAGAGATTTAGCGAAAATAGGTGAGTGGTAAAATATTTCTATTTTGGCAAACTATAAACTAGGGATTTCTATTTATGGATACCGAATTTATTTTGGAGTACGAAAGAAAAAAATCTACGTACCAAGGGTTTTTCAGTAACCGACATTCACTTGAATCTGTCACCGAAAATCGTTGTAGTCATGTCCACCAACACCGTCGTGTCTGATTTTTGTGAAATAAAAAAAAAACTTTTTTAGAACCCCGAAATAGGATTCAGATAACTGAAGAAAATGGACTCCACCAAATCGAAGGTGTACCCATTCTTAGAAAAGAGTGAACAAGGCAAACGAGGGTACATGTGTTGAACACTGCCGACAGATGCGTCGATGTCGCCGTTGTATCGAGGGTGATCAAACCCCCCTTGACCACACCCATCGTCTGACCAGAGATCTGGAGGGTGAGCTCTTGTGTTTTCCTTGGAGGAGGAAATCCCAAATCGCCCAAAACAAATCTTAGATGTTGTAAACAGCAACACCATAACAGATCCATCAGTTGAAAGCAAACTCCGACGGTGAAACAGGGTTGCCAGAGGAGGGCGATCAACCAGAGAGAAGAGAGAGGGGCGGTAGAGAGGAAATTAGGGTTTGAGAAGGAGAAGGGTCGAAAACCCTCTCCTTATGTTTTTCTTTTTTTTTAAGTATATTTTAATGTTCTTTATCTTATTTTACATGCTTAGTCCTTTCTAGTTATGTATTGTTAGAAATCAGAATCGAAATCTCGAATATGGTGTTTGAATCTTCAATATAGTATCCTTAATATTTTGTTCGAATCTTCGATATTTCATTTGGATCTTAGATATTGAACCACGAACCATAAATTTGATAATTAATATTAGATTTCCCCAATGAATCAGATTTTTAGTATTGGATCTTCCATATTTAATCAAATTTGATATTGGATCCAGGATGAATAGAGTGGATCCACGAAGTTTAAACCAAATTTTTTATGAAATTTTTTTTATATCGAACCTATAATACATTATCGGGATTCAAAATAGCCTATGTGATGTTTGGATCCACATTACTCTATTTGGATCCTAAACGTTGGAGATTAAAATATAGTAAAGATCCAATTAAAATTCTAATTGGATCTTTGATAGGTTGCTTGAAAACCAAAATTATTTTACTAGGATCCGTGAATATTAATTTGGATCCATAGTTCCAAATCATAGTATAAAGAAAACCTTGGATCCTTAGACCCGAATCTCTTAAA
The DNA here is from genome assembly GCF_984573655.1 of Nuphar pumila. NCBI lineage: Eukaryota > Viridiplantae > Streptophyta > Magnoliopsida > Nymphaeales > Nymphaeaceae > Nuphar > Nuphar pumila. Next base: position 34,450,669 of record NC_143262.1, read on the forward strand.
GGAATTTATAAATAAAGCAGATCCTAGATCCATAATAAGTTATGTCAAATTTAGGATAGCGTAATTGGATCCATAATAATTCAATTTGGATCCTTATTTAAAATTTTAAATATTAACACCGTAAAAATTTGAAAGAAGATTCGGATTTGCGAATGGACCCGGATAGGCCCTAGAGTGGACCCAATTGTATGTGGGGCATGGGTCACAGGTTTGGTCAAACCAGACCCGCAACCGTTAGTGTGTTAAAAAGGAAAAGGGAACAGACGCAAACCCTAAATAAGGTTTGTGTTTGCAATGAGAAAGGGAGGGATGCGTGTTTAAATGCCACCGAAAATGGATAAGGGAAAGTGGGTAACTGACCACCCCTCCCCCACGACATCCATAATTTTTTTCCCATTTCCCCCTCTCTCACATTTATCTTTAAGAACCCTCCTCCTACTCTCCTTCTCGTTATTCTTCTATTCTCCCTCTCGTTATCTCTTCCTTCCATGCGCGATCTGGATAAGGGGTCGCATGGCTACAGGAAACTCGGCAAGAGGGAGAAAAGTTTCAAAAAGGTCGGAATTGTTGTGTTTTTGTGGTGCGCATGTTTCAAGTATGAAACATAGTGTTGCACCACCCATGTACGTGGGTTTAATTTGTGCAAAAACGCAGAATCTTGATTCTGCGAGTTTGCTGCACACAAAGGTTTGATTCTGCATGTACAAAGTTTTGGGTAAATCGATACTCAGGCTCTAGAATACCATATATCAAGTAGTATGATTCTATACTACGTATTGTTCGATATTTTGAGTCATCCTGCTACACTGTTATATTTATAAAAAAAAAAAAAAAAAGGAGCTCATTGGGACTGATATGTGTTATGTGTGCGTTAGTTTTGAATAGGGATTTTCTTTTACTAATTGTGAAAAAAATGTGTGATTAATATGCCTGTCGAATATTGAAGAAGGAAGTGTAGTAAATACAGATTTTATTTGCATAAGTCTGTATTTTTTGGCATTTCACTTATATCTGGAAACGTGTGATTTTGTACATTAGTGAAGCATGTGATATCTGTGTTGCGGAATTGTTATCCAATGAAATGCGTGAATTGTTTTGGGAATATTTTGAATATAATTGTCATTCTTGAATATGCAGTCTGTGTAATTTCTGAAGTTTGTCCAATCCTAAACTATGTTTTGGTCTTGGCATAAAGCAGTCAGGCCTTTGATCGTTTTGTGTGCGTGGGAGTTGATCTTACAATTTTGTCCAGGATCATATTATGCGAGTGGTAGTTGATCTTATATATATACCATTTTATGTTAAACTGCCTGCGATAATGCTAACAGACGTTATACAATAATATGCATGTTCCTCTGATTCTCGATCTATATGTGACTTGCAAAAATTGTATTGGGCTTTACATGCATTTAATGGTTGTCTTTTGAACAGTCGACATAAGCCTTCTTCTGAGTTTTTTTTTGAGACAGAGATTTGTGGTAACTACATACACTTAGATGTATCACTAATTTAGGTCTTCATGTAGTTCTAAAATACAAAGTCAAAACCCTTTTTAAACATACATGTAACTTAGCCATTACGGATGGCCTAAATACGCGATAGGTAACTACATAGTTGTTAATACATGGATGACACGTATACATACAGGTTAATGAACATGATGGATTCATGATTTCATGTTGTTACTTGTTTGCTGCAAACCAAACTCAAAACCTACTCGTTACTGTAGTTTTCTTTTTTTTATGTTCAATAAAATTGAATCAGCCCTTGCATAATCCCATTGATTAAAAACGCTATGAATGACTTTATATATATATATATATATATATATATATATATATATATATATATTTATTTATTTATTTATATATGTGTGTGTGTGTTGAGTCAATGACAAAAAATTATTAATTTCTTTCTATAGAAAAGCTACGAGACGTATTAAAAAAAATTATTCATAACCAAGTTTGTGGGTTGGTTTGATGCTGGCACATGAATGACCATGCCTGGTAAATGAGGGTTCCATGGGGAGCCATGCCTGGTAAATTAAAGTGTAATAATTTCTGCCTCACTGGTTTAAAGGTATCAGGGCATTTGTGCTTATCCGGTTTAAAGGTACTAGAACACTCTGGATGGGTCTGCACAATTGAATGGTAAAATTGATAACATGCCTATTTAAGGTATGAGGGATTGAGAATATACTATAATTGTAGTATGATTTATAATTTTTGGAAATTTCAGTGTCTTTGAGCTACTAGTTTAAGATCAGGAAGAAATCCTGATAAGTCAGGTAATAAAATTAATAAGAGAATGGCAATGGCTCGGGGACATGTGTTTCTTGCTTCGAGTGGCAATGACTCGTTGGTCCCCAGTTCTCGGAGTTAGGAGACCCGGACTACCAATTTTGTCCTAGGCGGTAGCTCCACGGTCTTCTGCAAAAGTTAAGGATGCATCTTGTTGTTTGGGCCTTTGTGAGGTTCTCTCGGTTATTCAACCGCTCCCTTAGGATTTTCAGTTTCAGTTAGACATTTTGGTTAATAAAACACCAATGCATAATAAACCCTTGAATGTTCTTGTGATCATCGCAAAATTTTTCCTCTCATAATATTCTCTCTCTTTCTTCTCTTTTCCTTTCTAACCTCTTATTTTTCTCCTTTTTGAAGGGAGAAAGATAAAAGACAGAAAGAAAGAAAGAAGAGAAAAGAAGAAGAGGAATTCTTTTGCGGGTCTCACTTGACCTTAATTTGAAAAATATTTGAAATAACTCGTCTCCGTTTTGAAATATTTGCCGAAAAACTGGGAGACGGGATCCGCTCGTCGGTACGAGGTTCGACCGTTCCTGGCGCCTTTACCAGGGTAATCGAACCAAGGGTCGAATTTATGCCTTTTGCTTTGTTAAAATATTATCTAAGAATTTATCTTAAGTCTAAATGCACAAAGAATCATGCTTGTGCAAATGCAAAGATGTATGCCCTTTTTTTGAAAATGTTTTGAAGAATTCCCAAGTGAATCTGATAAGGTGAAGAAATGATTTCTAACTTTAGAACTTAAGGTTAAAGTTCTAAGTTTTTAGGGTAATCCAGAGCTTGGGAAAATAAATCTGGGTTTGGAAAATGATCTTGATACTGAGATGAGAGAAAAGAAAGGAAATTTCAAAGTCATAAATGGACTTTGAATTTAGAAATTTGAATTTGGACGAATATCTGGAATGGAATTGAATTCTATCTTTGAAGTTTTGAAATCAGAATAAAATGTGGAAAATTTGAATAGAATTGAGAAATGGAAAAAGTTGGAATTTCATGGAATTTGAATCCAAAATTAAGATTTGAGTTGAGATTCGAATTTGAATTCTGGATTTTAGAATCTGGAAATAGGAATTGGATTTGAAATCTGAAATGATAATGGAATTGGTATTTAAGAATAGAAATTAAGATAGAATTTGGATTTGAGATTTTGAATGGAATTGGATCCAGGATTTGAGAATCCAAGAAATTTGGATCTGAAGTTTGAGATCCAAGGTGGAATTGGATCCGAAATTTGGACTGGAATTTGAATCTGAAATCTGAAATCCAAAATAGAATGGGATTCTGAACCCTAAGATGGATTTTGGATCTGTAATCTTTGAGATCCAAGGTGAAATTGGTTTTTGGATCCTAAGGTGGATTTGGATCTGAAGTCTGAGATCCAAAGTAGAATTGGGTTCTGGATCCTAGAATAGATTTGGATCTGAAGTCTAAGATCCAAAGTATAATTGGGTTTTGGATCCTAGAATGGATTTGGATCTAAATCTGAGATCCAAAATAGAATGTGGATCTAAGGTCTAAGATCCAAAAAGGGGAAGTTGGATTCATACTTTGGAAATCTGGATCCAAGTTGAGATTTAACTTTGGTCTCGGGTTTTGAAAAGTCCAAAATAGGACTTTTGAAGATGGATCTGGGTTTTGAAAACCCAGATTGAACTTAGGAAGGTTTGGATTTTGAGATTCGGAGTCAATCTCAACTTTGATTCAAAACTGGAAGAAAACTTGATTTTGAATCAGAAGATGAATCAGAAACTTCAAAGTTAAATTGAACTTTGAAATTGAATTTTGAATTGAGTTGGAAATTTGAAGTTTGAATATAAAATGATTTCAAAGTCAAATTGGACTTTGAAATTGAATTTTTGAATCTTGAAATGAGATAGAATTGGATTTGAATAAGATTTGATCTGAAAAATGAAGAAGAAGAATCACTTGGAATTTTGGAAAGGAAATTTTGAAAACATGATGCAATTCTATCCTATATGACAATGAATTTGAATAAGTTTGAAATTGGATTTGAAAATCATATTTCATTCTTTAAATGAATTTTAAATAAGATTAATGACATAATACACTCCTGACTATGGTCATTGAATGTATTATATAATATTCATATCTAAATTCAAATGAAGGATAAAATACATTTTTGGTGCTTTTATAGAATTTAAAATAAAATTAACCCTCAATATACCCTGACTATGGCCATTGGTATATATTTTGAGTTAATTTTAAGTTAAATTCTGATAAAAGAAGAAAATATTTTAGGAAAATATGATGAATTTTGAAAAATCGATCCAGTGTGGATCCAGTGTTATTTTGTAAAAGATAAAAATGCTAAGTTTTGTCCACACCCTGACTATGGCCATTAATGTGGATCATCAACTTAGTATCCATTACCTCTTACGAAATGGTGCACGTGTCATTCGTGTTTCACCATTGTGAGAATTTGAGAAATAAAAGAAAAATGCATGAAAACAAGCAAATCATGATTTTACAATGCTCATTCATCCTAATCTAAGACTGGAAATGCAGAGTTTTCATCATCTTATTTATTTACAACAATCGGATTTGAGAGTATCAAAAAAATATTTTAATCCCACCCTTCCTTATATTCCTGCCAGATAGATTTTGCACAAAAGGAGATGAAAAATATGAGTGTAAGTGTCTATCCAAAATCTTACACAGATGCTTGATTTATATGTAGTCTACCCTGTATTTATGAGAAAAACACACATATATGTAGGAATAGATTTATGTACAAAGAGAGAAGGAATTTACAGTGGTTCTTGTGAACCACTTGTAAAAGAATGATAAAAATATGGCGATTATGATAGTTCAAGAATGAACTATCATAAAAAGAAGAGAAGAATTTACAGTGGTTCCTGTGAACCACCTGTAAAAGAATGATAAAAATATGATGATTATGATAGTTCAAGAGTGAACTATCATAAAATAAGAGAAGAATTTACAGTGGTTCCTGTGAACCACTTGTAAAAGAATGATAAAATATGATGATTATGATAGTTCAAGAATGAACTATCATAAAGAGAAGAGAAGAATTTACAGTGGTTCCTGTGAACCACTTGTAAAAGAATGATAAAAATATGGTGATTATGATAGTTCAAGAGTGAACTATCTTAAAAAGAAGAAAAAGGGATTACAGTGGGGATTAGTAATGTATACAAAGCAGTGAGATATATAATGAATGTATGAATGCAGAGGTGTAAAGATTCGACTGGTTGAATCCTGTCAATGGTGTGGCTTCGGCTAGCTGGATCTTCAGAGCGCCATTAGTTGCCATTTACGCATATATTAGAGAAATCTTGATTCAGACTCATATTCACACAAGGTATGATAACATCATCCAGTCATATATATCAGGACATAATATAATGAGATTTCTGCATGCATTACTTGAGGAATCATCAAAGGAATTTCAATAACTTTGTATCTTGACTAACCAATTTTAGTAAAGTCATAGGCTTCAGCATAGTAAATATTGAATTTCAATATCAGCAGGATGGTCTTACCTTGCAGATCATGGCCTTTTAAATTTTAAAACAAATGCATTTGCTTCTTAACAAAGGGAAGCTAATGATCCTTAATTAACAGGCAACAGGAGTATTTACACAGCAAAGTAATATCATTAAGAGAGATCCTCAATAACCTCAACAATAAACATTCATACTGTGACAACATAATGAAATGGCTATGCATAAATGGGGCTGTTATGTTAGTGGTGTATTACAGTGAAAGTGTTGTAATGAAGAACAAGGCTATTTGAGATGGTTTAAACGGTGTATGTAGTAGATGGTGCAATTAACATGTGATATAAAGGTTGAAGGTGAGGTGTATGCAGTTAGTGAAGATATCACGTGTTGTAGCATGCTGAAAAGATGGAGTTAATGGTAATAAAAAAAAGAAAAAGAAGATAGGAAACCATACCTGTAAATTGCCTTTCTACTGCCATAAACTGACTTATAGTGGCCTTATTTTAGGCAATGCTTACCCATGAAGCCTGACATATTAACCAGATTATGTAATTCTTGACTAGCAAATCCCTCGCAATGTTAATTTGTTTTTAATAAGAACCAGCTAGGCTGCCCCTAGTCGGCATATTGGTTTCCAACAATATAGCGAAAAAATGGATTATCAAAGACAAGTCCGTTCCTCAAACTGGTTGTACATCATATAGTGATTTGAGCATTCTGTTCTGATGAGATGCCAGCAACTCCGATCTTCTGGAGCATTGCCTCAGCTTGGGGGGGCTTTAACCATGACACTTTTACTTGACATTGTACATCGAAGGTCAGGAAATAATCGGACTGGAGGCAATGGCCAGTGATATCAGCGCCTATGATCAGAGCTCGATGTAGCAAATTGAGCTCCGTTGTTCAGTAACTTAGAGGGAATTCTCACTGACTGAAATTTTAGACATTTCGACCGACTGAAATCTACTGATCAACCAACAGTAAGTTCGAAAGTCTGATCCTTAGATCAGCAGTTCATAAAACAGTTGACAATACAACTTGTTTGCATTCAAATGCCAACGAAAATAAGAAAAACGGTAAAGGTTAGATATAGACCTCCGACCACCGATTCGAGAACCAAATCACTGAAAAGAAAAAGACAAAAAGGAAGAGAAAGAGCATGTCAATAATTTTAACATTCATATTAGATCTAAAGCTGCCACTTACCAGGTTCAAACAGAGCTTTCAGCAGATTTTTCAATATCTCTATCATTCAAACCACGGCTAGGTTCTAAACAGTATTTCGATGACAACAGATTTTGATAGAATTTTCGCTTAGCATAAACCATTACAGAATTCTGGCAAACCCTCTATGGGAAATTGTCACCAACCTGTAGTGAACCTCAAGCATTCAGTTCTAACACTGTCTCCAAGGGTCCAGGCGCTTCAGATTCTCACATTACAGGCATCCACAAGAGTTTCAGTCAACAGTAAAAAAAAACGAGGATCGATCCAGATAGCCGATCAATTTTTGGATTCTGAATTAGGTCCAGCCGGAAAAATAGGTTTTCGCAACCATCAGATCTTTAACATTTCACTATTTATATGTTGCAATGCTGGAGAATAATAATAAGAATAACCAGAAAGCATAATGAAATAAAATTTTTGAACAAAATTAGGCATTTGGGATATACAGAAACCACGAAGACTCAGGGATAAGTTGCAAACCCAAGAAAAAAAAATAAAAAAAAAAGTGTAGGAATATAACCATTCCTGCTAATGTTGCATTATGGTAGGCTGATCTACTATAAGTGGATCATCCTTACCACGATTGCTTCAATGGGACAAAAACAAGAGAAATTAGAAGGAAATCAGAGGAAAATAAAAAGGAGGAGGTAAAATATATGCAAAAAATAAAAAAAATAATAAAAAAATGAGAAGGGCCAATTACAACCACAGATACTCGAAAATATAAAGGAGTCAGATGAACTTTGATGTTGAAACAAGATGTAGAGGTAGATAAACAGGGAAGATGGTATTGATTACGGTACAGAAAATGGTGTGAATGGAATAAAACGAATCACAGAAAGAGGAGAAGAGAAGAGAAAGAAAGAAAGAAAGAAAAAGTTTCGGAGTACAGAGTATTCCGTTGATGCCCCACAGATGCGGACCGATTTTGCCATGAGCACATCGGTGTTACATGGATGTTTCAAAAATAAGAAAGGGAAAAGAAAATTAACCACGAAAACAAAAGGGGAGGAAGGCAAGGAAGGGTACTTACCTCTTATTCGATCGAGTGCCGGCGTTTTCCTTCTGAAATTTGAAAATGGGTCCAATTCTTTTGTTACTGTCGCTGAAATTGAAACTCACCTTGATTCTTTGCCACAGGATTAAGCGATCGTAGCCTTGTTGTAACAGTGGGAATTTCGAAGGATGGAGCTGCTGGATCTCGTAGATGGGGCTCTCTTCAGAAGGTTTGATCGATCGGGCGATGCCCCTTCCAGACTTGCTTGCTGAAGGGGCGAAAGTTTTTCTCAAACCGCCAGAGGAAGAAGAGAGGATGGATTGAAGAGGTAAGAAGGGGAAGAAAGATGAGAAGCGTTGAGGAGGAACGCAAGTGGAGAGGTGAAGACGAGTCGTGAGAGAGAAGGATGGTGGGGTAGAAGACGATGAGGTAAAGGGATTCCCTGCGTGCCTTTTTAAGAAAGGGGAAGAAAATTCGGGAAGGAAGGCCGTTGGGAATCGACGATGGGAAAGAAAGGGAGTTCAGAGATGGAGGGTTTTTGCCATCGAGTGTTTGGGCAAGAGAAGGAGATGAAGGAATGGAGAGAGAGAGACGATGCGAGAAGGAGAGAAGGAGGTGCGGCCGGGTTTTTCCCCTTTTCCTTTCTTACGAAGGATTTTGCAAAACCCTAAAAGAAAAATTTACCGAGGAGCCCCTTTGATTTTCAAGATTTTATAAAGAGGGGGGGGGGCTCCCGAGGTTTTTAGCAAAATTGTTTTTCAAAAAGGCTCAAAATCATTTGTTTTTCTCAGAATTTTTCCAAATTTTTGGTTTTTGTATTATTTTTCAATTTTTTGTATTTTTTAGAATAAAATCCTAAAGTTTGTGAGAAATCAAACATTAAAACTAATTTTTTTGTGTTTTTGCAAAAAATATTTACAAAAGAGAAATTATCTGAGAATTAAAAGCTATTTCGAGAAAATTTCTTCAGAAATGGGTTTTGATCCGGATTTTTGGAGGAAATATGGTTTTAAAGTGCTGGATTCGGATCCGGAATTAATTTTAAATATAGCTTTATGGAATTTAATTCAGAAAATCTGAATAAATGACTTGATTTTCTCAGAAAACGGGGTTAGGGGCAAAAGGGTCATTTTTACAAAACCTTGAAAATTTTGGGGTGTTCACAGTTCTCTTCTATTACGGTGTCATTGGCTTGCTAGTACCCGCGGGATAATTCAAGAGAAATATTAAATTTTACTTCTTATCAATCAGACAAAATATTGTGAGCTTTGTACTTGAACTTGTTAACTTGTGATTAGATAATTGAGCATGTGATTAAGTATTTAAACCCAGTGTTTACTTATTTGATTATATGTTAATTCATGTTATATTTGTGTGAGTTAGAATAGTGATATGCAATAAATTATTTCATGTTACTTGTTTCTTTATGCCATGTTTAGTATCATGCTTCACTGTCTATAATTAAGCAAACACATTGCATATTTGTTACATAGTACATCTGCAAGATGATAATACTCTTCTACGCATATTCGTTGTAGTCTGACACAAATTACTTTATTATTTTTCAGAAGAAGAGTAAATGATCAAGAGCAGTTGCGGGATGGTGTGCGAATCTAGATATATGATCTATTGTGTTCCCGAAATGTTAAATGTAAATTTTGGTTATTATAATTATGTCTTTCAGTTAATCTGAACTCTGATATTATGTTTTAAACTTTTATTAGTAATGAAATAAATGGTAATTACTTTGATGATTCTTGTAACGCGTTTGAAATGCTTAGCCGGGTTAAATTAAATATTTTTGCTGTTTAAGAAAAAAAAAACCTCAAAATTTTGGGTTAAATTTCAAAGCGTTACGCGTTCTCTCTCTTGATATTTACAGTTAGAAGTTCTGATTCTAAAAATTGTCAGAAACAATGTTACTGTCTGATGAATTTCTATAAACAGGTATGTGTTTTCTGAAATTATAGAAAGGTAACTTAATCTTTCTATTTAACTCAGAAAATTATGGAAACAAGATTTTGTGTTTCTGTTTTTATTTTTTATTATGTGAAACCATTTTTTTGCTTTCTAAAAATTATAGAAAGGGGTCTCTGGCTTGCAAAATACCTTTAAAGCCTTTTATTGATTGCATTTATATTATTTATTGAATTAAATTGCAAAATTTATTGCATGCCTATACTAAAATAAGAAAAATTATTGGATAATTATTTTATAGAATTACTAGTTGAAAAATCTATTAATCTTACTACTTCTAAAATTGTTTATGCACATGGCAAATCATATGATCATGGCAGAACTTTCCAAAATTGAGAAACTAAATGGAACTAATTTTTCAATGTGGAGGACAAAAGTGGAATACCTACTGACGCGTGATAAGACATTACACGTGTTGAACAAAACCAAACATTTACTAACTGAAACATCGAGTGAAGAAGAAAATAAGGCATATAATAAGTTCGTAGAGGATGATTAACTTGCTCAAACCACTTTCCTTACATTCATGCAAGATGTCCTTATTCAGGTATTCAAAGACTTTAATACCACCAAGAAAATGATGAAGGTGATTAAAGAGAAGTATAACATGACTTCTGAAACTCATATACAACTTCTTCTAGAGCAGTACAATTCATGCAAAATGAAAGAGTCTAACAATGTTGTCAATCATGTGAATCGTATGTTGTTGATGGCTAAGGATTTAGTCATAGCTGAAATTGTTATTCTAGAACAGATGAAGATCTCCACCATACTGAACAACCTCCCTCCATCATGAAAAATAGTGTCAATAACCATAAGGCTAAACCAAAAAAGTCGCACCCTAACCGGGCTCACCTTGCAACTAGCTCTTGAACAAGAGCACATGAATAAGGATAAAAAGGGAGAAGTTATGAATAGACAACAATCCTTCCCTGAACTTTTGCATGGACTTAAGCTCAAGGGTCCAACATTTAAAAAATTTAAGAACTTTAAGGGTTGGCTTGTACAAAACAAAAATCCGTGAGTAATTGCTAAAGGTTTTTGCTTCTCTTATGGAACACATGGACACTTCAAGAGGAATTGCCCAAACAAATCTAAGAAGAAAATTTTAGGAAAGCAAGCAACAGATAAGCATAAAGTAGTTTGCATTGTATCTGAGTCACTAATCACATATGGCGACCTCTCAGGATGGTAGATTGACTCAGGGCCAATGCGACATATTGTCAAGAATAAGGAAGGACTTGTGGAACTGGAGTTGAAGCCAAGAGACCATAAGGTATATATGAAAAATAATACCTACAATGATGTGGTAGGAATAGGATCATATAGGCTTAAATTAGAAGCGACCAGTCTGCTTTTGACCGATGTATTATATGTACTTTCCATGAGAATGAATCTCTTATTTGTAGCAGACTTTGTCAAGAAAGGTTTTGAAATCTATTTTTGTGGTGATAAGATCGCAATTAAGAAACGTGGCAAAGTAAAGTTCAGGGGTCACTATGATGTGGACCATGGTCTTTTCCGACTTAATATAACTCTTTCAAAGATTAATAAAATGATTGTTTCTGGTTATATTAATTCTGCAATGGTTTGGATACATATTTATGACATTTAAGGTTAGTGCATATAAACATAAATAAAATGAAAAGGATATTAAGCATTGGGTTATTACCTTCACTTAAAAAAGCAGATTTTGACAAATGTGAACCATGCATGTCTGAAAAAATGACTAGGAAACAATTTCCTAAGGGCACCAGGGCATGTCAATTGCTAGTTATAGTGCATACTGATATATGTGGTCCCTTAACAATATAAACACGCGACAAAAAATTATATTTTATTACATTCATATATGACTATTCAAAGTATGGATATATCTACCTAATTTTTAGAAAGTCAAAAGCTCTAGAAAGCTTTAAGGCATATAAACATGAGGTTTAAGGCTTATTAGGAAGAAATATCCAAGTAATAAGATCCAATAAGGGTGGTGAATATAACCCTGATGAGTTTAAGTCCTACTGCTATGCTAATAACATAACCTTTCATACAACTATGCCTTATACACCATAACAAAACTGTATAGCAGAAAGAAAGAATAAAACTCTAATGGATATAACAAAATCCATATTGGCACATGCAAGCCTTCCTAAGAAATTTTAAAGAGAAGCCATAAGCAGTGCCATGTATATTTTGAATAGAGTTCCTTCTAAAGTTGTAGAATTTACGCCCTATAGATTGTGGGCTGGCAGAAAGCCAGATTTAAGTTGTAACGCCCCAATTTTTGAAATCAAAAATTTTTAAAATTATTTTTTTAAAAAATCTCTTTACACGATCTTTAAGAACACAATGAAAACTCTTTTTTTATTTCAGTTCAAATCTTGGACGAATTACAATTGCCAAAAGATACTTGAAAGAATAGAATAATGGAACCAAACCATTAATTAAATTACAATAAATCAAATACTAGTCTTCCAAATATATGAGTTTATAGGACTAAAAAATAATAATAAAGTAAATAAAATGATTTAGTCCATCCAACAGCCTAAAGAACTATGACCCTCTTGACGCCACCCCAGCCCTCAAGCTTATTCATTACCTGAAATATTAAAATGTAAGGGCATTAGCCACAACCACAATAGGAAAACACCCTACACATAAGCATGAAAAGAGCATAAATTCATAAAATATGTATCTTTCTCAATGCAATTAAATCATAGCATGTCATAGCATATAAACTCAGAACAGTTAAAGATTACAACAATAATAAGTTAACCATGCAAGATTACACAATATTTTATTATTACCCTCAAGTGATGTACCTTCATAATCATTAGTAATCAGAACAATAATCAAAAGGATTCATGTATGTCAACATATGCAGGAACTAGAAATTATACATGACATGCATAAAAATTTATGTTAATATTACATGAATCATTTAACCACTGGTGAACCTAATCTAATGCATTATTTTTCTTTTCTTTTCTGAAGGGTACACACTCAGAACCTAATCCTGACTCAGCAATCAGATGAGGGTTTATTATGTTATATATTTTAATTAACCTATCGATTCGAAAAGCCATACCAAACATCCACTGAAGCGGTTTTTAATCGAGAGAAAAACTTACAGTGGTCTAGGAAATTGATTCCTACTCTGTAGAGCCTGACTGTCTACCTAGGATAAATTGATAGCCTCAGCCCCCTACACCGACGATGGGTGCTTCAAGAGGTGTCAATGCCCTCAAAATGTGTCAGTCGACAAATATACCTCTTACCCTCTCAAAGGTAGGCCACTGGAACAAATGAGCTATTAGGTATTATTTACAATAGGTTCAACTACACATTAGGTGCACTCTGCACCAAGCTTAATAGCCCCAAGCTCCACTATGGGTAGCTTAAACCACATCCTCACAAGGCAAGAACCAACACTCCCTACAATCATTGAGGTGTCCTGACATAGATCATTTGAACCCAACTCATGGCATGTGCTCTCTAATAAGAAGCAACCAAGAGTTCAGTTAAAGTGTGTGTGTGTATATGAGCATGTTTAACATAGCCAAACCAGCTACTCACAAGCACCTCATTGGTTTCACCAAACCTGACTCACATTCGAGCCCCATGTATGCATATCTCACATGACTTACAATATATCACATGCCACATACTATACTCTATGATGCATGAGACTCATTTCAATTTAGCATGAACCATGAATTTCAAAGAATAACACATGCATGATCATGCATACCATTTGGTCTAATTATCTTGCTTAATTCTCATGTTTAATATGTAGTCTCATATGCCATCAAGCCCAAATAATCCATATGCATACAAATAGTATATTCATAGCAAATTTTACATTAACATATATAATTAATATCTCATATCATAATCAAAGACAAGATTTTAGAAAAATAATTTCACAAGTCAATATATTATCTAAAATCAAGAACTATATAATATCAGAATTTGCATGTTGTTCACGGGTCTAACAGACCATCAAAACGAATAGATATAACTCTATAAAAATTCAAAGTTATATCAAAGGATATTAACTTCTAATTCCAAGTGGTAGATCTCAGAAAAACGTTTTTGTTTGCCCGTAAAAATTCACAGACCCAAAACTATTTTTTTGTTCTTGACAAAACCTCCTAGAATCTTGCTTCTCAAAGAAGTAGTCACCAGACCCAATCTGAGAGAGATTTCGTCCTCCCAAATTTTTTTGAGAAAGGTATGCTTGTTAGCTTTGAGAATCATTTGAGTTTGTCAAAAAACTTCATCATATGAATTTTTGTAGATTTTCTGGACCGGACCTTGCTTGAGAGAGTTTCAGATCCAGTTTTTTTGCAAAATCTTGAATTTTCCATGATTTGTGTGAGCCTTCAAGATTTACAGAAAATGAAATGTATTTTTCTTTTATTTTTTTCAGATCTATTCATGTGATTGAATGACATATCCAAAAATCATCCATTAACTCAAAAATTTTAATTTATTAGATTTTTTGCAAAATCGACTGTCAAGAATCACTCTGCACCGAGGACAAAATTTCTGTCATGGGTTGCAGCAGCCATAACCCTCACTTTTGTGCCACTAATAAGGCTCAATATTTTCCTGAGATACATCCCAGATGTTTGGAAGGTCTTCATAAAAGGGTTTGGTCATTCGTGATCCGATTTAAGAGGTAAATTTATTTTACCACGATGGGTCGGTCAAGAAAATCAAGACAATATGAAAAATAAAATATAAATAATGAGAAAAGCAAGAAAACTCAAGCATAAACGTGGAGTATCAATTTTTAATCATGCATCAACCCATTGACAGTATCTAAACATCATCTACAATCATAAAGAGACATCATATGATCATAATATATGCTTTGAAATTTAAATTATTAAAATAAATCATGATTTTTGCACAAAATAATTAATTTAAGAAGCTAGGATGCGAAAATATCATAAAATGAATAAAATAAATTTGAAGAGATATGATTCATACTGTAAACATATGCAAGAAAGCATATATACATCCATTTATGCTGAAAACAAAGATTTAACTATATAGAATTATGTAAGAACACGAAACTATGCGTTTTGGGTTACCTCATTTCTCGGTTTAGCCGTCCGGGCATAGATTTATAAAAAATAATTTTGTAAATATGTTTTAAAGCATGATAATGAATTAAAAATACTTTTAAAACCTTTTTTAAGACTATTCCAGATCTAATCCACCATGGATCAACCCGTAAAATCAGCAAAACACACAGTTTATGCGTTTGCATTCGATATATGCTACACATAGGTTGAATCCTACCTGAAATATATTTTTGAAACCACCAACACCTTCGTCTCCTATCATAGCACCTTCAAGCAGATTTAATGACTGCTGAAAAAACCCTAAGGAAGAAGAAGAGAATAAGAAAGATGACAGGAGATAGTCCTTTTCTCATTTTTTTTTATATTAGAAAGTCCACGAAAGGGGAGGTGTCCCCTCCTTAGAATCCAACCCTATCAAAACTAACCTAATCTCATCTCTAAGAGTCTTATTCCATAATTTTACTAACTAATTACTTAATTAAATAATCAATTAATTTAATTAACTACTATTTTATCTTAATTACTAACTAATTAATTTAATTAGTTGAGGGGGTCCACTAAGGGGGGCGTCCCACCTTCTCTAGATCCTTCTGGGGTTTTAAAGACCCTCCTAATGAGGTCTTTAAAGTCTGGAGTGGATCTCACTTAGGTTTGGATCTAAAATGACCCATATCCAAAAGTCTAATCTAGATTCAATCCTCATTTGGGTTGGATCTAGAAACTAAACAAAGAAATACAAATCCAAAATTCATTTAAAGATTCATATCTAAACATAAGATCCAAATCCACATTAGATTTAAACTTAAGTTTGGATCTGAACCTAACTCATCAAAGATCCAAATAGCACCGAGTCACCTCTGAACCTTTGTGGGCCACATTGACCATGCCTGGTACTCCCATTGGGCTCAACGTGACCCCTTTGAGCCTCTTATGGAACCCGGTTTGAGTCCAAAACACTACTTAGCCAACTTAGACTCTTGAACTTCACCTAAATTAAAAACTGATTTTAACCTGAATTTAAAAGTTAAAACTAAAACAAAATCACAGGTGTTACACAAGTCATCTACGAAAGTGAAGGTCGTCAGCACATAAGCTAATTCCTAATCAATTGAGGGATAAATTGGAATGTAAGACTATCAAGTACATCTTTATAGGATACCCAAATGAATCAAAGGGTTATAAACTATATAATCTTGAAAAAAAAATTATAGAAAGTAGAGAAGTGAAATTCCTTGAAAATAAATAATATGGCTTTGATCCTGAGGATGATGAAATCCCTTTTGATATCATAAATGATTTAGAAGTACCTAATCAAGAGTTTGAGCATATGGATCCATTTGTGAATGATTAACATTCTTCACAACCTGTGATCAAGCAAAAAAGGTCAAGAGCTTCTCCCTCTTATCTTAGTGATCATTACCTTTTCTGGAGGGAAGAACTATGTTACTCAATGGATTTGGATGAAACTCATGATAACCTAAGTTTTAAAGATGCAATTGTCTCTAATTAATCTGAACTTTGGGTAGATGGAATAAGAGATGAGTTTGACTCCATAGAAAGGAATGGAGTTTGAGAACTGACTACTTTGCCTGAGGATTTTATGGCAATTGATAGTAAGTGGGTTCTAAAAAAGAAACTCAAGGTTGATGGAATTATTGATAAGTTCAAGGCAAGATTAGTTGCGAAAAGGTATTCTCAACGTGAGTGTATAGATTATGTAGAAACTTATTCTCTTGTGGTAAAATTGGCTTCTATTCGTATTATTTTGGCGTTGGTGGCTTATTTTGATATTGACATATATCAAATGAATGCGAAAGCAACTTTCTTAAATGGTGAATTAAAGGAAACTATATGTTTGCAACAACATGGAGACTTTGAAATTGGAGGTCAAGAGGATAAAGTATACAAGTTGAATAAATCCTTGTTTGGGCTTAAGCAGCTCCATAAGCAACGATAGTTGACATTTCATATAGCCATAACCAAGTTAGGTTATGAGGCAAACAGTTTGGACCACTGCATATATGCCAAGAAAAGTGAGAGTATATTTACTATTTTGTCCCTCTATATTGATGACATATTAATTAGAGAAAATGACAAAGACATGCTAAATGAGACTAAGTCTTGGTTAAATTCTCGATTTAAAATTAAGGATATGGGGAAAGCTTCATATATCTTTAGACTTAAAATTCAGAGAAATAGAAAATCAAGGTTGCTATGTCTAAGTCAAGAAAAATATCTTAATCATATTCTAAAGAGATTTATAATGAAAACCATCAAGGTGAATGGTACTCTTGTGATTAAAGACTTAATACTAAGTAAGAATGTTTGTCCAAAAAATGAACAAGAAAGATTAGATGTTCCCTATGCTTAGGCAATTTGAAGTCTGATGTATGCTATGCTTTGCACTGGACCTGATCTCAGTTTTGTTGTGAGTAATAAGTAGATACTAGAACAATCTTGGGTTCCTTAATTGAGAAGCAATGAAAAAAAATGGTATTTAAAGAGAACTAAGGAACTCAAGCTATGCTATCAAGCAGATAGGCTATGACATAGGTTATTCTGATACAAATTTTGATGGTGATAGAAATAAAGCAAAATTTACCTTTGGTTATATATTTATTTTAAGATGTGGGGCAATTGCATGGCTATGCAAGAATAAAAGGTGTGTAGCACAACATACCTAGTAAGCTGAATATATAACTTATATCATGACTGTCACTTTTGATGTTTGGATAAACTGCTTCCTAAATGATATAAAAATAAATATTTCAAGAGATCCAATTCAAATTTATTGTGATAATAAAGTTGTCATACATTTGATTCATACATGAGCAAATAGCTCTAAGAGTAAGCATATTGAAGTCAAATATCAATAAGTATATGATTTGCTTATGAAAAAATGAAATAACAGGCAATTCTTGAGAAAGTTTTCACTAAACATGTGAGTCAGATGAGACTCACATATGTCTAAGTTATGAGTATACAAGTCCACTCAAAATGTGTGAACAAAGTACTACTCAAAAATGTGTGCCAACGCATAAGTCATTTAGTGAATAAAGCTTGACAATACAAGTTGTCTCTTTGCAGAATGCTTAAATGTGTTTGTTATACACAATGTAACGCCCGAAAATTTTAACCCAAATTTTGAGAATTTTTTTTTTGTATAACAACGAAAATAATCATTTCATTGGGTTAAGCATTCAAGTACATTACAAGAGTAATCAAGCAACAACATCAGAGTTCTAAATAACATGAATTTTAATAAATCAAAATTTATTCTGAGATATCTCAGGAACACAATAAATCAATATCTCGATCAATGCCCCATCCTGCAACAGCTCATGACATTCTATTCTTCACCTGAAAAATGGTAAAATGATTGAAATTAGACTACAACTGTCTAAGTACAAAATACTATAATTTTTTTTGCAGGTATATCATGTGTCAAGTATGTGATGTAGGTATCGTGTGTGATTTCTAGCATATATAAGAACAAGTAAAGAATCTACATTATGACGGTAATAGTTTATGAACACTAACTACCAAGTAACAACATTAGCAGAATTTAGACATTTCATAACCATAGATTCCATTGCATGCTAAAAGTAAATGTCCACATGCTAAAAGTAATTGTTTATGTGTACAATTGTAAATTTGTCACTACCTACTTAGATATGATACCTAATGTGATCTAATTCAAATGTTTATCTTTAATTATCCTGCGGGTACATGTGGGCCAAGACAACCGTAACAAAATAGAACATTCTGGGGTTTATTATTCATTGGTGTTTTATTAACCCAAATATTCTATCTGAAATTGTAAATCCTAAGGAAGCGGTCAGTAACCGAGAGAACATCCCAAAGGCCCAAACAATACAGGATGCATCCCTAACTTCTGCAGAAGAACATTGAGCTACCACCTATGACATATTTGATAGTCTGGGTCCCCTAACTCCGAGAACTGGGGACCAACAAGCCATTACCGCTCGAAACAATAAACACATGTCCCTGGAGTTTTGTACCACCTACCCTCTTCAAGGTAAGCCTGAACCTGAGTGGGTTGCTCTCTTATTAATTTATATTTCCCGATGTGTCCGGGTTTTTCCCGAACTACACCTAATCGTTCAAGACACAAGAATTCCCCAACAAATTGTTTTTTACTACTGTAGTAGTAGGTCCCCAAAATCTATACTTTAGAATGGTGCAATAACCCAAAATTTATCCATTTAATTGTGTAGACCTACTCAGAGTGCTCCGGTACCTTTAAACCGTCAAGCATGGTTGCCCCGGTACCTTTAAACCAGTCGGGCAACAAAATTATATTATCATTTTCATGTGAATTTACATTATAATTTCGATGGTCCATGCAAGACCCTCAACACCCTGGCTTGACACTCATATGTCCACAACAAACCAACTTGTAGGTTCGGTTACCAGATCATCATTCTTCATCATTATATATATATATTCAATAGCAGTTTTGCCACAACCTACCATTAGGTTTTAGATGATATACAACTTAATGGGCATTTGGAACATTTCAGTAAATATGCATTTGAACATCAGAAGTTATGTCCCTTAATATTCATTTGAATCATCAGTTTACTATGCCACTAAACAAGCATCTGAGCATCGTCTCAACATGCAGCTAACTATGCATTTGAACTACAACTCAATATGTAGCTAAATATTTAATTGAATATCAACTTGATATACAACTAAATGAGCATTGAGCATTAGGGCATCTACAACTTAACAATCATTAGGGCATCTGCAACTTAACAGTCATAAGAGCATATGCAGCTTAATAGGCATTTGAGCATTATTAATTTCAAAACATTTTGGTCATTGAATATTTCAGAAAATCATTAATGACATAAATTAGTTTATGAAATTTCAGGGATTTTCAAGGACAAACAACAAGAATTCATATGAGCAACATCTGTCTTGAATGATTAACTATTTGTAGCTAGAGCAAAACAGAATTTGAACCTACTAGGTATAGACGTTTCAAGTTAGAGAAATCGACAACCACATCATTCATTTTTAACACATTTATGAAAGAACTCCTAGCATTACCTATAATCTTTAAAATATAAACATAGATTAATCTATGTTAGGTAGTTAACAGGGAAAATCATTGAAGTTTTGGGTTTTCGTCAATGTCCAATAAGAATGTCCTTTAATTGAATCAATAACATATCCTTCAACATAGTTCACAAGATGCATACTAATGCAGATGTTTTAAAGTATATTTCATGGGTATGTATGTATATATATATATATATATATATATATATATATATATATATATATATATATATATCAGATATTCCATGTATCATGTTACACGAAAAGGGATTTAATGTTCACGCTGATAGTCTATGCTTGCACATGAAACCAATTGCTAACTAAATATAATACATGTTGTTTAAACAATAAAATTCCAATACAACTCAATACAAGGAAACCAATAACCACAAACTTCGATGTCCAACCTAAATATTTGACATGTTAAATTTTAAACGACAGACCTCACAAGTTGCAGGAATGATAATACTACCTCAGACTTATTATTATTGCTCGCTTGACCGACTGCAACTAGTGTAAAACACAGGTTTGTAGCATTTTCTATATGTGCAAAGTCGTATGTAACACAAGTTTACAGGTACTAATGTATGATTGTGAAAGGAGTTAGCCCAATCTTAACCCACATGGTAATTACATATATTTTTCAAAGGACATGACTTTGAAATAGTTTCTGTCCATACTCCTACTGCCGCCAGACCAATATTGCCTGCTAATACTAATAAAAAAGTAACTCTAATGCATTTGTTGCAGAACAATGTAAAAAAAAACATTTGGATCTTAAGTTTATCTTGCTTGTCCAAAAAATATACACATGTTAGGACTAAGGCAATACTATAACCTAATGTCCAAGCTCAGTAAGCAGATTAGTAGAAAAAAATTTGCATTCAACCCTAGAGCATGCAGAATCATTCTGTTTCTTACATACTAATGTTAAAATATATAGACCAGTTGGATTCATTCTTCATGGTACACAGTTAGGAAATTGTGATGACCAAATCAATAGACACTTTGATACGAATAGTCACATGCAGAGAAGTTAACAAAGCCTGACTAGAGACAAATCCAAGGGGATATTATGCTGGACTGAACCAGGATGAGGATTCCCCCATATCTAGGTTTGGCCCCAACTGGCTGCAAGTGGTAAAATCTTTCTAAGACCGTTGAATCAGGACTCCCAATCCAATCTTATAGTGCATAGCACATAAGCAGAAGCAAGGTTATGTGTTTTCCCCATTTTTAACGACGAAAATGGTTTGTGCCGCAATAACTCACACACTTGCAACAAAGGATACTGCAAGGTCGTAGAAAACCTACATTACATGCTTGCAACGCAGAACTATATCATGAAATTCAAAAGAAGATAGATACAAAACTAAATCGTGAAATCCAAGGGAATATACATAGGTCTAAACCATGCATTTCAAAAGAATATACCTGGGGTCAGCTCATGAAATCTACAAGAATATGTACAGGATTTAAGCATGCATCTATCATTGATTAATCTGATGAAAGAAAACACAAGTCATTTACAACATTTAGGCATGATAAGCATATTGCCTTTTCACCTAATACAAAAGTAATAAAAAAAATGATCACTATTAGGCGATGTATACAAGCATGAATCCTAGTCAATATCTCAAATACATAATCATTTAACTCAATAATTACATACAGATTTTTCCAACACAGATCATGCAAATATAACGGTCGGTGCTAGCACATACGTATAACTAAGATTCTGCGTTTGTGCTATGCCGAACAAACAAAATGGATTGTGACACCCTAGTTCGTATGCTTGCATAAGATACACTGCAATTCAGTTGCACAATAAAAAAAAAGATAGGCAAGGCTCATTAAAACGACTTAATGAAATTAAATTTTTTTGCAGAGTCAACACATCGATGTACCTGGGCTAGCATCAAACCCCTTAACAACCCTTCGATTTGGGAGGTACTAAAATAGAATACGGGCACCACCTAATATAGTTAGGCACAAAGACCATGAATATGGATTTCCACAGGGATTGAGGAGCCTACCAGATCCAGATCATATTAGCTCTTTATGCTATATCACGTGTATTTTATATGAAGCGTGGATTTGGATTTATCTGAATTCAAAAAGGGCCTCAACCATTTATAACACCATAATGAAATCCAACTAAACACTTATTTGTTAATGAGAAACCAATATCCAAACCCGATCTAAAAGAAGTTATGGAAAGTAAACGAGCCTATCAACTCGAGATTTTTGGGATTTCGGATACCCTAACCCCCACACCTTCCTTTCGATAAAAGACTCACACTCATCCGAGACCCACAACCTGTAAACATTCTAAATCAACCCTCCTTCTGAAATCCAAAATCCCTCAAATAAGAGATTTGAGGTTTTCGGTAGCATAAGCCCCCAACCCCCCTTACTATCCGAATTAGGGTTTCTCCGCAACCCACATTGACTGCTCGAACACACTCAATACCCAAACAAGTAAAAATATCAGTAAGACCTATATTGTTTTTTGCGCTTGGTAGTTGTTGCCACGAGTGAGAGGATTCCGCCAGCCTCGACCGCTCCACCGAGACTGGGATTCGAGGGGGGAGCGAGAAAGGGAACAAGAGGCAGTTGGGGAGGACCGAGAGAGAGAGAGAGAGAGTTCGGCTAAATAAAAGGGAAGGAGGCGAGATATGGAAGGGAGCCACGAAAATTGGAAGGGGATCTGTTATCCTCCCCTTCACCTGGCGGCTGCGCATCCCCCTTCCTCAGCCTCCTCACCTCTACGCTGTGTTAGGGTTCAAAAACGAACCCTAACACTCATTTTTATCAGGTAGGGCTTTTGTTTTATTTTGTTTTTTATTTCACGGGGTGCAGTCCGGGTCTGAGACCGAGACCCAGGATCCGAACACGGTCTGGATCCGCGGCACCTCCACAGTGTGGATCCACAGGTTGGATCCACAGGTTGGATCCAAATGGATCCAACTGCAGATCCTAGCATTATGTTTATTTATTTTATTATTATTATTATTATTATTTTTTTTTTCTTTTTCTAATAGGTTTATATGTATAAGAATTTATACGTATGTATGGATCCTAGTTAAATCACTATGGATCCAAATACATTATCATGGATCCCAAATGATCTTATGGGTCTTTCATAGGTTAATATGGATCCCAGATCCAATTTGAATTTTAATTGAATCCTTACCATACTTAAATCATCGATGTTCAGGATCCATGTGAAGTAATATGGATTCCGAACATCGCATAGGCTGTTATGAATTTTAAATAAAGTGTTATAGACCGGATATAGAAATTTTCTCTTTAACATTTGATTTAAACTTCGCGGATTCATTGAATTCGACCTGGATCCAATGTCAAATTTGACCTTGATACTGAAGATCCGAAACCAGAGACCCGATCTATTTGACCAAAATCTATTATTGGTTATCTAATTAAAATGTTCGTGATGCGTTATTTAAGATTCAAATGGAATATTGAAGATCCGAACATGATACTAAGAATCCAACATTGAAGATCCAAATAAGATATCCGATATCCAAGTATGACTAAACAATTAAAACAATAAAATATATTTGTACCAGCTTAAGGACACAAATTTTAAGTTTATTTATCTGATAAAATTTATGGGTATTACACATAGTGTTGTGAAAAGTGTTGAGGCGTAGCGAGGCATTTTGCGGGGCCCAGCTTTCCCTCGATCTATAGTCATTCCTTGGAAGGATTGGGGACGAGACGGGGTGGGGCAAGGCGGGGTGGGGGAAAGCGTAAGTCCATCCCTGCCTCCATCCCCGGGGATAGATTTTAAACTTCATCCCCATTTCATGCCCTTCATCCCCGGTCCAAATGGGGTGAGGTGGGGCGGGCCCGTTGTCCCAGAGTCCACTGCCATCCGTAGACCTAAACCACTCACTCAATCTGATTCTGACAATAATTTGAATATTTAAAATCGTAATATGATATGAATGCATTACATGTCATAATGACAAACATGTTTAAAATGACAAAACATTGGCAACCAAAAAAATGAGAGAAATAGATTTTTTTTTTGAAAAATTAGTGTTTTTGGGCAAAATAATCGGTTATAAAAACAAATGGAAAAATTGTAAAATAGTTTTTCATGAAAATTATAAATTAAAATATGTAAAAAATGAAAATGCACAAAAATTTGGATAAAAAACTGTAAAAAATGCAAATATCGTAATTAATACACGATATTTATGTCTTTAAGAAAAAACGTGATATGTTGAAAAAACGTGATATGCTGAAGAGGGTTTATCCTTTTAGGGTTTCTCTCTCTCTCCACAAAACTCAGAAAATTCTCAATATTTCCCGCTCTGAAAACACACGGAGAGAGTCCCTGCGTCTCACATGGCGGTCGATGAAAACGAGAAAGTGGCAAAGAAGGCGGATTCCAAACAAGTAGCGGAAGAAGAGGAAGAAGAAGAAATCCGAAGCTTTGAAGAGATGGGCTTGGACCCTCGTCTCATACGCGCCCTCTCGAAGAAAGGCATAACGCATCCCACGCCCATCCAGTCCGCGGCCATCCCTCTGATTCTCGTAAGCAAAGAAAAAAAGAAAAGAGAAAAAGAAAAAAATCGGTTTTCCACGAGACCCCAATTCACCAATTTCTCTATACTCTTTGTCTTTCAATGGGTTTTACCATATTTTGACGTTTTCTTATCTAAAATTCTCTCTGTTATTGATGATTTAGTCAATGATACTTTTGTTGGTGGTTCTGCATATAGCAAGGCAAGGATCTGGTCACCCGAGCGAAGACTGGGTCTGGTAAAACCTACGCCTACCTGCTCCCTATGCTCCAGAATTTGTTCTCGGATGCCAGAAATGCGGTGAAGTCCGCTCCGAGGGCGTTGGTTCTTGTTCCAACCCGGGAGCTAACCTGTCAAGTAATTCTCGAACTGTTGCTTGTTCTATTGATTTTGAAATCGAACCTCAGTATGTACTTTTTGTAGTGTGTGTCATGAGAATGATACTTATGTTGATTCACGTTTGAGTAGTTGGGTGTCCCTGAACCGGGTCAACTTTGTCCAGTCTGTTTGTCTGAAGGCAGATCTCGCGGCGTAATTCTAGTTAGTTAGAGCGAGAAACGACTTGGTTTAAGCCTTAAGGTGCATTTGTGCTCTCAATTGTGCCAAATTTGAAAATTTTGTTTAGAATAAGATAATCTTGTTTACACAATTTTCTTTTAATAGTGGCACAAAGATTGATCTTCTTCTGAAAAGAGAAGGCTCTATGAGTACGAGGACCAGTTTTCTTATCAGCGAGAAATTGGAATTCAGATTGTCCAGTATGGATTATGAGGCTGAAACTTGTCACATGCGGAGATTCAGATGCTTTCCCGGCTAAACTTATAAGCTACATCAACAATTTGGTGGAAGAACATAAACATTTATGTTAGTTATGGACGATGTTAAGTCGATTAGGCAAGCTGGGTTATGATACAGGAATTAACAGTATGAGTTGGAACAAAGGAGTTGGAAGTGAAGAAAAACCTTGATTAGAGGTGCTTAAAAGCTAGTTAAAAGAAAATAGAAGGTAGGCAAAATTGCTACTTGTATGGAAGGCAAGTGATGGAAAGTTATGGTCAAAATAGAAAACGTTATAAGTGAGGAAGAATGTAGAGTGACCAATAGTTTAGCATTAGGTTATTAGATGGAACCAAATGGAAAAATAAAATTCAAGGTTACTCCTGTATGGATAGGGAATGCTTACTGTGAATTATATATTGGTTTACTACAATGATATTATGGTCAGAGAATAGTTACGAAAGTATATGTTGGCTATTTGTGAGCCTTTTATATGAAAAGAGTTTGTTTCTGTGCATTGTCTATACCTTAAACGACACTATGTTCTAATATAAACAACCTCTTATATATGACAATGGAAGCTCACTTGAATCAATCGTGAAGCATTGCCACATTATTGTATAGTGGTGATTAAGTTTATAGCAAGGCCATTTTTAGAAACCAAATGGCTGCCTAACCTACTCAATTATAACAAAGATAAGGAGTCTATGAATTATTGACTATGTCAAGATTTGCGCAATGGCCCTTCACCCCTTTCTAAATGTTGGGCAAAGACAAATTTTAATTGTAAATTGCTTATCTTGTTGTAGACTTTTGCGGACTCAAGATTAACACCGTTAACCACTTTTAAGAGAGGAACATGCATCTGTTTCTGGATTGCTTCAATTACTGGATCCGCATGCCACCCATCTAAGTGGAGTGGTTTTATCAGCTTGGTACCTGCTGGAGGCACCCTCAACATCTGTTCCTGGTACCAAAAAGGACCTATCGTTTGACATCATCCATATTGATCCTAGCCATCCAACTGACACATCTAGACAGTTAGGATTAGTCCACATCAAAGTGAGAATGTGGAGTAATCTTAGTGGTTGGTTGGACACCTAGGATTAAATGCAGGATGGATCCCATCATATGTCAGATGATTGAATCAATTCTGAGCATGTACCTTGAAAACACAGGATCATGTTTGCAACACCCAATGATTATGAAATTTTCACAGATTCTTGTAATTCCAAATCACAATCACATCGGAATCACAGGGCATTGCAAACATGAGAAATTTGGTTGAACTTGTGACCAACTTTCACGAGCATTAGATGTTCATTTGAGAATCTGCAAAAGCAGTGACATGATGTTCCCAACTGATTTTTACATTGTTTTCATTTGCATGTGTAGAGTGTTAAGAACAATGAGAAAATAGAGGAAAAAGAAGGGTTCAAGATGGAGAGCAAAAAGCAAGTATTCTTCCAATATGCGATGTCGTGAGAGAGGGTTCTCTCTTACATAAAAAAGGTCGGCCCCTTTAGAGTACAACAAAAGAAAATTAAAAATGTCTAATATGAAAGCCATGCTCAAGATCTTGGAGACTTGTCCATTCCTTTTCATGAGATGAATCGTGACTTCATGCCCAAGATTCAAAAGAAAGAAATTGTAGAGGCTTTGAAGAAAATGAAATCAAGTAGGGCAGTTGGCCCAGATGGTATACCTATCGAGGCTTGGAAATGCTTGGGAGAGAAAGTTTTAGAATGGTTGAAAAATCTTTTTAACAAGATTTGGCGGACAAATAAGATGCCTAATGAGTGGAGGAAGAGTACTTTGGTGCCTCTATATAAGAATAAGGGTGATATACAAGATTGCACAAACTATCGTGGTATAAAACTCATGAGTCATACTATGAAACTTTGGGAGAGGGTGATTGAGTCTAGGTTGAGGAAGATTGTCATGATATCGGAGAATCAATTTGGTTTTATGCCTGGAAGATCAACTATGGAAGCTATACATCTTCTTAGACAACTTATTGAGAGAAATAGAGAGAGGAACAAAGATTTGCATATGGTTTTTATTGATTTGGAGAAGGCATACGATAGAGTACCTAGGGACGTTCTCTGGTGGACAATGATGAAGAAAGGTGTTTCTCTCAAGTACATTAGTATAATCAAGGATATGTCTGAAGGAGTAGTAACCAATGTCCGCACTTGTGGAGGGGTGACAACCAATTTTCCTATAACGGTTGGGTTACATCAAGGATCTGCTTTAAGCCCTTTCCTATTTGCTATAGTGATGGATGAACTTACGAGATCAATTCAAGAAAATGTGCCGTGGTGTATGTTGTTTGTTGATGATATTGTTTTGATTGATGAGTCTAGAGCTGGGGTTAATGCTAAGTTAGAATTATGGAGACAAACATTGGAAGCAAGAGGTTTTAAGTTGAGTAAGAGTAAGACAAAATACATGGAATGTCGGTTTAGTAAGCAATGAAGTAGTGATGGGAGTGTAGTGAAGCTTGGTGAGCAAGAAATACCGGTGGATGATTGTTTCAAATATTTGGGATCTATCATTCAAAAGTATGGAGAAATTGATGGAGATGTAAATCATAGGATAAAGGTTGGGTGGATGAAATGGAAAAGTGCAACTGGAGTATTGTGCGATCGTAGAATGCCATTACGGTTGAAGGGAAAGTTTTATAGGACGACTATTAGGCCCGCTTTACTATATGGTACAGAATGTTGGGCTGCCAAGAGACATCATATTCAAAAAATGAGTGTAGCTGAGATGCGTATGCTGAGATGGATGTGTGGAAATACAATAAAAGATAAGATTCGAAACGAGGAGATACGTAAGAAGGTAGGCGTTGCACCCATTGAAAATAAGATGAGAGAGAATCGTTTATGGTGGTTTGGACATATTCGGCGAAGGCCTAATGATGCTCCAGTTAGAAGGATGGAGAAATGGGAAAATATATTAGTTAAAAGAGGTCGGGGTAGGCCTAGGAAGACATGGATGGAGGTGATAGGAGAGGATATGAATGCTTTGAACCTCACCGAGGACATGGCATTGGATAGAAATGATTGGAGGAGAAGGATTCATGTGGAAGACCCAAAATGATTTTCTTTTTTGGTTCATATCGCCGACCCCAATGTTTTGGGATGAAGGCGTAGTTGTTGTTGTATACCCCCTCTTAATAGGTATGTACATAAAGCCCTAATAAAGTTACATTACACAAAACTATACTACATTATATTACATAGAATTTCAATACTCCCCTTCAAACTTGGAAGGATGCAAAGGAATCATCCAAGTTTGGAAAGGAAAGAACTGAAATGTAATCTGATTCTTTGAGCTGACATGCACCAATGCTGACATGCACCAATGCTATAATTCCATCTTCATAAGCCCTTCTTGTATAATGTGAATCTATTTCAATGTGCTTGGTGCGCTAATGAAACTCTGGATTTTTGGCAATATGAATAACGCTCATATTGTGAGAATATATTTAATTTTTCTTTTCACATGAAATTCTTAATTCATTTAATAGCCATTGTATCCAAATAATCTCAGCTACAACTTGAGCCATAGCTTTGTATTCTTGCATTAGACAAATCAACCCTAAACTGCGTCTTGCTCTTGTTAGTTTTGGATCATGGATCTGACCCGCACCACATTCCAAGGATCCACCTCGGGATGCGTGGGTGGTGGCATATTTGCAATTTGTTTTTATTACTTGTGTAATGTTATACCCTGTACAATACTTATAAGTAATAAGAGAAAAGGGAAAACCCTATTCCCGCCGACTCCTCTCTTCTCTCTTTACCTCACCTTTGTCTCTTGCAGGTTGATCTTTTTGACATGGTATCAGAGCACAGGCGCGAAAATCAATCATCTAGAAGACCTATAAAGACCAGCACGTGCTTCTAAAGGACGTAGGATTTATTTCTGTCCCTTTTCCTTAATCAGATTTATTTCTTTCTCTTTTTCCTTAATCCTTTTTCACGTCATTCTAGTTTCTCTTTTGGTTATTTTCATTTTCAATAATTTTCTGGTACGCACGTCTTAATATTCTGTTCCAGTCTGTCGAATCTTTGTTTTTCTCCCCAAAAATATTTCTGTTCAATATTTTTCTGGTTCGCACGTCACTATTCCTCTGTGTGACGAAGGCACTGATATTATTTTCAGCACATAACATTGCTGTTTTTCTCTCAATATATTTCTGTTCAATATTTTTCTGGTTCGCACGTCACTACTCCTCTGTGTGACGAAGGCACTGATATTATTTTCAGCACACAACATTGCTGTTTTTCCCTCAATACACTGTCAGTACAGTTGTCATTCATCATTCTATTTTGGAATCATCCCATTCCTATTTCCTATCTGTTATTGCATCTCATTCTTCATATAATCCATGGATTCCAAGTTGAACCCCAGTTTTCTTACTCACCTCATGACCCACAAGTTATCCCATGATAACTACTTACTTTGGAAGCGTCAGATTGTGCCTTTTATTCGCAGTCATGGTCTTTATGGGCATCTAGATGGACGATCACCCGCCCCACCTACACATATCATGCAAGAAATAACAGGTGAAGATGGGAAGGTGAGTCAACTTCGAACCACCAATCCTGCTTATGACATATGGGTACAACGGGATCAGACATTAGTTGCTTACATAACTTCCACACTTTTTGATCGTGTTTTACAAACTATTTCTGATGATCAATCTGCTGCCGAGTTGTGGAATGGACTAGCTTATTCCTTTTCTCAGGTTTCCGAATCTCGGGCTTTGCAACTCAAGTGGCAATTCCAATCCATGCGAAAAAGAAACAAATCTATTACAGAGTTCATGGGGGATGTCAGGGTGATTACAGATCAGTTAGCTGCCATTGGAAGTCCTGTATCAGATAAGGATATGATACAACATGTATTAGGTAGCCTTGGACCTGAATATCGCATGTTTTGTACGACACTCCAGGTTGTCTCAGTTCTTCCATGTTTTGATGATCTTCAATCTAAGCTTTTGCAATATGAGGTTAGTTTAAATCAGGAACACGCGTCAGATGATGCTCATCCTGTGATGATGGCATATACGCCTATTCAAACATGAGTCTTATTTACTCCTCCTCGTCCCAATGGAACACCTATGAACAAAGGAGGATTACTACTTACACCAGGTGGAGGAGGTATTGGCTCAGGCAGTGTACCATGAGTGGGACGTGTTCCTACTTGTTTTCTATGCAATAAGCGGGGACATGTTAAAGCAAATTGCTGGTACAATCCTCAGAACCATAACAAAACAGGGAGGCCAGGGCAGAAGGCAACTCAGACGTTTGCACGCACTCCTCAGGGACAGGTTCTTCTACAGGACGTACAAA
Organism: Nuphar pumila; assembly: GCF_984573655.1. Lineage (NCBI taxonomy): Eukaryota > Viridiplantae > Streptophyta > Magnoliopsida > Nymphaeales > Nymphaeaceae > Nuphar > Nuphar pumila. Next base: position 34,481,544 of record NC_143262.1, read on the forward strand.
ATATCCTTATGACTATTTTCAATCAGATGAACTTGCGCCAAAATGATGAAGGTATATGATATATTGATTCAGGGGCAGCATCACATGTTACTTCTGATGCAGGTAAATTTTCTCACTTGACTCCATACACTGGAAATGACACTATAGTCATAGGAGATGGATCTCACCACCCCATCTCTCACACTGGAAATGTCTCTCTTTCTTTGCCTGAATCTCAATTACCCTTGTCAAATGTCTTACTTACACCTGCTATTCAAAAGAATATTCTATCTGTGTCAAAATTAGTTGATGAAACAAATTCTTCTGTTGAATTTACTCTTTCTGTTTATCTTAAGGATCTTCACACCAAGAAGACGCTCGCTAAGGGTGAACGGCGCGGGAACATGTACGTCTTTGAAGAATCTCATGTGCCTTTGAAGACGTCGTCTTCCTTTGTCGTGGTTTCTTCAGCTTCTTCCTTTCTAATATTTTTGAGTCAATCTACAGATCATAGTTCTTCATCTAGAGTCTTGAAACTTAATAAGCCAGACTTATGACATCTCCATTTGGGTCATTGTAGTCAAGTTTTTCTTGACAAGTTGTCTGCTAAAGGTTTAATACCCGCAGTCAGTTTAGAGTCAAAATGTCCAAGTTGTCACTTATGCAAAAGTCATGTACTTCATTTTCATAGTATCAATAAAAGAGCAACAAAGCCTTTTGAGATTATATGCTCAGATGTTTGGGGTCCTGTGCCCACTGCCTCTCTTTCTGGATCTCGATACTATGTACTCTTTCTTGACTCTTACACTCGTTTTAGTTGGATTTACTTCATGAAAAACAAACATGAAGTTTGTCAAGTTGTTCAAACAGTTTCATGCACTAGTCCAAAACCAATTCAATACCAATGTTGTATATTTCCAGTGTGATGGGGGGGGAGAATACATATCCCATGATTTTAGTGAATATTTGAAGGAGCATGGCATTATACGTAACATTTCTTGCCCTCATACCCCTCAACAAAATGAAGTAACTGAGAGAAAACACAGACATATTGTTGAGACAACCTTGAGCATGATGCACATTGTGGGTATTCCTTTCTCTCTTTGGACAGAGGCTTTCCATACAACTGTTTACGTTATCAACAGGTTGCCCATGACCATCCTTGAAGATAATTCTTTGTATTTTGTTCTTTATAATTGTCATCCATCATATGAAGAACTACATCCTTTTGGTTGTGTATGTTATGTTCATATTGATCATTCATTGAGAAATAAGTTTCAAGACAGAGCTGTACAGTGCAAGTTTCTTGGGTATGCAGATGACTATAAGGGATTCAAGTGTTATGATCCTCGTATAGGCAAAATTCGGGTATCTAGAAATGTTGTTTTTGATGATGAAAATTTTGACAATTTGGGTTCATCTTCCACAGATACACAGGACAATTATGATCCTTGGCTCAGTGACTCACTTTTATATGACTCGTTGCCTTATGAGGATTCATCTTTATTGACAGACAATGAACCTTATACTTTCGATGTGGAACCGCATATGGAAGACATTCCTCCTACAACAACATCCTTACGTTTTTCTGGTCTTGTTTATTCTCGTAGAGCTCATCCAGTCAATGATGAGACTCCTCTACGACATTCCACTCGGATTAGACATCCTATAGATCGCTGGGTAAGTTATAACAATTTCTCTTTGGATTTTCAAACATTTCTAACTAGAGTGTCCAAAGAAACAAAACCTTCCTCTTTTCATGAGGCTGTACATTCCCGTGCCTGGGTAGAGGCGATGAATGAGGAAATGGAAGCATTGCATGAATGCAATACATGGGAATTTGTACCAAGGCCAGATAACAAGAATGTTGTAGGATCCAAATGGGTGTACAAGATCAAGCACAAACCGGATGGCAGTGTTGAGCGCTATAAGGCTCGTCTGGTTGCACGAGGCTTCACACAACAGTATGGGCAGGACTATGATGAAACGTTCAGCCCAGTAGTAAAATTGGGCACCGTCAGGATTATCATTGCATTGGCGTTACAACATGGATGGTCACTCAGTCAACTTGATGTTAAAAATGCTTTTCTGCATGGTGAACTAAAGGAAGAAGTTTACATGGAGCAGCCACCTGGTTATAGCATGCATGATCCATCCAATTGGGTATGTAAACTTCGACGCTCTCTTTATGGCTTGAAACAAGCTTCTCGATCTTGGTTTGAAAGTTTTTCCACGGAGATCCAACATCATGGGTTCACTAAAAGTGTTCTAGACCATTCATTGTTCATATTCAAAAGTGATTCAGCTATTGTTTGGGTGCTTATATATGTTGATGACATCATTATTACCGAGAGTGATGAGGTTCACATATCTTGGGTTAAGTCTATGCTGATGGCTAAATTCAAGATGAAAGACTTGGGTCCCTTGTGATATTTTTTGGGTGTGGAAGTTGATAGTCGACATGAGACTATTACATTGAGCCAACATAAGTACACTATTGATATTTTACTTGCTACAGGGATGGAGAATTGTAAACCAATTAGCACACCTTGCCTTCTAAATCATAAGCTAAGTGCTAAAGAAGGCACTATTTATCATGATCCTACTTTGTATCGTCGAGTTGTAGGGATGTTACAATACTTAACATTCACTAGGCCTGACATAGCATACTCTGTCAATCAGGCTTCACAATTTATGCATGCTCCTATAGATGTACATATGGAAGGAGTAAAAAGGATCCTTCGGTATTTAAAGGGTACGATTGGAGATGGCTTGATGTATACCAATTACACAACTTATACGTCAGGGCATCGACTATTCACCTACACAGACGCGGACTGGGCTGGTGATCCTGACGAGCGCAGATCAGTTTCGGGGTATTGCATTCTTATCGGCAATAATATTGTAACATGGAGTAGCAAGAAGCAAAAGGCAGTGGCGCGATCTAGTACTGAAGCAGAGTATCGTGCAATGGCAGCAGGAACAACCGATGTTACATGGGTGAGTCATCTACTGCAAGAATTACAAAAACATATCTCGTCCTCTATGATTCTTTGCGATAATCAGAGTGCTATTAATATTGCCTTCAGTCCCATCCTTCATTGTCACACGAAGCATATCAAGATCGATCAACACTTTGTTAGACAAAAGGTGGAAGAAAAAGAAATTGAACCTGCATATGTTCGGTCAGATATGCAAGTTGCTGACATCTTTACCAAGGGATTATCCACTCATCAGTTTTGGGCACTCAAAGACAAGTTGAGCATGATCAAAGACCATACTCAACTTGAGGGAGGCTGTTAGTTTTGGATCATGGATCCGACCCGCACCACATTCCAAGGATCCACCTCGGGATGCGTGGGTGGTGGCATATTTGTAATTTGTTTTTATTACTTGTGTAATGTTATACCCTGTACAATACTTATAAGTAATAAGAGAAAAGGGAAAACCCTATTGCCGCCGACTCCCCTCTTCTCTCTCTTCTCTCTTTACCTCACCTTTGTCTCTTGCAGGTTGATCTTTCTGACAGCTCTTCCACGAGATCATGGAGCTTCCCAGGAAAACACAAAACGCTGTAGTGGAAAGTCTATCTTAGCCTCCAAAGTCAGCATCACAAAAGGCTCTCAACTCTTTGCCATCACACTTATAAATTGATTGACTACATAGTCAAATATATATGGCTCCCAACTAACCGCTTGTATACTACATGATCCTTTAACTCAACACCATTAGTTGCCCTCATCTTCAAATTTGCGTCTATGATGGAATTTACTTTTTTTGAGTCATATGCTAATATTGCTTTCACAACCAAATCTGTAACATACTTATGTTGGGACAAGTACAGTCCCCTTGGAGAGTAAACTATCTCAAGCCTGAGAAAATACTTTAAACACCTCAAATCTTTCATCTCGAACATATTAGCTAGTTTCTTTTTGGTCTCTTCAATCTTTTTTATGTCATCTTCAGTGAGAATCATGTCATCTACATAAAGAAGCAATATGCATTTTCCAAGAGCAGAGGAAGACACACTAGAGCAGGATCATAGTGACTATGCTCAAAACCAAGTGATCTCAGTGCTGAACTGGACTTCTCAATCCAAGCTCAAGGTACTTGTTTGAGACCATATAGAGCTCTGCAAAGCCTGCACACTCTACCTTGTAGATCTGAGTATCCTTGTGGTAGTTTCATATACACTTCCTCTTGTAAATCCTCATTCAAGAATGCATTCTTGACATCTAACTGCCAAAGATCTCACTGACAGCTACTGCTAATAGGGTACGAATTGTGGTCATATGAGCCACATGAGCAAAAGTTTGAGAAAAATCAATTTCAAAACGTTGACCGTATCCCTTAGCTACCAATCTGGTTTTATACCTCTCCATCAACCCATTTGTTTTTGTCTTTACCTTATACACCCATTTGCTATCAATAATATTTTTCTTTGGAGGAGGTTTTACTAGTTCCCATGCCCGCATTATTTCAAGTGCATTCATTTCATCAACTATAGTTCTTTGCCACTTCTCCTTTCTTGTTGCATCTATATAGGATTCAAGCTCAACATAGGAATGAATTAAAGCTAAAAAAGCATAATGATGATGTGCAAAAGACTCAGGATACAAAACGCGACAAAAGTACAAAAGGTCTAGAACTTTTATGTACCTGAGAAGACGCGGAAGAAGAAGACGATAATTCTAAGTTTTGTTGTTGTCCTGGATCCGCTGTTGCAGGAATGAGATCAAGATTGACCTCTTCACTTTCTTGCTCTTCCACTTGATCTAAAAATGGAATTTCAATCACATCTTCATGTCTCATTGAGTAGGTTTGGCCAAACCTATTTTCTCTAGCCAAGACTTGCTCCCCTTTCTCCCCTTGACTCTCGATCCTCTCTTTCCCACCTCCTCTTTCTTCAAAGGGAATAAAAAAAGACAAGTCAATCTCATTTTCTGTATTTTCTCCATACTTACTAAAATGTAGCACACTCTCCTGAAAAACATGCTGAAATATCTACACTTTCTTTCCAACTGGATCACAACACTTTTTTTCTTTTTGGCCATCAGTGAAATCAAGAAAACAACATTTGACAACTTTAGGAGATAACTTGTCTCTGTATCTCTTAGCTCGCAAGACAAAACATACACAACCAAACACCTTCAACACATCATAGTTTAGAGCTTTTATATAAAGTTTTTGAAAGGCGGATATGACTTTAAGTACTTCAGAAGGCTTATGATTTATCTGATAAATGCTCAGTGGAACTGCATCTGCTCAAAATACTTTGGGTACTTCTCCTCCAAACAAAAGAACTCTTGCTGTCTCCAAGATATGCCTGTTTTTCCTCTCAGCTACACCATTTTGCTCAAGAGTGTAGGGACAAGACTTTTGATGAACCACACCTCTGTTTTGCAGGAATCCTTTAAACACATAACTAATATATTCACCATCATAATCAATTTACAGAGTTTTAATCTTAGTTGCAAATTGATTCTCAACCATAGTACAAAAACATAAATTTTTTAAAAAGGTCACTTCTATTTTTTATAAAATATATCCATGTAAATCTTGTACAATCATCTATTAAAGTCACAAAATAGGATGATCTTCTTTTTGACACAAGAGAAGGACCCTATACATCTGAATATACCAAATCAAAATGACTCTATGATTCCTTATCACTAGAGTTGAATGGGAGGACATGACTCTTGGTCAATGTACAACTCACACAATCTTTGACATGATTTGACACAACTAACTTGGATTTTTCAAACCTTTTCGAGGACAGTAAACTTTGCAACCTAGAGCTGAAAATATGCCTGTCTCTGGTGCCACAAAATAGACTCATCTAAAACTGAAGCTCGATATCTGATTCCAACTTCCTTCTGCTTTCTCATATCAATCCATTTCAGGTAGTACAAGTCTCATTTTCTATGACCAATCCCAATCTTCTTTCCTGACAACTGATCCTGCATAATACAACCAATAAAAAAGAATATAACATTACAATTAAGTTTGATAATTTAATCCACTGAAATAAGATTCATAGCAAGAGATGAAACATGATAAACTTGAGAAATATTCAATTTACTACCAGGATAAGAGTCACAAGTAATTGAACCTACTTTGAAGACAAACATAAAGAAATCATCTGCAGTGCAAAAAATGCCATTGTAAAGGCGACAATTAGTTAGAACAGACTCATGAGGTGTCATATGGTATGAAGCCCCATAGTATATTAGCCAACCAGAAGAAGGACCTGAGAAAGCAGTACAGTTGGAGGAGGCAGGAGTGACAGATGAAGAAGGACCAATGACTGACTGAGCACTGCAATTGCTGGATCTGATGCTGAATCTGCCCTAATCTCTGAAGCTGCCCACTACCTATCACTTCGCCACCAGTAGATGCTGGAGGAACTGATTGCTTATTCTTGGGCATTACACCCTCACTCTCAGTAGAAGCTTCATATGCACCACCTTTCTTTTTATTGAGAATGAGACAATAATTTTTCATATGGTCAAAACCTTTGCAATAGTAACACTGAATATAACTAAGGTTCCCTCTTCTGTCAAATCCCAACTCTCCTTGTCCTCTAGTCCTACCACCACCTCTTCCACCAATTCTACCACCCATCTGGTTAGATACAACCATGACATTATCCCCTAAAGAGCATGATCCAAGAGACTTTAATTTAGTCTCTTATGCAATTAACTATGCAATGACTTGAGTTACATATGGTAAGTGAAAACGATGCAAAATGACACTCCTCGTTCCATCAAATATTTGTTCTAAGAGCCATGAGAAACTCAATAGCTCTGTCAGTCTCTCTGTACTTATCAAGAAGCCCTGAACAAGTTTATCATGATGTGCAAGACACACATTTTGTACATTTCTTCTGGCCTTCCATAAGTGCAAGAGCATCCTAGATTCTCTCTGAATAAAATTCTTTAATGGATTTACTTCCTTGGTGCATACTTCTCAATTCTTGAGTGAGTTGATAATGCCTTGCCTAGTTTTCTTGTCTATAGACTTGCCTGAGGTACGCCCAAGCTTCTTTTGCTTCATAAAATTTTGAAATATTCATGGCAATTCTCGGTTCCACTGACTCAAGAATTCAAGCCTTAACTCTCTCATTGTTCATGACCCATTCCTCTATAGATTTATCAAAACCCTCATTAGAAACCTTGGGTTTTGCCTTTAAACCATCCAAGTAGCCTTCCAAACTATGTCACATGGACTCGGCTAGGGAGGCGCCGCACCCGAGTCGACACGCCCCGACACGGGTGCGGCTTCGAACACGGCCCAGACTCGGTCAATGCTGAGTCCGTCCTTTTTTGTACTCGGTCAACGTTGATTGAGTCCAAAAATTATCCATTTTTAGGGTAAAAAACAAAAAAATGATCTTTTTATATATATATTTTAAAAAAATATATATAGTATGAGTCTCAAACTTAAACCCCAGAACGCCCCCCGCCAGGGGCGGCCCCCTTTGGACCCCCACCCGCTGACCGTGCAGCGGGACCCGCGACGGGGGGGGGAGCCCCCGGACCCCCTTTTCTGCAAGGGCAAAAATACAATTTGCAAAGTTTATAAAAACACTCATGCTTGTGCCAAACTTTAGAGGACAATATCCACATATATGCACACAGGCTCTATATATATATATATATATATATATATATATATATATATATATATATATATATATATATATATATATATATATATACAGCCGAGTCTCCGTGTCCAAAATTTTTAAAATTGCGCCGCACCCGCACCCATGTGACATAGCTCCCAAACCTTTCTTGACAACCACTGCTTCCAAGAAATCAGCCCAATATGCATAATTTGTCCAATTTAAATTAACTAGGATAATTTGAATCCCTTCCTTCTTCGTGTTACCACCAACAACCAATATTACCAAAAATAGAAGGTTTTAAGCTCACCAAAATGTCAACCAAGATACTCCAAGAATCAAGTGAAAGGCACAAGGCACAAACGGAAGTCATAATACACTTTTTATGCACAAGAAATGCTGAATCAACACAAACACAGCACAAACACAACAAATAAGGGCAGTCGATACTTCAAAAAAACTCTAAATATAGCTTACCGCAAGCTATGAGTACCTCAAACCTTGCTCAACTCTCCTCCACGAACACCAAATCAGCTGTTGCAAGAAGTTTTCTTCAACCTTCTATAGTAACATGATCAAAATAGGTGCAGCACCAAACAACTAGGCCAAACACATCTGCTAAGGCCCAAAACAGACTTTCCGCTACCTATTTCTCACTTGAAAAATCCTCAAAACTCTCCAAATCCAAGTCTAATCCACACCAAGGTTGATTTCAGACTCTTCTAATGCAAAAACGACCCAAACAATACCAATCTCACAACTTAAAACCCCAAAATATGGACAGAACCAACAGATTCCCAAATCTGTCCAGATATGCACATTAAAATCCAGAAATTCTTAGAAATCCACTAGAAAATCCAAAACTTACGCAAATTGCATGAGGTTTGCTTCGAAAATCTCCTAAAATCACCAACAAGCTGATGCTTAGGTCAGCTTCTTCAACCCCAGCCACCACAGCCCAGTCGTTGGGTTGGATGAAGGCACCAGGACGTGAATGACGAGCTCCTCTATTCCTGCAGTCCAAAAACAAGCCCTAATAAAGTTACATTACACAAAACTATACCACATTATATTACATAGACTTTCAATATAGAGCACTAGTTTGGAGCACCTAGTTTTTGTGAAGATATCATGTTTTTTGTTCTGAAGTAAGACATATGATCGGCTTTCTAAATGGACGATAGATGCATGGGAAATAGAACATTAGATTGTATTATCTGGCTTTCACAGAAGAAAAGATGTTTTCATTTGTCAAATAAGCTTTCAAGTTCCATTATACCTAGTGGTTACATACGATAAACTTTTCAAAAAGATGATGGGTACATGAGAAGCCATAAACCTCTTCTTCTATCTTCCTGTCTCACTACTCCCTTGTCCTGATTTTCTTGGCTTCCTCTCCTCATGCCCCTCTACTAATCAACCTTCTTGGCATTGGCCGTCACATCTCCCCAGTTTGAGCGTCTTTTGTCCTTTTTGCATGAGCCCCACATCTCTTGGCCCACTAGAGGAACATTATGACCTGGCTTTAAGGAGGCCTTCTGCTAGGCTCCTTTTGTTAGTAGTCGGTACCAAGATTTTTAATCTAAAACCAGCATCACAAATGTGAAATAGCAAGTATATTTATAATAAAACTAGAATACAATACCTCAATGAAAGTTAGCATGAGAAACAGTTCGTGCAAATACATGTAAAATCTTACCTCTCTGTCATTGTAATTCCTGTACTTGATATGAAGTTAAGTTAGATAAGCGTATGTGGACCTGGCCAACAAGCTGGTTTCACCCAGTAGTGGACAGTGGCAGCCCAGTTGACTTGGACAAGTCACCAACTCAAACCACCTTTTTTTTAAACTTTGGGCTCCATGCTTACAACTTTTAGATGTTATGTTCTCTTGCTGTAGATTGCTTTCTTGACTGTTATTAATGACAGGCATTTAGTCTTTCCACCTTCCGCCTATTATTTTGAGTTTCTTCTTTCTCAGCTCCTGTCACATAGTCCCATTTTAGGCTTGCTTTCTCCTGTGCCTCAGACCTCTTCCCATTTTGTCCTTCAATTGTCTCATATTAACATGTGTCTTAAGGAGTGTTGCCTTTCAGTGGAACTAGGAGATGCTGACAAAGCTGACTGGTGTTGGGTGATGACATTACTAGTCATGTGCCAACTTCTACCGATAGACTTCCACTGAACTTCAGTTTGAAGTTAGCAGAGAGCAAGCACTTCAGTATACAAGATTGATCAATGTTGCATGCTTCCTTTAGAATAAGATCTGGGAACTGACCTATAACTAAGAACTGTTGTATCTCTTTGGCAGGTTGATTTTGCTTAACAATTGGCTGCTGGTGAACTCCTTGACCATTAGTTGGATTCCAGTTATATAATGCGATTGATGTGTATAATTGGTTGGAAAAAAATATTTTGCACTTTCTCCTTTCAATCCTAGAGCATCTTGTTTGGTATTTTTCATTTTCTCAATGGCCTCTCACCATGGAATGGCTCCAGGGGGGGTACCAATGGAGCAAAACAATATCAGGCCATTGTTGCTGACATTGTGCTCTTCTGGCTATAAATGAAGAAACCTTTATCTATCTATGCTTCGTCAAAGGACTGTTATATCATGGTGGAATGTTAAGTGGCCTATGGACAATCTATTGTGCCTTGATGATTCATTTAGTTTAGGCTATTTCATTTCTATTATGGTGACATCTTGCCACCCACCTAATAATTTCCTTATACTTCTCATACTTTCATGTTAGCCATTTCTGTGAAAATGAGAATACTTGTTGATTCCTTTGGTGAAAGGGAATCAAACATCATGTCTTAGTAATCCGATTTGACATTGTTGTTACCATTCTTCAGTTACACTTGGTTGTACTTGTATATTCATTTTCTTCTCTTTGTCTGGGTCACGGTGAATTAATGTTACACTCCTTGCTTCAGGTCTCTTTGGAGATCTCATCTCTGCTTGAACTTTGTAGAGCTCATTTGAAAGTTGTACAGTTGACAGCTGCCATGTCTGATGCTGATTTGGTAAGCTCGCCATTCCTGTTACCGCATGATAGTAAAAAACATATTGAGTTGTGAAAGTTTGAAAATTTGTTTTATCCATTATTCAGTGGAACTTCTAAACTTTCAAATGCTTTTTGTGCACTTTAGCATAAAGTTTGAAAATTTGTTCTAAATTATAGTCACCAATATTGTTCTTGGCAATTTTTTGATAAGGTTTTTTTTGGGAGTTTTTTTTGAAAAAGTTGTTTTTCTCAAAAATATCTCAAGAAAATATTGGAAGTTTTAAATTTTTTAAAAATGTAAGGAATAACAAAAAATATAAGAAATAATAGTCTTTCTAGTATTTTTTCTTGCAAAAATATAAAGAAGCAATTACAAAAGTTTTTAAAAATAAAATAAACAAGAAAAACAAAAAATATATAAACAAGATGTTTTTTTAAAATCTCAGCAATATCTCGGGAAAATATCGCTATATTACATGTTTTGGTGATACTTTGAAAATATCTGGAAAATCTTGGAAAAATATCGGTTAGCCTTGAAATACCGATAATATTGTGATATTTTCAAAATATTGGCCCTATTGGTGACTATGTTCTAAATCATAGTCATCAATATTGTCAATATTTTCAAATTATCATAATATTATTGGGTTCTTCATAGTAGCTGATAAAAAAACTTCAAGATATATCGAAATTTTTAGAATATCAGTGATACATATATCATTATATTATAGCAATAATATCACGATATTTCAAAAACTTTCTTTTGTTTTAAGTATATAAATTTTCTGATTTTTGTTTCTTTTATTTTGAAAACTTTTCTAACTGTTTCTTTATATTTTCATAAGAAAAATACTGCTAAATCCTATTCTTTCTTATCCTTTCTAATTTCTATTTACATTTATGTATTTATTTTTTAAAACATCAGAGGTTTTTCCTGGGAAAAGCCATTTTTGAAAAGAACTCCCCGCAAAAACTAGCAGAGAAATTGCCGAGAATGAGATTGGTGACATTTTGAACCTGTGTTCACTGAAAGTTCTAAGTTCCCAAATGCTGTTTTATGTTCTTTAGCATAATTTTGGATTTCTGTAGATATGGTAATATATGTTAAGCATCCTTGTGTGTTGGTTATTGGCTCCCCATCTTGCAGAGAGCAGCATTTATTGGTTCTCCAGATATTCTGGTTTCATCGCCCGCTTGCATTTCCAAATGCATGTCGAAGGATGTCTTTCAAGCATCATCGTTTCAAGGTTCACTTTCCATGTTAGTTTTAGATGAGGTACGAATTTTAAGATTCACTTGTAAGAGCATCAATCACATAAGATAATACTAGAATTGATTTAATTTGGTTTGATATCTTCTTTAATATTCATGGTTATGATTTTGCTATCTCCTCAAAAATTGTCTTTATGCTTCAAATTGGACCTTACATAAATGAAAGCAAAACTAAAGAGGGAGAGAAGAGATTCATGGGAAAATAAACCATATGCATTTGTGTGTGTCTGGGTGGGGTTGTGCATGTGCATGTGCATGTGTGCATGCATGTGGCTAGAATTGGTTCAATAAGAATATACAATGGCATCTAACCAAGAAAGTCCCTTATCTAGAACAACCCTATAGGTAACTAATCTTTTTCCATTAAACTCCGTGTGCAAAGTTTATCTATCAATGGTTCCCACTCGGTGATCTCTGAGTTAATAGGAAGTCACATTTGAAACACTAAGGTATCGTTTGGATGATGCTCAAAACCAGGTTAAAAACTTGGTTTTGAGCGTTAACCAGGTTTTCAAACTGTTTGAATCAAGGTTGTATCATATTGTAACCCGTATTGGTCGAGCCCAAAATAAGATACGTATCATATTGTATCATAAAAAATTGTAAATTTTGAAAAAAAATATATTTTTTAAAAAAATCAGGAAAAATAGCAAAAATTCTAAAAATTCATAACACATGAAACAATGATGAAATGCACAAAATGCAACCATAAAATCACATATGAAGCGTTTATGTCTCTGTGAGCTACATCATCAATCATCAACTATCTCACAAGAACAATGCTAAATATTAATATCTTGCAATTAAGAACATGCCAAAAGATTCATACTTTCATATTACATAAACAAAAAATAAAATAACCAAGTTTATGAATACTTAACAGTTATATAACCAAGTTTTTTAAAAGTATATCATCGATCATCATCATCTTCTTATTCTTCTTCTCCTCCTCCTTCGATATTCAAATCATCTCCAATTTACGTGGGCTCTTCGTCATCTACGTCCTGAGCTTCTTCCACATTTATCCACTGAATGTCCTTTTCATTCAGAAGGTCTGCTTCTTCTTGAACCCATGCATCCAATATATCAAAGTTTTCCAAACTAATGGGATCAAATTGTTCATGATGCCTCCTTGATGATAGCTTTTCTATTGCCTCAAAAGATGACATGAAAAATTAAAATTAGTTGGGTTTGTATGCATAAAAACATTAAATAAACACATGAATATGACAAATAAACTTTATAAATTTATATACCTTTGCCTCAATAGTAAGTTGTAGTGAGCATACACAAGGTCATTGAGCCATAGTTGGCAAACTCGTGATTCAGATTCGGATCATCCAACCCAAGACTCGCGAGTCAGCGGGTCGACTTGGTAACTCGGATTAGTTAGGACTATGCATTTTCTAGTGTTAAGATATGAAAAAATCAAAATTCATTATGTATAATCACTAAATCTAGCATATGACATCAATGACTAAGCTATATAAGTATTCAGCTATACATAATTGTTAATATTTTCGATTTAAAAACATATGATTCTTTATAAAAAGTATTCTTTTATGGGCATTATGCATTAAAATCACAAAATGCATGAAGAAACACATAAGAGGCATGTAGATTGGCAGTCTTGAATCAATGATCTAGTTGGGGTTCGATCCGGGTTGACTCGGCCAATTCCCAAGTCGACTCGCCTGGTTTGCCAACTATGCATTGAGCCTTTTGTGCTCCAATCTATTTCGTTGTTTTGTATATGCTCAAATATGCTCAAATTTCTTTTGCATCCACTTGCACTACATGTTTGACTTAGAATGCGAATGACAAAAGCTCTCAAGTTTAGAATATCACTTCCAAACCTAGTCCACCACGTCTCTAAAAAACAAGAAAATGAGAAATCAATAACACAATAACTGATACAATCATACAAAACATTATAACTAAATAACAATATAAAATTAAATTGAAATAAAAAAAATAAAATCATAGTGGTACGATTTCGCGCTACTGCAGGTCTCCCCATATTATACATTGTATTGTCATAAACTTTTATTTCTTCATGAATCTGATCTTGAATGCCATAATTAGAATTCAACCTTTCGTTGCAATCCAAGAGACCCTGGTTGACTTCCTTGTCCATTTTAAATGTAGGGGAATATCTAAATGCATGATTTAAATAATACGTTGCAACATGAAGAGGCTGATTAAGTTGCCCAATCCACCTATGATCAATGATGTTACATACATGCAAGTACAATTTTTTCTTTCTATTCAATTTATCTCTAATGACTTTTTTTTGCCTTATCTATGGCCTTATGGAGATAACCTATAGCTGGTTTGTCTTCACTGTCAACCAATCTAAGTACCTTCACCAAAGGTATAGTTATTATCAACAATTTAACACATGAATCCCAGAATTTACTTTTAAATATAATATCTACAATTTCTCTTGGCTTTCTTTTTTGTGAATGGGGATATGCATTCCAGGCAATTGATAAAAATATTTTTTTAGTGCACTTCTATTATTTAGTAAACTTTAACTGTCAAAAATTTGTAGCAAATCTAGTAACTGTCAACTCAACACCATTAATATACTTTCTCATTAGGCTCAAAACCTATGCATGATTATAAATAAATTTAGTAATTTCTTGGCAGCATTCAACTGTATGCTGTATCTTATCCATGTTGCCGATTTCCTCAAGCATGAATTCTAGATGCGTTCAATGACGAGCTAGCATGAATAGTGTCGACTATCAAACCTTCATTGGACATGGCTGGGTCTGACACAGATCCGAGTTTGATTTGCTGGTCTACTGGGTGTGGGTCTAGGCTCAATTGTCTTTTTTTTTACAGTGAAAGCTGGGGTTGGGTAGACCCCTACCAGTTATACGACCATTGGGATTCAAATTTGCATCGTCCCAACACAAGGTGACATGCACTAATTGCTCTTGCTAGACATGCGGAGCCCCCGTTGGTAGGCTCAATCGACTTACCATAAAGAAAACCATATTTAGGATCTTCCATTAGTTGCACTATGTGGAGTCGCTACTCACTATAGTTAAAAGGGTTTTTTTATTGGCGCAAAATGTTTTACGATCATTTCATTGGCGCAACTACAGTCTGTGCCATTGAAAAGTATTTTTTTTGGCGCATCTAGTTGCGCTAGATAAATATAATTTTTCACTAGCGTAGCATATCATACACTTGCACCAGTGAAAATATCTTTTCTGCCGCAGAACTGTGCCAGTGAAAACTGTTTCACTGGCGCAAAACTGCACTAGTGAAAATATGGCATAAGCTTGCGCTAGTGAAAATAAGACGTGGAAACTTCACTGGCACAAATCTGCACTAGTAAAACAATTTTTACTTGCACAAATATTGCTCCAGTAAAACAATTTTTACTTGCGCAAATATTACGCCAATAAAAACTTCTCATTGACACAAATTTATGCCAGTGAAAACCGTTTCACTGTCCATTAGAAATCTTCATTGGCGCAAATCTGTGCCAGGGAAAGGTTTTTACTGGTGCAGACTTTGCACTAGTAAAAACACATTTTAATTGGCGAACGTAAACTGCGCCAGTAAAATGTATTACCGACAATACCTGGGACCAAAAGAATGACTTATAATTTTCTGCCAATTCTTTACTTGTTGCCCTATAATTTGTTGCATTATCAGTAATGAATTGAATAATGTTTTGATGTTGAACCTCTTCCACGACTTGATCAAAAGCTCTGAGCAATACATCTGTTGTCTTGGGCATATCAGATAGATCAATTGACTTCAAAAACATAGTTCCTTTGGGGTAATAGATAAGAAAATTGATTAATCTGTTTGTCCACCCATCTGTCATGATGCCACCGTTTCTATCCATGACTACCTCATCTCGTTACAATATGCCTACACTTCATTCAAATTAGTATCTAAATTTTTTTCTCTCAAAATATAATATGAAGATACTTTATATACAGACTCGATACTGGTTATGACATTTGCGATGAATAAAAATGAAAAGAATTTACCACATTGAAAGGAATGCAAGTATCATAGAACCATCTCTCAACCGTGACATTCGCCTGCTCGACTAAATGTTGAGGAGTCATAGCAGTACAAATGTCGGGTTGCACCCCAGGAACAGTCCTAGGAGGAAAAAAGCTCCTAATTGAGCCTCTAGCTCTACCTCCTCTCGAAGAACTCCCTTCTACTCCTCTTTCTCTTCTTTTTGTGCCTGAGGTATTACTACTACTAGCACCAGCTATATCTTTCTCCTTCGCTGCAAAACTTCATATTGTGCTATGCTAGGAGTTATAGGATCATAAGTAGGGAGCTCATCTTCATCCTCTCAGGGCTGCATATACCCCCATTTCTACTTCACTCATATTTTTTCTCTCAGATCATTTAGTAATTGCTGGCATTGCCATTTCACGACATCCGATAAATTCCTTGACATGCAGGGGCAACATTCTGACGTGTCTTGGCTAAATGATGCTTTAACCGAGAGATACCACCTATAAAAATAGTATGACAATAGTTGCACTTGATTTTTAATCGGTTTTCACTCATTACTCGAGTGCTTTATTGTCATGCTGGATCATTTGATGCTAATAAGGTTTTTTTTACCTTAACCCACTTTCTTGAGTAAAAAATGGTGAAAATTCACTCTTGATGAAATTGCAAAAGCCCCTTATCCCTCCCACACGGATCGGCCATCAACTCGCTCCCGCATCTCCTAGGGTGCGTGAATACCTCTCTAATGACCTCTACACAAATGAGGGAGTCGGTCCTCAAGAGGTGTTTAAAACCCAAAAATGCGAAATTACTTTTTGGCCCTTTTTAAAGTGCAGTGACACTGTACAGACTAATGTTGTACGATAAGGATACGATACACACTACGAGTGTGTATTGTATCGTTTTTCTAAAAAGTAACGATACGTATCGTACGATATACTACGATAGAGACAACATTGGTTTGGACAGTTTGAATGCCACCAAAACAAATTGGGTTTTCAAAGAAAGTCCTTTTTGTACAAAAACCCCCACACCTGTTTTTTCATTTACCCAATTGTCAAGGGTGGGGGCGTGGGGTGGCTGTCCTCTCACCACCGTCACCTGCCACCCCTCCCATTGCTCTTTGACACAAGCAACCACCGTCTGACCATTTTCTGGAAAATGACCAGATTCTTTTTTAAATCCATGGCTGTTTGACCATTTTCCGGCTGGGATTTTTTTTAATCCATGGCTGTCAGGCCATTTTCTGGCCAGCCACCATCTGGAAAATGGTCAGCAAATTTTTTTTTTTCGGTTTTAAGACATCCTGCCATGGAAGGGGACACCATCCGGTCATTTCTCAGCCGGTGGGTGGCACTTTTATTTTTAACATTTCGACCATTTTCCGGCCAGCCACTGGCCGGGATGGTGCTTCCCAACAAGGGCGGCACCATCCCGGCCGGTGGCTGGCCAATACTAATTTTTTTTAGCTTTTTAAGGACCAAAAAACCTGATTTTCAGGTTTTGGTCACTCAAACAGGTTAACTTGACCATGTTTTGGGTCTAAACCTGGATTTCTCATAACCAGGTTTTGCACCTTGTCATCCAAACAGGGCCTAAGTTTCCGCCAGTAATCAATGATCCTTTATTTTTAACCTAGCAAGTGAGAAGATTGCTGAGAACCATGTGGAAAAAGGAGTCGATCCTATCTAATTATCATTTGAAATCTGGAGATGCGACATATTCTGCAACCCCGATCTAGCACTCTCCTTAGGAACCTGAAGAACCATCATTGAGTTCATTCCATAAAAAATCGAATTACATAATTCTGTAGGGGGCGCCATGCTATCAAAAAGAGTTTTACACTATACACACAGCACACCACTCGCAAGCACACACCGGACATTCACCTACGCGCACACACACACACACACACTGTAGACAACTACATTCATATATACACTACAGTGTCACACACACAGTGACACACTCGTTCACATACAAACACACACAATGCACACACTCACAGAGCACATATACGCATGTACACCACATGTTCACCTATACACAGGTCATAGCATTCATCACAAATCCCACATTCATGCACACACAACATTTGTTGCACATACAGCTGCAGAAAAGAAAAAGAGGAAGAAGAAAGACCAAAAAAAGAACAAAGGAGAAAAATGAAAGAAACGAAGAGGAGAAAAGAAAAGAAAACGGAAAAGAAGAAGAATAAAGGAAAAAGAAGAAAAGAAGAAGAAAGAAAGAGAAAGGAAGAAGGAGAAGAAGAAAAAAGAAGAAAAAAGAAAAATAAATAAATAAAAAAAAGAAAAGAACAGAAAGAAAAGAAGGAAATAACAAAAAGAAAAGAAGAGAGAGAGAGTACTCATGGGTTTCTGGAGGGGCCGGAGATGTTGCTGCTGCTGATGGATTGCTGGACTCATCGCCGCTGGTGGAAGGGAGGATGAGAAGGGGGAATGTGGCCCTGATCGATCTGGCACTCCCTCTCCTTTTACATTTTTTGTTTTCCTTTTTCTAATGAATTAAAGAGTCAAATGGGGACTCTGACCCCATTTGACCACAGGGGTATGAGGTGAGGCACACCTCAAGACCCCGCTTGACCACATGAATATGAGGTGAGGCATGCCTCGAGGCACATGAGGCGCATACCTCAGACCCGTATGTGCTTTATAGGTGCGCCTCGAGACAAAACTGCCTGCATGTCACTTCAAAGCACACTTTTTGCACCTCGAAGCAAGTTTTGAACAACACTGCTAAACTATGTCACAGGGATTCGGCTAGCAGGGTGCCGCACCCGCGTTGACGCAACTTGACGCGGGTGTGGTCAACCCGATCCTGGGTGCGTTGACCGCACCCAGGATCATTTAGGTCCATTTTTTTTTTTAAATTTGCCCTATGAAATGGGCTGCGATTTTTTTTTTTTTAAATTCTGCTGACAACAGCTGTCTGTCAGGGCTGCGATTTTTTTTTTAAAAAAAATTCTGCTGTCAGCAGAAAAACCCGCGTCGGGGAACCCCCGACCCCTTTTATATATATATATATTTATTTTTTTTTACATTTTTGCCCCTGCCACACCCCCGCACCCGCGCCCGTGCCCGCACCCGCACCCGCACCCATGTGACATAGCTGCTAAATAGTAAGGTAGTGGATCCCCTTGAGGAAGATTGAAGGTTTGAAAAGAAGGGACCTAGTTCTATATTGATGCCCATGATATCTTACATTTTCAAAATGTCATCATATTATCATGAGATTTTCATAAAACAAGATTAGAGGTGTTAAATCAAACATTCTCAATATATCAATAATTTTCATTACATAGTGATTTATGTTGTGAAATTTTTAAATATAAATCGCTTTTGTTGTGATTTTTTTAAATACAAATGAACATAGTTATTTATATTGTGAATTTTTTAAATATAAATGCTATTCCATAATATTAGTTTATTTATTCTTCAAAACGAAATGTGGTTTTATATGGTTAGTAGAGTAGTTATTATGGATTGTATTCTTTTGTTTTTTGATAGACTCTGCTTAGAAAATTCACAGTTATGTCTTTTTATAGAGTAAAATTATTTTTCTAAAACTCTAACCATCTTTTTGTTAATGTACTTAGGGGTATTTTGTCATTTCAGTATGGGTATTTTTGTCATTTCACTAGGGTGTATATAGGATTCTTTTTGTATTTTTATTCTTTAATTTTCTGTATTTTTGTTGTATTTATTTTTCTGTTTTTATACCCTTTTCCATAAGGGTATTTATGTAATAAGGCTAGCATATAGCTAGCCTTTGGGATATACTAGTCGTTAGCCGCTAGTTCAACTAGCTGTTAGAAGCTCTCGAACAGCTACTTCTTGCTGTGTATATATATATAGAGGCTTTAAGCCTCTTTGTAGGTAGGCTTTTGTAAAAGCATTTTACGAGGAACTTAATAAAGACTATTTATTTTTGTTTGGTCTGTGCATTCGTGAGATATTTGGGGATTATTTTAGGGATTTCTTGGATTCAAATACCATTTTACACTTTTATCTTGCAAAATAGAGGGGCTTTTTTGGTTATGTAGGATAATTTAACTGGTTAATCAGTGCTGTGCAGTGTGCAGTTTTGGTTTTATTTGCACCAAACTGAATGAAGCTTTTCCTGCCATATTATCATCATCTCATTATGTATAATCTTGTTGAAAAAAAAAATTACTGGATGAGGCATTCTTTAAGAATTCGTTTCATGTTTTTCATTTTATCTCCAGGCTGATCTCTTATTGTCCTATGGATATGAAGAGGACTTGAATACCCTTGTACCTCATCTTCCTCGCCATTGCCAATGTCTTCTCATGTCTGCAACTTTAAGGTATTTTTAATAACATCTTCTTGACATACGCTGTTTTTGGTACTTGTTGGTTGATTTTTGTGGTTGGTTTTTTAATATGTTCATACTTCATATACAGATACATGTATGCACTTTTCGATGGGTACATATTATCATAATGGCGGATCTTTTAAGCCTTCTATGCTCAATAAGGCCTAAATTTGCATGGCTTCTTCTGTTTCCGTTGATACCATTTGTGATATTTTTGTGTTCTTGAACATAGTCTGTTCTCTGCTTTGCTCTTTGGTGGCCATCTTATGACTCTGGCTTTCAGAAACTTGTTGTGAAAACATTTGTCTATCTGTGTAAGTGTATTTACCTGTGATGTGTCATTCTCTTTATTTTTTCCACAAATGGAGAGTTTAATATTATTCTCTTTCTAGCATGTACTTCATGGAATCTTTGTTCTCATCCAAGCTAATGACATTACATAGTTCTTTTGCTCTAACTGTACAAGCT
Organism: Nuphar pumila; assembly: GCF_984573655.1. Classification (NCBI taxonomy): domain Eukaryota; kingdom Viridiplantae; phylum Streptophyta; class Magnoliopsida; order Nymphaeales; family Nymphaeaceae; genus Nuphar; species Nuphar pumila. Next base: position 34,502,259 of record NC_143262.1, read on the forward strand.
AATGATATTACATAGTTCTTTTGCTCTGACTGTACCAGAGCACAAGTCTCTTTGAAGCTGTATCTCTGTTAATATAAAGGCTTTTATCTTTCACCAATCTTGCCAGATCAGGCGTTGGGTTCCTTGCAGAGCATTGGTTTTACAGGGAAGGAAATAGTTATGAGACCAATTATCCTTGTAGCATTTTGGGTTCTTTTTTTTAATCAAATTAATCACAAAAACCAGAATAAGGGATTTCTATTTTTTTATATATTTTCTTGCAGTATAACTACAGGCATTGGTTTTACTTAAAGTACAGTTTTATTTCTTGGAAAATCAAGGTTTTTGATCCACATTTTTGGGCTTTCTGAGCGATGGCTATCTTTTCATTTTGGGTGACTCAAGTCGCTGTATTCAGTTTTGTTCCTCTTTTCTCATAATATGTTGTATTGGAATGTGCAACATTATGTCTTTTGGTCCTTGTGTGAAGTTCTTTTTGTTAGTGACAAGTATATTTCTCTGTTTTTCTTGCCTAAGGGTTCCTTCTATGTCTGCAAACTCTTGGCTAATTCGTTGTTGGTTTGTCTTATTTAACTCCTTTGTTATTGTGGGATGATGGTATCAGCCTTTTGGATGAAAATTTTCTCTTGAAAACTTTTACTCATGGTGGTATATGATTAGGCCTCTTCAAATTCCATCATTAGTCTTAAGCATTTTGTCTTTTAGCACAATGGGTAAGTTAGAATATGTCCAAATCTGCATTATACATTCCTCTACTGTAATTTTATTTCTGAGTCTCCATTATTGATTCCTCTCCCAAAATTGTATGCATGGTTCCTATTTCTATGCCTCTTAAAAGAGGGCAGACTGAACTTTTCTCACAAAGGATTGCTGATCTTCCATCTCAACATTCTACTTTTATGTTATAATGATAGCAGTTTTTTCTGCAATCTGTATAAATACATTGCAATGTCCCTCTAAGGAGGTTGCTTCATTATCCATCTCCATGACAGCATTTTGACTGATATTTATGTTGCCGTTCTGAATCTTATAAGACTGCAATAGGCTGACAATTTTAACTTTTTTTTTCTGCAAATTGTCACAGTACTGATGTTGATAAGTTGAAGAATCTTGTCTTGCATAGCCCTTATATTTTGACATTACCAGAAGATGCTGACCCTAAGGAGGGCGTTGTCCCAAGGAGCGTGCAGCAGTTTTGGGTAATAGAACTTTTGTGCAGTCTTATGCTTTATAGTGAAGTTACACCATGTGATTGTTTCCTCTTCATGCTACTTCTTAATACTGCCATTTATGTATTTAACCTTAATAGTATGGCCTGCTCATTTATGTAACTATACTTCTCTCTTAAGTGGTTTTTCCTTTTTCAGATTTCTAGTTAGCCCTGTGTACAATTGTAATGAAACTAGAAAAAGAGTACAAGTGGGTGCCTCTTACAAGAACACAAAAACATACACAATCAAGACACTTTTGGGTCAATACAAATACAAGCATAGAAGCCACTTAGGAGCTAAAACACAAGTAAAAAATATAGGTATTATTAAGGATCAAAATGCTTGAGAAAACATTGGATACAAGAAGGGGATTTACCCCTTTATATAGGCAAAGAGAGGCACTAGGAGTCATTGGGAGCATCCCCCCAATGACTTCAAACATAGCCGTTGGGGAGCTTCCAACGTCTCTTATATCAAGGGCATTATAAAGAGTATAATGCCCTTAGCAAAAAGTAAAAAGACAAAAAATAAAAGAAACAGAAAAAGTCTAAAGTGCCCCCTAATGGGCACATCTATTACATAGGTGAAATGATAAAAATACCCCTAATGGGTATTATTTATTACAATATATATACATATTTATATGTATATATGTATACAACCATATTATATAGGTATATATCAGAGTTCTGGAAGCTTCTTAGGTAGGTGGGAAGTTCGCTTCCCGGAAACTCGCTTCGGAAGCACGATACTCCTCGCTTCCGAAACTTCATGAGAATCTCGATTCCCCCACGCTTCTTCTATGCTTCCCACACACATGCTCTATGCTTCATATATGCTTTTCTCGCGGTTCTTTGCAAGGTTTTCATATATTTTTTTCTCACGCTTTCGCTCACTTTCCATGTACTTTCTTTAAATTAGTAATCATCATTGTTAGATTTTAACAAAAATTTAACTCTTTTACTGAAAAATCACGAAATATAAGAATGAACAATTTTATTTTAGTTTTTATTTGTTTCTTGTTCGATTCCTATTCAATTACCATATTGCTTCATTTTTTTTTAATATTTCGCTTTTAATATGATACTTCGCTTCCCGCTTCCTATAAATTTGAAAATGCCTCGCTTCTCGCTTCCACTTCTTGTATCGTTTCCTGCTTTCGCTTCCTAGTTTGGCAACCTTGGTATATATAGCTATATATATACCTATATATACACTTTAACACTCTCCCTCAAACTTAGGGTGTAGTCACCAAAAGTTTGTCAAGCAAAAAAATGAAACCGGAGAGAAGTGCTTTCGTAAAGAAGTCAGCCAACTGAAATTCCGCTGCTGCATAGGGTAGGATGATATTATTCTTCAGATATTCTTCACGAACCTAGTGACAGTCCATCACGATATGCTTGATTCTCTCATGAAATGTATGATTGCCAACTATGTAGATAACACTTTTATTGTCACAACATAACTTTGAGGTTGATTGCAGATACACTCCCATGTCTTTCAATAATCTTCTTAACCATACTATTTCTGATGTCGTGGTAGCAATGACTCGATATTCGGCTTCGGTTGATGACAATGACACTTTCTGCTTCTACTTACATTTTCAGGTTACCATTGAATTACCTACAAACACACTAAAACCATTTGTTGAGCGTCTATCATTAGTGTTCTCGTCCCTAGTTAGAATTAGTATATGTAATTAATTCAAGTGGAGAGGAGGAGGATAGTAATAATAATTTAGAAACAAAATTTTGCAAATATCGAATAATTCACATAACCATACTCATGTGCGCAATAGTAGGAGAATGTTGAAACATGCTTACTGTATGCATTGCATGAGAAATGTCAGGTGAAGTTAAGTGCGGATCCTAATCATTTGCCGATAAGGAGTGGGGTCGGGGTCTTCCAAGGGTGTTTCATCATCTATCTTCATCTTTGTATTAATTACTTCAGGAGTGTCCGCCTTCTTTTCATTTGTAATTCCAGATCTGTCAATAATCTCATTTGCAAACTTGGATTAAGTTAATAAATATCCATGCGTAAAATGTACTACATCAATCCCCAAAAAATATCTAAGAAAAACTAGATCAGTCATTTTGAAGCTTTGTTTTAAAATACTTTTAAACTCCGCCTGTGTAGTTATACACTGCCGGTCCCAAGCCTGGATAAAGGAGGAGGGTTGCGGTAGGCCTGTGACAGCCAACATAAAAACTTTGTCATATCCTATGAAAATGAACCAATATGAGAATTTCGTTGGGGCGTTCCCTACTGAGCGACGCGCTGTACTCTCTAGGCCCGGAGGCAGTGATAAATGTGCAAGGGTTGCTAGGTCGTCGCCCAGAAGCGACGCGTCACACCGGCGCCCGGGTGTGGTGTCAAATAGGCAAGGGTTCCCTCACTTTGTTGGACGGGTGGGGGTAAAGAAGTTAGTCCAAGACCATAAAATTAGGTTAGCCACTTGGAACATAGGGTCTTTAACTGGTAAGTTGGTAGAGTTAGTAGATGTTATGTGTAGGAGAAAGATTGATATTTTATGTCTTCAAGAGACCAAATGGGTAGGTGAGAAAGCTAAAGTGATAGAACCTTGGGGATATAAGATTTGGTATACAGGAATAAATAGGAATAGGAATGGAGTAGGGATTGTTATGAGTCGTCAGTTTATAGATAATGTAGTTGAGGTCCGTAGGAAGGGTGATAGAATTTTACTTATTAAATTAGTATTAGGTACGTATATTATTAATATTATTAGTGTTTATGCACCTCAAGTAGGTTTAGATGATTCCGTTAAGCATCAATTTTGGGAAGATTTAGATGGAGTAGTACAAGAGACATCTTATGGAGAAAAGCTTTTCATCGGCGGTGACCTTAATGGACACGTAGGCATTAGTAGGGATGGATTTGAGAATATCCATGGAGGCTATGGTATAGGAGAAAGAAATGAAAGTGGAGAAAGAATTTTAGATTTTTGTTTGTCCTATGATATGATCTTAGCAAACACTTGGTTTAGGAAGAGAGAGTCTCACCTAGTAACATTTAAAAGTGGGGTTAATACGAGTCAGATAGATTTTTTCCTACTTAGAAAGAGAGATAGGGGTTGTTGCATCGATTGTAAGGTTATACCAGGAGAAAGTGTAGCTACGCAACATAGAGTCTTAATTTTAGATCTTAGAATTAGACAATGCTGCAAAAGGGATAGACATAGGATAGATCCTAGAATTAAGTGGTGGGCACTGAAAGGAGCTAAACAAGGAATGTTTGTAGAGCAGGTAGTTAAGGAAGTTGATTGGTGTCTCGAGGAGGATTCAGAATCAATGTGGAATAAGATAGCGGGTGGTATGAGAAAAGTAGCTAAGGAGGTATTGGGTGAGTCTAAAGGCGGTGCACCACTAGGTAAGGATACATCATGGTGGAACGAGGATGTCAAATTAGCTATTAAGGTTAAAAGAGAGTGTTATAGAAATCTAAGTAAGAGTCGTGATAATGAGAATTTGGAGAAGTATATGATAGCAAAGAAGGAAGCTAAAAAAGTTGTTCGAAACGCGAGGGCTAAGGTATATAAGGAGGTTTATGACAAGTTGGATACCAAAGAAGGCGAGAAGGATATTTATAGGCTTGCAAAGATGAGAGATAGGAAATCGAAGGATTTGGGTATGGTTAGATGTATCAAAGATGAAACGCAAAGGGTTTTAGTCAAAGATGAGGAGATTAAGGAGAGATGGAAAGATTATTTTGATAAGCTATTTAATGATAGTCATGCTCAAGATCTTGGAGACTTCTCCATTCCTTTTTATGAGATAAATCGTGACTTCATGCGCAAGATTCAAAAGAAAGAAATTGCAGAGGCTTTGAAGAAAATGAAATCAAGAAGGGCAGTTGGCCCAGATGGTATACCTATCGAGGCTTGGAAATGCTTGGGAGAGAAAGGCTTAGAATGGTTGACAAATCTTTTTAACTTGATTTGGCGAACAAATAAGATGCCTAATGAGTGGAGGAAGAGTACTTTGGTGCCTTTATATAAGAATAAGGGTGATATACAAGATTGCACAAACTATCGTGGTATAAAACTCATGAGTCATACTATGAAACTTTGGGAGAGGGTGATTGAGTCTAGGTTGAGGAAGATTGTCATGATATCGGAGAATCAATTTGGTTTTATGCCTGGAAGATCAACTATGGAAGCTATACATCTTCTTAGACAACTTATTGAAAGATATAGAGAGAGGAACAAAGATTTGCATATGGTTTTTATTGATTTAGAGAAGGCATACGATAGAGTACCTAGGGACGTTCTCTGGTGGACAATGATGAAGAAAGGTGTTTCTCTCAAGTACATTAGTATAATTAAAGATATGTATGAAGGAGTAGTAACCAATGTCCGCACTTGTGGAGGAGTGACAACCAATTTTCCGATAACGGTTGGGTTACATCAAGGATCTGCTTTAAGCCCTTTCCTATTTGCGATAGTGATGGATGAGCTTACGAGATCAATTCAAGAAAATGTACCGTGGTGTATGTTGTTTGCTGATGATATTGTTTTGATTGATGAGTCTAGAGCTGGGGTTAATGCTAAGTTAGAATTATGGAGACAGACATTGGAAGCTAGAGGTTTTAAGTTGAGTAAGAGTAAGACTGAATATATGGAATGTCGGTTTAGTAAGCAACGAAGTAGTGATGGGAGTGTAGTGAAGCTTGGTGAGCAAGATATACCGGTGAATGATTATTTCAAATATTTGGGATCCATCATTCAAAAGTATGGAGAAATTGATGGAGATGTAAATCATAGGATAAAGGTTGGGTGGATGAAATGGAAAAGTGCTACTGGAGTGCTGTGCGATCGTAGAATGCCATTGCGGTTGAAGGGAAAGTTTTATAGGACGACTATTGGACCCGCTTTACTATATGGTACGGAATGTTGGGCTGCCAAGAGACATCATATTCAAAAAATGAGTGTAGCTGAGATGCGGATGCTTAGATGGATGTGTGGAAATACAATAAAAGATAAGATTCAGAACGAAGAGATACGTAAGAAGGTAGGTGTTGCACCCATTGAAAATAAGATGCGAGAGAATCGTTTACGGTGGTTTGGACATATTCGGCGAAGGCCTAATGATGCTCCAGTTAGAAGGTTGGAGAAATGGGAAAATATATTAGTTAAAAGAGGTCGGGGTAGGCCTAGGAAGACTTGGATGGAGATGATAGGAAAGGATAGGAATGCTTTGAACCTCACCGAGGACATGGCGTTGGATAAAAATGATTGGAGGAAAAGGATTCATGTGGAAGACCCAAAATGAATTTCTTTTTTGGTTCATATCGCTGACCCCAATTGTTTTGGGATGAAGGCGTAGTTGTTGTTGTTGTTGTTTTAAAATACTTTTAATGTAATTAACTCTCTGTTTGTCTCATCCAGTAATGATCATGTCGTCAACATAGAGGAGTAGAATAATAACACCTGTATCAAATTTCTTCACAAACATAACAATGTCAGTATAAGAAGTAAAGCCAAGTTTAACCATAACATAACTAAATCGATCATACCATGGCTTAGGAACCTGTTTTAAACCATAAAGAACCTTTCTTGTTGGAATTTTATATCTTGGTGGAGGATCCATTTTACTTCTTCCTTCACTTCATTGTTTAAGAATGCATTTTTGACATCCATCTGATAGATATGTCAATTCTTAATGACAACTATAGCTATGAGAGTTCTAACCGAAGTCATTCTAGCTATTGACGCAAAGGTTTGACCGTAGTCTATAGCATATTCTTGTGCATAACTCTTGGCTACTAACCTAGCCTTGTATTGTTCTAGGGAGCCATCACTCTGGTGAAATGTGTCAATTCCTAATGACAGCTATAGCTATGAGAGTTCTAACTAAAGTCATTCTAGCTATTGACACAAAAGTTTCATCGTAGTCTATAGCATATTCCTGTGCATAACCCTTGGCTACTAACTTAGCCTTACATTGATCTAGGGAGCCATCACTTTTAGTTTTTACCTTGTATATACCCACCTACAACCTATGAACTTTTTCTCTTTTGGAAGATTTGCTATTTTTCACGTGTTAGCTTTTTCTAAAGCTTCAAGCTAAATGTTTATGGCATCTATCCACTCGGGATGTTTTTGGGCTTGTTTATATGTAGTGGGTTTGAAATAGGAGAATATTTTTGCTAGGCATGCTCTATATTGATGGAAAAACAACTCATAGGACACAGGGGGTCTAGATTTCTTAGTGGATTTTCTAAGGGTATCAACAGGAGTATTCAGTTGAGGTTCTTCATTTACAATATCAATACTCAAAGAATCTTCCTTATTTTTAGGAAGCACTTCAAATAAAAAAGGAATATGTACTAGCTTTCTTAGGCACACTTTGATTAAATGAACTTTATTTTTCCAAAAATGTCATATTTCGAGAAATATAGAGTTTATCATTTTTTAGATCATAGCATTTAAAACCTTTTTGGGTTTTACAATATACAAGAAAAACACAAGGTATGTCTCTAGGGGGACAATTTGCCATTTTTGTTGGTAAGAACAAAACATTTGCGACCCAAAATCCTCAATCTAGAGTAATCATGGAAGTTTTGTAAAAATTTTCAAGAGGTGAAATGTTTTGAAGTTCGACTTAGACCCAAAAGATAAACAATGGTAAGTGCAACTTAGACCCAAAATTCTTTTGGAACATTTTTCGAAATGAGTAGAGTTCTAGTAGTTTCTACAATATGTCCATGTTTTCGTTCTGCCAATCCATTTTGTTGAGGAGTGTTAGCACAAGATCTTTTGATGTAAAATTTCGTTAATTTTCAAATATGTTTTGAAATCATTTGACATAAATTCTCCTCCAGAATCAGAGCAAAAAATAAATATATTAGTTTTGAATAAATTTTTGACTAGATGGTGAAAAGATTTGAAAATTTCAAATACTTCACTTTTGTGCCTAAGAAAGTAAATCCATGTGTATCGAGAATAATCATTTACAAAGATCACATAATAAGTAAAGCCACCCTTAGATACAATAGGTGTTGGTTCCCATTCATCCGAATGTATGAATTCAAGTGGTTTAGTAGGAAAAAGGTTCTCTCTTTAAAGAGAAATGCCTTCAATTTTTCAAGAATGCAATTTGTGCAATCAAGTTTTTCATTACAAATTTTCAAATGCGGTACATTGGATAATTTAGATATTCTAGGATCACCTAGCCTTTGATGCCTCAAAAAAATATTCAAATATTGTACATTGCAACAAAATATATTTTTAGGAATAATCAGTCGATCCATGTATTAAAGATATCATTTTCTATGTTTTTCCTCAATCTGCATCCTAGACCGAAGATCCCGCACCAAACATTGGTCCGATGAGAAGGAGATTTTACAACCATGATCGGTTATTTGAGAAATGAAAAAATGATTTAAGTTGAGTTTTGAAACAAATTTTATTTTGGGTATGAAAAATTTGAAGAATTTTTACAATCACCAATCCCTTTTATGTCAAGAGAGGAATCATCAACGACAAAAATATTAGATCTAGTTGAATTACTTCTATATTAGGAAAGTAAACCATTATTGGGGGTCATATGGAAAGATGCATCAAAGTTGAAGAGCCAAAAAAATTTACCGAGAGGAGAAGAGAAAGAAACTGCAACACCAGTAAAGGAATAAGATGATCCCTTGAGAAGGGGTTATGGGGCCTTTGCTAGTTGAGATAATGACATAGTCTCAATGGATTTGGAATCTCTATGAGTCCCATTCTTATCTTCATATGATGCTTTTATGCTTGCCACCCTTCTCTCATCTTTTCCTTTGAATTTGGGCAATAAGGCTTAATATGCCCCAATTCTCTGCAATTATGACATATAATCTTCTTCCTATTATTAGGTTTGGTGAAGTGAGGAGGCCTATACGCATAGTGTTGGCACCGAGTCTTAAGACAAACCAACACATTGTCTTTGGATTCTTTAGGCTCAAACATGGTTTTAAATCTTGTTTCTTCTATACATACTTCAGCCAAGACCTCGTGTAGGGGTGGAAGATCATCTTTATTATGATGAGTGATAGTGACCCATACTTGTTCAAACTCGGGTCCAAGTCCCTTCATAAATTGAAAAAATTGCTCTTCTAGGATTTGCTTTTTTTTTCTTAGATGAGCATTATTGGGTATGTCCCAATGAGGCTCCAATTCAAGGTTGTAAGTATCGTATCCCAAATAGGCTCCAATTCAAGGGTTTCTTCTTTAAATTCACCATTTTCTTCCATAATAACCTTGGTAAGAATAGGTTGGCATTTCGAAGTAGAACCATCAACTAAGTGCCACAACTCCTTTCCTACTAGAATTCTTTTTATCGCGGTGGCATACATGTTGTAGTTGGTCTCATCAAATTTGTTGAGAATAATGGATACAACTTCCTTGTCGGCCATGGAAGTAAAGAGAATAAAAGAGGAAAGAAGTAAAGAGAGGAGAAGGAAATGACAAGAAAGTGTTGAAGATGGTTGATGGCATGCTTCTCGAAGCAACGAAGAAACAAGGCAACACTCCCCCGATTTCGTGATCTACCTCTTGATCTTCAAGTACAAGTTACAATCCAAGAGCAACAAAGCTTTGATACCATGTAATGAATCTAGAAAGAGTACAAGTGGGTGCCTTTTATGTGCATACAAGAACACACACAATCAGGACCACTTATGGGTCAATGCAAAACACAAACATACAAGCCACTTAGGGGCTAAAACACAAGTAAAAAATATAGGTATTATTGAGGATCAAAATGCTTGAGAAAGTATTGAATACAAGAAGGGGATTAATAGGCAAAGAGTGGCACTAAGAGCCATTGGGAGCACCCCCAATGTCTCTTAGATCAAGGACATTATAAAGACTATAATGCCCTTGACAAAAAGTAAAAAAACAAAAAATAAAAGAAACATAAAAAGTCTAAAGTGCCCCTAATGGGCACATCCTATTACATAGGTGAAATGACAAAAATACCCCTAATGGGTATTACTTATTATATATATATATTAGACAATGTACTTGTTTTGTATTTAAGTTTGGATCCAGATCCAAATCCAAACTACTTGTGTGTACCATGTCCACAACATAACGGCATACTTGTAAATACCCTCAACTTGTCAGGGTTATTGTGAAGGCTATGTATTAGGGCTTTTGCCTATATATTAATGAAATAGGTCACGGTTTCTCATTATGAAAACCGTGACTCATTGCAGCCTCTCTCTTCTCTTAATTTCTCGTTCGCAGGTTCCGGAGAAAACTCACATGGTATCAGAGCACGTCTGATTCGAGGGCTGAAATTCTTCTACACAGGTACGTCCATACAAGATCTTCCTTTCTTTCTGTACTTTCTCAAATCTTCCTTCCTCTCTTTTCTTATTCGCTGTGGTTGCTGGAATACGAGCACGAGCCCAAATCTTTCTTCATCTATTCGTCTGCTGGAATACGAGCCCCAGGTACTTCTTCAATCTTCTAGTTCCTTTCTGCAACAAGTCAGTCTGATTTGCGTATCAGATCTGACGTCTTACCTTCCCATTCTTCTTCACATCTCTTTGCATCAAATTTGATTGCTGAAACTGATTTGGGTCTGGGCCAAATCAGTTTTCACGATATTTTTGTCCATCAAATCAGTTGATCTTTCAAACTGATTTGGATTTGCTGATTTGGATTTGTGCCAAATCAGCTTTCACGATTTCTCTGCTTTCACGATATCTTTTGGGGTTTTATCGACTGCTCCAGATCTGTACATCAGATCCGTTCAAGCGATATTCTTTTTGTTTATGTTTTACTATTGCTGTGTGCAGTTTTTATATATATACAAAAAAAGGAAAAGTCTTAGCTTCTTTGATGAAATCAGATTACACCTGATAATCTGGGTATCAGTTCTGATAATCAGATTCACGCTGAATACTCAGCTTTCTACTAGTTAAAAAAAATTGCTGCATTTATATACTGATTGCACATGCCAATAATATTCTTTTTCTTGTTCTAAGTCATGGATTCTTCTTCTTCTCAAACTTTTCTCTCTTCCAACTTTCTTGGCCAACTCATTTCTGAAAAACTTACCAATTCCAATTTCTTGATCTGGAAGAGACAAATTCTTTCATTCATTAAAAGTCAAGGTCTTTCTGGACATTTAAATGGATCAATTTCAGCCCCTTCAGAATTTATCATACAAGAAACTAAGGATGAAAATGAGGCTGATTTTATACAATGAATACCAAATCCCCAATATGAGAATTGGATGAAGTTGCTTTCCTTATCTCCACTATCTCTCAAGAAGTATTGGTGGCAATTCCGAATGAGTGTTCAACAAAAGAATTATGGGACAGGCTAGTGAAGACATATTCTCAGATTTCAGAGGCTAGAATTTCCTTTCTTCAGCGTGAATTTCAACTCCTCACTAAGGGTTCCATGTCTGTCATGGAGTACTTGAACAAGGTTAAGAGCATAAGTGATCAACTAGCTGTTGTCGGGTATGAAGTGACAAACAAAGATAAAGTCAGGCAAGCCTTGAATGGATTGGGACCAAAATTTCATGTTCTTTCGACCTTATTGTTATGTCTACCCAGCTTACCATCGTTTGAAGACTTGCAAGCGAAACTACTTCAATATGAGATGACCTTAAAGGGGATGTCACATATCAACTAGCTGTTGTCAGGTATGAAGTGACAGGCAAAGATAAAGTCAGGCAAGCCTTGAATGGATTGAGACCGAAATTTCATGTTCTTTTGACCTCATTGTTATGTCTACCCAGCTTACCATCGTTTGAAGACTTGCAAGCGAAACTACTTCAATATGAGATGACCTTAAAGGGGATGTCACATGACACTGGTGGACAGGTTCTTGCTACTGGTGTTTCTTTTGGCCAGAGACGTGGTGATAGTCATTTTGGTGCAGGCAGAGGATGAGGACGAGGTACTCCAAGGGGGCGTGGGTTACTACCCACCCCGAATGCCTCTCCTTCTTATAATGTGAAAAGCGTGCCCACCTGTTATCTCTGTAACAAGCGAGGTCACGTCAAAGCCAACTGTTGGCACAATCCACAGAACAAAGGAAAGTTCCAGAAATGTGAGAGCTTGTCAGGACGAAAGGAGAACCTTTCAAAGTTTGGTGGAGATGTGAAAGAGCTTCTTTTGGCCACATTGTCTGAACTTGATCTGAAACACGATGATAAAGGAGTCTGGTACATTGATTCAGAGGCAACTACTCATGTCACAGGTAATGCAGGTAAATTCTCTACTTTAATTCCCTATTTTGAAAAAAGTAACATCGTCACTGGAGACGGGTCGCACCACCCCCATCACCCACATTGGAAATGTTTCTATCCCCTTTCCTAAATCTCCACTTCATCTTTCTAATGTTCTTCATGCCCCAAATATTACAAAAAATATTGTTTCCGTTTTCTAAGCTTGTTGATCATACCAATTCTTCCGTTGAATTCACTCCGTCTTTTGTTTATGTCAAGGATCTACAAACGAAGAAGACATTCGCTAGAGGGGAACGCCGGGGAAATATGTGTCTTCCAGGAGGATCCTTCTACTTGTGTTCGACCTACCTTGAAGTCATCTCCTCAGTCTATGTCGTCAAAGAATATTCATGTGTTCAATTTGCAATCTTCAAATAAATATAATAAGCCCGATTTTTGGCATTTGCGTCTTGGTGATTGTGGTCGAGTCTTTGTTGAGCGACTAGTATCTAATGGTCTTATTCCTGAGTCTAGCCGGATTCCTAGACCAGATAATAAAATGTGTTCAAGTTGTCAAATGTGTAAGAGTCATGTTCTTCCTTTTCATTCAATAAATGAGAGAGCTTCAAGGCCTTTTGAAATCGTCTGTTTTGATGTATGGGGACCGACTCCTAATCCTTCTAATTCTGGCAGCAAATATTATGTTATTTTTATTGATAATTTCTCCCGCTTCACTTGGATATATTTCATGAAGAATAAATCAGAAGTCTTCTCTATTTTTCGTTGTTTTCATGCATTTGTCAAAACTCACTTTTCTTGTAATATTTTACATTTCCAATGTGATGGTGGTGGGGGGGATACTCCTCCAGGGATTTTATCAATTACCTCCAAGATAATGGGATAAATTGTAGAGTATCTTGCCCGCATACACCCCAACAGAATGGAGTTGCAGAACGGAAACAACGTCACATTGTGGAAAGCGTTATGAGCATGATGCACGGAAGTCATACTCCCATAGGACTCTGGACAGAGGCCTTTCACTCTGCTGTTCACATTATTAATCGTCTGTCCATGAAGCTTTTAGAAAATAAATCACCTTATTTCATCATATTTGGGAAACATCCTGATTATGATGAACTAAATTTTTTTGGCTGCATGTGTTATGTTCATATTGACTCTTCTCTGCGAAACAAGTTTCAGGTTAAAGCATCCAAGTGTAGATTTTTCGGATATGTAGATCACTACAAAGGGTACAGGTGTTATGATCTTGACAGCAGACCAATTAAGATATCTAGGAATGTAGTTTTTGATGAAAATGATTTTGGAGATGGAGAATATGTTTCTGCTCAAACCAATATGAATGCGCTATTTTATGATCCATGGCTCAGTGCAAAGCTCTTTTCTGCAACCAACAATGAGTATTCTTCCTCCTGTGCTCAAGGAACATCCTGTCAAGATGGATACAGTGGCATACAAGAACTTGAAATAGAACATCCTCCAGAGATTAACAAGTTTGCTGGGCAAGTTTATAGGAGAAGACAAAGGGACTCACTCTTGACTCCGGATGATATTGAACAAGAAAAGTATATGTTTCATCCATCCAACGCCATCACTTCTCAATTTCTAATACAGTAGCAATTCCGATCAGACGATCTGAAAGAGCTCGGCATCCTATTGAAAGGTGGGTCAGTTATGAGAATTTCACCATGGATTTTCAGTTATTTTTGTCACAGATTGAGAAAGAGACCGAGCCTAGACATTTTCATCAAGCCATTAATTCCAAAAAATGGATTCAAGCTATGAATGAAGAGATGAAAGCTTTGTACCAATGTCAAACATGGACAGTTGTCCCTCGACCTCCAGATAAAAATGTTGTTGGCTCACGATGGGTCTACAAGATCAAATACAAACCGGATGGGAGTGTTGAACGATACAAAGCTCGTCTCGTAGCAAATGGATTCACTCAAGAGTTTGGACAGGACTATGATGAAACTTTTAGTCCAGTTGTGAAAATGGGCACAATTTGCATTGTTCTTTCATTGGCTGTAGATTATGGTTGGAGAATAAGTCAGCTAGATGCGAAAAATGCCTTTCTTCATGGGGATTTGAAGGAAGAAGTATACATGGAACAACCGCCAGGATATACAGGAGATTCGAAAGAGTATGTATGCAGATTAAATTGAGCACTCTATGGACTACAACAAGCATCTTGATCTTGGTTTGAGAGTTTCTCCCTAGAAATTCAAAGACATGGTTTTTATCAATCGCAATTGGATCACTCCCTCTTTATTCTTCGAGGTAAGGAGTTTACTACCTTCTTGTTGATATATGTTGATGATATAATTATTACAGGAAGTAGTGAGAGTCATATTCAAGAAACTAAAGATCTTCTGAGTCAAAGGTTCAAAATGAAGGACCTTGGAAACCTTCGGTATTTTCTTGGAGTAGATGTGGATGATCAAGGAAATAAACTTACTTTGACCCAACATAAATACACCCTGAATTTGTTAGAAAAGGGTGAAATGAAAGATTGCAAGCCTCTTGCTACTCCTAGTGTGCTTAACCAGAAACTAAGTGTGCAAGACAGAGACTTGTATCATGATCCCACCAAATATCGGAGTCTAGTGGGAATGCTTCAATATCTTACTTTTACCAGGCCCGATATTACATATTCAGTCAATCAAGTTTCTCAATTCATGCATGAGCCAAGGACGGGACACATGGATGCAGTAAAAAGGATACTGAGGTACTTGAAGAGTACTGTTTGAGATGGATTTTTGTACACCAAAAGCAGATCCATGAATACTGTTCATGACATAATTGCTTATTCAGATGTAGACTGGGCCGGAGATCCTGATGATCGAAAGTCAGTTTCAGGGTATGGCGTTTTCATTGGTGTCAATCTTGTTTCCTGAAGTAGTAGAAAACAGAAAGCAATGACTATATCTAGCACAAAAGCAGAATACAGGGCGATGGCTGCTGCTACAGCAGAAGTAACATGGAGTAGACATTTGTTAACAGAGCTAAAAGAGCCGATTGCTAGTTGTTCTCTCTTTTGTGACAACCAAAGTGCTATTCAAATATCTCTTAATCCCATTCATCACAGCAATACTAAGCACATTGAGATTGATCAATATTTTATCAGGCAGAAGATTGAAGAAAAAGAGATTAAGCCCCATTATATTAGAATAGAAGACCAAGTGGCTGATTTGTTCACTAAAGGACTCACAAAGTGCCGTTTTTGGTTCCTAAAGAGCAAGTTGTCCATGATCTAAAATCATGCACAACTTGAGGGAGACTATTAGACCGTGTACTTGTTTTGTATTTAAGTTTGGATCTGGATCCGGATCCAAACTACTTGTATGTACCATGTCCACAATATAATGGCATACTTGTAAATACCCTCAACTTGTCAGGGTTATTGTGAAGGCTATGTATTAGGGATTTTGCCTATATATTAATGAAATAGGTCACAGTTTCTCATTATGAAAACCGTGACTCATTGCAACCTCTCTCTCTTCCTTCTCTTAATTTCTCGTTCGCAGGTTCTGGAGAAAACTCACAATATACACATATTTATATGTATATATATCTATACAACCATATTATATAGGTATATATAGCTATATATATACCTTTATACATTTTAACACCAATTACTCTCTCTGCATTCCTTTAGTGCATTGTAACTGATTAGTGGTTTATCATTATACATGCAAATTCTTTTAAGAACTTATGATATAATAAATGTTATAGTTTACTTTTTTAACTTCTTTTGTGAAGAGAAACTGAATCTGTGAGATTCAGAGATCCGTCTTGGACCAGTGCAATCTACTGGTTTCTGGGCATGAAGATTGATAGGTGCTTTAGTCAATGTAGGGTCTGAATGCTGAATATAACCAATATCACCTGAGATTGTTTTCTGTAGTTTGTTGACTGTTCAGAATTTGGAACATGTTTTTTAGCAGAATCTTCATTCCCATATTTTTTGTAATTCAAACTTGATGATGCTGTATACAATGGAAGTCCAGCAATAACTAGTGCTTAAGAGTTGAGAATCACCAAAACTATTATACAACTAGATGTTTGTTTCAAGATTCTGTATTATTCAAGTAATTGGGATCAATACGACTAGCAGGAGATGTAATTGCTCTCTTGAGAAGAAAGTTCTTTAATTTAAAACCATAATTTTATGACCACTTCCAACCATGAAATTAGAATAAGAAATAGAGAGTAGTTGGTAGTAAGAGTGGACGAGGAATACTTGTGGGTGCTTTTGAAAGATCCTGCTGTATTATAGCCCTTAGTGACACATGTAAGAAAAAGAGAGTAGTTGGTAGTAAGAGTGGACAAGGAAAACTATCACATCTATAACTTTATTATCCTCTCTGCTGTATTATAGCCCTTAATGACACATGTGAGAAGCTGTTGATAACATGATCAATGATATAGTGTGACAATTTAGCAGGATTTTGAAATGTGTAGGTTCTGTCCACTACCAGATATCCACCATGACCTTCAAGACCTTACCCTCTACACCATTCTTGTAAGTATCGTACGATATGGTACTATACATATCGTTACTATTTACTCTAACGATATGATATACAGACTCGGGTGTATCGTATAATACACTTCAAATGCATTTTAAAAGCGCCATTTTTTTTTTTACTTTGGATTTTAAAGACCTTCCTAAGGCCGATTTCTCCATTTGCGTAGAGGCCATTAGAGGGAAACCACACACCCATAGGAGACTTGAGAGTGTTTTGGGGTCCGATCCTTGCGCGTGGAAGAGGCCTTTGTGATTTTCTCACGTAAGAGTGCATTTTCACCTAATTTTCACTTAAGGAAGTGAGATAAGGTAAAAGGTCATTGTTCTTTGCTTCATTTGTGTATGCTTGAAGTTGAAGGAGGGTAAGCTCCTTTTTTTTTGATGATTTTAAAAGATATTACTTTACTTTTAGTTTTTTTACCCTTGATCCAATTTTTTGTGCCCTTAGAACTCAAAATTTGTCCTTAAATGTGTTAGTAATCCGTGCTCTAGGAGGTCGATAGAGGGTGGAGGTCTTGTGGATGCCTCTCAAGGGATCCTGCTTTGAAATATTGTACACCAGTTGACTTGGAGATGCATTTGAAAGGAATAGTAAATTGTAACTTTTGTGGTTTTGTAATGCATAGAGGATTGTATAGATTTAAATCAGAGTTATCAAAAGCTTCTTAGATAGATGAGAAGTCTGCTTACTGAAACTCGCTTCGGAAGCGCGATACTCGCTTCCGAAACTTGATGGGAATCTCGATTCTCCTACGCTTCTCCTATTCTTTTCACACGCTTCATCTTTTCTTCTTATATATTTTTTTACTCTACTTTTCATGTTTTTATGTGTTTCCTCTCATGCTTCTCATCCACTTCCATGTGCTTTCTCTAAATTGACAATCATTATTTTTAGATTTTGTTAAAAATTTAATTCTTACACTAAAAAATTATGAAATTTAAGAATAATCATTTTTATTTTAGTTTTTATTTGCTTTGCATTTCGATTCTCATTCAATTCTTATATTGTTTTTTTTATTCCTCACTTCTTGCTTCCTATACATTTTAAAATGCATCGCTTCTTGCTTCTGCTTCCTGTATCGTTTTTCGCTTCTGTTTCCTGTATCGTTTTTCGCTTCTGCTTCTTAGCTTGGCAACCTTGATTTAAATGTCATGTTATCGGGCATAACAACTCCACTGAGAAATTATGTATGCATCTCATTTGTTCTGAAATTCGTTTTAAGCTTCTTACTAGTCTTATAGAAGATGATAAAAGAAATGTACGAGTACGTGCAACATTTGTGGGCGAGAAATTGCGAGAGGTTGTCCTTGATTTAGAAGATGAAGATGGCCCATCATCATCTCAAGCCATTGAACGATGCAATAAACGAAGAAAATCATTGAGCTAAAGTTTGATACTAAAGATGACTTTTATATATAGACATATGTTTCTGAACTCTAGCTTGTATGCCTTTTCCCTTAGCATGGTTGCACAACCAAATGTGTGCTGTTAAATGTTGAATGACATATCTATGTTTAGTTAATCTTATTACATAAATATATTGTGTTATTGTATTCTATGATTTTTTTTTCAGTTTTTTTAGATTTTTAATTTTTTTTAGTGAAATTTATGATTTTTTACGATACACTACGATACTATATGTATCTTACTTTGGGCCCAACCGATATGGTTTACGATACACTACTTACAACCTTTCTCTACACTACATTGATGTTGATCGTTCCCATGCCAAAAATGGAAAATGTTGATGCCTTCCTCATAGCCAAAAATTCATATTGATGTTGCGTGTGGAATTATGACTAAAGCATCATTTAGGCCTCCAAAATAAGTTAATGAATCTCATTTTGGAAAAATCATCAAAATTTAGCTTCACTTGTGACTTCTTTTAACGGAAACATCTGAATAGGATATTCTAGTAAGGATGTGGAGTTATTAATAAGCTGTTGCAGGGAGTCTCAGCTTGTTTCTTGTTTTGTCCAATACTTCTTTAATCCTTTTGTTCCTGACGTGCAGTTGGAATGGGAGGATCTTGGAATGAGGGCATAAAGTCTTCTGACAAATTGGTTGATGCTCCTTTTGTGCCCACTGAAGAAGAAGATAGACATTGAGCGAAATTTTGTCATTTAGGATCTTCAGCTTCCACAGGGGAACCACTCATTTAATCTTTCTCCTAGGCCCCAGACTTCATTTATGATTCATAATGGTGGTGCCTTCTCGAGGTTGTTTTGATCGTGTAGCAGGTCTTCATGAGGAGCAATACTTCACTTTGGTCCCTATTTAGATATGTGTTCACATACCCTATCTGGGACCTGTGAAAGGTCAATGCGGATACAATCATGTCTCCTTTTGTTTTCTATGTAGGAGGCCTTTTTTGTCCAATCAGAGATCGATGTATTGCTTCATCCCTTATATTTTTCTTGAACCTTTTCCTATCCCCTGTCTCCCTTTTGAGTGATCTCCCTCTCCTCCTAGGGCTACATATCGGCATTTTGGAGCCTCAAGAAAATTGGACCTGCTGGTGAACTTTTGTTTCTTCAGAATCGCTGGCCATGATTATCACCGTATTAATACTTTTGGAACTTATTGGTTTTATTTCTAACATCATATGGTGACTTCTGGTGATGTCATCCTAAAATTTCTTCAGATCTATACCTGCCTGCCTTCAGTTCATCCTCTTTCACTTTCACTGACCTTATTCTTTGATTGCATCTCCTTTTGTGTCTTTCTTATTTGACATTGAGCTTATTTTGATCGTCTTATTTGCATTCATATTATAAAAAAGGGAAAATGCTGTCAATATATATATATATATATATATATATATATATATATATATATATATATATATATATTCTGTACATACGTATCCTAGAGGCATTTTAGTCTTTTCACACATGTACAATTTCTGTATGTATTTTTCCTTTGTTTGTTTTTCTATTTTTATTTTCTTATTATTTTATTATTCCCTGCCTCAAGGGCTTATTGGGAACTCCCCCAAAAGATTCGTTGGACTCTACCCAACGACTACATTTCTACCCGTTGGGTAGATCCCAACAACTCCTTTGAGCCTCCACAATGTGTATAAATATAGGGTTAGCGCCCCCATTCCTTGAATCACTTCTTGAAGGGATTATTCCCCAATAATATTCATTATTTTATGAGTGTTCTCATCCCTTAGTGGCTTATTCTTGTATTTTCATGTGTTGACCCATAAGAGGTCTTATTCTCTATGTGTTCTCTTGCCCATAAGTGGCACACCAAAGCATTTACTTCAGCTCGTGACAAATACATACATACATACATATGTATGTATGTATTCAGCTTCCTCGTTTCGGTTTATACACTGTCCATCTGTTGGACCAAGTAGATGGCACACAATTTTTCATCTATGTCCTCTCCTATTAACTTTTCCTTTCTTAGCTAATTGGTTAATGAGAAACTTGATTCCTTATATAACTTTAAAAAAGTGGATCATTCTGTTTATCAGAAATCTTGAGCTAATGGGACACCTTGATGAACCTAAGGCCGCTCTTGCTGGGTTTGACTCTTCGCATACTAGACAATGTTTGAGTGAAACAACATGCCTGCACATGCTAGACAAATTGGCTTATTCAACTAGTGGCGTCTCCAGATATAAAACCAACCTCAGGTCTAGTTAGTGTCATGATAATGCATAATGTATGATTTTGAGTTTTTCATGGAGGGAAATTGCTGATTCATGAACTTTGCTGAAAAATAGTACAAGAGGTTTGTCATGGATTTAGACATGCAGTTTACAGATTTTGAATGGATTGCGTACATAGAAAATACTTGTGCCTAGAGGTTTTGGAGAAGGATGCTTTATTAAATTAGGCTAGATAACTCATATCTACAAAAATATGTACATTGCAATGGCCGAGATGCTCTTGGCGTACATACATGTGAGAAAATATGCAATTGTAGATGAAATGACTAGAGAACTGATTGCAACTGCTACATGCTATTCAACATAAACATTCATTGGATGAAATCTGTTAAGATATGGCCAAAAGATCTCTTAGTTTTGCTTTTGCATTTTTGTTTCATTAGTAACATTCTTTTTTCCTTTGCAGTGGTTTGCAATTAATGGACCATGAAACTAAATTTCCTTTTTTTTTGCAGATATCCTGTAGTGCTCAAGATAAACTGCTGAATATTCTTGCTCTTTTGAAGTTGGAACTAGTTCAAAAGAAAGTGCTGATCTTTGTCAATAGTATTAACATGGGATTTAAGTTAAAACTCTTTCTTGAACAGGTGAGAGTACAAGTAGCTTGAATAATGGGGTTTGAAACACATGCATTGATTATAAAATATGTGTAGAGGAAGTAGAGCTGATGCTAGCATTCGAATCATAATTATCATTGCCGTGAGAAACTGAATTTGTTCTATTTTCAAGAAGACTTTGGAAAGGCTCTACATCGTGAAACTTCACTGCAAACTGTATGATATTGATAAGATATTAAAATTTTAATTTAATGTCAATTCCCTTTTCTAGAATTTCCATAATTTCTCAGAAAATTATTATTTCTAAATCTTCTGAAGAATTGTGTATAACCATGATACTAGTAGTGGTTATGGCAGTTAATAAATGCAGTAGATGAACATCGTCTTGGATAGATATATACTTGCATCCACAATTCCACATGCATGCTTGCATTCCATTCGTAATGCGTAACTTTTCTGAAAGTTTTCTTCTTTATGTTCTGCAAAAATCAAATTCACTATAATGATACTGTTTTTGTAATTACATAATATTAGTTATATTAGATACTAGATAGTGTTTATTAAATCAGTTCGTGTTTTTACTAGTGCAAGCATAATTATATTCCCATCTTATCTTGCATCTTCCTTCTTCAAATAAACCTGTTACTGTCATATCTGATTTGTACATTGTGTTCTTCAATGCTGTACTCTAAGAACATGAGAGAAAGGCTAGAATAAGGGAATAAAAAGAATTACTTGCCGGAGTCCCAAAACCTGGATCAGTGGGCACGTGGGATATCATTTACAGTAATGGGCCTCCTAGTGTAAATTGCAAAATGCCCTTGCTATGTGTAGAAAGTACAAAAATGGTAATGTGTAATATGACTACACTAGATAAAAAACCTAAAGATTACAACTATCTCCTTGTCAAACCAAGCTGGTCCAATCATAGTGTAAGACCCTCGAGAGTTCATCCTTGATGATGTTATTTTGAATGAAGTCAATGAGTCAGTCAGTCATAGTTGAATTGGTAATTGAGACACCCTAGCATATCGTGCAAGTATCAGTACCAGATACTAGTATCAAACTCGTTTTGGAAACCACAAATAGAAGCATCAGATGTTTCAGAAACGCATCCGAATTGCTTTAGAAACTCATAGTATCTAAAGTAGAAGCTCGTTTTTATTATATTATGAATGAGTACTAAACCCATTTTTATCAGGATTTCTACATACAATTAAAATCCATTACTGCAATGACACTATTTTCATTAAGACTTTAAATCTTGACTTACGAAGAAATTATAATATAATACTAATTGAATAAATATAGAGAGAAAAGAAGGAAAGTGAGGGAAACACCATGTACTTCATTGAAGAAGAATTAAATGGATACAAAAATATATGGGAGCTGACCCCTATTAGCTCACTAAAAGACAAAAACCAGTGACTTTACAGCAACCCATGGCTAAGCACAAGAATACCCCTCTAAATAATAAGATGTACAAGTAAGGAGGGGTAGCACAAATAACAATAATACATATATATATTACATTGCTTAACAGTTACCAATTTTTTGGAAACCATGTCAACATTTTTTACAAGCTTGTACCAAATTTTTTGAAGTTGTCTCAAATTCTCAATACAAATTTCAAGTAAAAATCTATCTGAAACTTTTTAAACCCTCACATACCACTATTAATACATTGTACCATACCAATACCTTATATATGTACCAGTATCAATACCAATTCTGGCAACTATGGGCATAAGTCATATTTCACAATTTACAATTGAGTCCCAACAAATCTTGTCTCATCTCTTGATTCTCCACCTTTTCTTGGGAAAAGGTTTTATCGTGTTTGGTTTTATTATGCTGTACATGATTCATAGAGATAGAAATTACATTGGGATCATCACAATGCAATATAGATTTACCCGAAGCTTTTAATGGAAAGATAAGAAGGTGCCAAATCCAAGTATCCTCGACTGTCATAGATGCCATTGCATCGTATTCATTTTCTGTGCTAGATTTAGCCACAATTCTTTATTTCCTGCTGCTCGATGGAACCAAATGTCTTTAGATAAACATAATATCTTGAAACTAAACTCCTTGTTTTACAATCCCTTGCCCAATCAGCATTTAAGTAAGCCATAGTGCTGATCTTGGGCTGATTTGGAGTAAATGAGAATCTTTTGTATGAGTCCTTCAGTGGAAGTCTCTTTAGCCACAATTCTTTATTTCCTGATGCTCGATGGAACCAAATGTCTTTAGATAAACATAATATCTTGAAACTAAACTCCTTGTTTTACAATCCCTTGCCCAATCAGCATTTAAGTAAGCCATAGTGCTGATCTTGGGCTGAGTTGGAGTAAATGAGAATCTTTTGTATGAGTTCTTCAGCGGCAGTCTCTTTAGCGTAGAACAAAATTCTCTTGACTGCATTTATAAGACACAATATATAGAATATAATATATTAGGTTTTGTGAAGGTTAGGTATTGTAAGGCACCAACTATGCTCCTCAGGATGTGGCAACTCTCAATCATCATTCCTCAATGGAGTCTCTATGGCAATAGACATCTTCATTGGTTTGCAATCAGTCATCTGTTCTACTCAGGATGCAGCAACAACTCTCCATCATCATCCTTCAGTCATGTCCCCAAGGCCATAGGTGTCCTCTTCAGTTTGCAATCAATCATACCTGTGAACTAGGTTGTCCATGTCTGCTTTAGGCCATATATCACCTTTGGTCAACTTTTTTGCAGGTCTCTTTGGGCATAGATGGATGGTTGGTTTTTATTCAAGAAGACATTGTTTACGCTCATTTGGTGCAAATTTCAACAGTATGCGACAGCCAAAGATAAACTCCTTAGATTTTTCCCATTCTCGCAATTGGACTAAAAGTTTTGTCACAGTACAATCAAAGTCCTTGGATGTATCCCTTTGCACCAGTCTCGCTTTAAACTTCATAATGGTCTTGTTGGCCTTGTACTTGATTTTTTACACCCACTTGCTGATATCTTCTTGTTCCTTAGTCGATCAACTGCATCCCAGATACCACACTTAAGAAAGCTTGCACCTCTATATTCATGGCTTTAACCCATCTTCTGTGAGTGCATGTTTGATAGTAGGTTTCCTCCTTCCTGTTATTTGTAAGGGTTTGACAAAAGTACAGTTGGAGTTGTGTTGATTTGTGGGTTTGGACTTGAGAGTCTTATGGCCTCATGGGTCTTATGGTTCTAGTTTTTGGGTTGCATCACAGATCTAATAAAGGGGTTGTCCAATTATAAAAAGTCTAGGGTTTGCTTAGGGTTTGTTTAATACTCTCATGTATTGGTAATTTGAAATATGAAATAAAGTATCTTGTAGGCCAAACAATCGGCTGTGGAGGTCAAGGTTCCTTTAAAGCAACTCTGAATAGATCGCTTCCCATCTTTTCCTCTTGCACACCTCTCTCTCTCTCTTTAATTTCTTTTATCCTTTTTTTTTGTTGGTGAGCAGCCACTATCTTTGACTTTTCCCTCTTGTGGCCGCTTTAGCTGGGAAATCAGCAGCATTGACTTCTCCCTCTCATGGCTGCTTTAGATGGGAGATCAGAAGCAAGCTCTCTCTTTCTCTCTCTGAGGTGCATCTATGGCATGCAGTGCTAGTTGAGGATCAACCAACTATGTGTCGCAGGCCCTAAGCTGCAGTGGCGTGGCAGGTCTAGGCCAGTTCGGTCAACTTAAACCGACCAGATTCAATTGGCCGTCAGTCAGGCATCCAACCCTCTTCATTTTGACATTTGCTAGGCCGATCTGCAGTTGCTACACCTGTCCGCTTCTAGGTTTGAACTTGGCTGACCAATCAAGCACCTTGGGCATGAAATCTGCCCTAGTAGCCTTGATGCTAAGGTTTCTTGATCCCACATAGGTGAGGGCAAACACTTATGCTTCTATTATTTATACTAAAATCCTAATAAGGTCTGTTACAAAGGGATATTAATCTTACATAAAAAGTAGCAAAATAACAAGTTAACAAATTGCCATCACAAAATATTACAACAAAGAATACAAAATAATCAAATATTATGAAAGTGCCAAAACAGATGCTAATGCAGGTCCGCCAACATAGAATTATGAAAAATACCCCTGGCTGATAAAACGACTAAAGCACCCCCATCATCCTAACAAGAACATGCGAAAAAGGAGATGGAGAAGAAAAACAGCTTGTGGAACTCCTAGCAGTTGAAAATTACATTAATACCCCTGCTATGTGTAAAACCTAGAAAATTGGTAAGATGTGTAATAACTATACTACATGTAGAAAAAAGTGGAAATTACAACTATCTCTTTGTCAACAACTTGCTTCTCGCAGTTACAATAAGTAAAGATGCTTTCTTTTTTATCTTTTTTATTCTAATGCTCTTTATTTTACCTGCCATGACAAACACTCCTGATGGAATGAATTGAGATGTAGATTACACCTGCGAGGTTTTATTCTAAAAAAAGAAATTTAAGACTGTCCTCAACCCCCTACTGTTGGGAGGAACTATATATTATATAGAGTGAGTGGTAGCTGTGTCAGCTACCAACAAGATGTGTGTGGCCATCCATCACAGTGCGTGATGGACGGCCACAGTCGAAAAAAATGCGAAAAAGGGGCAAAAATATGAATTTGCTCATTTTTACCCCTTTAATGGCAGTTTTCGACCACTGCTAAAGGTCTCAATTCCACCGCTAAAGGGCAAAAACGTGAATTTTTTTCGGTTTGCCCTTTTTTTTGCATTTTTTGGATGGACGGCCAGTGCTATTCCACTGTAGCTGCACACCTAAGGGTTGCACTGCTATATATATATATATATATATATATATATATATATATATATATATATATATATATATGGCCACTAGAAATATGAGAACTACCGTGCGAACTTGGCATTTCCAACATTTTTTTTGCAAATCCAACCATGCAGATGTGTTTGGCATGGTGAATTTGCTAGGAATCAATTGTTGGATAGTGTATTTTCGATGAAAAAACATGATGCTTGGATGCTTAAATATTTATGAAGATTCTGAGCCATTGATTTTAAAGCTTTAAAAATCTTGCTTATGCATCATAATCGGATGATTTAAGAGCTGGTCCCAATAAAACCAAGCATGTAGGTCACACCCGTACGGTTAGATTTAAGAGAAAAGAAATAAAAACCCATGAAAATCGTGGTTCACATAGTAGTTCTCATGTTTCCCGTTGTCATATTCTAGTGACCCTATATATATATATATATATATATATATATATATATATATATATATATATATATGCTAGTTGTGTACCACTTTTCTGGCCTATGCCTACCGGGCTTTTGAAGGGTTTTTTCCCCATTTTTTCCTTAAATCTGACCATATAGATGACTTCTACATGTTTGATTTTATAAGAATCAACTCTTGGATAATCCGATTTCAACATGCAGGTAGGTTTTTATAAGATTTAAAAATTGACGGTCTAAAATTTTCATAAATATTCAAGGCTTAAAAAATAATATATATCTTTTATCGAAAATACAAGATTCAAATCTACCATGCTAAACACATCTGCAAGGTCAAATTTGCTAAAAACAACCTGAAAATGTATGTTCACTCGTGGTAGGCAGCTACCACTTTTCTGTCTCTCTCTCTCTCTCTCTATATATATATATATATATATATATAAAAGAAAAGAGTGGTTTCTATTGAATAGTTCTGTATCTTCATTAGTAGCAAGTATTTACCCTATATATATGTACAAAAATTGGATCCTCTACATTGCGGACAGTGCTGATTTTTGATGTTCCAAGCCATGTTGGCAAATCTGGCCCCACAGATTTTGATGAAAATAATATGAATTTATGACTTAGATTTATAAAATTTCTGAGTTGCCGATTTTTGAAGCCTTATCAAAACCTGCTCACATGTCATAATCTGATGATCAAAAGGCCTATTTCTAGTAAATAGAGCATTTAGATTATAATTGTGAAGTCACATTCTCCCCCAAAAAATTAACAAGTTTAAAAATTAAGACTGTCTGCAACCTCCTATTGTTAGGAGGAACCAATTGCTCTCTCTCTCTCTCTATATATATATATATCTATCTATATATATATAGGGGTTTAACTAACTTGAAACTAGTTATATTAATGTTAGTAGAGTTCAATTGATTGAAATGACCAATACATAGTTACTTTTTGGCGTCAAAGAAGACATTTTTGCTTTTTAAATTTGAATTAATAGAGTATGCCTGGTTACTTTTGAAAAATATGATTGATATTAGTTACTATTTTGGGTCAAAAAAGGCATTTTGCTTTTCAAATTCAAATTACTAAAGTTTACCTTGTTACTTTTTGAAAAATCTACTTAATATTTTGTTTTTCTCCAAAATAAAAGACTTGCTTTTCCCCTAAAATAACTATGTATTTTAAAAGATGCAATTGTTTTTAAAGGTGTCCTTGTCATTTCAACGAGGTGTATTCTTCTATGTTAATATATTGACAAGTATTGGCATTTAAAAAAAACATGGCATTTTCCAGCCATTTAAAATGTTAAATACATCCAAAACTATGTCACAGGGATTCGGCCAGATAGGTGCCACAGCCGCGTCGACGCGGGTGCTGGTGCGGCACCCTGTGCGGTCAACCCGACCCTGGGTGCGGTCAATGCACCCAGGGTCATTTTGGTCCATTTTTGGATTTTTTTTTTTAAATTTTTGCCCTATGAAATGGGCTGCGGAATTTTAAAAAAAAAATCTTAAGGGGGGGGGGGGGCTACCCCCCTATACCCCCCCCCCGCCAGGGGCGGCCCCACTGGACCCCCGGACCCCCCCTTCTATATATATATATATTATTTTTTTTTGCCGCACCCAAGGTTTTTGAAAGTGCCGAACCCCCACACCCACACCCATATGACATAGATCCAAAACATTAAATTTCATGTTTACAATTTTTTATTTATAAATATTTGGTTATTCATTTTTTAATTAAAATTAAAAAAATGGTGACAAAAACATGGAAAATAAAAAATTCAATATCTCACAAGAGAAAGGCTGGCGTTATTTCTCCTTTTAAACTTTCATCACTATGAACATTAATATAACTACTTTAAAGTTAGATAAATTCTCTCTCTCTCTCTCTATATATATTATATATGCTACAATCGATTGTACCTACTCGAGTTGGAATCTCATGATACAAGTTTTTTTGACACAATCTAACCCCATAAATGTGTTC
The DNA here is from genome assembly GCF_984573655.1 of Nuphar pumila. Lineage (NCBI taxonomy): Eukaryota > Viridiplantae > Streptophyta > Magnoliopsida > Nymphaeales > Nymphaeaceae > Nuphar > Nuphar pumila. The sequence continues at coordinate 34,530,674 of NC_143262.1, forward strand.
ATAACTTCATCATGCTAGATTTAGTAGGAATCGACTCTTATATCATGTTTTTAGGACGAAAAAACATGTTTTTATGACTTGGGAAAAATTGATACATTCATAGTCATTGATTTTTGGATTGCCATAAAAACCTGTAACAGGTCGGCGATCCAAAATCTGATTCCCACGAAATAAAACATGTAGATCACATCTATGGTGTTACATGTGAGAAAAAAGGGGTTCCACGACTTTGCTAGGTCGATTGAATTTACAATCAAGCGTAGCAAATATATATATATATATATATATATATATATATATATATACATATTGGAAGCTAAATTTGGGTGTTGGATTTCATATGAAAATCTTTTAGCTTCTTTAGTGGGTTAATGTGTTCCTCATTGGCAATATCTGTGGTTGTATCTTGTCATGAATCTTAAGGACACATTTGCTTGGCTCCTTGTGATAAACATTCTCTTATATTTGTGAGACAATGTTTTTCACAAGCCCCATTTTGTGACATCATTTCAAACATGAGAAAATGGTGCTGTGAGAATGAATCAAATGTGGTTCGTTCTCTGAATCTCTCACAAAATGTGAGAGTTGGACCCATAACGTTGGCACTTGTGACTCTATTTGTCATGAGTATTGGAGTCAAGCCAACATGCTCTAAATGTGATGAATCATGTCACAAAACCATAAGCTCTTATTAAGATGCCATGCAATTCTTTGACTGCTTGTGATTATGCTAGCTTTATATTTTTGATTGTATCCCTTTTTCAAATGTTTATTCTCATATTCTTTTTGGTTGCATCAACAGTTTGGGATTAAAACTGCAGTGTTGAATGCTGAGTTGCCACAGAATTCTCGACTCCACATTCTAGAGGTATGATCATCATATTGTCTCCCCTTGTCTTTCTTTTGCTTGAATGTGTAATTTCTTCTTTTAGGAGTCAAAATAGAAAGCTTTATTAAAACATTTGAAAGGTAAGACCGGCATATCTGTGTTCAAAGAAGCTTGTTTCTATGTGGCATGAACCAATCCAAGTTAGATTTTTCCCAACCATTTTATATTCATCAGATATTCTTTTTAAATTTTATTATTTATCATGAGCTATTAGTCAACTGGCTGGAGGTTCTCTTCAACATTCAGTTTTTTTTCTTTTCTAAGTGGCACACCAAAGTAGCCACCATTCATCTCATGGTAAACCATATCTTCCCCATGCTTTTAGGGATGGTTATTAAGATGTTCAAACTTTAGTTATTGCTGCAGGCTCGATCATGAATCTAATACTCTGGGCTCAATTATGGGTCTCAGCTTTGACTATTAATCTGGTTGAACTCTAGAAAAACCAAGATTGGCTTGGGTCAACTCTATAATGATGGTCATAGCTATATAATAATCCGACATACTATCGTTATACGTAGCAGTCATACATGTTTGATTGATATTAACCATTCTGTAGTAAGAAAGTGTGGTAGTCCTGCATACCTATGTTCATGAATTTTAAATAATTATCGCATTTGAAATGTCATATTTTCTTAAGATGGAGGCCGAGTTTTTTGGTTGGTTTGCTAATAAAAAAAATAGCCCAAAATGGAGGTCGTGCTTGATATAAACTTAGTTGTTAGAAGTGATAGTTGGAAGACCCCTAAAAGGACTGGTCGGGGCCTAGGCGGGACCAAATTTTTTTTCAAGAAAAGCAGAAATATTACAATAAATAGTTGATTTTAGTAACAAACGTATGATTATAACTATGAATGAAGTGTGTAATTCAGTGTAACATATTGCAAAATTTATAAAATTTCATAACATTGAACATAAAACATTCTCTGTCTATTGTATAATGTGTCTACAAAAATATATATAAAATATATATGTGTGTGTGTGCACGCACAACACACACATATATCTGTAAAAAAACACAGGCATACATTTTAAGAACAAAAATAAAAAAGGAAAAAAGGGGGGAAAGGAAAAAAAAAGGAAAAAGAAGAAGAAGAAGAAGAAGAAGAAGAAGAAGAAGAAGAAGAAGAGAGTGGAGGGGAGAGAGGAGGAAGAAAAAAAAAAGAACGAAAAAAGAAGGGAAAAAATGAAAAGGGGAAAGAGGAAGAAAAAGAACAAGAAGACGAGGAAGAAGGAAAAGAGAAGAAGGTATAAGGGTGAAAGGAGGAGGAAGAAGAAAAATATAAGGTAAAAAAGAAAAGGAAAAGAAGAAGAAAATGAGAGAAGAAAGAAAGAAAGAAAAAACATTCGGGGCCGGAGGAAGAAGAAAAAGAAAGAAAGAAATGAGACAAAAAAATGACAATCATGTCCCCGCAGCCAAGGTGTGGACTGTTAAACAAAGATCGTCCACCAAAACCAAGAGGAAGAAGGAGAAATAGAGAGAGAGAGAGGAGACTGCTGTGAATACCCAGAAATGTTAACCGCTTGGACATGTGGGAGTTTCCTTATTATATTGATAACCTTTCAATAACTGTTATAACAGAAAATACAATATTACCCCCAGACTATAAATTATAGCTACTAAATGATAAGGGCCAAACTAGTCAGATAAAATACAATAACTCAAGGCATGTTACACAAAAGAGACGTATTTAACAACAAATGTTAATGTCGATCCAAATCTGGTTTAAATTATATTTTATTGACAACTTTATTTGTTAAGAATTCTAATGCAGAAAATGTTATTTTGTTTCTTCATGTTAATGATATGATCATCAATATGAATTAAATGGGTAGTTTGTCACGAAATATGCAGAAAAACAAGAACAAGAGCCTCAAAGGGCTTACAATAACACAAACACAATGTGCACATGCACAAGTCTACCATGGGACAATACAAGGTGCCAACATAGGCAATACAAACATCCACTAATGGCAATACCATGCATTAAAGCACTAAAGCAAGAATAAAATAAATAACATTTTATTCATAATATACTCACAAAATGAGTTAGAATGCTTTAGAATAGCATTAAGGAATGAAAGGGAACAAAGCCCCTATTTATACAATGCCTACAAAGGGCAAGATCACAAACCCAAACCCACAAAGGGGTTTATTAATTTATGAAATGCACAAAGAATGCATGGTTCAAATAAAGACCATAAGTCCCATATATATACAAAGTAGAGGGAAGAGAGAGAAACCATATAGCCATAGGGAGCTCCCAACGGCTAGCTGGTCAAAATGACCAAAATACCCTTGGACAAAAATAAAAATACAAACAAATATTCATATATATTAGAATACAGATCAGATTTGGATCCAATAGAGGATCTATATAGATCACGTGTATGCTATATTGTAATGTAATATACATTACTAATTAGGGGTAGTCTTGCCCAGTGTTTTAAAACTCGCCGAGTCAACTCATTGACTCGGCTGACTCGGCTCGGCTCGCCCCTCCAGCGAGTCAACCCGGCAAGGCAAACTCGGTTTGCCAAAACTCGGGCTTGACTCGGCCTGACTCGGGCGAGTTTTGGGATGTTTTAAATTTGTTTTTTGAGTTTCAAATCACAGTTTCGAAATATATAAGTACATATATTTTAACAAGGGTTACCCCCAGATTTTGTATAAAAAAGAAAATAAAAATCATTTAAAGATAAAAAAACATTTAGATCCATAGAATAAAATCGCCATGTTGTTCGAACTACTGTTCACCCTGTGTTATCAACTTATTCTAGCAAAATATTTTAAAGAAATGATTCTCACTATATATGGCGGGTCAACTGTGCCTATGGGAAGTCACATTTAGGTTTCATCATCCATTTGTTATGTGAACAAGCATTGTACATATTCAAATATTAGTAGTCTTTTTATAGTTGTGCCATTAATATATTTCTTGCATAGTTTTATACATGGGAAAATTGCTTATTTATGTTGATATTGGGCATTCTGTAAACTTTCAATATGCACATATATCCCTGTTTTACATTTATGAATTTGTTAGAGAGGGAATTAAAACTTTTAAAACAAGCTAGCATATATGATTGGCCATTTTAGGAACCTTAGGTAGTAGCAGACTGAACTCATGGTGACCAAATCCTCTAATTCAAGTCATGAATTAGTCAAAGTGCTTGTATAGATATCAAATTCAATTATTCAAGCAAACCTCTATAGCTCTTTGCAGTTGTTTTTATATTCTTACAGACATTTGGAGACTATGTTTACTCAAAAACATGGTTTCAGACAAATTATATATTGTTTTTCTTTTAAAATCAAAAGTTAACAAAACCCGGTCCGAGTCACCAAGTTGACCCGCCGAGTCACGAGTCAATAAAGAACGAGTCGAGTTCCGAGTCACGGGTTTTAAAACCTTGGTCTTGCCATTGTAAAAGATTTGTAAACCTATTTTATCTTAATGAAGTTTAGTGCAGCCACAAAAAAAATCAGTGTGGCTGCCAATTCCAAGGAAAGAACACGCTCTCTCCTCCTTTCTTCCACTGCCAATTGAAGGCAGTTTTAACATGGTATCAGAGCAGCGATTGCTCTAGGCGTAAAAGTGCCTTTATCAGGGAACGTGAAAGGGCCTGCTCCATTGGCCACGATCAACCGAGCCTGCTAAATGCCTTCATCAGGGAACATGAAAGGGCCTGCTCCATTGGCCACGATCTGCCGAGCCTGCTCCACGTCTTCTCCAGACGAGTTCACAGGGCTCCATTGGCCACGATCTTCAGCCGAGCCTTGCTCTCTTTCTCCCCTTCCGACGAGTTCACAGACAGGTCACGTCTCTTTCGTCTATCTTCTTCTTTTGTTTCTTTCTTCCTTCTGCTGAAATATTTCTTTCCTTTTAACTACATCATCCTCTGTTTCTTCTACTTTCTTTCGCTGAGTTTCTCTGTCACAAATCTGAAGTAGTTTCAGATATGTTAATTGTTCCTTCTTAGAGCTAAATTCCCTTCCAGTTTCATTCCCATATCACGCAAATTGTTTTTCCTCACGCTGCTGCTGTTTTCTGATTTTATTCTCTATCGGTTCTGAACATCACATTACTGCTGGTCTGAAAACTGCCTTGTCACATCTGCTTTATTCTCTTTTACTTTAACCTTTTTCTTGCACTCCTTTGTCAGTTTTTTTTTTCTTTTCAGTTTCAGCCACAAGTGTTTCATTTCAGTTTCAGTCACTAGTGTCTTCCCATTGTCAACCAGCTACCAATGGATACTTCAGGCAATTCGGGTCTTTCTTCCAACTTCCTTGGACAGCTAGTTTCGGAAAAGTTAACTACCAACAACTATCTGACTTGGAAAAGGCAAATTGCTCCTTTTATTCGAAGTCAAGACCTTTCAGGCCACTTAGATGGCTCTACTCCAATGCCTCCAGAATTTATCACAACCGAAGCCAAAGAGGATGGAGGATTGCGAATATTATTCGCAATCCTGCATTCGTTTCTTGGATGAAGCGCAATCAGGCTCTTGTCGCATACATAACTTCCACATTATCACAAGAAGTATTGATTTCCATTCCTGATGATTGCACATCCAAAGTTTTGTGGGAGGTTTTAGCTCAGGCATATTCTCAGATAACAGAAGCTAAAGTGCTGTTTCTCAAACACGAATTTCAGATGTTAAAAAAGGGGGCAATGAGCATTATTGAATTCTTAAATCAAGTTAAAAGCATTACAGACCAGTTAGCCATGGTTGGATATCCAGTGTCAAATAAAGAAAAGGTGCAGCAGACACTGAATGCCTTGGGATCAGAATATCATGTCCTTGTGACCTCTTTATTATGCTTACCTACGCTACTCAATTTTGAGGAATTACGTGCCAAACTCCTTTAGTACGAAATGACTCTGAAGAGCATGTCTGATGCTTCAGCTGGACAATCATCTACGCATGAGGTTCTTGCCACAAGGATGATAGTTGATCGTGCATGAGGAGGACGTGGCAGAGGAACTACCATCCAGGGTGGACGTGGATTATTACCTACACCAAATTCCACAGTCAGTTTTTCAAGGAATGTTCCCACATGTTATCAGTGTAATAAACGATGCCACATCAAAGCCAACTGTTGATTCAACCCGCAAAATCGAAATAGAGCGCAAAACAATAGAAATGTTGCTACACCTGGAACTGCAGGTACTTTTCAGGTCAGTGATGATGCTAAGGATCTTCTCCTATCTGCGATGGTCAACTTGAACCTGAAACAGAATGATGATGGAATATGGTATGTTGACTCTGGGGCAACGGCTCATGTCACTGGCAATGCAGGTAAATTCTCTACTTTGGTTCTCTATTTTGGAAAATCTAATATTGTAACTGGAGATGGGACTCACCACCCTATTTCAAACATAGGCAATGTCCTTATTCTTTTGTCTGAGTCGTCTATTTCTTTATCTGATGTTTTTCATGCACCAAATATAAATAAAAATATTGTCTCTATATCTAAACTTGTTGACTCTACCAATTCATATGTGGAATTTACTCCTACTTCTGTCTTTGTCAAGGATCTTCAAACGAATGAGATGTTTGCTAAAGGAGAGCGACGTGAAAACATGTATGCCTTCAATGAAGATCCAACCTCCAGTGTCTTGAAGCCCAAGTCTGATCATGTCTCTAAAAACGTCCTAAGTTTATCCAAATGTAATAAGCCAGATCTCTGGCATTCTCGTCTTGGTCATTGTAGTCAAGTCTTTATTGAAAAGTTAGTGTCCAATGGTTTTCTTTCAGAGACTGTTTCACCTTCATTGAAGAATAAAATGTGTCACAGTTGTCAAGTTTGCAATAGTCATGTACTTCCTTTTTATCAAATAAATAAAAGAGCTTCTATTCCTTTTGAGATAATATGTTCTGATGTTTGGGGTCCAGCTTCCAATCCTTCTTCTTCTGGAAGTAGATACTATGTATCTTTTATTAACAGTTTCTCTCGTTTTACCTGGATATTCTTCATGAAACACAAATCAGAGGTTTTTCTTATTTTTCGTCACTTTCATGTCTATGTTAAAAATCAATTCTCCCAAAATATTCAAATTCTCCAATGTGATGGAGGTGGTGAGTATTCCTCCAGCGAGTTTTTAGATTTCCTCCAAGATAATAGGACACATCGTAGAGTTTCTTGCCCGTATACTCTACAACAAAATGAAATTGTTGAACGTAAACACAGACATATTGTGGAAAGTGCAATGAGTATGATGCATGGTTGTAGCTTGCCCATCAACCTTTGGATAAAAGTCTTTCACACTGTCACTCATGTGATAAATCGTCTTCCTATGCCTATCCTTGAAAATCAGTCTCTCTATTATGTTCTCTTTGGTATACACCTTGATTATGATGAGTTACAAGTTTTTGGATGTACATGTTATGTTCATATTGATAAATCCATGAGAACTAAATTTCAAGACAAAGCCTCTATATGCCAATTTGTAGGTTATGCAGATGAACACAAGGGGTACAGGTGCTGTGACCCTATCAATAAGAAGATCAGAATTTTCAGAAATGTTGTTTTTGATGAAAATAGCTTTCTAGAAAATAAAGTCAACTATGATCGTGAACATGGTGATATGACTGATAATTGGTATGATCCATGGCTCAATGCTGAACTTATTTCACATGTTGCTGAATGTACCACTTTGGCTCCTGAAAACATACATGATGAGACGACTTCAGATAAGGTATCAAAAACAGAATGTCAGAGATACAAAGTGTATGTCTACACCATAAGACCCAGAGAGCAAACATATGCTCCTGTTGGAGAACACGTGACATTACCCAGTAACAGAGAGGCACCAAGAATATCAAGCAAGATAAGGCATCCAATTGAAAAATGGGTAAGTTATGATAACTTCTCTATGGATTTTCAGATCTTTCTATCCAAGATTGAAAAACATGAGGAACCACTTGGGTTTTGTCAAGCTGTTCAATCTAACAAATGGATTGAGGTGATGAATGAGGATATAGAGGCACTTCATGAGTGTCGAACATGGGAGATAGTTGGTCGTCTCCCAGATAAAAATGTTGTTGGCTCGAAATGGGTGTATAAGATTAAATATAAACCGGATGAGAGCATTGAACGATACAAGACACGTCTTGTTGCTAAAGGTTTCACCCAAGAATATGGTGAAGATTATGATGAGCCCTTCAGCCCAGTGGTGAAAATGGGAACCATTCGTATTATCCTTGGCCTGACTATTGAACATGGTTGGAGCCTTAGTCAGCTTGATGTTAAAAATGCGTTTCTTCATGGGGATTTAAAAGAAGAGGTCTACATGGAGCAGCCTCAAGGTTATGCAGAGGGAGACCCAAAAGAATATGTATGTAAATTAACCAGAGCATTGTACGGTTTAAAGCAAGCCTCCAGGCCATGGTTTGAAAGTTTCTCCTCAAAGATTCAGAACCACGGTTTTATTCGTTCCTAACTAGATCATTCCTTATTCATATACAGGGATGGAAGCGCTGTGGTTTTCTTACTTATATATGTTGATGATATAGTGGTCATTGGTAATGCTCCAGAGCATATTCAACAAATTAAAGTTTTACTAAGTATGTGATTCAAGATGAAAGATCTTGGAGAACTAAGATATTTTCTTGGTGTAGAGGTGGACAGACAGGATGAAAAAATATCATTAACTCAACACAAATACACTCTTGATCTTTTGGCCAAAGCAAGAATGACAGATTGCAAACCTGTGCCTACTCCCAGTGTTTTCAATTAAAAACTCAACATTTGTGATGGTGAGTTGTATCTTGATGCAAGAAAGTATCGCAGTTTAGTGGGCATGTTACAATATCTTACTTTTACTAGACCAGATATTGTATATTTTGTAAATCAAGTATCTCAGTTTATGCATGAACCAAAGACTGGTCATATGGATGCCATCAAACGTATTCTCCGATATCTAAAAGGCACGGTGGGTGATCGACTCATATATGCTCAATCTTCATGGGTAACACCGAAACATGACATATTGGCCTATACAGATGCAGACTGGGCAGGGGACCCAGATGAAAGGAGGTCTGTTTCAGGATACTGTGTTTTCATTAGAAACAATCTTATCTCATGGAGTAGCAGAAAACAGAAAGCTGTGGCAAGATCTAGGACGGAGGCAGAATATAGATCTATGGCAGCTACCACAGCAGAAGTAACCTGGATTAGGCATCTCCTTACAGTGATGGGAGAGAGTATCTGAAGTTCAACCTTCATGTGTGATAATAGAAGTGCTATGCAAATTGCTTTCAATCCTGTTCATCACAGTCGGACAAAACATATTGAGATTGACCAACATTTCATCAGACAAAAGGTAGCAAACAAAGAGATTGAACCACTTTATGTGTCTTCAGAAGACCAAGCTTCTGATATGTTCACAAAGGTCTCACAAGTAACTGCTTTTGGTATCTGAAGAACAAGTTGCACATGGTTCAATCCCATGCACAACTTGAGGGAGGGTATTAGAATACAGATCTGATATGGATCCAGTAGAGGATCCAGTAGAGGATCCATATAGATCATGTGTATGCTATATTGTAATGTAATATACATTACTAACTAGGGGTAGTCTTGCCATTGTAAAAGATTTGTAAACCTATTTTATCTTAATGAAGTTTAGTGCAGCCACAGGAAAAATCAGTGTGGCTGCCGATTCCAAGTAAAGAACGTGCTCTCTCCTCTCTCCTCCCTTCTTCCACTTCTCGGTTTTCAAGTCAAACTGCCAACCCAAGGCAGTTTTAACAATATATACAAAATACAATATACATATATATGTACACATGTACATTAACATACATATCTTAACAGAAAGTTCTCCAGGATTATTACTCTGTGAAGGAATGCAATCTTGAAATCTGATGGCGAGCATGGCTATTTAGTGTGATTTTACTATGTTGGTTTGCACTTGAAAGTTGAAACTAATTATTGATTAAGGGAAAACTGTATAGTCTGTATTTCATGTAGTTTTCACTAGATGAACACAAATGATGTGTGCTGGGCTTCACTTGAATAACATACTATGATGGTTGCACAGGCCTGCTCATTGCATATTTATATCCACTTGTGTTCTTGTAAGAATCTGATGTACTTTTCCTTCTTGTTGTGAATGGCTGATTATTAGAATGCTCTCTCTCTCTTTCTGAGTTGCTGCATATTCTCGATTTTCATTCTGATCTGCATTATCCAACTTATCAGGAGTTCAATGCATCACTTTTTGATTATCTAATAGCTACTGACGATTGCAAAGTAGAGATGGAGAAGTCCCATGGTGATGATAATGTGTCAGATAAAAGGTCCAAGAAGAATTTGAAGCGAAAGTTGGATTCTGAGTTTGGCGTGGTACGAGGGATTGACTTCAAAAATGTCTTCACGGTAAAGAACATGAGTTTTTTTAGCCATGCAAGGTCGATAATTGTTTTGCTTTATTGTTGAAAACCTAATTTTAGGTGCATTTATATTAATGAACTCCCATGGAAATTGGATGTTCCATTCAGAGTATCTCACAAAAGCACAAGTTGGAAAGCATTTTGATACTTGGTCCATTAAGTTTACCTTCAAAAAGAGTCAATACATGGTCCACTAACCTTCATAGATATTACTTCCATTCATTGTTACTGGTTCATTCACTTACATTTGCTTGAGATTTAGTTCTAACGGTTAGACACTACTTTCTAGTGAACAATTTGGTCAAACACACTCAATAGTTTTTATGGCATTTTTAATTTAAGGCATATTGATTTAGTTCATAATTAGTTGTCACTTGTCCCAGTTAGTTCATAATGATTAATTAGTTGTCACACTCTGATTTTTTGCTCCTTTTGGCAGGTTATAAATTTTGAGATGCCTCAGAGTCCATCAAGGTACATACATCGAATTGGACGTACAGGAAGAGCACATAACACTGGTGCATCTGTTTCACTTGTAAGTTAAAATATTAGCTCTAGGTTGCTTTTTAAAGAACAATAATTAATCATTTGTTAATAAAACCCTGATCAGAATGAATTCTTTAATGCATATTGGTACTAATTTGCTGCCTGCTTGTTCTGAATTTTTTGACGTTAAAGGTAATTAATTTCAACCTGCAAGTGATTATGTTCAACAATTGATAAAAATAGTTCTAATTTTGAAGGGTGGAAAAAATGTTTTTTATTTAAGAAAAGGGACCAATGTATAATAGATGCCTATCAGAAAATTTCCAGCCATCTTAGTTGCATTTAAGGAATGCATTAGAGAATGCATACTTACAATGGAGGTTTAACTTTTAAAATTCTATCCATTAGAGAGATCTAACAGCTAGTTTAATTAGCCATTAGACCTCTCTAACAGCTAGTTCAATCTAATGGTTAGCTTAGCTAGTTTATGTACTACAATGCCCTCAATAAAATAAGAAAAATAAAAGTCCAAAATCATAAAGAAAATACAAAAGAATCAAAAGAAAAAATAGAAAATAATATTTACAAAAATCTATGTGCATTCTAACATATCTTTTGTTTTATCCTCATGACCTAATGATATTTGGTGTAAAAGACTTATTGACATTATTTAGTTCACAAGCTATTGCCAATACTATGAGAAATGGTTTGTGTCGTGTGTGCTTGTGTTTTTCTATTAGTCATGAAAATGTTAATTCTAAAGGATGCTGGGTTTGTAGAGAGAGTATGCATGTGGATGTGTTCCTTTGTGTATTGAAGAAATGTCTGATAGATGAATTTCATCTGGCTATTATTTCATAGGTTTCTCCAGATGAAGAAGAGGTTTTTGAAGAGATTAAAGCTATGCTGGGTGATTATGATAGTCCTGATTCATCAAAGTTGATTGCTCCTTTTCCTTTACTTACAAAAAATGCTGTGGATAACTTGCGGTACAGAGTTGAGGTAAGAAGTTTGCACCACAGTTTATTCTCCAAATTTTGCTGTCAGCAAATACCTGCTTAACTATCCACAACAATCATGAAGGGTTGGTTCACATTTCTATGCAAATAATCTGAAGCTAGCATAAAAAATCTACTAGTGAACAAATGTTTTTTCCCATGGGAAAAACAGTTGTCAGCTGCTAAAAATAAGTTTTTGTTTCTTTGGTTGAAGAAAAAAAAATTAACCTTCACCGTTATACTGTCTGTTCATTTATCATCATAAAACTTAGTCTTGCAATTTCTTTATATTGCCCTAATGCGCATCTTATTTTGTGCAGGACATTGCAAAAGGGATCACAAAAGCTAGTGTCAGGGAGTCTAGAGCCCAGGATTTAAGGAATGAGATTCTTAATTCAGAGAAGTGAGTATGATGGAGTTCATGCCTTTAACCCAAGGTTGCCAAACGAGGAAGCGGAAATGGGAAACGATACGGGAAGCGGAAGCGAGGCATTTTAAAATTTATACGAAGCGGGAAGCGAAGTTTCAATTTAAAAGCAAAATATGAATAAAAAATGAAGCAATATGGAATCAAACAAGAAACAAATAAAATCTAAAATAAAATTGATCATTCTTATATTTCATGATTTTTCTGTAAAAGAGTTTAATTTTTTGTTAAAATCTAACAATGCTGGTTACCAATATAAAGAAAGTACATAGAAAGCGAGTGAAAGTGTGGGAGAAAATACATGAAAAAGATGAAAAGAAACATAGAAGAAGCATGGGGGAATCGAGCTTCCCATGAAGTTTCGGAAGCGAGGAGTATCGCGCTTCCGAAGCGAGCTTCCCATGAAGTTTCGGAAGCGAGTTTCCCGGAAGCGAGCTTCCCACCTACCTAAGAAGCTTCCGGTAACTCTGCTTTAACCTCATATTGTAGATGACAAAGAACAATTTGGTGTTTGACAAATTTTTGTATTGCATTCCATGTGAAAATAAAAACCTACTTGAATGACTCGAAAACTCGAGAACTAAAAGAGCTTAGGGGTTTGATTGTGAGCTGAACTACCATGACAAAAAGCAATTCAATGACATTTACAGTCATAACTTTTTGAGCTCACTTTTGCCCATCTGGGCGAGGCAAAAATAATATATTTCTCTACATCAAAATAGCTCACCAAATTCCTAAGCTTTCTACTGGACCAACTTGGGTCAATTTTTGCCAATCCCTTTTTCTTTTTTGTTGCAACCTACTTTGAGTTGTTTGACAGTGGGTTACTCTTGTGGTTTCAGGTTGAAGGCTCATTTTGAACATAATCCAAGAGACTTAGGTAAACAACAATACCAACATATTCTGCTATGGTTACAATCTGTGTATCTGGATAGGGATCGTCATGGTGACCTTACTGTTTAATTCGTTCGGCTTGTCAGATCTACTAAAGCATGACAAAGTACTAAGCAAGAAGAAACCTCCATCTCATCTGAAAGCAGTGCCTGATTACCTGGTGGATCCTGTTACACTGGAAGCTAGCAAGATCGTCAAACTCTCCAGGGCAGCAATGCACAAGACTGGCTCTTCTCGCCATCAACGTGGTCCAAAAAGGAGATTTGGTAAAAGTAAAGATCCATTGAAGACTTTCTCAGCCGAGGTACTCGGAAAAGCTGCCATCATGCTTTTCTTATATAGCACTCTATTCATTACTTTGCGCTTTTTTCTTTTCTGTTCACCTGTTTATGATTATGGGAACTCCTGTTTATGATTATGGGGAACAATCATTTGCACCAAACTACATGTGGAATGTTCACAAATTTGTGCTTCTGGTTGCTGCAAATTGCATTTGTCATCTCTGTGCATGACCATTGCGAACTCTAGTTTCATGGAGCGCTAAGTATTTTCAATTATTGTTGTCAGATTCCGAAGAAAATGCAGTGGCATGACAGGAAGAGGGTGAAAGTCAGAGATGGAGCAACCGAGGGTGGGAGACGAATGAAGAAGGCAAAAGGCAGTAGCTGAATCCTTTTGCACTGATGTAAAAATACTAGCTTTTATTTATGGATTTTTGTTTAAATTCCTCGGGGCTCGGCTCTTCAATTTTGTAATCATCGTTAGTTATTTTTCATCTGAGCAGTCGTTTTGGCCAAATTGGATTTGTTTGTCCTGGCTGAAGAGAGCAGTGAAGTACTTCAATGCTCCTCCCATCATGGTGGAATGCCGTTGGAACTTTGTTGTGTGCTGGCAGTTAGGGATGCAAGTGGATCGCTCTGATCTAATCCAACACCGTATTCTCAGATATGGATCTTAAAATAAGATACTAAATTATGATCTGATTTGAGTTGTATCCTTGATGGAGGACACTAGATGCAGTTTGAGGCAACAATTTTTTTCAGATTTATGTTAAATCTGATCACCTTGTCACGTAAAAAACTTTTTTTTTGAAAGGCAACGTAAAAAACTTATTTCGATCAGTCATTTTGCTCCGGGGTAGTTATAACAATATTTTTTATCTGGACTCATTTCATTGGATATTATGTGGATCCATATTAGAATGTGAACTTAGAATAAGGATGTGGATTCTGAATTTTCATCATCTATCACTATATTCGACCCATTTTCAACCTTATGGACCCTTGGACTTGGCTCGCTTTATGCTTGATCTGCAGCCTAGAGGGATTTTCTTCTTTGGATGCAACCTGGTGCTACTAAATCCAGAATAACTTGAAAATTATCATTTGGATGACAAACACATCTAATGGCTCATATTGAGTAAAAACAACTGGAAAGTATGATTTTTAGAGGGTCCGGACCAAACAAAAAAAAGGTAGGGTACATCTAGCGATTCAGATCAAGTAAAAAATACAGAAAATAACCAGTATTGTTCTTGTAAAATAATGTTATTTTGAAAATGCTTCACAATTTGTCAAAATCTTTTTCATATCCCGAATGTTTGATTCTTGACTTTTTAGGATATTTTTACCCTTGGCACAAGTGAACATGCTAATGTTCACATGATAGATATGTATTCCGTTTCAAGGTCACATCTTAATAAAAATGAGATTTGCATGAACATTTTGCGAACTTAATAAAATTCTCATAAAAAAATTTACGAACCTGGTTAAGTTGAATCTCAACAAAGAAAATTCATATATCAAATATACACGTCTTCTAAGGTTCGCAAGTCCTGCATAAGTTTATGATATAATTTACAAAAAATGTAGCATTATTAAGATGAGGTCGAGATTGTTGTGATCAAATAAGAAGCTTCAGACATATTCACTAAAAAATGAGGGTTTAATAAGATTTTTTTTTGCTTTTAAAAAGGTTGATGCTCTTATGTCTACAATCATGTCTCTCATCTAGGAAGTATCTAAAGAGAATGTTAGTAAGCAGTCAATGATTAAGAAGTGTAAGGAGCTATTGACTTTGGATCGCTCGATAGTTACTAACATGTATATTCGACTGAAGGAAGCAAGTGATATAGTCATCTGCAGTAGCAATGATGAGACTGAGAGAAGGTAAACACGATAAGGGTAGAGGGGGTAGAGGAAGAACCTTAGTAAGGGGAGAATGCCAATGCTGAAGTGGAGGGAGTGCAAAAAAAAGAGAAAATATGCCTAAAAAAATAGAGAGGCTAATGCTGCGGTAGAGAGTGAGGTTGTTGGTGGTGAGAAGGCAAAGGAGACACCTTAGCAAAGGAAAAAGGCGAAGAGTGAATGCATGGTTAGTGAGAAGGTAGAGGAGGATCTCTAGCAAATGGAAGAGGCTGACGTGGAGGAGAGAGAGGATGATAATGATAAGAGAGTGGAGAAGGGGGGGGGATCATCCCATAGAGGCAGAAGTGCATGCTCTCATGAAAAGGTCGCAACGGGTCACAAGGTCTAATACTCATGGATAGGAACTTTCTTAATTTGTTGGTGTAAGCAATAATGAATAATGTTTGTAAGATATTTGCAATCAATTTTAATATTATATTCAATGATTAAATTATGACATATGAGTCTTTGTAAAGCATGTTTATAAAACAACCAGTTTGAATAGTATAATTCATTATCATGTATTCAATTATTGATGTGTATGCAATAGTGTATCAATATTTTATTGATGTGTGCAGTTGTAACTAATAAACTTAAATGTAATCAATTTTAATGTTATATTCACTTATTAAATTATGATATGTGAGTGTATGCGAAGCATGCTTGTAAGATAATAAGTTTGAATATAGCAATTCATGATAATGTATTCATTGATTGATGTGTATGCAATAGTGGATCAATATTTTGTTGATGTGATAGTTTTAACTAGTAAAATAAAATGAATTGATTTTAGTGAATATATTCAATGTTTAAATTGTGATATGTGAGTGTGTGAAGCATGTTTGTAAGAGAATCAATTATATATTACAATTCATAATCATGTATTTAATGATTGAGGTGTATGCATTAGTGGTCAATTATTTGTTAATGCATGCAATTATATTTAGTCTACTAAAATAAATTAATTTTAATATTATATTTAATGATTGACTTGTGATATGCAATTGATTCTATACAAATTCTTGTCAATGTGTGCAGTTGTAAATAGTCTACTAAAATGAATCAATTTTAGTGTTATATTCAATGATTGATGTGTGATATGTGATTGATTTCATGCAAATTCTATTGTCATTATAAGATCCATAATCACAATTAGCAGAGGATCCACAATGCTTGACATATCGCTTCTATTGATTACAAGCACACTAGTGGTTTGTAATGCTATCAGAGAAGAAAAAATGATCGTTTGGATCAAATGCAGTTTCGACAATTCTTCGGCGTTGCACTATGGGCCATTGTTTATAATTTGTTGATTCATGATGCAATTTTGAAATCACATAATAAACACTTTTTAATTCTCTGAATTTGAGCTTACCATCACCTTGGAAGACATGAGACGTATCGCATGATTAAAGTGCCATGAGAAGCTAGTCAATGCACCACAGTTTGTAAACTTCTAGTACAAATGTAAAGTATTATTGAGAGCAACCAAGGATACATTGAAGGTGATAAGGTGAAACTGTCATGGGGACATATGACAACAAAGCAAGAAGACTAAAGAGAAAGATACCATGTGTGGGAGGCAAGACCAGTTATAGACTAGACAAGGAGTTGAAGACATTCTTGATATATTTATTTAGCATATGTGCATTCATCGACGCTGGTGGGAAGAATGTTCATGCATTTTATGTGCAATGTGTGCAAGACCTAGATCGTGTCAATGACTTTGCATGGTGTGTGTGTGTGTGTGGGGGGGGGGGGGGGGGCATCTTCACTTGCATACCTATATGCAATTCCGACTCAGGCAAAGCAAGGAAGAAAAAATTAGCTGACATGCTAGTTTTATTAGAGGTAGGAAAATTAATTAATTAATTTAATTTGATTTATATGAAAAATCTGAATTTATAATCCTTAATGTTTTAATTTGTGTATTGATCCTTACAGGGTTAGATATGAGAGCACATATCTATTGAAATGCTCCTTAGACGTGACCTAGTGCATGGGTTTTCACATACGACTATGTGAAGTAGGTCACATAAGAGAGATAACAAAAATGAAAAAGAAAATGATGGAAGTGAGAAGGGTCATCCCATAGGAAGGGCTATTTAGAATGTGAAGTTGTGCGTGCTAACCAAAACACATTGTGCGTATACATGAAGCAAGCAGTTCTTTATTTTATAAATATTGTAATATACTTATTAATGAATGAAAGTTCGTTATGTACGTAACGTGGTGCCCCTACAGAGAAAATGAAGATGATGATGTGGATGTGATCGTTCATGTGATGAAGCTTGCCGAAAATGACATTTGGTTGCATAAGATTAATGAAGTCAAACGTCAAATGGTGAGCTAAGTGATCTTATAATTTGGCTATGGTCAACCACCACCTAGTCATCCTCTCTGTGGAAAAAAAATCATTTCATGTTATTTGAAGGATTTGTCGAATGATTACCTCACCCAGTTTTAATACCAAGAGGGGCTATGAGATGATAATGCAAATTATATACTTAAATTACCTCATACACTTTGATATTCATAATTTTAGTATCAAACTTATATATATACTTTGATTACAAATGCAATGAGACCGAACAAATTAGGGCTAGGAGTCTAAAACATAGAAGGACTTCAAGTAGAGTGGGAGTTGCAACTAATTGGATGGATGCAAATATAGAATTAGCAACTGCAAAGGCTGAAATTTGTCAACTATATGAATTACTTGCGATAAAAGAGAAGCTTCTACATGCCTAAGAATAGTTGTTCGCTAAGAAGGAGAAGCTTCTACAAGCCTAGAAAAAACTGCTCTCTATGAAGGATAACAAGCTTCAGGACCTTAGAGAATGCATGCAGGATGTGCAACATCGAGTTGCAACCCCTAGTTTTCTTAGCTATGTGATCCTTAAGAAACATAAAATTTTGTGTAGATACTTTTTATAATATTGTACTGTATATAATTTATTGTAATGTTATATAAATCAATGAATGTATTATCAGATTTATACTTTATTTGAATGCATGAATGTATATTTTGTGTTTGAATGAATGAATGTATTGACAAGTTTATACTATGCTTGAATGAATATTTTTATATACTGTGTTTAAATGTATGGATGTATATATTGTGTTTGAAGGAATAAATGTATTGGTAGGTTTATATTGTGCTTGAATGTATAGATATATTGGTAGGATTTGACGAAATGTATGTATTGACAAGGTTTTAATGTATTTTGACAGAAATATGAGATGTATTGGTTGTGTTTGAAGAAGTGAATATATTGGTAGTGTTCAAATGAGTGGATGTATTGTCAAGGCTTGAATGAGTGAATGTATCGGTAGAGTTTGAGTGTTTGTAACAAGTTTTTTATACTGTGTATAGATGTATTGTCAAGATTAAGTGTTTGTAATATTTTTTTATACTATGTATGGATGAATTAGAAGGATTAAGTGTTTGTAAAAAAGAACATTTGCACAATTGATTAACCTTATTATTTGGTTATGTTATGGTGCTAGATCCAGAAAATATGTCAAAACCATTGCTCCATGATCCAAATGCCACCTTATCAAGTCAAAAGGTCTTTCTAACTCTAGGTAGGGCTCAAGGAGGTGATATGGCTGTTGACATAACTCCTCTCCTAGAAGAAAATTCAGTGGACATATGCCTACACCAAAATCAATGAGTGTTGGCCAATGGGGCTCATAGGGAGGGCGCCAACTTGGAAGGAGTGAGGGATTTCTTCCTCTCTCTAAAAATGTCTTCTACTTCTTATAATTGTGTAGAGTCTAGCCAAAACATATTTTTCTAATTATTTTTATTTTTAGGTAATTACGCTTAGTGAAGAGTTCATTTAGAAAAGGACTTTAGACTCCCTTCTCTAGTTTAGTTCTTGTTGCCAGTTAAGACTCATTTTGTCAACTAGAGCGTGTTTGGGTTTATTAAGTTAGCTTTTATTTTTGAGCTAAAATTGGACTCTACCCTAAGTTCCAAAGCTATAAATATAGGTCTAAGACCCCCTTATGAAATATGATTAGTTTTGGAATAGAACTTGCCTTCCCCCTTACTCTCTCTCTCTTTCTCTCTCCATTTCTCCCTAAGCGTCTAGGATGTCTCTATCTTTCTCTCTCTATTTCTCCCTAAACGTCTAGGACATATCTTTCTTTCATCTCCCTCTTCTCTTCTCTTTGTTATTTTTTTTGAAACAAGTGAAGACTAGGCCCCTAGGCTGGTTGGTCATCTCTTCCAAAGAGCCCTAGCTCTTGACGCATAGGCAGGAATAACTTTTCTTTTTTCGACGAGTCAATCGATGTTTCTCTATTGTAAACTGTACTTTAGCACTCCAGAACATAGAAGATTCTTCCTCCATCTGCTACAAACCTATAAGTGACCTTTAATCTAAAGCCACAACCTTAGCCTATACTCTATCTACTTTACCGAATCGAAAACCTAAAATCGTATCTTACCAATTAAGAAAAATGTGTAGTTTTAACTGTTCGACCTCACCAGCCCTTTCCTCGGCCCAACTTGATATGTTAGACCTATGAAACATATATCAAACCTCTACACACATTCCAAGACACCTATACAACTCTGATACCACGTCCTACCAATCATAGACCAATATCTTTGACTGAACCATCCACTGAATCAAAACTGCACCTATTGAGCTAGTTGTTTGACCTAGTCCTGCTGTTCCACTTTGTTTGCAATAATGAGAAACCTACGACCTCTTCCTCACTCTATCCACAATGGTGTTGAACCCTAGACACAACACCTATTGGCCTCAAGGCCTAGACCTCACATGTTTGACCCACTAGAGTCCATCGAACTCCAATTAGAATACCCATATGTTGCAAACTCGGATCTCCCAACTGGTTCCCAACTCTGGTTTGTCCAATACGAGCCCAATTTTTTTTGGGGTATAACCGATGTTTGCACACTCTAACATGCAAACATCATCTAAAAAGAAGGTTAATCAACTGCGCAAATGTCTTAACATTCACATACTGTGATGTGCGAACATCATCTAATCATACGGTTAGTCAACTATGTGAATGTCTTAATGTTCATATATCAGAGTGTGTGAACATCATGATATTTGCATAATTATTAACCTTATCATTAAATGATATTCACACTCTAGCATGAGAACATCATATAATCAGAAGGTTAATCATATGCACGAATGGCTTGACGTTCACACACTTTGATGTGGAAACATTATTTAATTATAAGGTTAATCAATTGCACAAATGTCCCAACCTTCGCACACTCTGACATGCAAATATCATCTAATCAGAAGGTTAATCAACTAGATGAATGCCCTGATGCTCACATATCAGAGTGTGTGAACATGACATTCACACAGTTGATTAACCTTGTTATAAGATGATGTTTGCACACTTTGGCATGCTAAGGTAAGGATGTTCGCAATATATGTTTGTGAAGTTCAAGATATATATTTGCAAATATATGTTCAGACTTTATGCAAGTTTTAATTAAAGGAGGTTAACATAGTATATGTGCAAAGGTCGTAACGTCTATAATTGTATGACACGAACCTCCCGAGCTTGAATCAGAAAACATGCAAAGTTTAGGGACATTTGCAACACTGATTTGTGAAGGTCAGACATACATTTGTGAATATACTTCTTGACTTTTAGCGAGTTTTCAGTTAAAGGAGGTTCACATGATGTCTGTGCGAATATCCTGATGTTAGAACACTCTAATATGCAACACCAAGACATTTGCATAATTGATTAACCTTATGATTAAATGATGTTTGCATATCAGAGTGTGAGAACATCAAAACATTCATGTAGTTGATTAACCTTATGATTAGATGATGTTACTATGTGAATGTCTTGAGGTTTGCATACTGAGATATGTGAACATTACCAAATTATGAGATTAAGTTACTGCGCTAATGTTATGAGTTCATAGACTCTGATGCACAAACATTATTTAGACCTTACCAATACATTCATACATTTAGATACAACATAAAAAACTTGTTATTTATATAAAATATCATATTTCTGTAAAAAATACAATATAGAAAATGACATCACATTCATCCCTTCAAATGCATCCAATACATCCACTCTTTCAACTCATCTTTTTTGTAAAAAATCATAAATAATTACAACATTATAAGTAACTGCTAATACATTTATACATTAAAAAATAATACAAAAAATCATTATAATACATTTATTTCTTAAAATGCTGCCAATACATCCACTCATTCAACTCATCTTTATGTAAAAAATAATAAAGAATTATAACATTACAAGTATCTGCCAATACATTCATACATTAAAAAACACTACAAAAAACCTAGCCAAATATACCCATTCCTTCAAATGTTGCCAATACATCCACTCATTCAACTCATCTTTCTATAAAAATTTATAAAGAATTACATTACAAGTAACTGCCAATACATTCATACATATCAATCACAGTATAAATAAGGTACGTTATTTATAAAACATTTCATGTCTCTTTAAGAATTAAAGTACACAATAATCCAACTCGTGATGTTCCATATTTTTTCAAGAGCAACTTTTTTATCATAAGCCTCCAGCTTATCTCGACCAGTTGTAGGAGTCACTATCATTCATAAATTTAATACATGTTCGCGATTGAATTTAACACAAAACATAGATAAAAAATCATATAAAATAATTTTCTTAAAAAAATCATTTGATTTATGATACAACTCCAAAAATGGTTTTCGTAAAAATAGTTTTGGAGATTTTAATACTCAATAGAGTGAATAACATCATTACCTATACGAATCATGGCTTTTATATATATATATATATATATATATATATATATATATATATATATATATATATATATACATACATCTAGGAATCATATTTCAGTATGCTCATGGTCCTTAGCATCATACATACACCCATAGTTAGAGTGTACCTACATCAACTTCAAAAAAATAATCAGAAAAAAGCTTTCTCATAACTGTGAACATAGATGGACATTCTCCTATGTATGAGCACCTCCGAGATGCAGTCACATCAACTTCAACACTTTCTCCAAAGAAGGGGCATGTGATAAGAGAGAGAGAGAGAGAGAGAGAGAGAGAGAGAGAGAGAGAGAGAGAGAGAGAGAGAGAGAGAGAGAGATTCATGTTAATGCAAGTTCTCTTGGTGAATAAATGAAAGAAATAATGAAAGAAAGAAAAAAACAAGGGGGAAAAGTTAAAAAGGAAAGAAGGGGAGAGAGAAAAATAGGGAAGAGAAAGAGAAAGAGAGAAATAAAGGAGGCATGAGATAGGGAGAGGGAGAAAGAAATAAGAAAATAAATAGAAAGAGAGAGTTTTTATTTTATTAACCTACTCTAGAGACCCCAAGCTATTAGGTCTCCCAATTCAATTAGGTTAAGTAGAAAGGTCACACATGGGCGGGGGGGGGGGGGGGGGGGGGGTCCCACCCTCTTGGATTCTATTTCCATAATAATGTAAACTAATTCCTAATGTATTTCAAAATCCTAATTCAAATTAAGTTCAAATTTTAAATTAATTTTTTAATTCCAATTTAAATTCACATTGTAATTCAATTAAATCTCAAATTCAAATTCACATTTAATTCCAAATTAAGTTCAAATTGAAATCCAATCCAAACTGATCTTAAATTCTAAATTGAAATTAAATCTCAAATGAAATTCAACTCAAATTGAAATTAAATCCCAAATAAAATTCAACTCAAATTGAAATTAACTCTCAAATAAAATTCAACTCAAATTAAAATTAAATCTCAAATAAATTTCAACTCAAATTGAAATTAAATTTCAAATTGAAATTCAAATCAACTTGAGATTCAAACTCAAATTGGAATTCAAATTAAATTCTAATTCAAACCAAATTTGAGATGAAAAGTTTATCTTTATTTATTACATAATTATAAAAAATTCGAAAGTATTACAGCAGAAGCAATCTAGATTTCGACTTCAGGTAGTTGCTGTGTATGGGATCTCATCTGATGGGGGAGGAGAAGAGCTCTCTTTCATAGGTGCTTCGGTGGCGATATTTGTCTGGATTGGGTGAGGTGGTCAACCCCTTTGACTAGATCTCGATTCGAAGGAATAGTAAGAGAGGGTAGTGTCTATAACTTCTTTGGCTAAACATTGTTTTGTTTGGTTGTTTCAAAATTTTCCCATGTGGACTTTGTATATTGATGTTAGGTAGACCGAACTTCTTTGAGATCCTTGATCTAGGGCCACCCCAATAGTAGATTGTATGATGTGGGGATCTCCACAACATGGAATAATGTCTTTTTGGAAAGTGGATTGACTCCCACATCCAAGATGATAGTGCCCAAGGTCATGGTGACATTGTTGTCATATCCACTTATCTGATTTTTTGTGGTCACCAAACTCTAACCTGGTGATATCCAACTTTTGAGTGATAATGTAGAGACAAAAAATTAAACCACCCCCTCTATCTACAAGACAAAGTAGAATGAAAAAGCCCTTTATTTGCAATGTAATATGCAAGGCCTTTGTATGTGGGAAGAGAGGACATGGTGTCTCATCCTCTAAGAAGCTTATAGACATATGAGTCATGATCTACGAGACTGGCGTTGCCAAGTTGCTCGGTTTAGTGGACGGGGGCACCCTGACTTTGTTCAAAATGTCCTCAATTGCCTATCTGTGTTTTGTTGATACTTGGATTAATTCCAAAATGAAAATCAAAGCCACAACTTTAGACAAGTGACTCCAGATATCATACCACCTCTTTTTGTTGGAGCTTTCCCTTGTTGGAGCGTCCAAGACTTATGCTTTAGGTTCTTGATGAGACTTAGATCCAATCTAGTGGGGGAGAAGGAGAGCACCTTTTATGAGATGTTCAAGTTCTTGATGAGACTTAGATCCAATCTAGTGGGGGAGAAGGCAAGCACTTTTTATGAGATGTTCTGGCTGATAGACTCTCTCTGATCATGTAATATGACTTGACGCTTTTGCGGGGACATGACCCAAAGGAAGGGAAATGGTAGGGATTACTTTTGACAACATCCACCTATTGTTGACTGGATTGTTTTGGCTTGACTTTCTGCTCCACTTTAACAACTGATATAGAGCTCAATTTTGGGATGACCTACAATTTTCTTAGGTCCTCTGAATCGATAGTGACTCGAGGGATGATCGCACTACCTTCTTTGTTTGGATTGGATGAATGATTTAGCCTTGGTTTAAAGCTTTGCCCACAATTTCTATACTATCATTTTCAAGAATAGATTTGTATATATGCCAAGGTTCTCATTCTTTGTAGGCCTTTCCTCACCAATGAGTTGTAATTCTCTCTTATCCAAATAATCCTAAATGATGCGGCATAGAATTATGCATTGATCAATATCATGCCTCACGGTTAGATGATACTTGCAAAACTTCATAGCTTTTGACACCTCCAGTAGCCTGATCATGTTGGCTCTGAGAAAAATTTCAGCACTCCCATGAGTGATTGCCGAAATCAGGTGAACTTCCTTTCACAACTCTAATTGGGGTTCCATGTTGAACTTGATTGCCTCAGTTTTTAGCCACCTTGTTGCCTGGGTGGACCTTGTGATTGTCTTTACTGATTATGATTCTGAGACCGTCGATTCTGAGACCGTCCTAACTGACTCTTACCCTTGTCAAACTATTTTGTATTGAAAACATTCACTTGGCTCTTGTGGTGAGGCTTTTTAGACCCAAAATTGTGGTTTCACTAGTTTTAACTATGATGCGCTCGTATACCCCCCTTTTCAAATTACTCTCCATCCAGGAAGCAATATTCATTATGTCCATAAAGGTGTCACACTTTTGGGTGGCTAGAAGCCCCTAAGTGGATGATTAAAATTGTCCAATAGGATATTGAGAATATGAGATTCCTTTATTGGGTCTTTCATCTTATGATAGGCTTCCCTCCATCGATTGATGAAGTCCTAGACATCTTTCTTTGTTTTAGGTTATATAGATGACTAATAATTTGTAGGGTATTGACCTTATATCTGAACCTTTCAATGAATAGGTTCATCAGAGTTTGACATTCATAGATTTGGTAGATGTTTAGAGTTAAAAACCATGTCGAAGAATTTCCTTCCAAACTCCTGAGAAACCACCTGATTAAAATTTGCTAATTGCTTTGCTTATCCCCAGAAGCATCCAAGAAAGGGGCAACATGAATCTCAAGGTTCCCTACCTCGCTATATTTGATAAACTTTGGTAGGACAATACTCACGAGTTCATTGCTTTCACCAAGGATGAATCCATGAATCTTGTAAGGTCTCCTTTCACCCTTGACACTTTTGATTTGGCAGTTTGCATTCCTCAACTCTTCTTCTAACATTTGAACCCAAACTATTTTTCCAAAACGAGAAAGATCTTTGAAAACAATTTTCAGATTTAGAAGACATGAAAATAAAAATCAGATTTGTAATTTTTTTTTGAGGATTGACTATATTAAATTTCAAACTGCAAGATCTATATATATAGTGATAAATAAGTTCAAATATCTCTATGTTCATAAATAAATAAATATATATATATATATATATATATATACAACAATTCAGTTTCAACAACTGACATAATAAAAATCAAAATAAGAATCTAAGGTCCAGCATCACGCTGGACTGACGGATGTGGACAAGCTGACACTGAAGTGGCTTCAACGTTGGCCATCCAACATTCAACGTCCAAGGTGTTGGACGAGTCTAGTTGACACTTGAAATGAATGACAACAAAGACTATGCCATAGTTGATTTTTTTCAAGCATACATACAAGCTTTTAGCAACTCCAATCTTATCAATCAACGCAGTATGACAAAAGCGATTGTAACTTCAGTATTGCAGAAATATGTTTAACAGGAAATGTGATTCAAGTAATAAGAAATGAGCAGGAAAATAGGGAGATTCAATCCACGTTAACACACCAAATCAAACAAATTTGGATCAGTTTAGAAACCACACTAATGTGAATAGGCTTAAAATGTTGATTAGTAAATTTAGTTTACGCAATCAAGCATGAATCCAAGCTAACACAGAACGATCACACGATTTATCTCAAGGATTTCAATTTCATGGGAAAGTGAGTTCTAATAATATAACACAGTTAAACCTGCAATTTTGAAGAATGTAAACACACTTTGTGTTCTATCAGCAGTGGTAAACAACACTACCTACGTTTTTGCGCATAAAGACTTTCAAAGAAAAAATCGCACCAGGCGCAATACACAGAAATTAAGATGAGATTCCAACCAATCAACAGATACTATGCACGGGTTCCACACGAGTTTATAGCAACTATTCAAGAACTAAAAATTTTCAATATTGGACTTCTAAACAAAAATCTGATTGAGATATTTTAGCAACACATTAAATGGATTTACGCCTCTAGCGATTCAAGCATGCAAACAATATACAAAAAAATATTTTTAATGCAAAGAATGAGTATCTGGAATTATATATGTTGGATTAACCACCACGATTAACGTGGTGGTTATCCATAATGTGGATACATCCTCAATAAGGGATGATCCTGTCGATAAATCAGCATAAGATAAGGGGGAACGGTTACGCAAACCGTTCCCACCCTATGCTTATAAAAACATGGTATCATGAGCGACCCTGATACGGAATATAACAAAAGTGAAAAAGAAGGTCTACTCATCGACTGCATCCGGAAGCATGGGCTCGTGGAGGGCAGTAGTCCGACTGAGTAGAGAAACTCCGGCGACCATCTCCGACGAGCATAGCAGCTCCACCAATGGCGACATCAAGTACGCGTGCTCTGTGTTATTTCTGTTTTTACGTAGGGCCACCACTGCTCAGGGGTGTTGATTGAGGCTTCGCCAGAAATCCACCGCCGGAACTGGAAAACCCCCAACAATGGGTTATGGGCCCACGCCACGCTTTCGCTGCGAGGTTTCCAGCAACTGTCGCCATTGGGCGACAGTGTTTTCTAGCCACAGTCGCCATGGGGTGACATACCCCCTTTTCCGGCGACTGTCGTCGTCGGGCGACAGACAGCAAAAAAAAAATAATAAATAAGGGTTTTGGGTTTTTTCTTTACGTGAGGCCATAAGGCTGCTGTATCACCAGGAAACTGGAGCTTTTTGATGGATGTATCACCGGAATCGAAGACGAATCCGATGATGTACGACATCCGAGGCACTCCGACGTCCTATTTCAGAGCAGCAGGATGTGTTGGGCGGCAATATTTTTTTTGCTGGTGGTGTGTCGCCGGCGGAGCTCCGGTGTACGTCTCCGTCAGAGCTCCTGCGTGGGTCATCGGTGGGTCGTCGGCGGGTGACATCGGTCGCCGGCTGCAAGAAGGGAAAAACCCCTCATTTCAGAAAATCCAGATTTTCTGTTTCTGCCCATTACATGTTTTTTTTTAACGGGTGGAACTGGACCGGGTCCGACCCGGATCTGGTAAACCCCGGGTCAGACCCGGATTCAGTTATTACTGGGTCTGGCTCAGATCCAGTAAAAACTGGGTCCGGCCTGGATCCAGTAAAAACCGAGTCTGGCCCAGATCCAGTTTATTACCGGGTCCGGCCCGGATTCGGTTCCAACCGGGTCCGACCCGGATCTAGATATTACCGAATCCGACCCGGATCCAGTAATTACCGGGTCCGACCCAGATCCGGTTAGTACAGGGTCCGACTCGGATCCGATTAGTACCGGGTCTAACCCAGATCCAGTAGGGTCTAGGCACTATTTGGCCTGAACCGGATCAGGGACTGATTTGGCCCCCTTTTCAGGACCGGTTCGGAGCCGTTTTTGACCGGTTCCTTCTAGTATCTCACTGGTTTCGAGATGCTAAGTCCCTGTTTTCTTAAATATAAAAAAATACAGGGATTTTGGCATACACTTATAGGGGTTTTATGAACTTTTGTCCATATGTGACCCAGTTCATAAGGTTCAAAACCGGTTCGGATCCTTGGATGACCGGTTCTGGGCTGTTTCAGACTGATTCAGAGTGCTTTCAAGTCGGTTCCTACTTGAGGACCCAAGGTTTTACCCATTTAAGTTTGGCTTGGATTATTGTTCATGCATTTATTTGTAATTATGCATATATAAATGTGTATATAATATTGGCATCAAGGATAGTTAGATAAATTAGTGTATTCATGTCACCAAAGTGACTGAATACACGTATGCTGTCAAAATGTTGTACTATCATATGATTTTAGTCAATATTATTGTTGTACTTATATTCATGAAACAATAAACGACCCAAAGGTAGTTTTATCGTGTTTGAAATTTAAGTAGGGTAAAATAAGGTGAATGTGTTGAGATACATCACACATGTGTATCCAAAGGTACCTTGTGTTGATGGTCTAACTTCACAAGAACCTTAGTTTTACCAAATATGGTCGGTAGGCGAAGTGGTTTCGCGTGTCGGAGCTCTTACCAAAGTAGGACTCCGATGACCCCCTTCATTCGCCTGGAAATAAGCATATCAAGGGCCTTTATTCTTTTGCTTTTTCTATTAAAGTTTAGTCTCGTACGAATGCTTCTTGATACATGTTTTTTGTCATGCAATTTCTAGTTCTGTGATTTTAGATGGCTCAATCTCTATACCTTTTCTTGATGGATCTAATTTTAGTGATTGAAAAGAAACTGTTCTTTTTGCATTAGGGTATATGGATCTAGATCTGGCCCTAAGGATAGATGAACCCGCTGCTCTCACTGATCAGAGCACTGTTGATCAAAAGATTGCTTTTGAGAAGTGGGAGCGCTCAAATAGGCTTAGCTTGTTGTTTTTGCAATCTAAAGTAGCTAAGAATATTCGTAGTGCTATCCCATAATGCAGAACAGTGAGAAAATTCATGAATGCCATTGAGGCACAGTTTGTGAGTTCAAACAAGGCCAGAGCCAATACCCTAATGTATAAACTCATATCTATGAAATATACTGGAGGGAGAAACATTCGCCAACATATTTTGGAGATAAGGAACATAGCATCTCAGCTGAATGACATGAAGCTCACCATCTCTGATTCTTTCATAGTGCATTTAGTCCTAACATCCTTACCCTTGGAATATGAACCTTTCAAAATATCGTACAACACACATAATGATGAATGAACATTTAATGAACTCATGTCCAAGTGTGTTGAAGAAGAAGGGAAGATGAAAGGTGAAAAGGTGCAGAGTGCACATATGACTTCTCATACGTCCAAAGTAGGACCAAGGAAGAATGCATTTAAGAGAAATGCTAGGAAGAAGTCAACTGAGGATAAGTCATCCCAAGACAAGCAATCCAACTCTGCTCCCATAAAGTGCTTCTTTTGCAAGAAGAAGGGACACATGAAGGCAGATTGCATAAAGTATAAGAAGTGGTTGGAAAAGAGAGGTAATTTGTCATTTGTTTCTCATGAATGTAATTTATTATAAATTCCTGAAAATAGCTGGTGGATTGATTCTGGTGCTACTGTTCATATTTCAAACTGTTTACAGTTGTTCCTGAGTAGAAGGGAACCAACAATGCATGAAAAAAGCATCTATTCGGGAAACAAGATGCGTTCACATGTGAAGGGTGTTGGAACCTGCATGATTACTCTGGATACAAGCGTAGTTTTAGATCTTCATGATGTCTTTTATATTCAATCATATAGTAGAAACTTAATTTCAATTTCAAAGTTGGATAAATTTGGATATTGTTTTAAGTTTGAAAATTCCAAATTGTTCATATTCAGAAATTCAATTGAAATTGGTTCTGCATCAGTTTATGATGGTTTATATAGATTGAATGTGAAGATCCAAACTCAGGAGTCTTTGACTTCTGTATACGCATTGGTTGGAAATAAACGTAGCATGACCAATGATAAATCTTACATGCTTTGGCATTGAAGGTTGGGTCATATCTCTGAAAAGAGAATAAAGAGAGTCGTAAATGAAGGAATCTTGAAATCTCTAGATTTTACCAACAATGACCCATGTGTTGATTGCATAAAGGCTAAGCATACAAACACATATAAAGAGGGTGCCAAACGCAGCAGTGAGATGTTGGAGATAGTCCATGCGGATGTATGTGGACCGTTTTCCCCTTGTTACACAGGCGAAAAATATTTTGTCACCTTTATTGATGACTATTCTCGATATATGTATCTTTACTTGATCTTTAAAAAATCTGATGTTTTTCAGATGTTTAAGGAATTTAAGAAAGAAGTAGAGAAACAAACTGATAAGGTTATTAAGATAGTCAGGTCTGATAGAGGTGGCGAATATTATGGTAGATTTACTGAGATGGGGCAAAGGGAAGGACCATTAGCGCGATTTCTTAAAGAGAAAGGCATTGTACCTCAATATACCATGCCTAGTAGTGCTTATCAGAATGGTGTAGCGAAAAGGAGAAATTATACACTTAAAGAAATGGTCAGAGCCATGTTGAATTATTCAACACTTCCCATAAAGTTGTGGGGTGAAGCCTTAAGGATTGTTGTATATATTTTGAATAAGGTTCTTATGAAATCTGTGCCTAAAACTCCTTACGAGCTGTGGACAGGTAGGAAACCATCACTGTCTTATATGCACATATGGGGATGTCCTGCAGAGGCTAAACTGTATAACCCCCACATTAAAGCCTTTGATCCAAGAACAACCAGTGGATATTTCATTGATTATCCAAAAAGATCAAAAGGGTACAAGTTTTATTACCCATCTCACTCACCACAGATTGTTGAAACGGATAAGGCAAGATTCCTAGAAGATGGTTTAGTAGGATTAAGTGCACTTCAAAGCCTTGGTTTTGAGGAAGTACAGGATCCAGTTTCGTCACCTGTTAAGGAAAACATCGAAAGATACCATATTGTTATTCCTAATGATGGTGTGGTTGATCATTCGATTGTTAATGCACAAATCCAAAATGAACCTATTGTGGACAATGCGGAAGAGCACGAACAGGATGATCAGGTTCAATCTGAGCTTGAGGAACAACCTGTTTGGAGATCCACAAGGATTAGAAGATCTGCCATACATCCTGATTATGTGGTGTACCTTTAGGAGCCTGGTGATTTCATAGATATGGATGATGACCTGTTGACTTTTATGGAAGTTGTTGAAAGCAAACAATCTTCGCACTGGATAGAAGCCATGAAAGAAGAGTTAGACTTTATGGCTAAAAATCAAGTGTAGGATCTTGTCACGTTACCTAAAAGAGTAAAGCCCGTAGGGTGCAAATGGGTCTTTAAGACCAAGAAGGACTCCAAAGCTAACATAGAGAGACATAAAGCAAGATTGGTTGCTAAAGGATTCACCTAGATGGAGGGCATTGACTATAATGAGACATTTTCTCTTGTCTCAACTAAGGAGTCAATGAGGATAATTTTGGCCCTCGTAGCTCATTATGACTTAGAGCTACATCAGATGGATGTGAAAACAACGTTCCTCAATGGGGATTTGAATGAAGAGGTATACATGGAACAACCTCTTGGTTTATCTGAAAATGATCATTTGGTTTGCAAGCTTAACAAATCAATATATGGACTTAAACAGGCCTCCCGACAGTGGTATATTAAATTTTCCCAAGTCATTGTGACTTTCGGGTTTACAGAAAACATTATTGATCAATGTATATACCTTAAGGAAAGTGGGAGTAAGTTCATTATATTGATATTGTATGTGGATGACATCTTACTTGCAACCAACGATATAAAGTTACTTTCAAAGACAAAACAGTTTCTTGCATCACATTTTGATATGAAAGATATGGGTGAAGCTGATTACGTTCTTGGCATTGAGATTCGTCGAGACCGAACAAAAGGTTTTCTAGGCCTCTCCCAAAGATCCTATATAGAAAAGGTGTTAAAGCGATATGGGATGGAGAATTATTCTTCTATTTCTACACCCATATCAAAAGGTGATAAGCTGAGCCTAAAGGATTGTCCACAGAACGACATTGACAAAGCACAGATGAGTGTTTATCCATATGCATCAGTTGTTGACAGCTTGCAGTACGCGCAAACATGTTCTCGACCAGATATTTCTTTTGCAGTAGGGGTACTTGACAGATTTCAGTCTAATATAGGTTTACCCCATTGGAAGGCTGCGAAGAAAGTCTTGCGGTACTTGCAAGGGACAAAAGACTATATGTTGACATATCATAAAGTTGATCACCTCGAGGTCATTGGCTACTCAGATGCGGATTTAGGAGGATGCCTTGATAGTAGAAAGTCTACTACTGGGTATGTCTTCTTACTTGCTGGGGGCACGATCTCTTGGTGGAATGGGAAGTAGACGACCACTACTGCCCACACCATGAAAGCAGAATTCATAGCATTGCACGAGACTACTTCGCAGGCTATATGGTTAAAGAACTTCATATTACAGTTAAAGGTGGTTGATTCCATTGGGAAGCCACTGAAGGTCTACTGTGATAATGAAGCTGCAATGTCCTTTTTGAACAACAACAAAAGTACTACGTCATGCAAGCATATGGAATTGAAGTATTTTGTTGTTAAAGAAAGGAGGAAGAATCATTTAATGCATATTGTTAATATTGGTACCAAAGATATGATCGTTGATCCTCTTACTAAAGGGCTAGTACCGGGATTATATTCCGAACATGTAATGAGGATGTGATTGTTAAACTCTTTTTGACATATGCATATAAATAAAGTGATCACTTTCAGTTTTTTATTCTCATTATGGTTGTTGTTAATCTCATAAGGATTAGAGATTCAACTAAGGACCTTTAGAATAGATTATAAAGGCCAATCTATTCATCAAGTTATTTTCATAAGTTTTCTGATTAAAAAGATTTATCGTCGGGTCAAGTGGGAGAATGTTGGATTAACCACCACGATTAACGTGGTGGTTATCCACAATGTGGATACATCCTCAATAAGGGATGATCTTGCCGATAAATCAGCATAAGATAAGGGGGAACAGTTACGCAAACCGTTCCCACCCTATGCTTATAAAAATAGGGTATCATGAGCGACCCTGATACGAAATATAACAAAAGTGAAAAAGAAGTTCTACTCACCGACTGCATCCGGAAGCCTGAGCTCGTGGAGGGCAACAGTCCGGCTGAGCAGAGAAACTTTGGCGACCATCTCCGACGAGCATAGCAGCTCCACCAATGGCGGCATCAGGTACGCGTGCTCTGTGTTATTTCTATTTTTACGCACGGCCACCGCTGCTCAGGGGTGCCGATTGAGGCTTCGCCGGAAATCCACCACCGGAACTGGAAAACCCCCAACAATATAGCCACAAGTTCAACTTCCTTGCGAACTCCATGGAAACTCCAAGGTTCACCATGGCCAAGAAGAGTCCAGCCATGGCAACAACATATTCACTGTCCGGCAACAACTGACTCAGGCCCAACACAGAATGCACGATACTAGTTCAGCAACAAACTCGGGTTCACTCACGTCACATGGCAAAGATGCCTCTAGCAGCAAGCGTGAGAGGCCTAGAGGGGTGCCAACTTGTTCGTCCAAGAGGAGGGTGTCTCAACGACCTCTCCTTGGCTCTTCAATGAGTTGATTCACAAGGTTGAAAACAACATTTCTTTTTCACCATTCATGTTTCCTCCAACTAATTTTTTACCAAATCTAAGAATTTCTATTTTTCAAAGAAAGAAGACCAACCCAACGTTTTTTAGAATCCTTTTTAAAAGGAGAAGAAAGTTTGAATCTCGTTGTCCCTCATGAGTGGCCACCTCATTTGAGGCCAATGAGAGACAACCTTCTTTTGGGTTTGTCTCTTTCTCCTCTTGGTTGGCCAATTAGGAGCCACCAAGTGTCTATCACGAACTTTCATTGGTTCGGTCCATTCGTTCGATGGTGAATTCTCTTTATTCTTGCGAGGCATCTTTACTATAAACAATAGTGAGTCAGTAATTAGCAAGGCCCAACATTTCACTAGGCCAAAAAACAAGAGAGCATAGCAACTCAAAAGCAAGACTCACTATTGTGGTCATATATATACATGTATTACAAAAGTTCACACCCAAAAAGTTTGGCTCACAACTATGGCCGTATATACACGTATCACAAAAAGTTCACACCCAAAAATTCTCAACCTTGCTAGTTTAACTGTATAAGGAAGAACTAACTACAAAAATATTTGTTAGTTCCTTTTCTACAAAAATGGTACGTCCATACCCTTCTAGGGGGCATTGGAGAAGTGCTTGATATACTCTCTCTAATTCCTAGAATGACTGACCCTACATGGTGCTTATGGTACCTCCCTTGGAATCTGTGCCAACAAAACAAGTGTTGGAATCTTGTGGGGGTGCCAGATGGTTGCGAGGATTCGAAACTTCAGCAAGAAGGTTTCCTGCTATGCATTGTCTTCTGTCAATAGCTATTCTAAGATGACACTCATATATGGAGTGCCCTATGTCCCCACAAAAATGACATTTCTCTCATTCCCATTGACACTCTTCCCCGGAGTGAAATCCTCGATAACGGTGACACTCTAGCCCAACACCCATTGTTGGAGGGGAGGGTGTTGTGTGTTCTCCCCGGAACACCAATTTGCGTGTTTTGGTGTGTATGAAGGAATATCTTGGGACCCGCAATAATTCATATGCCAATGTTGCCCACGATGACTTTATAATAAAATAACATATAAAAAAGGTAGATATTCTTTTGACTGAAATGTCCTCCTGTAAGATAGATATGTGTTGGAAGAAAATGTCCTCCCGCTCCCCGTAAATAGATTTGCACGTTCCGCCTTTGTTTTTAGCTTGTGCTACAACACATGGCCGCCTTCTCATAAAACTTTTTTGAGTTCGTTCCTACCTCATATAAATTGAACGACTGGTTCGATCATTGTTGGGCATCATAAAGAGATTTGTTGGCCATCTCTTTTTACAGTCTTCTCTTCTTCTTTATTTTTGTTAGGAAGTATGGCACAACAAGTGCCATTAAAGTGTGGTGAATACATTTCCATGTCATCATGTTATTGTTGAAGAACGTATGTCGGTGTGAGTGTCATTAAGGCGTTGTTTCTTTATTGCAGGTAGATTTTATCGTTCGACAGTTAGAAAGTTGAAGATATTTATAAGGTGGTGGGATCTGTTGACAAGAATGCTTGGTTACGGATGCGAGCAAGGGCCTCTACCCCATCCAGTATCGTCCATTCACTTAGTATATGCAATGTAACACAAATCCCGGTTGTAGTAACATGTATATCGATTTGTGAGATATTATTTTGTTGTTAATATCGATTTGTGAGATATTATGTTGAATTCTCGTATATCGATTTGTAAGATATTATATATTTTTTAGTGTCGATTTGTGAGATATTGATTTGTTTGTTAATATCGATTTGTAATATATTATGATGAATTGTTGTATATCGATTCGTAAGATATTATGTGTTTTCTATTGTTGATTTGTGAGATATTTTTTTTTGTTTGTTAATATCGATTTATAATATATTATGTTGAATTGTCGTATATCGATTTGTAAGATATTATGTGTTTTCTAGTGTCGATTTGTGAGATATTTATTGTTTTGGTTGTTAATATCGATTTGTAATATATTATGTTAAATTGTTGTATATCGATTTATAAGATATCATGTGTTTTCTATTGTCGATTTGTGAGATATTGTTTTGTTTGTTAATATTGATTTATAATATATTATGTTGAATTGCCGTATATCGATTTGTAAGATATTATGTATTTTCTATTGTCAATTTGTAAAATATTATGTGTTTTCTAGTGTCAATTTATGAGATATTGTTTTGGTTGTTAATATCGATTTGTAATAATATTATGCTGAATTATCATATATCGATTTGTAATAATATTATGCTGAATTATCGTATATCGATTTGTAAGATATTATGTTGAATTGCCTTATACCGATTTGTAATATATTATGCTGAATTGCCTTATACCGATTTATAATATATTATGCTCAATTGTCGTATATCGATTTGTGAGATATTATGTGTTTTCTAGTATCGATTTGTGAGATATGGTTTTGTTTGTTAATATCAATTTGTAAGGTATTATGTTGAATCTTTGATACTTTGATTCATTCAATCATTTCTTTGACTTGCTTAACTAATCGGTAGTCTTTTTTATATGCATCTTGAATAAATTGTAGTAAACGTATGCACTGGCTAACGCAAATTGATATTTTGCTCATGATAGTGTTGATCATATCAACTAGTTGGAGTGTAGATGATGTATCTCAATCATTGGAAAGTCATGGAACAACAGGCAACCATACTATCGACGCACCTGAAGAAGTGAATATGTGCACTAATGATGCACATGATAAAAAGGGTACAAGCATTGGATTCACTCTTGACTTGAATATTCCAGCAGGCGAAATATAATTCGATAATGAGGTAGACAATCATGACTGTGCACTTGACAAAGGTGCAGGTGCCTCAAGTCTACATGATAGTACACTTGACTATGTTCCCTTAGAGGGAAAACAATTTAATGAGGAAGCTGCATACAAATTTTACAATGATTATGCCTTAAAACTTAGCTTCAGTGTTAGAAGGTATTCTTGGGCAAAAAATGCATAGGATGTCATGGTAAGAAAGGCATATGTTTGTTCTAAGCAAGGTTGGAAGAAGTCAAATGAAAATCCAACAAGGATCAAGCCAGATTCAAGATGCGGTTGTCCAGCAAAAATGGTGTTAAGAAGACTTCCGAATGAGAAATATATAGTTCATACTTTAATCAATGATAATAACCATGAATTAGCTGCTTCATTTATGACTTCTATGTTAAGGTCGCTGTAAACACCCCAAATTTTCTACCTTTGCTCACAAACCCTTTCCTCTTGCCACTGGGACCCACTCTTTGAAGCCTTCAGGGAACCAACTGGTCAACATCTGAGTCAGAGCCATCCAGAACCCAAAGTTTGCACCAAATTTCAATACTTCATCTTGCAATCAAGATTTAATATCTATTTTGGCTTGATTTCAACCATCAATGTTCAAATTCTTTATCTTTGCCAGGGGTCTAGGATTCCAAGTCCCTCATCCAGGGTTTGCATTTCATGTGTCATTATATATCACTGCATGCATTTGGCATATCATCTCATACCATCCCATATCATTTCATGGCATTGTATGTCATTGCATCTCATTTTTGAGATCCAACACTCCTATTTTTCAAAATCTTTTAATCCAGATTCGAGTTTTTAAAACCCTATTTCAAAATCAATTTCAAAAAAACTGGGTTTTTAGATCAATATTTACCTTTTGTCAACCCCCAGGATCTAATATTTCAAAATATTTTCCTTAGAAAGCGACCTGGATTCATTTTAAACTCAATTTTAACTGATCTCAATTCTCAAATGAGACCCATCTCGATGGTGTCGCTTCTGAATCCCTTCTTTCATCTAGATTTCTCAAATTTTCAGAGTCCTAGTTGGATCAGGACTCTGTCTTTTTACATTTTTGAACCCTTCAAAATTCCATTTTGATTTTAAACCAGAAGAAGTCTTATCCCTTGTCCATTCCTTTTATTTTGGCCAAAATCTCAAAGTCCCAGTTGAACTAGGATTTTTTTCAGAGTTTCAGACGGATCAGGACTCTACCTTTCACTTATATTTTTATCTTTTTCGAGAAAACCTTTCATTTTGGCCAAAATTTTAGAGTTTCAGTTGAACTAGGACTCTGTCCCAGAGTTTTAGTCGGATTAGGACTCTATCCCGATTTCATTCTTTAATCCCGTTTTTCACTTGTTTTTAAAAACCTTCTCATCTAACTTTCAAAAGAGTCAAAATCTTAAAGTTTCAGTCAACTAGCTCTAAAACAAAGTTTCAGTCAGACTAGGACCCTGTCCTTCATCTCTATTTTTACTTGTTTTTAATAAAATTTATCAAAATCTTTCATTTTTCCAAAATTTTAGAGTTTTAGTCGAACTAGGACTATTTCAGAGTTTTAGTCTGATCAGAACTCTATATTTTATTGTCATTTTTACATGTTTTCAAGAAATTCTTTCAAAGGAAGTCAAAATTTTAGAGTTTTAATTGAACTAGGACTCTATCTTAGAGTTTCAGTTGGATTATGACTCTAATCTTGAATTCAAATTTTATCTTATTACCACCTGTTTTCTAAAATTCTCTCAATTATTGTCAGAAAAACAAAAAAATCCAAAGTTTCAGTTCGATCAGGACTCTGTTCCAAAGTCCTAATCCAGTTAGGACTCTATTTTGAATTTTGTTTCTACTTCCATTTTCGTTCTCTTAACTTGTTTTTTGAAAATTAGTCCATTTTGTAGAGTCCCAGTTGATTCAGGACTCTATTTCAGAGTTTCGATTAATTTAGGACTCTAACCCTGACTGCATTTTCTGACTTATTTTCATTAGTTTTGAGAAAATCCTTCAAAAACTTCTTCGTTTGGCTTTCAAAAACCTAAATGTCAAAGTTTTAGTTGGTTTAGGACTCTAGTCTAGAGTTTCAGTTCGCTTAGGACTCTATTTTCAAAACCTTTGATTGTCATCTGGTGATTTCAGCTTTATTTCAAAACCCTTTCTAGCCTTTATTTCAATTTTTTCACAACTCTGATGTAGGGCCCACTCAGTTGGTGTCATATCTGGAGGAGTCTTGATCCATTCAGGACTCTGATGGACTCAAAACTTCTAATTTCAAAACTAATTCCATTATATATCTCTTTTAAAAATTGGTATCTTCAAGTTTTAAAATCATTTTTGAAAAATCAAGTGGGCCCACCCTGACTGCATTTTCTGACTTATTTTCATTAGTTTTGAGAAAATCCTTCAAAAACTTCTTCGTTTGGCTTTCAAAAACCTAAATGTCAAAGTTTTAGTTGGTTTAGGACTCTAGTCTAGAGTTTCAGTTCGCTTAGGACTCTATTTTCAAAACCTTTGATTGTCATCTGGTGATTTCAACTTTATTTCAAAACCCTTTTAAGCCTTTATTTCATTTTTTTCACAACTCTGATGTAGGGCCCACTTAGTTGGTGTCACATCTGGATGAGTCTTGATCCATTCTAGACTCTAATGGACTCAAAACTTCTAATTTCAAAACCAATTCCATTATAGATCTCTTTTGAAAACTGATATCTTCAAGTTTTAAAATCATTTTTGAAAAAATCAAGTGGGGCCTACTCTGGGTTAGTAATTAGAGTCTCACCTAGGTTAGGATCCCACCAAAAATTGCCCCCTCTAGTTGGTTTTAGATAGAATTTTAAAAAATTCAACATTAGCATTAATTACACCCTAATTCTACGGTTTTCAAAAAACTATAAAAAGGAACCCCAAAGGGGGGTCGACCCCTATGCTCTTTCTCTCCTTTTCTTGCTCTCTCTCTCTCTCTCTCTCTCTCTCTCTCTCTCTCTCTCTCTCTCCCCTTCTGCAGCTTTCCCTCCTCCATTGTTGCAGCAACCTCCAAGGTAAGTCGTCTCCACCTTATTTCATTAACTTTATTAATTTTTTTATACTTGTTTCTATGATTTTCACCATTGCCGCCCCTTGCATATGGATTTCAGGCTTCTTTTTCATTTAAGAATCATAAAATCGATTCAAGAAAGTGATCTATGTCTGTGTATGGATGATTTTCATGATTTCAAACTGTTGAAATCGTTTAAATTATCATTTTTTATGTTTAAGCCAAAAAAAAGATGAGATTCGTCTGTTTAATGGGTTGAATATCTCTTTTAGAGGGCTAAATTGAATTCTAATCGTCCGTTTAATGTTCATGCTATTTTGATTATTCGAATGTCAAATCCAAATTCGTGGTGCTATTTTCATGTTTTCTTTATTATTTTTCATGTTTAGATTAGGCTTTTCATGCTTTATCGATAATACATGGATTTCGATCCCGAGCATGCGGGAACTATGTTATTTTATGTTTGAGTTTCTGTCAAAAAAATACATTTTTTTAGGGTTAAACCATGAACATGTCAGTCATTTCCTATAAAAAAATAGATTATTTTGGGTTATGTAACCCTGTCAAAAAAATAAAAAACCAACTCTGCTTTTTAAACTGTGAAAATGCTATATGGATTCAGGAACAACTTGCCGAGGTGATATCTCCCTTGTTGGAGATTCGATCGACGATCCATAAGTTGCAGTGTCTTCGTTATTATGTCTAGTATTTTTTATAAAAAATTTAGATATTTATGATTTTGTTTGTTGTTTTTCCTCTGTAAAAAAATAGAATCGGTTTTACAGAACCTGTTATGCATTGTCTAAACCCTAGATCAACTTGCATCAATTGTATCTTCCTCGTCAAAAACTTGATCGATAATCCGTAAAAAGAAAAAATTTTCTCTATATATCTATTTTTATCTTCTAAAATTTTATAATTTTTTAACATGATTTGCTATATTTCACTGTACCCGAAACCGAATGTATTTATTTAAACTCGTTATATATTCACCATAATCGAGCATATATTGTCGGAATGATATCTCACTAACCAGAGATGATTTTTCTGATATGTAAAAAGAAAAATCTCTGTTTTTATGTCTAGTATCTCTTTGTAAAATTTTATAAATTTTCATGGTGATTTGATACCTGATTTGGGTCTGAAACTGTGACAGGTACATGCCCACTAGCAAAATCACATATTTTAAGGCTTTATTCAATTTTTATATTAAAATAATATCAAAAATATTTTTTTTTGAATTCAGTTTAATTTTAAGGTTATCAGAACTATCCATATCAATTTTTACAGATTTTAGAATTCATTTGATATATTATTTGATTAAATCATGAAAACGGGATGACCACGGAGTCCCGGTTCGAATAAAACACTGGCAAAAATCACTATTTTTGTGATATTTCAAATTTTTTATAAAAAACTTCATGTTTTTAATGTTTGATCATGTTTATAATCATGCTAGGGTGTTTTATACCCGATTTGGAGTTTATTTGAATCTATTTGAGCCCTAAATCCAAAGTTTTACAAATTTTTTCTGAAAACTCTAATTTCAATGCCATAGTCTTGTTTTCAAGGGTATTTTTGTTATTTTATCTAAATTCTGAATTTTAAAGTTATTTATTTTTATTATTTTATAAATTTTATATAATCTTTTATTATATTTATCTCAAGAAAATATGAAAAAGGCTTATATCTAGATAAATCCAGTAATTTTCAGATATTATTGGATAAATCTCGAAAAGCCAACATTTTTGCCACTAACAAGTTTGCTAGTTTTGCAGGGATATCCAAGACTATATTTTTTTATTTTCATTTATTTTCTTTCAATTCAATTGATGTAAAAATGTAATTGTAAACTTTGGAATAAGAGTTTAATTTCTTGCTTAGATTAGGGTTTGCATTTACATATAATTTACTTTTAGATATTAATTGTGTGATGAATGATGATTCTTGCATAGTCAAACTCACCATGGTCTACACAAATGACACGTTCACTACCTTCTAAAGAGTTGATAAACTCAGTGGGTTTCATATTTATGGTCATAGTCAGAATATGAACGAAACCCAGATTTATCATCTTTTTCTAAGCCACAAATGACCTACACTCTTAGGCATTTTCAAAAATCATTGCATATTTTCAAAGTTTTCTAAATATTTTTTCCTTTTAGAATCAAATAAACTATATTCAATACATATTTGTAGTCATAATCAGAGATATGTAAAGAATATATTTCATCTAAGTTCTATACGGCACAAAAAAATCTTTTTCTCAAAGATTTTCCTTAAATTCTTTAGAAAATATTTTTGCAAATTGCATTCATTCATTCATCTAAGTTAGACTGCATCATGAATAGCTTTTCACAGAGCTACATGCCCATTCTTTTGATCAATTTATAAATTCATCTAAAAAATTTTGATTTTCTCCAAGTTGTCCTGAATTTTCCCAAAAAGATCTCCTTTTCTTTAGAAATCAATTTTTTGTTTCTTCAAAAAGACTTATCAAATGTGATTCACGATTTTCAAAGTGTTCCTTTTTCCAAGAACTTTTCAATTATTCTAAGCAAACATCATGTTTTCAATATGCATTTTCTGAAATTCATAGCACATGCTTGATTCTTTGTGCATTTAGGAAATTAAACATCGGTTTAGACAAGTTGAGCAAAGCAAAGTACACAATTGATCCTTGATTCGATTACCCCTGGTTATGGTGCCAGGAATGATTGAACCTCGTACCGACAGGCGAGTCCCATTCTTTGAAATTATCCTGCATTTTAAAACGGAGGCAAGTTATTTTTAAAATCTTTTTCAAAGGTCAGTTTGACTTGCCAAAGTAAAATTTTGCAATGAAAACAATCATATCGTAAAGTAACTGAAGCACATGCTACAATTGCTGAAATGGCTGATAGCGTCGGCATTGCACCAAGGAAGACATATAATTTGTGTGCGCATGTAGTTGGTGGTTATGAGAATGTACCATTCACACCTATGGATCTAAGAAACCACTTGAGAAGGAAGATGTCAGAAAACATGAAGAATGAAGGAATATATTCTTTGATTGATTACTTACAGAAGCATTCAAGCAATGACCCTGGTTTCTTTAGTGCAATGCAACTGGATGAAGATGGGTATGCTGTGAATATGTTTTGGGCAGATTCAAAGTCAAGAGTAGATTATGAATGCTTCAATGATGTGCTTATTTTTTATACGATAGTGAAGATTAATACAAAATAGTGGTCATTTGCGCAGTTTGTCGGAGTGAACCGTCACTCACGGAGTTGCATATTAGGTTGCACTTTTTTGTATGACTAGACGAAGGAAACCTTGGAGTGGTTGTTTAAAGTATTTACACAGGCAATGAATGAAAAGCACCCTAGAGTTGTACTTATAGATGGTGATCATGCAATTGTGGCTACAGTGTCTCATGTATGACCATATGCACATCATCGCCTATGTTTGTAGCATATTTTTCAAAATGCAACAAAGAACATATGACACATTTTTAATCAGAAGTCAGGGTTTGATAAAAAGTTTAGACAATGTGTACTTGAGAGCATAGACGAGGTCACCTTTATGTCTGATTGGGAGCAAATGATTCAGATGTACGACCTTGAAGATTGTGTGTGGTTACAACATTTATAGGCAGACAAAGAGAAGTAGGCATTGGCATATGGAAGACAATACTTTTGTGCAGGTATGATAAGCACACAAAGAGCTTATTCTATGCATGACACACTGAAAAAAACCTTGTATTCATGTTTAACAATGTTTCGCTTCATGGAACAATATGAATTATTTGTAGATGGTCTTAGACAGAATGAGCTTGAACAATATGTGAAATGCTTCAAC
This sequence comes from Nuphar pumila, assembly GCF_984573655.1. Lineage (NCBI taxonomy): Eukaryota > Viridiplantae > Streptophyta > Magnoliopsida > Nymphaeales > Nymphaeaceae > Nuphar > Nuphar pumila. The sequence continues at coordinate 34,574,150 of NC_143262.1, forward strand.
ACCCGCCTTGTAACTTTGGGCATGAAAATATTGACGCAACCTGCAAATCTGTATACACTAACTGTATTTGAATGGACTAAGAAGAAAGTTATACAGGTAATGAATTGCAATATAAAAGGACATATGCAATATGAAAATATGCACAAATATCATGTTGTATGGGAGGGTGAAGAGCATCCAAAAAGTCAAGAAACACATATTACGTATAATGTTAACAACAAAATAGTTGAATGTACGTGCAAAATATTTGAATTCAAAGGTATTTTATGTCGTCATGCATTAAAGACACTTAATCAAGAGAAGATACAAGAAATACCTAAGTCATTTATAATGCGAAGGTGGACGAGACCAACAAAGATTGAACTACTGAATACAAATAATGTCAGTCCATCTAGTGTTGATGAGAAGTGCCACATAGCCTCCCGTTACCAACAACTATATAGGTCACTTATGCATGTTGCAGATTTGGCATCGAAAAGCGAAGAAGCTTATGTATGTATGAGAAAAGTGTCAAGGGAATTACTTGAAAAAGTGCAGTTAATTCACCATGAGTCTGTTGCTGCTCGTGAAAACCAATCTAATAAAATGGGATCGAATAGCATAGGTAAAAATCATGCTTCCCCTGACCCTTGTGAGATGTTGCACCGAAGAGTAAACATCATCTTCGACAAGTCAAGCGTAAACATTGTAGATTATGATGAAAATATTCACCTAGCGAAGGGTATAGAAAAGAAACCTGCCTCTGATCGCAGTCGTCGTAGGAGAAAGGGTGCACTGAAATTGGTTGGCAAGAAAATGTCTAAGAAACAACCAACCCCTAAGCAACCAAGCCCTTCGCATGAACAAGTATGTAATACAGTATATTGCTTCCCATGTAAATTGTATTACGTGCAACCTATCAATATCTAACTTGTGTAATTTTCAACATGCAGCAATACCATATAGACATGCACTACAATGTTAGAACCTGCAATCCACCCGACCTGTTTGAGTGGAACGATGGCATGAGTTTGACAAGTCTTTTGATATGTAACAATTTTGGGAGGATGTTTGCATTTCTTATTGAACTTAATGTAGTGTCTCATATTGTTTTGTTTCATGACAGGCTTAGTTCAATTCAAAAGTGAGTAACGCAACACAAGAATCACGTGTGGAATCTTCAGCTACAAAATAGTTGTAGCATTTAACTTTCATTAGTGTATATCATTGTAATGTTTAGTATTTTATAATTCGTTGTCGTAAATCGATAATTATTTATTGTAAATCGATAATTCTTTGTTGTAATGTTATAATTCTTTGTTGTAATTTTATAATAGAATTCATACTACAAATATCATAAAAAATTGATACTAGAAAACACATAATATCTTACAAATCAATATATAGCAATTGAGCATAATATATTACAAATCGATATGCAATTCAACATAATAGCTTACAAATCGATATTAATAAACAAAACCATATCTCACAAATTGACACTAGAAACACATATTATCTTACAAATCGATATACCATAATTCAGCATAATATATTACAAATCAATATTAAGCAATTCAACATACTACTGAAGTTATGTGATGCTTCATTCATTTATTCTTCACGTCGTTTTAAGTCCCCCCACTTTTCAAAAATCACACCTAAAGAATATTAACAAATAAATAAATTACATTATGCATTAATTAAAAGATGTTTCATTTGCTAGTATCACTGGAACGACGTTAGTATGTGTAAATGAATGACACATCGCATAACATCAGTAGCATGTCAGATGACGTTTCCCTAAATTATGGTAACTTTTGAAGTGGTATCATCATCAATCAAATCGTGGTAACTTCATAATTGCTATACCTAGTAATCGCTATACAAAATAAACTCAAAACTAGTAATCGCTATAGGATTTAGCAAACGTAAGTACAAATCATGGTAACTTCATAATCGCTATAGTAAGTAATCGCTATCACAAGAAACACTATAAGTAAATCGCTATACGATTTAGCAAAAATAAGTACAAATCATGGTAACTTCATAGTTGCTATATTGAGTAACGCTATTACAGGAATCACTATAAATAATAAACTCAAAACTAGTAATTGCTATACGATTTAGCAAACGTAGGTACAATCGTGGTAACTTTATAATTGCTATACCTATTAATCGCTAAACTAAGTAATCGTTATCACAGAAAACACTATAAATAATAAACCCTAAACCAATAATCGCTATACAATTTAGCAAACGTAAATACAAATCATGGCATCTTTACAATCACTGTCACAGGAAACACTATAAGTAATAAACCCTAAACTAGTAATCGCTATACGATTTAGCAAACATAAGTACAAATTGTGGTAACTTCATAATCGCTATATTGAGTAATCGACATATTAAGTAATCGTTATCACAGAAAATGCTATAAGTAATAAACCCTAAACTAGTAATCGCTATATGATTTAGCAAACGTAAGTACAAATCATGATAACTTTATAATCGCTATACATAGTAATCGTTATACAGAGCAATCGCTATCACAGGAATCACGATACATAATAAAGCCTAAGCCAGTAATTGTTATACGATTTAGCAAACATAAGTATAAATTATAAAAAAATTATATAATTACAAACCCAAGTTTATGTAGTCTTGTGGATTTTTCAGTGACACTTCTGTGTTACACTTATTAAGGAAAGAATTATATAATTACAACAAAGAATGATAGAATTACAACATAGAATTATCAGGATACACAAATCACATAATATGTTTATTCACTGGCACTTGACGACTCAGATGGACATATAAATCGTTTCTTTCTTAGACTTGGTGGAGTCTCTTTATTCAATAGTCTCTTTGTTTCCTTGATTTTATTAAACCCACTAGTAATCATCTCAACCAGTGACCCAATTTGTCTACTCAAATTCTACACGTCTTTCCATAACTCTTTATTCTCACTCTCCAACATCGCTAACCTTTGGTCGGATAATACCTTCTCCTTTGGGAGTTGTGTTTACTCCTTATTGTGTACTGCAACAAATGAAATCGTAGTATCCACTAAATGAACACGATGGATGTTATGTCTATGCTGGAAGATGACATGCTCGGTGACAAGAGTGACCTCACTTTCAGGTTGCTTCTCCTCAATCTATCGATTTCTATGCACGGGTTGCCAATATTGTTTGAAATAGTTGGGGTCATATTATCGTTCTTTATAATCATATGGTATGACATGAACACCTCTTTTGTTCCTGCTATCCAATTATTTCCTGAAGCGTTCATGCTAATTCACTATTCATCTTCCTTTTCAATACCACAGACAATTTTGGTATCGACTATCCCAAGCCAGCTTATAGGAGTACTCAACTACCATAATGCAACTCGGCTTCACATTTGCTAAAAAGCCAAATATCGCAGACAGACAGTCTCGCAGCCTCAGCAACAACCTCGTCGTCCTCATCCTCCCCATCCCCATACGGTCTCCACACAACCTATACAATCGAGATTGTGGTTTAAATATAGACATAATTATTCATGCAAAATGCTGAATACGATAACGATTTGTACTAAGGAAGACAAAATGCTGAATACGATGATTACTTAAGAATGCTAAACATTACAACAATTTACGCTAATAAAAGTTAGATGCAAATGTGATAACGATTTATACTAAGAAATACAAAATCCTAAAGCGATGATTACTTAAGAATGCTAAACATTATAACGATTTATGCTAATAAAAGTTAGATGCAAATGCAATAATGATTTGTAATAAGGAAAACAAAATCCTAAAGCGATATTACTTAAGAATGCTAAACATTATAACAATTTACGCTAATGAAAGTTAGATGCTAAGGAGATAACGATTTGTACTAAGGAAGACAAAATTCTAAAGTGATAATTACTTAAGAATGCTAAACATTATAACAATTTTCGTTAATGAAAGTTAGATGTTAAGCAGATAACCATTTGTACTAAGGAAGACAAAATCCTTAAGCGATGATTAATTAAGAATGCTAAACATTATAACGATTTACGCTAATGAAAGTTAGATGCTAAGGAGATAACGATTTGTATTAAGGAAGACAAAATCCTAAAGCGATGATTACTTAAGAATGCTAAACATTATAATGATTTACGCTGATGAAAGTTAGATGCTAAAGAGATAACGATTTGTACTAAGGAAGACAAAATCCTAAAGTGATGATTAATTAAGAATGCTAAACATTATAACAATTTACGTTGATGAAAGTTAGATGCTAAGGAGATAACCATTTGTATTAAGGAAGACAAAATCCTAAAGTGATGATTAATTAAGAATGCTAAACATTACAATGATTTACGCTAATGAAAGTTAGATGCTAAGGAAATAATGATTTGTACTAAAGAAGATAAAATTGTAAAGTGATGATTACTTAAGAATGCTAAACATTACAATAATTTTAAACCATTTACCTCATTTAATTGCAGCCCATCTAAAATGAACTGATCATTTTTCTCCTTGACATTTATTGAAGCCCACTAACCGATTTTGGGAAAACCATAAACAACAGGGCCACACTGAGGATGCAAGGCGACAATATGCTCCCACGTTCAGGCCTACAAAAATAATATATTAGTAAGACTACAACCTTCAACGAGCTTAGTCCACAAGCACTAAATATGTAATAAACAAATATCTGAACAAATGGCCAAAACTCTCCAACGGTTTTTGTACCCTTACTTGCACGGTAAAGTTGATTGTACAAGTGTGCGAGCATAGCAGCACCTCATGCCCAGTTGCCGACTTCATCTAAGTCTTCTAGAAACTGCAGCCATAAGTAACTTATTCTCGGACCAAAATAATCGGAAAATAAAGTAAGTCCAAAAAAATAAAGAAGGAAAGCCATGTAACGCTTTGGTCAGCTGCTTCATATGCACATGCAGTAGACTAGCCTTCCCATTTATTACGAAAAAAATAAACTTTCATCGATGAGGAATTGCTTCCACCAGAAATATACTCACGCCATTCCTCCATCGACATTCTTAGAAGGGTGGTGCAATTGTCTCTTGGGTTATAGTTTGAATCCCATGTTAGGACAACACTTTCATGGCACTTAAGAACCGTAATGCGTGCCACATCTTCTAGGGTCATGGTGATCTCAAAACCCCCAAACTGGAACGTGTTTGTTGTATGGTTCTACTTATTGACCAGGTGGATCATGGTGTTCCAACAATTTTCAAAATAATATTGGTTTAGAAGGCCGCAAAAATGCATCTTTCATAATCGGTCCTTCTAATTTTCACTCAGCTTTCTGAACCACGACAGAACTACAGACCACTCGCACCACCCTTTCAGCTTTTCACCTGCTGCTATGCTTCTCTTTTGACATGCCTGTAAGACAAAATATCAAATCACTATACATAGTAATCACTATTGCAGTAATCGCTATCGCATTAATCGCTATCGCAGTAATCGCTATACATAATAATCGCTATACAGAGTAATTGTTATTCATAGTAATTGCTATACATAGTAATCACTATACATAATAATACCTACAATAGTACATCGTGACATACAATAGCGATTAACTTACCTTGGTCACACTTTTCTCTTCTTCATCCCCTCCCTTCCTCTACTTTTGTACTTCTTCCTTCCTTCTGTCCTTTGCGTCCATCGTCTGCTTTTTCCTTTCCCTTTCCTTCTCTTCCTCGTTCTGCTTCTTCTTTTCTTTTTCCTTCTCTTCCTCGTCCTGCTTCTTCTTTTCTCTTTCATTCTCTTCTTTGTCCTCCTTCTCTTCCTTGTTCTCCATATCCTTCCTTTGCCTTTCCTTCTCTTCCTCGTCCGCCTTCTCCTTCTTTTGTCTTTCCTTCTCTATCTCATCCTCTTTCTTCTTCCTTTGCCTTTCCTTCTCTTCCTCATCCCGAATCTGCTTCCTTTATCTTTCCTCTTCCTTCTTCTTCAATTGTCTTTACTTCTCTTCCTCCTTCTTTTTCAACTGTCTTTGCTTCTCTTCCTCCTCTTTCTTCTTCAATTGCCTTCGCTTCTCTTCCTCCTCCTTATTCTTCCTTTGCTTTCCCCTCTCCTCCTTCTTTTGCCTTCGCTTCTCTTCCTCATCCTTATTCTTTTTTTGCTTTTCTCTCTCCTCCTCCTCCTCCTTTTGCCTTTGATTCTCTTCCTCCTTTTCCTTATTCTTCCTGTGCTTTTCTCTCTCCTCCACCTCCTTCTTTTGCCTTCGCTTCTCTTCCTCCTCCTTATTATTCCTTTGCTTTCCCCTATCCTCCACCTCCTCCTTTTGCCTTGATTTTCTTTGCTTTTTTTCATTATCCACCTCCTTCCTTTCATTTTGCTTCTCTTCGTCATCCTTCTTCTTCTTTTTCATTTGTACTTCTTCCTCATCATTCTTCGTTGGATTATCATCTTCAATATTTGGCGGATTAGGCTTCGCTCTATACTTTACTAGCAATTGCTCCCTTTCTTTATCATTCTCAATCTTTATTATTCTGTAGTATGCTTCTAATTGCTCATAGAAAGAATATTGTTCGATGATTTTGTCAAGAGATTTCCCCGTTGATGACGAAGCGTTTCTTCTCTTACGAATGTAAGCCATTTGTAACCTGCACAACAAAAAAACTCACTGAGACGGCAAAGGGTGCTCCGGCGAAAGAAGATAAAGCGTTAGATTTTTTATGGAACGTTTAGGGGGAAATATTATGAAGAGCTTCTTTTATAGCCAAGGAATTTAATGCTTATGGGACCCGCCAAAGATTTTTTGGCGGTTCACATTTTATAATGACGTCTTTGTCAATCACAAAGATTTGCCTTTGTTACGAAAATATTGTCATAGTATAATGTAAATCGATGATCAAATATCATACAAATCGATATAGAAATTACTATTGATAGCTTATAAATCGATGTACAGAATCAGGATAGAAATCGATATTTAGAATCAAAATAATATCTTAAATCGATATTAAGAATCAAAACATCTTAAATCGATATGAAAATTCCTATTGATATCTTAAAAATCGATATTTAGAATCAAAACAATGTCTTAAATCAATATTAAGAATCAAAACAATATCTTAAATTGACATTAAGAATCAATGTAGAAATAGATATTAAAATTCAGAACAATATCTTAAATCAAATTAGAAATTCATATTGATATATTAAAAATCGATATTTAGAATCAAAATAATATCTTAAATCGATATTACGATTCAAAACAACATCTTAAATCGATATAAAAATTCCTATTGATATCTTAAAAATTGATATTTAGAATCAAAACAATATCTTAAATTGATATTAAGAATCAAAACAATATCTTAAATCGATATTAAGAATCAACATAGAAATCAATATTAAGATTCAGAACAATATCTTAAATCGATTTGAAATTTCGCTTTGATATCTTAAAAATTGATATTTAGAATCAAAACAATATCTTAAATCAATATTAATAATCAAAACAATATCTTAAGGGTTTAGGGTTTAGGTTTAGGGTTAGGGTTTTTAGGGTTTAGGGTTTTTAGGGTTTAGGGTTTAGGGTTTAGAGTTTAGGGTTTAGGGTTAAAGGGTTTACGGTTAAAGGGTTTAGGGTTTAGTGTTTAGTAATATATTATGGGTTTAAGGTTAGGGTTTAGTAAGATATTAAGGGTTTAGGGTTTAGAGTATAGGGTTAGGTATAATAATATATTATGGGATATATGTACCGATTTGTAAAATATTAAGTGCTTTCTAGTGTCAATTTGTTAGATATTGTAGTATATAATTGAAAACTGTGCATGAGGAATTTACATTGTAGCGACATGAGGTGGCCATTTGAGTGTTTAAATAGTTGCTCATTTAGCAATTTCTATGGAAATTGCTTCAAATCTTCGTACCTATAATTAAATAGTTGTCATGTGAATCACTATCGTCAACAAGTATACATCGCTATTTTATCAAACGTATAAATCGTTCCTGCTTTAAACATACAAATCGCTGCTTCAAACGTACAAATCAATGTAGAATTTGCACCCTTCATAAGTACATATCATTGTAACGTTTGGGATTCAACAGTAAACAATGTTTCACATCCCACTCATTGTAAAATATCGATATGCCTTATGAGACCTAGATTTTGATTGATGATTTATGCGATTTACGCAATGACGTATATGTCGGCCATAACGATTTGCCTTTGTATAGAAAATATTGGAATAGTATAACACAAATCGTGATGTGTAAGCTACTATGATGATTTTTTGTATCGATTTGTAATATATTATGTGATATGTATATCGATTTGTAACATATTATGTGTTTGCTAGTGTCGATTTGTAAGATATTTATATTATGATATTGAAACATGTGCGTGCGACATTTACATTATTGTGTGATTGCGGTGGCGATTTGCATATTCAAATCAATGTTTATTTAGCTATTAAAATTGAAATTGCTTCACAGCGTCGTAACTATCATTAAATCGTTGTCACGTGAATCACTATCGTCAACACACATATACGATAAGTCATTTCTTTAATTAGCACGGTAAATAACAACTCGATGCATAGTATAGTGTGATGCAACTGGCGATCATGACAGATAACATGAAGAATGATGTGCATGTAGATTTAATCTTGCATGGTCGACAGGAAGAAATCATTTTGCCTCATAAGTGCATGTAATTTTCATTCTCCTCCTCCTTCTTCCTTTGCTTTTCCTTCTCTTCGTCATCCTTCTTCTTCTTCTTCATCCTTAGTTCTTCCTCATCTTTCATTGTTTGCTTTTCATCTTCAATATCTGATGGATCAGGCTCCGCATAATAAATATCCAACAATTTGTTCCTATCTTTTTCATGGTCAATGTTCATTATATTTTGGTACTTTACATAACCCTCATATATATCGGGTTGGCGGATGATATCTCCAAGAGTCATCCCCTCCAACGGCGAAGGCTTTCTTGTCTTACGAATTATAGTCATTGCTAACCTGTACAACACATAAATTTAACCGCAAATCGTTGTAGAAATCGAACCCTTCATAAGTACATATCATTGTAAATCATAAATTGCTATTGCATTAAATGTATAAATCATGGTTGCTTTAAATGTATAAATCATGAATCATAAATCGGCTAAATCGCTACTACTTGAAACGTATAAATCGTTGCTACATCGAACAAATCGCTATTGCATTAAATGTATAAATCATTGTTAAATTCAAATATACAAATCATTGTAGAAATTTAGCCTTCATAAGTACATATTGTTGAAATGTTTGGCCTTCATAAGAACAAATTGTGCTAACTGTTTTTTTATGCCCAGAAGGTGGATAGGTGCAAATCGATTTATTTCAGTATGAAAATAGGTGTTATTTAGCATGAATAGTATAACCAGTTATAAGATTTAGCGTTCGGATTTACATAAAAAAAATCAATTTGTTTACATAACAAAACCTTATACAAAACTCACCGAAAGAACACAAATTTTTCCAATCTGATAGTGGAGGAGAAACACCTAGAAAGTGGATGCAGCTGATGGTGGCAACAGTTCTCTGACTACGCTTCGACGGCATTAGACGATGAAAAGGGGTGCTCCAACGGCAATAGACAACGAAAAGATGTGATCCGACGACAGCAGACGATGACAAAGGGTGATCCCGCAGCAGCAAACGATGTCAAAGAGTACGTCATCAAAGGGAGCTCCTATTACAGCAAATGGTGCATCGTCAAAGAGTGAGTCAGAACGTTTAGGGTGACATATTGCAAAGAGCTTCTGTTAAAGCAAAATTGTTTACTCCTTAGGGCGAAAATGATGATGATTTTAACCCTTTCTCTCTTCTGGCGGGAGGACATTTTTGTCCTTCACTCAAAATGTTGTTTCATGGCGCTAATGGCGGGAAAGGGTACTTAAGTCTTTGCAAACAAACCGAACTCTGATGCTAAGTGATGCTGACACACATGGGGAAACAAGTCCCACGTGCTTACATACGTGGAGCTCATTCAGACCCGAGAACACATAATTGCATGTTTCGGGGGGGGGACATATAACCTGCTTCGCTGCTGAAGGTATTGTAACATTTCCTGAACTACAGCTATGTGATGTTGTATGGCCTCGGTCAAGGCATTTAATGCCTCAACAATCTCATTGGGCTAGTTGGCTCCAACCAAAGGCATTTCTATTACAAATAAATGCAATACCAAGTATACAGTGTGACATAGATGTCAAACGATCCAGAACCACTTCTCTTTGTTTTTCTCTGATACTAAATCTACAACGCCTCAAAAATCTCTAACTTGTAAAAATGAGGAAATTTTTGAAAGGAATCATTTTCATAATCGTATTACAGAAAAATCAGCGGAAGAGATTCAAAATCCCGAAGGTAGACCTTTGGTGGGTCACGAGAGGGTGCTTATCTATACGGATTGGGACTCCAAATGCATTGGATTTGGATTTGAATCCCCATGCATTCATATGAGAAATAGGTAATCAAATCAAAAGTTTAATAAAAATAGTCCATTCACAAATAATCCTTACATACAAAACATCCAAAACATTCCTAGAGTGAAACAACAAAAAGGAGAATCCTTGCACCACTTTGTCATCATATCATCGCCCATAGTAGTTATTCCTCACCTCTGGTAGGGATAAAAACAATTTCGTACAAGGGTAAGGAATCAAGACATATATGACTAGTAAGCAATAAAACATGTATTTAAAATTATGCAATCACAAATATATATATATATATATATATAGGCATTTAACAACAAGCAATCATAATATGCATTAAATAATCATCAGGAAAGAAACTATTGGGTGATATCAATCCATGCCATAAAGGTTCCCTTTCTAAACCATGTCAGTGTAAGTGGCTTACCAAAAATATAGTGAGATACATAACATGCAATCATTAATGTCTGGCATTTATAAGGCATGTTTTTATTCCAGTGAAATGTAATGTTATGAGGTCTTTGTTTTGATATTTAGCCTACTTAGAGACAACTGAGATCATCACAAGAGTCTATTATATCATGTATTTTAAATCCCTTAAATGACTAGCTGAACCTGCTCCAAAAAAGATGATATAATAATCAAGAGATTCCTCAGAGGTAGGTCCTTCAAATTGAAAAAATAAAGATGCGCAGAAGTACGTGGGTCTTACTACCTAGGACAAATTGATAGACTGTCCCTCTAACCTCTAAGTGGTTGAGGACCAAACAGACACGTTGATTTTAAAACTAAAACATGTTACTGGGGTTGTACCAACTACCCTCTCCAATATAGGTTGTAGACTGAATGAATTACTGGATAATCTTATTACAGGGTCTTGTGTCTCATACTGTGGACACAATAGAGGCCAATAGCTCGTCAATTGGGTAATCAATTTATATGTACCCAACCCATTTCAATATTACTCCAAAGATTTTAGCTCATATAAGCACTTCACACTTCGCTCATGAAAACAGATCCTGAATTAGTGTGAATGTGATATATATTTTTATCTTTTTTTTTGTTTCATAATTGGGTGCCTCATCGCACCCCTGGGGTTGTCACAACCCATAGTTTTTCACGAGCAGCCGCTTCACATACTTGTATATGTGTTAATGTCTCAACAATCCACATGCCACAACGACGCAACTACCATGGCTCCCATGAACCGTATGCTCCCTTTTGAGCAACCAATGCATGCAATTATGTCTCACGTGTCCAACAACACTACATGTAATTTGCAAGTTACGAATATTTTTCTCATGTTGTGATTGCATAAAAGAGCCATGTGTCACATTACAGCAGGATATAATCATTCACTCAATCAATCATAGTTTGTGGGGTCCCATTTATCGTCTTGGATCACCAAAGTTCATGCAATTGCAATTATAGACTAATGGGGTACATCGGGAAGGCAATCTGCACAAATAGATATTTTTATAGATATAAATGCTCAGATCTCGATGTCATTGAGTTTTCCGAGTACATATGGGTAGGAAATTTGCGAAAACTCAAACAAGTCTCAAAATGCCTATCATACCCATTTCGCATCAATTGTGCATACAACCAATCATGCATAGAAAACTTAGAATTTCCATATACATATTCAGGCATAAGAAACTCATGCACGCATCATTTAAAAGCTTGTAATTCATGCCCAAAATGCCAAAAGCTCATCATTTCATGCAAATAATATTAAAAGCTTGTAGATATGTTTTAAAGCTCATAAAGTACCACAAACATTATCATAAGCTCATAATTTTATGTGATCTTGTAAAAACATGAGTCTTCCTATAATGAGCTTGTAATCCTACCAGTAAGGCCTAAGAAATCTCATGCTTAGGAACTCACAAGGCATATCATAAAGTTCGTAATCATTTTAGAAGATTTGTAAAATATCCATGCATGTATTTAAACATATACATGCATTAAAGATTACATAACATTTCATGCAGGCCATGCACAAGCTCCATAAACACATTTCAATCGATCATAGACACTCCATCATTAGCACATATATATGCATACAAAACATGTTGTGTTTCAGGAAAAAATTCTGAAAAGCTCATAAGAGTATTTGAAATTTCATGCGAACCTATACGACACATGTAAAACCTACTGCATGTCCAAGGCTTATAATTAAATACCAAATTAGCATTGGCATATGCAAAACTTGTAATTTATATAAGAAAACATTTGCTATCCTAAACCAGTATTAATGATACCCTACGCATATACGAGTTGTCCTAGTGAAACCCTACCCACGTAGTCTAGGAAACAAATTAGGTCATGGTGAATATGAGCCTTCTACTCATGCTAAAATCATGGCCGACCATTGTCAGATCACGTAGATATTGTAACTATAAATGGGAAGATTGGGTCTTTTCCAGGTTTTAGGGAGATGTTCCTCTTATTGAGGCATAGATCCCAAGGCCAAAGACTTAAAATCAGAAAAAACATTAAACAAAGAAAACTTAGATCTAGGTCTTAGATTAAAAAAAAAAAACTGCTTAAAAAGATGTACTCCGATGATTGAGATATGACATCCACATTGAAATTTGTTAGAGTGAACATAACGTAATCCCAAAATCTAGAGCTAGATTCTGGTGACAAGAAAAAGATCACCAAAAAACAAAACTTGGATGTTGAGATATTGCCTCTATAATGGGGACTAGCCATGAAAAAACTTAGGACAGAAGGGCTATGTTCTCAGGCTTTATGTAGAAAATAAGGATTTTTAAAATGAATTTGCTTTTCTACTGAAAAGGTCGAATGTATCAATGTGAATCAATTTTTGAATGCCTCATGAATCTCAACAAAATGACTCACAGTCATTGTGATACACACAAAATAGCAAAGATGGGTCAAAAAAAGGACTTACCAAGATACTCTATATAGATCCAAATCTTTGGTAGCTTCAATGGAAATTCCAAGTCCCACTAGGCGTGCCAAAAACTATGGATATGTTGATTTTCTAACAAAATTAGGGTTCTTTTAAAAGATAAACAATGTTTTTAAATCAGATCTTGTGAAAGTATGGGTGCTCGGCTAGCATGTTAATCACCTTTCCTCCCCAAGCGGTGAGGGATCAGCTCCAACAAGATTTTAGCTCCTTGGATTAGTTCTTCATGTATTTTGGGTTATGCCTTGAAAATAAGAAAACATAACCTTGATGGTACTAGGCACTATCAAAGCTCAATAAAAACACAAAAAATGATACAAAATATAAGGAGTTAGACAAACTGGTTTATATGCAATAAATCTAGATGAAATGATAAAATATGAAAAATGAGAGGAAAAGTGACTCACCACGGGCTTAGGTATCCCTCCTAGATGAACTGGCGAGCATGGGATGAATCTGATAGAGCTTCAGTAGGGTAGGAGTTCTATGGACATAAGTTTTGGCAAAGTGGACCTAGTAGGCTAGGTAGATTGATCTAGAACTAGTAGAATAGGGTTATGTTGGTTCAACAGAGTAGGGTTGACCTAGGCTCAGGTGGGCTCAGAGTTTAGCAAAGTCTCCTTACTCCAATTCTAGATTCTAGATGGCTGGAATAGAGGGGGTAGGCCTTTATTTATAGATTTTATGATGGACCATTGACTCTGGATCTCATATCCAGGATCTAATTCTAATGAATTATGGATCTAAATATTCATGTATGGATGCTTCACAACAGCCAAAATCTAATTGGCTAGTTATCTAGGTGTCAAGCTTTGATTGGCCTGAGTTATGCAGCTTATCCTAAAGGATATTTTGGTAATTAAGTAGAACAAGCTTTTGGCAGGTTGGGTGGGCTTGGTCTTGTTTAAGGAATGATTAATTATGATTTTTTGTGATTTTGGAAGGTGGGGATAAGCCTTATGCTTGTTTTCACACATGTCATTGGCAAAAAATGGGCAACCTTCTATCTGATGACAAGTCAATTTTCTTGACTTGTCGTATGACTTTGTCTAACAATAAGTATGCCTAGTTTGATGAAAAGCATGGGTTTTAGACCCCAGTCATATGACAAATCAAGTTGTCTAACAATTGTTTAAGTTTGTTTGACGACATGTATGACAATGTCTAACATCAGGTTAGATTTTCTAACTTGTCATATGATAGAATGAGTAAAAACAACTCCATGAAGTTGACTTGTTTTGGTCATAACTCTGTAACCGTGGATTCTTTTGAGGTGCGGTTTGGTGTGTTGAAAAGCTACGATCTTCTAGTTTAGCTCATATTTTTAGTGCAAAGCCATTTTTAATATATTTGAGGTAAAAATCACACTCTCAACAAGAAAGTGAGAGAGAGATCAGACAGCTGGAGAGAAGGAGAGAGAGAGAGAGAGTCATATTTTGGGTGGTGGGTGTTTGGATCAGGTGGGAAATGAAAAAGGGCCCTCACCCAAAACCGTTAAATCAAAGTAGATTAAATGGTTATAACTAGTTCTTATATTTTTTAGTTCCCATGTTCTAGAAACTCTATATATATACATAGTCAAAAATATGTTTTTGCCAAACAAGTTATTTGCAAATATTGTTTTAAAGACATTTGTAAAATTTGTGTTTGTTAAACTTTGTTTTGGTAACCTCAAAATTGCTACAAGTTTCTAGAGCCTTATTTTAAATAGAATATTACTTAATAAGGGATGACCTTATCAAAGAAATCAACATGTGCAGCCAAGAGGCAAACCCAACTTCACTCCATTGTGATCTTAAACCTAGGTTGGACACAAAAGCTTGAGCTTGATTAATTTTTTATAAAGGTTTAAATTAAAGCAAGTTGATATAGTCATGTCATTTTTCTCTTCTTTTTCAATAAATATAAGTTGGTGAGCTTTGGCTGGTAAAAGGTACACTTTCTCTTTCTTTCTATTGATGTTGTTAGGAGCTTTTCATATATTATATATTAAAATTCATAGATGGTTTTATTATCCAATTTTTTGGTCAGATCTTGACACAAAATTGAGTAGCACCTAATATAGTCAACTTTTGAAAACCATGACTTTGCAATTGAATATTGAAATTCCAAGATTTTTTATCCATTGGGAAGCTAATTCAATTCTCTAAATAATTTTTTTTTGCATTAAAAGATAAATTCCTCCTCTTTCATGTTTGAAATTGCATCACAATCAAACTTTTGCATTTTGACTAATTCTATTACTTATTTAAGTAAGTTTGATCTTATTTGTGATTTAATTAGAATCATGTTGATGATTGCTTAATGATTTGATTTAATGATTATCACAAAGTATAGATTAATTGAAATTAGATCTATTTAAATATGATTATATGTTTTAATCAACTATAGATAGTCTCATATATTAATTTAGAATATTGATTTGAATATTAAGATTTTATTTGTATATTTATATTGATATGTCATATGCATCATGTATAAGACTATATAATTATCTCATTAACAAGATTATAGATGCAAAAATCTACAAATATATATATTTGATCTTATTTATGATTTTAATTAGAATCATGTTGATGATTATTTAATGATTGATTTAATGATTCTCATAAAGTATAGATTATTTGAAATTAAATCTATCTAAATATGATTATATATTTTTATCAACTATATATAGTCTCATATATTATTTTAGAATGTTGATTTGAATATGAAGATTTTATTTGTATATTTATATTGATATGTCATATGGATCACGTATAAAGAGTATATAATTATCTCAATAGCATGATTATAGATGCAAAAATCTAGAATATATATATATATATATATATATATATATATATATATATATATATATATTGAAAGATTTACAAAAGATTTTTTCTTTACAAAACTAGCTTTGATTTCAAGAATGATGGGATCACCTGCTAATACAAGACCACGTTATTCCTCCCAAATAGCAAGGTGTAACTTGATCAAGGTTGGAACTTTTCACAAGAATCGCTTTCCTAGCCTCTTTGAACTCCTACATGCACATGTGAGATAAGCCTAGAGTGGTGGACCCACCCAAGCTCAAACCAAATAATAAAATAAAGGGAGAGAGAGAATGTGTGTGTGTTAGCAAAATGTGTTCACAAGTAATATTCTCAAGACGATAAATAAGAAAAGAGGAGAGAAAATACTTGAGCTTTAAGAAGCCCTAGCCCCTTGCTCATAGTGATAGTTTGACAGAACCTCCGTGTGAGTGCTTTTAAGTGAGAATTTTGATAGAGTTTTGGTACTCTAATCAGACTTTTCTAGTGGGAAAAGGGGCTTTCTCATATAGAAAGAACTCTACTTAGTTAGGAGAGGGAAATCCATGCTCAAGAGATTATTCTTGAGGATTTGCCAAAGCTTAGAGAAGAATATTAGTGGAGAAATTCCAAGAAACACCCCTAGGAAGAAAGTAGGTTTTCTAGGAAAATAGGCATAGAAAACTAGCCTAAGAACTAGTTTAGAGAAGGAAAATACCTTGGGGTCACTCGCTGAATCGAAGCATGAAGGTAGGCACAACCGAACTTAAAGGAGGAGATAAACCCTAAGAACCCCAAGGGACATGCTCTTAAACATAGAAGACCTCAAATGAGCTAAAATGGAGCAATCGAGGATGAAATGGGGAGTATTTGTAGCCCCATGTCCCCTCAAGATGTCTCACACATGGTTTGGTGCCAACCCTTAGGGTTGGCGCTGGCCTTTGGTTGCTTAATATATTTTTATAAAGACACAATTACTCCTTATCTTGTGTTCATTTAACATGGACTTTAATGCATTAGAAATCTGACATCCTCCTCTACATTTTGTAAAGTGAAAAACTAAATTCAAAAGTTTTGGGGGTAAAAGATGCATTCAAATTGGGGACTACTTTTGGAATAAGTTTTTTTAAGGAAAACCAACTTGTTTTAGTTATTACTTTTCACCTCGATGTCTAATGGCTGTGATTTTTGTCTTGTTTAACCTAAAAGACTAGTTTTTATGAGATATTTAAAGGGTGTTATTTTATGGGTTAAAATATGGTGAAAACCAAGTTTTTTTTCTAAAGCTAGATTTTTCAAAAAAAAACTTTTAAAATTCTAGATATTTCTTATTATTTTCAAAAAATAGTTGAATTTGAGCTCCACTTCTTGAGTTCAAAATTATGTCAAAAAGTGTTCCTTCTAGAAATACTTCGTATTGTCAAAAAGTAACAAAGTAATTCACACCTAAAATGTCTCGAATGTGAACTAGCACCCCATGTTTCGATGAGTCATCAATGTGACTTTGTGTCAAGACCAACAAACTGTTAGTTGGGAACTTAGAAAATTTTTATTGCCTATAGATGTCTTTCTTTATTGTCAAGCAAGTGAAGCTCGGTTGATAAGAAATAAGTAGATGTTGGATTTTGGCTCAAAACTACCTAAGTTTACATTCTAATTTTCTAATTTTTTTTTTTAAGTATGTGGGTATAGGGTTCCTTACAAAAGTTTAGTCTCATATTGAAAATTGTAGGAACTTTCTTGGTCCTTATATAGAAGAGCGGTGCCTTAGAGTGCATAACCCTCAAGGGCATTAGATTTTGAGTTTAAACAAACCTTTAATCTTGGAATATAAACATTATATATTTGGATTTGGATTTGGATTTGGGTTTGGGTTGGGTTTGGGTTTGCGTTTGGGTTTGCGGTTTGGAACCCAAATTTGAACCTCACCCCGTCTCAGTTTGGTCTGGTCTTTGACTTTCTTTTAATACTTAAGATGGTTTTAATCCTTAAGTATATTTTTTACCTTTGACCAACTGTGAACACCCCAAATTTTTCAAAATGTTGCAAATATTCCCTTTTTGCCTCTGATTCCACTTTCTGAGTAACAGAGTCAGTTTTTGAATCTAAATTTCTATTTATTTCTCAGATTTTGTTGGAATTAAGTTCATTTTATACATCTAACTCGGTTTCGGATCCAGATCTGGGTAAAAGATCTGAATCTGAACCTCATCGTCCAATTTTCAAATTAAAATTACAAAAATACCAAAAATAGCTTTTGAATGGCCCAGACAGTCCATCTGACATCTATTTGGATTTATTCCTCAATTCGAGGTTAAAAACTTGAAAATCTTCTCAAATTTTGAATCCAAACTCATTTTCTGAAGAAATCAAACCCAATTTTTTGTAAATTTTTACCAAAAAAATATAGTTTTTGTCCCTCATATTTTCTTAGGTTTTTATTTCCAAAACAACAAAAAAGAAAAATCAGAAAAAAAAACTGAGAAAAAAACAAAAAAAGAAAATAAAGAAAAATTACAAAAAAAAATTGTTTTTCTAAAAAACCGTTTTTGAATAAAAACTTCTTAAAAAGGCCCCTTTTTGGAAAATTTTACTTTCTTAAAGGTCGAGTTAGGGTTTGAAACCCTCTCTCTCGCCTTCTCGCCTTCTTTTTTTCACCTTTCAGAAGTCTCTCTCCCTCTCTCAACATCTCCTTCATCCTACCGAACCCTCCATCGCACTCTCTCCTTCGGACCCTCCATCAACCGCCTGATCCCTTCCCATGGCCTTCCTCCGAACCCTCCATCACCAACGGCCTCGCAGACCTTCCTCCACCTTCCGATCGATGTATCCAGACCCTCAGCCACTGATCTCCAACCACATTGCACGTTTCAAAAGCCCCTCTCCCTCTATAAAGAGAATACGCAAAAGGAGGAGGGGCATCCATGAATCAGGTACCCATCGCCTCCTTACTCTTCCCTTCTTACCTCATTTCCTCTACCTCTTCCGGTGGTGTGATGAAGAAGCATCGCCCTGTTGCGTATATCCAAGCAACGCACTTTCCCACCCGAATCAGATCCTAGCTTTGGTAAGTCTTTTTCCCCTTCTTTGATTTTAATGCGCGCATTTCTCTGGTTTTTCCTTCTCTCTCATCTCCATTAGAGCATCCCTGCAACGACGGTTTGCTCTTTAGCAAAACCGACCGGCAGACATGCAATATCAACGGGATGAGGAATCCCAACATCTTTTACGGTTGTGTAGATTATTTCATCAAATTTCTTCAATCTATGTAAATGTAGATTTCAATTAATATCGCTTAGATATGATATGTCTTTGCAAATCCTGTGACCCTTCTGGCTAACGCAGGATTATCAGTTTAATTTATGCGTAATCCCCTTTTCTTTTCTTTTCTTTTTTTTAATCCCTTTACATTTCAGCGAATTGAATGACTGCTAGTTCAGGGTTCTTGAACCCCCTTTTTTTTCTTTTCTCTCTCTCATTCTGATTTTTTATTTTCAAACGTATATTGGGTCACTTGTTTGCATTTACTCTTTAGAGGTGATAATGTTCGTAGTTCATCTCATTCATCTCATCTTTCTCATTTTTTTTATTTATTCTTCTCTTTATGCTGCGATCTTGGGCTCAGGCTGTCGGATTCAAGAATCCGACAAGGTTCATCCGAACCCCAGCCCGATTTAGTTGTTAAAAACCGCCTCCATCTCGGTTTTTTTGCTGAAACTCAAATTTCCTGTATAATATTTGTTTATATATCTGAGTTCCTGCTCTTATTGCTCATAAGATTTTAACTTTCATAGATGATATTATCGCTGGAAATTCGTTTAGATCTGATATTCATTACAGTTGTTTGATGCTCTGCATTTTGTTTACCTTACATTCTATATTTCACTGGCGTTAGATCGTTTTCCTTCTTAATCTATAGGTATTTCGTTTTGTTCAAATAGAATGCTATGGTGGTTGAAAAGCTATATTCAACGAATTGTTGATTGTTATTTCCCTGATTCATTTTGAAGCTTCCGCAATCTAGCGTCATCATCTGTATATATGTCCTCGTTTTACAAATAAATTTGTGTGGCCAGTAGTTACTTTTTTTTTACATTAGCATCACTATAGCCACCTTTGCACTATATTTCAGCTATTTTTTTTATTAGCCCCATCTTATCGTTGACATCAGTGAGACAAAACACTTGTTGTGTATCATGTACCTTAGCATCACGTATCCTTGTGATAGCCATCTCTTTGGTTCTCTGCACCATGAAGCTCCATCCCGGAGAATTCAGAATTCTTCATGACTTAAGAAAGATTGCTCTGAGTTTTTTCCTCTTATTAATTGATACAGCTACTGAAATTTCCAAATTAGCAGCATCTGGCTTCAAGACTAAGCCGAGTCTGTCTCATGGATATCGGCATAACATTGGGAGAGCTCCCTGCTTAGTGTTACAATGAAAAGGAAATGAATCGAATGGCTTTGATTCAAGATGCGAAATTCGGCCACCCATCCTTCAGAAATTGAATCAATGATATTACAGTAAGTCAATAAGACTCGACTGGAAGACCATCTGGGAGGAAGAGGACAGGGCAGGATGACTGAGAAAACTTTCTTCAAAGTCCT
Organism: Nuphar pumila; assembly: GCF_984573655.1. Lineage (NCBI taxonomy): Eukaryota > Viridiplantae > Streptophyta > Magnoliopsida > Nymphaeales > Nymphaeaceae > Nuphar > Nuphar pumila. The sequence continues at coordinate 34,594,916 of NC_143262.1, forward strand.
ATCTGAGATTGAAATACAGGAGTGTTAACCAATTATTTTCCAGAAAAGGTGGAGTTTGGCTAATCTTATGCAAAATTCAAGCAACCTTTTATTGAATTTCATTTTTTTTTGGTTCATGATAAGCTTGTGATTTTGTTTTTAAATCTACTTGTCATATCAATTCTTTAAATATGTCTTGTTTCAAGTCTTCGGCATCATCATCTTTACTGTCCGCGCCTTCAGCCGATGGACCACCTATAGGTGTCGCGTGGCGTATAACCAATGCTGGTTATCTTCTCATAGTCCATTTGCAGTGATTCCTTGGTCATACCCAGCATCCCATCTATCCACTACATTGCTTTCAGACTGGAAAGAGATATTCGTAATTTGAAAATATAACTGTTAGCAGAGGTCCTTGATGAAAGTTGGCCTAAGTCTGTTGCATTCCTAAATAAAGTTGCCATCGTTGCTGTTTCAATAACCACAACACCCCCAACATTTGTTGCTGAGGTAATAATCAAGTTTTTTGTAATTCCATCAATTTTTTTTTATATTGAGCCAGAATTAAGCATGCTTTGGCCTCATCAGTTTGTGAATTTTTCGCTAATAAGAAAAAAAAAAGGGGAGAGAAAGGTTGTCCTATAGACAGATGGAAATAACTGATGAGATCTCATGCCATCAAAACCACTGTTACGAGGATGTTGTTGTTAGATATGGGCAGCCGGTTGCAGTAAGGGACAGTTACGAAGGGATTCAACTGTTGGAAATTAATCTATCGACAACCTGCACATCCATCAGCCAACACTCAGTATCTTTCACCTGTCACCCATATACTATGCCCACATCATTCGCACATCTAACCTATATATGTTGTCGATTTAGAACAGAAGTTGTGAAATTTTGTTGATTTTACATAGGATCTGTGTGATTTGACAATAGATAATAAACCCTTCTTTTTCTTTTATTTTGGAGGGATTGGATGCAGCCATATTAACCATGATGATTTCTTTGTTTTGGATTCAGAATAAACAGTGTGATCTGATATTCACAGGGTGGAGGTGGCATTACCAGCTATTTGATCATCGGTCACCACCTCCCAGCCAGGTATGTTTGATAGTTACATTTTTATGTCTGTGTACAGGATCATGGTAATCAATCATTATATCTAAATCATACCATGTTGTTTTAACCAAATTTTACATCATTCTTCCATTGAAATTTCATTGCTATGGTTCTTCTGGGAAGATGGGGAATCGGCCTCTAGCAAGTCACATGTAGTTATGCTACTCAGACTCTAGTAAACGATTCTGATCCATTGAAATACTTTGATCTTCCAGAAGCAAGGAATATCCAAAATGATAAATACTAGTCCTGCCAATAGTCATGTTGACAGATCAGTTGGATGTTCAACTCAACTTGATGATATACAGTCTGAATCAAATGTCATTTTTTTTATGATTATTGTTGATGGCCTGGAATGGATGTTAGACTAGATGGTGTATATTGCTTGTTCAGGTAACCAATAAGTTTTGCATGATTTATCTTAGCAAGCTAATGGTAAAAGTGAATTCCAGGAGGTGTCAAATAGTAGATGGGTCAGTCCTTGCAAATAGACTGTGCTTATGTGGGCATGTGTTGATGGTTCATCTAAAGCATCTATTGTTGTCAAAAACCTGCATTAGTGTTTGTTAAGATCATAAGTTATCGGTTAGCATGGGCATTAATAGTTAGCATAGAGCATATCTAAGCATTTAGCATATATCAGCCCTGTAATTAATATTGCATCACGTAGGTCCCTGCTGCCTCCTTCCACCTACTGTAGGTGTCTCAACAGCCCCTGTTGTTGCCAGCAATAGCATTACATCCCCAGCCCTCCTCTCGGGGTAGCCCCACAGAGTTAAATTTTCTTTTCTTTAGCAACCCACAGGAAAAGATATTGTAGATTCTCTTCCTCAAGGCAATTTACCAAAAGAACTGCCACAAGCTATGATGTCTCCCAGTGGTTCACAAAAGCCACTATGATCTTCCATTTCCAAGAATAGTTCATCACAAGCAGTGATGGCTATTGTGTTTCGTGATGGTTTACCTTGAACCGTCTGGGCTCTTGTCTTCATCCGTTGCATACCCCCTTTCACATAGGTTTTCGTTTACCCATGGTGCTACATGTACACGTATATGTACATATATGCATATACATATACATGTATATATACACATTCTCTCATAAATACAGTATATGTCATTGCCTCTCATATATGCATTTTCTTCTTAATTGAATATGAATATCTATTTAGGCATGTCTATCTAATTATCGGTATCTTTGGGTTCAATGTAAATATTTTGTTGTTTCCATTTTTCTCTCACTTTATCCTAACTGAGTGATTTGCAGGAAATATTCAGAAATTGTTGAAATTGCCTTAGATCTAGGATTTTATTATTTCTTTGCATTCCCAAAGTTGTAATAGGCTAGATATTAATGAAAACTCTACATTTCCAGTCTTTAATTAGAATGTATGAGCATATACATATTGCTTGTTTTCATATCATTTCCTTCTTTTATTTTGAGAATTCACCAATGATGAAACACAAATGACACGTGCACCATTCTAATAGGAGGTGATTAATCCTAAGTTGATGATTTGCATCAATGGCCATAGTCAGGATGTGAACAAAACTTAGAATTTTCATCTTTTATGGAATAACATTGGATCCACATTGGATTCTCTTCCAAAATCATCATACTTTTAAATACCTTCTTCTTTTATTAGAGTTTAATTTAAAATTGGCTCAAAATATATATCAATGGCCATAGTGAGGATATATTGAGAGTTAATTTCATTTTAAACTCTATAAAAGCACCAAAATATGTTTTATTCTTCATGTGAATTTAAATATAGATTATTATAGAATAAAATATGTTTTTCAAAAGCCAATTTCAAAATTCTTTAAATTCATTTCATCATTTAGGATAGAATTGCATCATATTTTCAAAATTCCTTTTCCAAAACTCCAAGTGATCTCAAATATCCTTCTTCAATCTCCATTTCAATTCATTCTTCTTATTTCAAAGATTTAAGATTTTAATTTCAAAGTCCAATTTGACCTTGAAATTTCAAATTCAATGTTATATTCAAAATTCCATTCCCAAACTCAAATCCAATTTCAAAGCTCAATTTAAACTTTGAAATACCTGATTCATCTTCTAAATTTAAACTTCAAAAAATCCAATTCTAGATCTAGAATCCAATTTCACTCTGGATCTCAGACTTCAGATCCAAATTCAATTTAGGTTTCAGATTTCATATCAAATCCAATCTTGGATCTCAGACTTTGGATCTAAATTCCAATTTAGGATCCAGGACCCAAAACTCATTTCATGATCCAGAATCCAACTCTATCTTGGATCTCAAACTTCAGATCCAAAATCCATTTTAGGGTCCAGAGTCCAATTCTCCTTTAGAATCCATATTTCAGATCCAACTTCATCTCGGATCTCAGACTTCTGATCCAATTCCATTTAGGCTCCAGAATTTAATTATATCTTGGACCTTAGATTTCGGATCCAATCCCACTTAGAATTTTGGAACTCGGATTCAACCCTATCTCGGATCTTCAAATCTCAGATCCAGTTCCATCTCAGATATTAGATCAAAATTTCATTTCAAATTTAATTTCATCTCCAAATTCTCAAAGCCGATTTCAAATTTATCTCTCAAGTCTAAATTCAAATTCCTATTTTTTAATTCAAAATCAATTCTTGAAAATCGATTCTAATTCAAAAGTCTATTATGACTTTGAAGAATCATTCTTATTTCAAAATGCCAATTCTAAATTCCTTTTCTCTTCATCCACAGATTTATCTCTCCAAATCTTGATCATTCCAAGACTTGAAAATTCAAAGTCTCTTCTTTCAGATCTATTTCAAATCCTGAGTTGGATTCTAAATCTGAGATCCAAAACAATCCTTTAAAGCATTTTCATCTCAAAAAACTTAGAAATTTTTCAAATCATTTTTTCAAAAGAGCATACATCTTTGCATTGCACAAGCATGATTCTTTGTGCATTTTAGACCTAGAAAAAATTCTTAGATAATATTTTAGCAAAGCAAAGGGCATAAGTTCGATCCTTGGTTCGATTACCCCTGGTAAAGGCGCTAGGAATGGTCAAACCTCGTACCGACGAGTGAATCCCGTCTCTCCATTTTTCCCACAGATTTTCAAAACAGAGGCGAGTAATTTTCTTAAATATTTTTTGAATCAAGGTCAAGTGAGACCTTCGCGAAAGAGTTCCTCTCTCTTCTTTCCTTTCTTTTCTCTTCTCTTTTCTGTCTTTTATTTTCTCCCTTCAAAAAGGAGAAAATAGAGGCTGGAAAGGAAAAAGAGAAGGAAGAGAGAGAAATACCAAAAGAAGAAAAATTTTGCGATGATCACAGTTTTGGCGATCGTGATGGGACCCATCTTCGTTCGGTCGGATCTATGCCTTTGCTTTGCTTTTATATAATCTAAGTCTTTATTCTATAAATGTCAGCTTCATTTTTTATGCAAAACCTTAGGATCCTAGATTTTGTCCTAAAGCTGACATCATTGCATATAAGATCTAAGTGTGGTTTGGTAGGACCATATTGAGGAGATTATTCCATGTTCACGTTAGACTTAGGTCTGAAATACAACTCTTCTTAATTTTAGGGATTGAATGCAAAACAATGTATGCAAGTGTATGCTTCTATTCATTTAAATTCTATCTCTTTAGGACTTGCATTAGAGCTTTCTGGTTTTATCGCATGTTGAACATGTTTTCGAAAACATCCCTACCTATATTGTCTTGGTCTTCACGTTGTTGGGCTGTCTCACTGAACCATAGTTCGAAAGAGAGCCTCACAACTGGACCACTTATTTGGGTTCGCGTCCCCCTACCACGTACCTAAGGGTCATAGTCCGAGGTATATCGGTAGGCACTCAAGGATGTTGGGAAGCCATTACCTTAGAACCGGAGGAATATTTCTATGCCACGTACTTCGAGCTTCGGCTTGGGTATATCGGCATACTTTGATTGAAATCAAATTATCTGAACCCTAGAGTTAGGATTAAGGTCCTACAAGCCATTTCAAATATTGCATTTAGAGTCAGCCTTTTAGGGAGTGTTGTGTGCGCATCCTTGTTTGTGCAGCTTTGATTATGCGATGTTTTCTTGTATTCTCCTATATATATCAAACCTTCTCAAAACCCTGGGTGTATTATTCAAAATTTCCCTTTATTTTCAAAAACCCCAGGTGTATACTTTTCCTTTACCTACATTATTTTCCTTTTTGTGTCAAATTTTCTTTAAAAACCCTGGAAATCCCTTTTTCTAAATTCCCTTGATCTTTCAAAATTTTCAGGCTTTGTGTCTTTTCTTTTTTTCAAGAGTCTATCCGTAAGTCCTGCGTTCTATCTAATTCTCTTCTTCTTTACCCCAGTATCATTTCCGATGGTGTCCGATTTCGTCGATGTTGTCTTTCCCAGAGATCATGTCTTCTATCAAATGAGGGATGAAACCCCGGATCATCGGGTTATCCAGTCTCATTCCTTCTTCCCTCGGTGGTATTATTCTTGGTTCGCCACCTTCTCACGTATGTTCCCAGACTATTTGGATGACTGTGGATTGGAAATGGCATCAACAGTTGGCAAGCGAACCATCAACGACAGTCTAATTCAGACTATGGCAGAACGGTGGAATCCACGTACCTGCATATTTTGGTTTCCATGGGGAGAGATGACTCTGCTAATGGACGAATTCACTGACATCATGGAATTGCCAGAGCCAGCTGGTCAGCCAGATGATCCGGTCGAGCAGCAGTTCCTGATCAATGTCAAGGGGATAGATGTTCGAGAAGCATTAGTCAGAGCTACAGAGAGCTGATCCTAGCCTCTCACTGAGATCAACGGGAGTCAGTTCCTCGATCTGTTCGGACTCTATCGCAAGTATGGAGCCTACGAGGAAGTTGACACTATGTATCAAGCAGTGAAAGAAAGAATTCAGCATGCCATGGTCCTATGCACAGTAGGATTGACATTCTTCCAAGACGGACAGAATTTCATTGATGTCAGAGTTGCCCAACATTTTCGCAAATGGAGAAGCAAGCAGACCCGTCAACTTTCAGTTTTCATGGCAGCTCTAGCCTTTCTCTACAGAGGCTTAGCTCGGTTTGCCCTTGGAGAGACCATTCTGGTGGAAGGATGCACTTATGCTTTGCAGTCTTGATTCCTACGACACGTGTCATCAAAAGCCAGTTCCTTCAGGTTCAGTAGCAAGAAGCCGAAGTGTGCAGTTCAGTATCGAGCTTCGATCGAGAGTCTGCATCAGGGAGAGATTGATTGGGATTACTTTGACAGGCAAAAGTCAGTCTCTCGCTACACTTATGCTCGTAGCAAGCGTTACAGGCTGCTTGGTCCCTTCTTCTGTGTCGACTATCAGCCAGAGAGGTGTCTCAGACAGTTCTCGCAGCGGCAGGTTCGCGCCAACATTCGCTTCCCGGCAGGCCATATGCCAGAATTCGATCTACAGTCGGATCAGTGGTCTGGGGCATACCATGTAACCAAATACACTTGGGACTCTTTCATTCCTTTGTCTGTATTTCCTGGACCCAATGTATCTTCTGAATATCGAGAATGGTAGCAAACTGTCTGCCCCCCTTCTCTTTGTATTTGAATTTTGTCATCAATAAAGATTAACTTTTGTTCTTAAGCTTTTTTGGTCAAATTTTATTCTTTTTGTTTTATAGCATAACTGGTCACGATTCTCGCGATGACCTCATCCCTAGTGATGAGACTTTTCTTTATATTCTTCTTCAAATTATATTTTTTCATGATGGACGACCTCGCCTAGGTAACAAGGCACATTTTTTTCGTTATCACAAAATGGTAACATAATTATCACAAAATTTGAGATGACCCGATCCCTGGTAATGGGATAACCTGTTTAATTGTCTATTAATTCCTCCTTTCTTGTCCTTTTCTCAAAAGGTCGTGTTTTCAAAAATTATTCCGCGCTCTAACCATTCCCTTATTCTGTCAAAAATCATTGGCATTGACAAGATGGTTCAGACAAGAACTGGAAAAGAGACAGCTCCTCAGCACAGCGACAGCGAAATCGAAGCAACAAACTCTCCCAAGTCAGTCAGAGGGTAGAGTCAGGGCAAAAGCGATGATATTGATTCTGCCATGTACAGTTTGTTTCAAAAGGTGATGGCCAGAATGATGTCAGAGCAGGCTGAGGCCAGTGAGAAAAAGGATGCTCCGAAGAGCAAACCAAAGAAGAAAGCTGTGAAAAAACCAGTCAGGATCGTCAGAAAGAAGGTCCAGCCTGACACTACTTCTGAGGAATCAAAATCAGCCGAAGAAGAATCAGAAGAGGAAGAGCAATTTGTCTACCATCAGAATCCTCCGCAACAGTTTGTGAAAATCACCGCGGAGCCTAAATCCATCAACAAACCCATTTTGGTTGAGGATCCGATGCACGAGCAGATGAGAGAAATGAATCGGGCAATTAAGGACATCCAGGCCAAAAGCAAGGGCAAGCAGACCTACTCTGGTGAAGACTTCTATAATGGCCTAGACGGGGATGACAATCTGAAGAATCTCCCTCAGAAATTCCTCAAGTTTGACGGAACAGGTAATCCCAAGGCTCATTTGGCCACATTCTATCCTGAGTGCGGCCGTTTTAGGAAAGACAACCGGGCGTTATTCATTTGCTCTCCTCGCAGCCTAGAGGGAACAACGGCCAGGTGGTATGCAGACCACATCAACCCTATTGAACTAAGAGAGATCGATAAAGTCGTGAATCTCTTCATTGAGTGCTTCATGTTCAACATGGAGGCCTCACCAACTCTCAAACCATCTGTACAATTTGAAACAGAACGAGAATGAGAGAGTCGGCGAATTCATCCACAGGTGGAGAAGCACTTGTAACAGAATGAAGGTTCCCATCCAGGAGAAGCACGCCCTGCAAATCATTTTAAATAACTTCGCTCAGCCTCTGAGGAACCTCATTTCCACATCTCCAGCAAAGTCCTTCATCAAACTGATTGAGAGAGCCGAGTGGCTCGAGACAGGACTGAATAATGGCCTATATGAGGGTTACCCTTTTGTCAGAGGGAATTCTGAGCAGAAGAAAAAGGCACACATGGCTTACTCCACGGATTTTTCCGGCAACAGCAGTAGGCCTGACAGCAAGAAGAGCAAGAAAAACTGCAACAAGAATTCAAGACACTCCAGGGCCGAAAGAACAAACTCTACAACACAAAAAGGGAAGTTTGTTAAGCCACAGCCTGTCCAGTCAGCGCCACAGCCGGAAGCAAAACAACAAGAGAGATGAAGCTATGATCGGGAGTTTACAGCTCTAGAGCAGTCCCGCGAAAACATCTTGGAATATATGATGTCAAAAGGGATGATTAAACTCCCCAAGGTCGCGGAGCCTCCTGTGGCTATGGGTAAATGGACTGATAAATTTTGCAAGTTTCACCGGACCGTCGGACATGACACTGAGCATTGTTTTGTCCTTAAAAACATCATTCAGGACTGTATTGACAAGAATTTGTTAATCGAGGATGAGGACGAAGAACAGCCAAAAATCTTGTCCAAACCATTTCTTAAGCATTCAGCTTCAGTCATCACAGAACAGACATTTTCTCTGTGAGGCAGTATCCAACCATGTTCCAGTCAGGACATTCAGGATCAACATCAGGTCCTAGTCCTTCGTCAAGCGCAGTCTTCTACCAAGAGGGTGGATAATACTATATTTTCTAGCAACAAGAAACCAACTAAGGAGCCAGTGAAGGTGACGCCAGAGATTGCCAAGCCAGTTTCTAGGATCTCGAAGCGCCTTATCAAGGCAGCTTCGAAGAAAGGAGAAACTTCAGGGTCAGTACAGAAGCCAATCAATGCTCTATCAAACATCTCTATCCTGGACTTGACCCATGCTTCGCCTGAACATCAGCAAGTGCTAGAAGACCTGCTAAGGAAGATCAAGGTCAAACCTAGCACCACTCCGTAGGATATGGCTCAGATCATCAACCAGGCCATGACGAACGCACCTATTACATTTTCTGATGAGGATTTGCCAAAACCTCATTCATTTAACAACAACGCCTTATACATAGTGGTGCAGACCAGGGGCATGACAGTCCCTCACGTGCTGGTTGACGGAGGCAGCAGCCTCAACATCTGTCCGAAGATGACAGTCAGGGTCTTGGGCCTGAAGGAAGAAGAATACACCCCAGATCCCATAACGATCTACGATTTCGACAACCATGGGCAGACAACCAGGGGAAAAGTCTTCCTTGAATTTTTTATCAATTACTCGGTGCATACCGTGCTTTTTCATGTGGTCAATGTGCCACCCACATACAACCTTTTGCTCGGGTGCACTTGGATTCACAACGCCAATGTTGTTCCTTCAACTCTTCACCAGTGCATCAAATGGTCAAAAGGAGGCATAATTACCACGGTCCTAGGAGAGGATCCGGAAGAGCGACTCCCACAATCGATGATCCCCCATCCTACTTTCACTGTCGACATCCCGCGCATCCAGGAAGTCAATGAAATCAATTTGAGTGAAAGCCTGGACATGCTGAAGTTGAAAGAAGTCCAGCCGGCAAAAAACATTGCAGCAGTTATCCAGTGGCAGGGACCTTGCTTCTTCAAGTTAGGTGGGCACCTCGATTGCACTTTATTCAAGGATCATCCTCTATTTCCTCAATTCTCGAAAACTAAAAAAGGGTTTGATCTTCTGATAAAACATGGCTACCAGCCCTTCAGGGGCCTTGGCAAGAATGGGGATGGCATTCTGGAGCCGATCATCCCCGCTCGGCATGTCACCAGCGCAGGTCTGGGTTTCATAGGTCAATCATCCGGTAGGAAGACCACCTTTGTCAAGGGAGCAGAATGAAGAAAACAATGCCAGTGTTTTATGTTTTCTTTCTTTATAACATCTTGTAGGGGCAAGTCCACCCCAGTTTTTCTCTCTTCATCAAACAAGCGTCTGTAAATATCAAATTTTGTTCAATCAATGAAATTTTGGTTTCCTCTTCTCATCTTGGCATGCATGATTCTTTGCTTATATCTTTTTCTATGTTGTCATTCTCTATCTTCTGTACAAAAGGCTATTTTCGAACATTTTACTTTTTTCTCAAGAAACTGTCTTTGCGCTTTCAGGATTGTCGGAATCATAGCTCCTAAATCGCTCAAAAGGCTCGTTATCAATTCTAATTTTTCTCAAAGTAATTCCAAACCGGCCAGAATCTGCAAGGCAAAGGCAAAGCCAGAGGTCAGCAAGATAGCAGGATATATCGAAGAGTTAGTAGAGTTCGACTCAGCGATTCAGAATTTGCCAGTATTCAGAAACAAGATGAACCATCGCCATTGGTTCAAGATCCGACAGAGGATGTCAACATCGGTTCAGAAGATGATCCAAAAGTCCTCAAAGTTGGTTCTAGTTTGAGTCCAGATGAGAAGGAAAGGCTCATCCATTTCCTCAAGCAGCACCAAAAAGTCATTGCTTGGACTTATGAAGATATGCCAGGCTTAAATCCCAAACTGGTCGAGCATCGCCTCGTGCGGAAGCCAGACTGCAAGCCAATCAAGCAAAAATTGAGGAAACTGGATCCCTGCGTGGCACCACAAGTTAAAGAAGGACTTGAAGAGTTGCTAAAGGCAGGATTTATCCGGACTATTGAGTATCCAGATTGGTTGGCAAACATCGTGGCAGTTCCCAAAAAGAATGGCAAAGTCCGGATTTGCATTGACTTCAGGGATCTGAACAAGGCCACCCTAAAAGATGATTATCCACTCCCCAACATCGATCTTTTGGTCGATAGCACGGCGGGCCACGCCATGTTTTCCTTTATGGATGGATACTCAGGCTACAATCAGATTAAATTGGTCGCTCGTGACCAATCCAAAACTTCTTTTACCACGCCTTGGGGCACATTTTGCTACACTGTCATGCCGTTTGGGCTCAAGAATGTTGGGGCAACCTATCAGAGAGCAATGGTAGTTATCTTTCATGACCAGATGCACAAGAACATGGGTGCCTATGTGGATAACATTTTGGTCAAATCCAAAGAAGGAGAGGATCATCTTGATGCTCTCGGCCAAGTCTTTGAAAGACTTATTCTCTACAAATTGAGACTTAATCCGCAGAAGTGTGTCTTTGGAGTGGAGTCAGGCAAACTGCTAGGCTATATGATCAGCAAGAAAGGCATAGAGGTGGATCTTGCCAAGGCAAAGGCAATCATTGATATGCCGACTCCCACCAATCTCAAAGAACTGAGGAGCCTCCAAGGTCGCATTCAATCTATTCGGCGCTTCATCTCCAATTTGGCCATGAGATGTGAGCCCTTCAATCACTTGTTGAGAAAAGAAGTGAAATTTGAGTGGGGACTAGAATGTCAGCTTTCATTTGAGCGCATCAAGCAGTATCTCCTTAATTCACCTGTTTTGAAACCACCATAACTTGGAAAGTCACTTCTCTTGTACATTTCTGTCAACCAGAATGCTTGTGGCAGATTTCTTGCACAGTACGAGGAAGACAGCCGGATAGAGCATGTCATCTACTACATAAGCAAGACCTTCATCGACTATGAGAAAAGATACTCTCAGATGAAAAAGACATGTCTAGCTTTAGTATGGATGTGTCAGAAGCTGAGACATTATCTGCTGGCCTCAAAAATCAAAATTTTGTCAAGGCTTAATCCTCTCAAGTATATCCTTGAGCAGCCTTTCCTTACTGGACGAATTGTAAAATGGCAAGTCTTCCTGATGCAGTATGATTTAGAGTATGTATCTCAGAAGTCAGTCAAGGGTCAGTTCATCGCAGATCAATTGGCAGATTTCCCGTTGACAGAAGAGATCAAGACAGAAGACGATTTTCCCGACGATCGCATCTGCAATATTCAGGAGTCCCCAGTTTGGACCCTTTTCTTTGATGAAGCCAGAAATATGTCTAGCATAGGAATTGGGATCTTGTTATTCACTCCCGAAAAGGAGATGATCCCTTATTCCCTCAAGCCCAACTTTCAATGTACTCACAACATGGCCAAGTATGAAGCTCTAATACAAGGCCTCACAATTTTGCAAGACTTCAATGTCAAGAGAGTACATGCCTTCGGAGATTCATTGCTTGTTGCCAGTCAAGTTAACGCTGAATGGCAAGTTAAAGATTCAAAATTAATTCCCTATTCGAAGATTGCCTTAGCTCTTATAGGCAACTTTGAAGAATTTCAGCTCAACCATGTCAAGAGAGAATGCAATCACATAGCCGATGGCCTAGCCTGTTTGGGCTCTATCTTGTCATTCAAAGACAGTGAATCCTGTCGTTCCTTCGAAATCGACAGACTTGATCAACCTGCCTACATTTCAGCTGAGCAAGTGAACCAAGCCGCTCAGAAAGAGAAGCCTTGGTACCAAGACATCAAAAGCTTTATCGAAACCGGTGAATTTCCATCGGAAATGCCGAGAAAGGAGCAACGTGTGATTCAGCACATGTCAGCCCGTTATTTCATCCTTGCCAATACCCTTTACCGTCGTGGATTCAGTTCTGAGTACGCCAGATGCTTAGATAAGGATGAAGCCATGGAAGTTGTCCGAGAGGCACACGAGGGAATTTGTGGTGGCCACGTCAGTTACCAAACGCTCGTTAAGCAGATTATTCGGGCAGGGTATTACTGAAAACCATGCAGCAAGATTGCCAGCATTTTATAAGGAAGTGCGTAAAATGTCAAATGCACGCACATTCCATCCATGTGTCAGCTGCATATCTGCAATCCATGGTTTCCCCTTGGCCTTTTTTTATGTGGGCCTTCGACGTGGTGGGCCCAATCACTCATTCAGCTTCCAATGACCACAGATATTTTCTCGCAGCTACAGAGTACTTCACCAAATGGGTCGAAGTTGTAACTCTGCGGACAGTAGAAGGCCGACATATGGTTTCTTTTATTCACAAGAATCTTCTCTGTCGTTTTGGTGTGCCACATGATATTGTGTCAGACAATGGCAGCCATTTCAAGAATGAGAAGATGAAGACCTTCTGTGCGAAGTTCAGGATTCATCATCACTTTTCAGCTCCTTATTATCCTCAAGGGAATGGCCAAGCAGAGGCTACCAACAAGATTTTGATCTGCATTCTGGAAAGAACTGTGGAAACAGACCGTGATTGGCACGAGAAGATGCATGATGCACTTTGGGCGTACCGAACCACCATTCGGACCCCAACCAACGCTACTCCTTTGGAGCTTGTTTATGGAACGGAAGTAGTATTACCTCTTCACGTATAGAAGCTCGCACTCAAGTTTGTGTCGCTTATTAAACTCCCGCTTGATCAGTATCAGCAGCAGAGATTGGTACAACTTGATCTGCTAGACGAGAAAAGACTCAAGGCGGCTGAGCATGCTCAAGTCTATCGTCAGAGGATCGCTCGACACTATACCAAATTAGTTATTGAGAGAAGATTCTGAGTCAATGATCTTGTGCTCAGATCGACAACTCATCTCAAGCATCGGTCGAAGGGCAAATGCTCACCCAATTGGGAAGGCCCTTATGTGGTTAAGGAAGCGCTGTCTCGCAATTCCTATCGTCTGATCAACGCAGATGGAGTGGAACTGCCAGATCCTATCAATGTTTTACATTTGAAAAGATTATACACTTAAATTGTTTCATCCTAGCCTTTTGTACTCTTCAAAAGTCTTTTGCAATAAAGCAATAATCTTTTATCAATTTCTCACATTCTTCTCCCTGATACTGGAGCATTTTTATTTTTTATCTATACTTGTCTTCCTTCATCATATGCAGGCAGGATCAGACGAATCTTTTTCTAAAAAAAAATTATCAACTTTTCGGTTAATCTTGTTATTTTTATTAATTTCATTCATTTTTTCTTTCAATTTAATCAAGTTTTCATCAATTTATTATCAATTTTCTCAAGTTTTATCAAGTTTTTATCAATTTTACTAAATTTTATCAATCTTTATAACCCTTTCAGGTTAAGGGACAAACCTGATGCCTCATTTCAATGGGGTATTTCCCTTTCAGGTTAAGGGATAAAACCTGAACCTCGTCTCGCGAGGCCCTTTATTTTCTTTCAAGACAGGGGATAATCCTAAATTCTTCTATCATCAATTTTTCCTTAAATTTCTATCAATTTCTACTAAATCTTTATTGTCAATTTCATTAATTTATTCCTTTTATCAATCCTTTTATCATTTATCAATTTCTATCAATCTTTTTAGAATTTGTCAAATTCTCTTCAGGATCAGGGATAATCCTGGAAACCATCATAAATAAAACTCAGATCTTAGGCCATCTTGGGTCAAGGACCTTGAATAAGTTTCTCATCGTCGGAATTTTTTCATATTTTTTGTCAATCCTTCTAAAATTCGACCTTTGGATAGGAGTTATTTCCTTCCCATCTGAGTTCCGACTCAGGTTTTGCTTTCATTTTATTCTTTATTTTTTGGAAGATTCGAGTTCCGACTCAGGTTTTCCCATTTATCTTTCGTTTGAAGTTTCGGGTTCCGAATCAGACTTCCTTTTGGATCCAATGCTTGTATTGGAACCAATTGCTACGTTGAGAATTCGAGTTCTCAAACTCGATTCTCATTTATTCTTTTATTTTTGAACAATTGGGTTCTGACTCATATTTTTCCTTTTGTATATTCTTATTTCTGAAGTTTCGGGTTCCGAATCGGACTTCCTTTTGGATCCAATGCTCGTATTGGAACCAATTGCTACGTTGAGAAATTGAGTTCTCAAACTCGATTCTCATTCATTCTTTTATTTTTGAAAAACCGGGTTCCGACTCGGATTTTCCCTTTTGTATATTCTTATTTCTGAACCTTCGAGTTCCGACTTGGGCTTCCTTTTGGTCCCGATGTTCGCATTGGACCAATTTCTACGTCGAGAGTTTGAATTCTCAAACTCGATTCTCATTCATTCTTTTATTTTGAAAAACCGGGTTTCGACTTGGATTTTTCCTTTTGTATATTCTTATTTCTGAAGCTTCGAGTTCTGACCTGGGCTTCCTTTTGATCCCGATGTTCGCATTGGACCAATTGCTACGTCGAGAATTCGAGTTCTCAAACTCGATTCTCATTCATTCTTTTATTTTGAAAAACCGGGTTCCGACTCGGATTCTTTCTTTTTTATATTCTTATTTCTGAAGCTTCGAGTTCCGACTTGGGCTTCCTTTTGGTCCTGATATTCGTATTGGACCAATTGTTACGTCGAGAATTTGAGTTCTCAAACTCGATTCTCATTCATTCTTTTATTTTGAAAAACCGGGTTCCGACTCAGATTTTTCCTTTTGTATATTTTTATTTCTGAAGCTTCGAGTTCCGACTTGGTCTTCCTTTTGCTCCCGATGTTCGCATTGGAACAATTGCTACGTCAAGAATTCGTGTTCTTAAACTCGATTCTCATTCATTCTTTTATTTTGAAAAACCGGGTTCTGACTCAGATTTTCCCTTTTTTATATTCTTATTTCTGAAGCTTCGAGTTCCGACTTGGACTTCCTTTTGGATCCAATGCCCGTGTTGGAACCAATCGTTGCGTCGAGAATTCGAGTTTGAGAACTCGATTCTCACTCATTCTTTTATTTTGAAAAACCGAGTTCCGACTCGGATTTTTGCTTTTGTATATTCTTATTTTCTCGAGTTCCGACTCGAATTTCCCCTATTGATCCAATGCTCGTATTGGACCAAAGTTCTCCTTGCCTTTTCCCTTTCAAGTTAAGAGAGAAAACCCGAACGTCCTCTTCAGGATAAGGGATAATCCTGAAACTTCGACAATCATTCTCACTTAATTCTCAAGTATCTTTGATGGTCGGTTTCTTCCTCAAAATTCAGTGCTCGTACTGGTACTTTTTCAAAATCCAGTGCTCATGCTGGTGTGTATTTCGAAAACCTAGTGCTCGTGCTGGTGTGCGCTTTCGAAAATCCAGTGCTCGTACTGGTATGCATTTTCGAAACCCAGTGCTCGTACTGGTGTGCACTTCGAAAACCTAGTGCTCGTACTGGTGTGCATTTTGAAAACCCAATGCTCGTGCTGGTGTGCACTTTCGAAAATCCAGTGCTCGTACTGGTATCCATTTTTTGAAACCCAATTCTTGTACTGGTGTGCACTTCGAAAACCTAGTGCTCGTACTGGTATGCATTTTCGAAACCCAGTGCTCGTACTAGTGTGCACTTTGAAAACCCAGTGCTCGTACTGGTGTGCATTTTCAAAACCCAGCGCTCGTACTGGTGTGCACTTCGAAAACTCAGTGTTCGTACTGGTGTGCATTTTTGAAACCCAGCACTCGTACTGGGGCATTTTTTGAAACCCAGTGCCCGTACTGGTGTGTTTTAAAAACCCAGTGCTCGTGCTGGTACATTTCCAAATCCAGTGCTGGTACATCTAGCGCTTGTGCTAGTGTCTGACTGACTGATCAAGTTAGCTCTTCAGGTTCAGTCTTTATACTAACCAATCATCAACAATTCAAGCTCTAAATTCTCAATTTCAACCTTCGGATTATCATTTTATCAAAAAATCAATCTTTTTCTCTTGTGAAGGACCTTCTTCAGGGAGAGTTCGAGGGAGCTCGTTCCTTTCGCATACAACCATCTTTCATTCGCAAGAACCCTCTTCCAGGGAGAGTTTGAAGGGACTCATTTTCTTCGCAAACAGTTTGCAAAACAACAACCAACTTTACACAAAAAGAACCATTTTTCCAGGGAGAGCTTCGACGGAAGCTCGTTTCTTTTTGTGGCCCCCGTTTTTCTCATCTTTGGCCAACCCCTTCACAGAGAACCCTCTTCTAGGGAGAGTGTGATGGACTCGTTCCTCTGTGATACTTTCTCAACTTTGTTTTTCGGCCACATTTCCATAAGAGAAGCCTAGAGATAGGGAGTTTTGACGAAAACTTAATTTCTCTTCGAAAGTTTTGTTTTGCAAACACCTCATCTTTGGGAAAGAGAGGAGTATTTCCAACTTCCCATTCAGGTAAGGGCTAAGCCTGAGTCTCTCTTTTTGGGGAAAAAGAAAGGAGAATTTTGTCATGGACAGGTCGATCGGCTGTCAAGCAATTACATTCATCAAGGATTTCAAGAATATTTTGCCGATTTGCTATCAAAAGTCATTGTTGATCTCAAAATTTTGTGCACAAAGAATTTTCTCAAATTACCTTCAGTATTATTTCCAAAAAACCAAGAATTTTGCGAAATAAGAACTAAATTCAAGCTTTTTCTGTTGGTCAACCAAGAGGATGAAGAAAAATCTTCGATATGACCGGCAAAGGAAAAATTCAATGATGTTGAAAAGCCATAAGCGAACTGATATTGATCATAGCTATGGCATATTCTTAAAGATCATTCTTTTGGCAGTAAGATAATGGAAATATCCTGGGCAGTAAAAAGAACCTACCCAATCCGTATCTCCTCAGTCCTTTGAGCTGCAATCAAATATCCGCAAAAGGGATCTCTCAATTGTCGTCAAGATGAAGACGAATATGCGAGCTAGACCTCCAAGGCCAAAGAAGATTTGGATAATCTCCGAGATGAAAGAGTTTGTGACGGATCCTTCCAGGGAATGTTCAGATCACCGCCAAGATGAAGGCGACTGCAATGAACCTCCCGACAAAACCCTAAAAGATATTTGATTTCTGTTATCATCTAAAGACCTTTTGAGCCAATATCATCAATATAATTCCTGAGATAAATGAAGGATCGGAACATCTCCAAGATGAATGAGTTTGTGACGTACCCTTCCCCCAAAAAGAGAGAAAAGTCAGGACATCTCCAAAATGAAGGATGATGTAAAAAGCCCAAGAAAGCTCCATGACTCAAAAGAGTGCAAAAGATCATCATGGGAAAAACCCCAGGATATCAAACTGCCCGTAACTGCCAGGAATCATCTTTATCTATGTGAAATTCTTTTATCAATATCTTTTCACTCAATTGCTTTTATGAAGCTAAGAATATTTTCTCTCTTTTCATATCAAGAAATTGATATCTTCCTTGAAGAAGCTCAACAACAATAAATTTTAGTTTGATTCTTGATTCTACAGAGTTAGCCTCATTGGAGTTAATACTCTAGGTAGAAAGAGGTGATATTCACACATATACGCACAATTCAATCATTCTGAATCAACTATAATTTTTGGCATCTTATTGGCAATATTTTTCTCGTTATCCCAACATGAAGTGAGAACATGATGTTCATTTTGATATATCCTGACGTCATCCCTCACTAGGACTAGAAAGTCTTTTCCTTCTGTCTGATCTGAGCGCTCTCAGATCTGCACACTTCCCTGCGTTCCCCACTGTCCCGCCATAGACAGTTTTCGCTTAGGATAAGGGTTAAACCTGAACCTTTTGCAAAAGGTCTGTTATTGTCAAAAGTTATTTTCAGTCTCAGCAATGAGGCGCCCAAGAACAACCCCTTTTCAAGCTTTAGTGTGAACACCCCAAAATTTTCAAATCTTTTAAATATCCTTTTTTTTTTCCTGATTTCATTTTTTGAGCAATTGAGTCACCTTTAAATCTAAATTCCAGTTCATTTCTCAAGTTTTACTGAAATTAAATTCATTTTATATGTCTGACTTGATTTCAGATCCGGATCCATTGTCTAGATCCAAATCTGAGTCTCGTTGTCCAACTTTTAAATTAAAATTACAGAAAATACCAAAAATAGTTTTAAAATAGCTCAGACAGTTCATCAGGCATCCGTTTGGATCCATCGCGTTGTATTTCTTGATTCGAGTTTTAAAACTTGAACATTTTCTCAAAACCTGAACCCAAACCCATTCTTCTGAAGAAATTTCCCCAAAATGGCCTGAAATTCTCGGAAAAACACTTTTGTAAATATTTCTCAGAAAAATACAAAAAAATTAGTGCTTAAACTTTGTTTTCCCGTAAAACTTTAGGATTTTATTCCAAAAATACAAAAAAATGGAAAAATAACACAAAAAACCAAAAAAAAATGAAAAACTATGAGAAAAATAAATGATTTCTAGCTTTTTGAAGTTATTTTTACTAAAAACTTCATCTTAAACTATTTTTCAGAAAAAATCTTAAAAGGAACCCTCTTTTTGAAAAAAAGAAAAAGTTCACAACGGTCTTTTCCCGCGCATCCTCCCTCTCGCTTTCCGCCATTGATCTTCAACAAACCTCTCTGGGGTCTCTCTCCACCCTGGATCTCCACCGAACCTCTTTGGAATGCTCCTCTTCCTCTTTAAAAAGGGGAAGCACATCGGGAGAAGGGGATCCGCTTTAAACCTCGCCACCCATCTTCTTCTTCATGCCTCTTTCCCCATTTCCTCTTTCTTCCTTCTTCTCCACCCAGAATCTCTCTTGATCTTCCCTTTCTCTAATCGAACAAAGGAAATCCGAATCTGCGCAGAGTTACAGAGCTATAGCAGCAGAAGATCTCCGCAGTAGAGGAGAAGAGCTCAGTTCCCCCCTTCAAAACTCTGAACAATCAGGTAAGTCACCACCTCTTTCCCCTCTTCCATCAGAATTTTTCTTCAGTTTCTGAATTTTGCTCGCTCCTGAATAAAAAAAAGAGGGCATGTCTGGTGGTCCTGAGTTGCTCATAGCTACTTCAGTCCATCCATGTGCGACAGTGATGGAACAACCATGTTCCGACATTTTTTTTATGTTTTTTTTTTTTTGGTTTAGCACTCTTCCATTCCTCTGACTCGATTCTCATTTCGTCTTGTTTTGTTTCTGCATACATTACCCATCGTATGTTGAGCTCAGCATTTGGTATCATATCCTCTGTAACGGCGTGTTTTATTTCAATCTTAGGCCCATCATCGTTCATCGATCCTCCCATTGCAATAAATTCTTAATGCATTCTGAGGCCATGCTGATTTGCATAATAAATTCATCACACATTGTTTTCATGTTCTGATTGGTTATCTGCTTAAATTCTAATATAGTGGATCTAGCATTATCATCTTGCCTTGTTCCATTTTGCGTTCTCTGCATCATTGAGTTACGTTTTGATTTTCATTCATATATCTAATCGTGATTACATTACAGCCGATTCACCCAATGTATTCAACACATTTCATGTTATCTGGTGTATTTCTTTCATTGTTTCATTTTTGTGATTTTCTGTTGTTCTTCCTGTTCATTTTGGGATGCAATCGATCATCGTAAGAATCCTTAAAATCATTCTGAATACATCGAATTTTAATATTTTGTAGCCCTCGTAATTCATCTCATAATATTATATGGATTTATTTCAGCAAAGTTCTAACCTATTATCACTGTCCTTCTGATCTATTTGTAATTTTCGCATTTCTGCATCTCACAAGTCTTGCATTGCTGAATTTCCATTTTTTCTGAGAGACAATGTTCGAGGTTGGCACAACTTTTATCAGGTCGAAAATCTTGATTCTCAATCATGATGAAATTGATATTTTGCGGGGTGCCAAGGATTCGATTCCTGAAAGATTTTCGGAGCAGAGATTTTTCTATCTAACATTGATAGTGCTTCAAAGCACTGTTGATGTTACAGGGGTGGAAGAGAAAGGATTCCCAATGGAAGCATTTGATAAAGCTCAAGAGATTTTCCATAGAATGGATTGGCTAGCTAAAAAGTGGGACGTTGAATGTGAGATATCTGAGCAAATGACATCTAATGTCTTCTTGCAGAAAATGGAAAAGGACATTGCCAAAATAATTTAGATGTTCAGAATGTAGTGCAGGAATTGAATCTTGATGTGTATCAAGAGAAAATGGTTCAATTGTCAGAGTAAAAGGTGAAAAGATGTCCATCACATATTTCACAGAGCGAAACCAAAATCCCACATGAAACGATCTTGTGACCTAATATCAACAAAGACTCTGGTTCAACCAAAAGAAATGTAGGATGTGGTTCCTCATCTTACTTAGCCAAAGGACCTGTCACTATTGCACTATCTGTTCCAACTTTTCATTATAGCTCCAGTTTACCTTTGCCTACTGTCAGGTAGTGCACCAGCACGTTTGCAGTAGGCATTCACTATCTTGTTGCACCTACAATAATAAACCCACCTACCATCCACCATCACCCCTTCCTTCCATTGCTACAAGCCTATTTGTAGTAGCTACTTCATCCACAGCCCCTAACACCCATCTTCAACTAAGATTCACAACACTTCAGCACACATACTCACCTCCAACACTTTCATATCACTTACAATACACAACACCTTCACTTATCATTCCCCTGTATTTGTAACTCTGTTGTCACGGCAATATGTCTCCACCACCACCATTATGTTTACCAATACCATCTACTTTATCATACCCTCATGCACAGTATCATAGTATCATACACACCACTTCATTTCAGAATTTGCTTTCACCCATTCACAGTAACTAATATTTTGTGTGTTCATGGAACAATGGTAATTATCTACACCTTATCCTGCACAGATCATCAATTTATCTCCTTCTGTAACTTCATTTCTGTATATGCACAATTCATATCCCAAAACACTGGCAGGATCATTTCTCTTTGAGAACTTCTTTTTGCAATATGAGAATTTAAAGGCTCAAATCTTTTTCTCTTGAACAAGAGTTGGCAACAGGTGGGAATTCAGAGATATACAGATAACTCTCGTGAGGTGTTAGTGTAAATCCAGATCAAATTGCCAGGAGTTTACGAATCTGGCACTTGCAAAATGATTATTTATCTGTTGACAATGCCTCTGCAGCTGCCGTAACACCCTCCATGTTTTCAGCTGCGCCTTACAGTTACACGAGCTTCACATCTACAGCCCTCCATGGTCATACATATGCAACACCATCTTGCTGCTCTGTTTTAGCTTCATTTTGTGTAATCACTGGCATGTCCATTGCATCATATTTATGAATCTCCTGCACTTCCATTTTCAACAAAGATATCTCTGCTTATAATTTAGCAAAGTAATTCAACTCATTATACCTAAGCAAGGTATGTGCATCCCTTCATTTGATACATGTATATCCCTCCTCACTAACCTAAACATGTCATATATAAAAGGCACATCTAAATTTTTCTTTCATGGGCATATCACTTACAATATGTATATATATATATATACGTATTTAAGCATTTCACTTAGTATATACACTTCTTATTTAACATGATCATTTTAGCTCAAACATAGCATCTCACATCCTCCTCTATATCTTGTATTTGGCTAACTGAGTGTTTTGCAGAGAATATGTGGAAAAGGCCATTTCTTGGATTTGTATTTCAATTTTCAATATTGTAATAAGTTAGGCCTTAATGAGAATTTACATTTCTTGTTTTAGATAGAATGAATGAGCATTGTAAGTATCGTGAATTGCTTATTTTCATACTTTTTTGCCTTTATTTCTCAAAATCTCACAATGGAGAAACACGAATGGCACGGGCACCATTTCGTAAGAGGTAATTAATCCTAAGTTGATGATTTATATCAATGGCCATAGTCAGGATGTGAACAAAACTTAGGATTTTTATCTTTTATAAAATAACACTGGATCCACACTGGATCATTTTCAAAATTCATCATATTTTTCTTTAAATATTTTTCCTCTTTTATTAGAGTTTAGTTTAAAATTAACTCAATATATATATATCAATGGCCATAGTCAGGATATATTGAGAGTTAATTTCATTTTAAACTCTATAAAAGAACCAAAATATGTTTTATTCTTCACCTGAATTTAAATATAGATTATTATATAATACATTCAATGACCATAGTCAAGGATGTATTATATTTTCAATCTTATTTCAAATTCATGTAAAGAATGAAATATGGTTTTCAAAATCCAATCTCAAAATTCTTTAAATTCATTCATCATTTATGATAGAATTGCATCATATTTCCAAAATTCCCTTTTCAAAAACCCAAGTGATGTTAATATCTTCTTCAATCAATCTTCAATTCTTGTAAAATTCTATTCATCTTTTCATTTTCAATTCTATTTCATTTTCAATCTCAAAGTCCAAATTAACTTTCAGATTTCAAATTCATTTTATATTCAAAAATTCCAATTCAAATCAGATTTCAAAGTTCAATTTGACTTTGAAATTCCAAATTCATCTTATATTCAAAACTCCAATCAAATTCAAAAGTTCAATTTAACTTTGAAATTTCTTATTCATCTTCTGATTCCAAATTCAAACTTAAAATTCAAGGTCTAATTTGACTTTGAAATTCATTTGTATATTCAAGATTCAAAATCTAAATTTCATTTTCCAAGTTCAATTCAAACTTGGAAGTTCTTGATTCATCTTCTGAATTTAAAATCCAAATCTAGATCTAGAACCCAATTCCACCTTGGATCTTAGACTTCATATTCGAATCCATTTTAGGATCCAGAACCCAATTCTACTTTGGATCTCAGACTTCAGATCCAATTCCATTTTAGGGTCCCGAATCTCATTCCATCTTGGATCTCAAACTTCAGATCCAAAATACATTTTAGGATTCAGAATCCAATCCCATCTTGGATTCCAGA
Organism: Nuphar pumila; assembly: GCF_984573655.1. Lineage (NCBI taxonomy): Eukaryota > Viridiplantae > Streptophyta > Magnoliopsida > Nymphaeales > Nymphaeaceae > Nuphar > Nuphar pumila. The sequence continues at coordinate 34,618,389 of NC_143262.1, forward strand.
TCTTGGATCCAAATCTATTCAGGATCCAGAATCCAACTTCACTTTAGATCTCAGACTGCAGATCCAAAATCCATCTTAGGATCCAGAGTCCAACTCTATTTTGGATCTCAGATTTCAGATCCTAAATCCATTTTAAGGTCCAAAAATCCAATTTAGGATTCAAAATCCAATCCCATCTTGGATTCCAGATCTTGGATCCAATTCTATTCAGGATCCAGAATCCAATTCCATTCCTAATTTTAAATTTCAAATCCAAATATATCTTGATTTCCAGATTTCAAATCCAATTCCATTTTCAAATCTCATTTGAACTTCCTAAATCCATTTCTATTTTTAAATACCATTTGGATTTCTCAAATTCATCCTGATTTCAAATCTTAAATTCAATTCCATTTCAAATTTTATCTCTTCTCCTAAATCTAAGTTCAAAGTCCATCTTCTAAACTTTGAAAATTTCCTTTCTTTCCCTTTTATCTCAGCTTTAAATCATTCTTTTTCCAAAATCAAGATTTATTCTTCCAACTCTAAATTACTTCAAAGACTTAGCACTTCTCTGATCTATCTCAAGTTCTAAATTAGATTCAATCATTCAGAAATCATTTCTTCATTCTATTATCAAGTCTATCTCAGAAAAAAAAACTTGGAGATTTTCAAAATATTTTCCCAAAAGAGCATACATCCTTGCATTGCACAAGCATGATTCTTTGTGTATTTAGGCTTAGGATAAATTTTTAGATGATATTTAGGCAAAAGCAAAAGGCATAAATTCGATCCTTAGTTCGATTACCTCTGGTAAAGGCGTCAGGAACGGTCGAACCTCGTACCGACGAGCGAATCCCGTCTCTCCATTTTCCCGCAATATATTTCAAAACGGAGGCGAGTAATTTTCTAAATATTTTCAAATCCAGGTCAAGTGAGCCCCCACAAAAGAGTTCATCTTCTCTCTTCTCTTCTCTTCTCTTCTCTTCTCTTCTCTTCTCTTCTCTTCTCTTCTCTTCTTTTCTTTTCTCTTCTCTCTTCTTTTCTGTCTTTTCATTTCTCCCCTCAAAAAGGAGAAATGGAGGTCAGAAAGGAAAAAGAGAAGGAAGAGAGAGAAACCACAAGAGAGGAAAAATTTTGCGATGATCACATTTAGAGACCCCCATTTTCATCCTTTTGCAAACCCCTCTTGGACTCGTTGTGCGAAGTCTAGAGGTCCCATCATAGTTTCTCCGCTCTTTGAGGTTTCTATATCCATTTGGGCTAAGGATTAAACCTGTTACCTCGCTCTTCAAGGTATCACCTAAACCTTTTGCGAGAGGTCGTCTGTTTTTAGAAAGCTGATTTAGTCTCAGCAATGAGATGCCCCAGATCATCCCCTTTCTAAGCTTTAGGGAATCCTTTGTTTTTCTCTTCTCGCAACCCCTTTCGGATTTGTTCGTCCAAACTCCGAAGGTCCAATCATGGTTTTTTCATTTGAGGATTCTGTATGGTCGTCCTTTTTAGGTTAAGGGTTAAGCCTGAACCCCGCTCCGCGAGGTATCCTTCCATTCAGGTTATGGTTAAACCTGAGTCTCATTTTGACTGGATATCCTTTCTAGTTCTGCCATGGTTTCTTCATTCGAGGAATTTGTATGATTTCCCCACTCAGGTCAAGGGTTAAACCTAAATCTCGCTTTAGCGATGCATTTTGTTGTCCCATCACGGCTTCCTCGTTCGAGGATTCTGTATGGTCGTCCCCTTTCAGGTTAAGGGTAAAGCCTGAACCTCGTTCCACGAGGTATCTTTCATTCAGGTTTGGGTTAAATTTGAGCCTCGTTTCGACGAGGTAATCCTCTCAGTCTCATCATGTTTTCTTTTCCCCACAAAGGAATTCATGCTCTGTACATCCATCTAGGAAGGGATCATACTTGAGTTTCATCTCACAAGGCATTTCTCTCAAAATGTCCCATCGAGGTCCGCTTATATTCATTTCCCCATCTAAATTATCTTGATCTATCTTCGTCCCATCCAGGCTAAGGGCTAAACCTGATTTATTCCAAAAGGTTGATCTTGTCTCACCCATGAGACTTGATCAAAGTTCTTATCTTTCACCATTTTTGGGATCTTTACCCAAAATCCCGTCACGATTTCCTCATTTCTATTATTCAGTCATATCATTTTCGAGGATTTTGTCTCCCCAAGGCCATTCAGGATAAGGTTTTAAGCCTGAAATCATGTTTTCGAAGTAATTCTTCCACACCTGATTCAGGTTGGATAACTGGGGCATTTTTCAAAATTTGGAGTGTTTCTTTGCCACTAAGCTCGGTTTTTAACCGGCTTAGTAGCAAAGAGGGGCATCCGTGAACACCCCAAATTTTTCAAAATGTTGCAAATATTCCCTTTTTGCCCCTGATTCCACTTTCTGAGTAACTGAGTCAGTTTTTAAATCTAAATTCCAATTTATTTCTCAGATTTTGTTGAAATTAAGTTCATTTTATACATCTGACTCAGTTTCGGATCCAGATCTGGGTAAAAGATCCAAATTTGAAACTTGTCGTCCAATTTCCAAATTAAAATTATAAAAATACCAAAAATAGCTTTTGAATGGCTCAGACAGTCCATCTGACATCTGTTTGGATTTATTCCTCAATTCGAGGTTAAAAACTCAAAAATCTTCTCAAATTTTGAATCCAAACTCATTTTCTGAAGAAATCAAAATTAATTTTTTATAAATTTTTACCAAAAAAAATATAGTTTTTGTCCCTCATATTTTCTTAGGTTTTTATTTCCAAAACAACAGAAAATAAAAATCAGAAAAAAATAAAAGAACTGAGAAAAGAACAAAAAAAGAAAATAAAGAAAAATTACAAAAAAAAATGCTTTTCTAAAAAAATCGTTTTTGAAAAAAAACTTCTTAAAAAGGCCCCTTTTTGGAAAATTTTACTTTCTTAAAGGTCGAGTTAGGGTTTGAAACCCTCTCTCTCGCCTTCTCCCCTTCTTTTTTTCACCTTTCAGAAGTCTCTCTCCCTCTCTCAACATCTCCTTCATCCTACTGAACCCTCCATCGCACTCTCTCCTTCAGACCCTCCATCAGTCGCCTGATCCCTCCCCATGGCCTTCCTCCGAACCCTCCATCACCAACGGCCTCGCAGACCTTCCTCCACCTTCCGATCAATGTATCCAGACCCTCAGCCACCGATCTCCAACCACATCGCACGTTCTAGAAGCCCCTCTCCCTCTACAAAGAGAATACGCAAAAGGAGGAGGGGCATCCATGACTCAGGTACCCATCACCTCCTTACTCTTCCCTTCTTACCTCATTTCCTTTGCCTCTTCTAGTGGTGTGACGAAGGAGCACCGCCCTGCGGCGTATATCCAAGCAACGCTCTTTCCCACCCGAATCGGATCCTAGCTTCGGTAAGTCCTTTTCCCCTTCTTTGATTTTAATGCGCACATTTCTCTGGTTTTCCCTTCTCTCACATCTCCATTAGAGCATCTCTGCAACGACGGTTTGCTCTTTAGCAAAACCGACCGGCAGACATGCAATATCAACGAGATGAGGAATCCCAACATCTTTTACGATTGTGTAGATTATTTCATCAAATTTCTTCAATCTATGTAAATGTAGATTTCAATTAATATCGCTTAGATATGATATGTCTTTGCAAATCCTGTGACCCTTCTGGCTAACGCAGGATTATCAATTTAATTTATGCGTAATCCCCTTTTCTTTTTTCTTTTCTTTTTTTTAATCCCTTTACATTTCAGCGAATTGAATGACTACTAGTTCAAGGTTCTTGAACCCCCCCCCCCTTTTTCACTCTTCTCTCTCTCATTCCGATTTTTTATTTTCAAACGTATATTGGGTCACTTGTTTGCATTTACTCTTCAGAGGTGATAATGTTCGTAGTTCATCTCATTCATCTCATCTTTCTCATTTTTTTTATTTATTCTCCTCTTTATGTTGCGATCTTGGGATCAGACTGTCGGATTCAAGAATCTGACAGGGTTCATCCAAACCCCACCCCGGTTTCGTTGTTAAAAAATGCCTCCATCTCGGGTTTTTTTGTTGAAACTCAAATTTCCTGTATAATATCTGTTTTTATATCTGAGTTCCTGCTCTTATCGCTCATAAGATTTTAACTTTCATAGATGATATTATCGCTAGAAATTCGTTTAGATCTGATATTCATTACAGTTGTTTGATGCTCTGCATTTTGTTTTTATTTGTTTACCTTACATTCTATATTTCACTGGTGTTAGATCATTTTCCCTCTTAATCTATAGGTATTTCGTTTTGTTCAAATAGAATGCTATGGTGGTTGAACAACTATATTCAACGAACTGTTGATTGTTATTTCCCTGATTCATTTTGAAGCTTCCGCAATCTAGCGTCACCATCTGTATATTTGTCCTCATTTTACAAACAAATTCGTGTGGCTAGTAGTTACATTTTTTTTTACATTAGCATCACTATAGCCACCTTTGCACTATATTTCAGCTATTTTTTTATTAGCCCCATCTTATCATTGACATCAGTGAGACAAAACACCTGTTGTGTATCTTGTACCTTAGCATCACGTATCCTTGTGATAGCCATCTCTTTGGTTCTCTGCACCATGAAGCTCCATCCCAGAGAATTCAGAATTCTTCATGACTTAAGAAAGATTGCTCCGAGTTTTTTCCTCTTATTGATTGATACAGCTACTGAAATTTCCAAATTAGCAGCATCTGGCTTCAAGACTAAGCCGAGTCTGTCTCATGGATATCGACATAACATTGGAAGAGCTCTCTGCTCAGTGTTACAATGAAAAGGAAATGAATCGAATGGCTTTGATTCAAGATGCGGAATTTGGCCACCCATTCTTCAGAAATTGAATCAATGATATTACAGTAAGTCAATAAGATTCGACTGGAAGACCATCTGGGAGGAAGAGGACAGGGCAGGATGACTGAGAAAACTTTCTTCAAAGTCCTATTTGAGATTGAAAAACAGGAGTGTTAACCAATTATTTTGCAGAAAAAGGTGGAGTTTGGCTAATCTTATGCAAAATTCAAGCAACCTTTTATTGAATTTCCTTTTTTTTTTAGTTCATGATAAGCCTGTGATTTCATTTTTAAATCTACTTGTCATATCAATTCTTTAAATATGTCTTGTTTCAAGTCTTCGGCATCATCATCTTTACTGTCCGCGCCTTCAGCCGATGGACCACCTGTAGGTGTCGCGTGGCGTATAACCAATGTTGATTATCTTCTCATAGTCCATTTGCAGTGATTCCTTGGTCATACCCAGCATCCCATCTATCCACTACATTGCTTTCAGACTGGAAAGAGATATTCGTAATTTGAAAATATAACTGTTAGCAGAGGTCCTTGATGAAAGTTGGACTAAGTCTGTTGCATTCCTAAATAAAGTTGCCATCGTTGTTGTTTCAATAACCACAACACCCCCAGCATTCGTTGTTGAGGTAGTAATTAGGTTTTTTGTAATTCCATAAAAAAAAATTATATTGAGCCAAAATTAAGCATGCTCTGGCCTCATCGGTTTGTGAATTTTTCGCTAATAAGAAAAAAAAAGGGAGAGAAAGGATGTCCTAAAGACAGATGGAAATAACTGATGAGATCTCATGCCATCAAAACCATTGTTCTGAGGATGTTGCTGTTAGATATGGGCAGCCGGTTGCAGTAAGGGACAGTTACCAAGGGATTCAACTATTGGAAATTAATCTATCGACAGTCTGCACATCCATCAGCCAACACTCAATATCTTTCACCTCTCACCCATATACTATGCCCACATCATTCACACATCTAACATATATTTGTTGTCAATTTAGAACAAAAGTTGTGAAATTTTGTTGATTTTACATAGGATCTGTGTGATTTGACAATAGGTAATAAACCCTTCTTTTTCTTTTATTTTGGAGGGATTGGATGCAGCCATATTAACCATGATAATTTCTTTGTTTTGGATTCAGAATAAACAGTGTGATCTGATATTCACAGGGTGGAGGTGGCATTACCAGCTATCTGATCATCGGTCACCACCTCCCAGCCAGGTATGTTTGGTAGTTACATTTTTATGTGTGTACAGGATCATGGTAATCAATCATTATATCTAAATCATACCATGTTGTTTTAACCAAATTTTACATCATTCTTCCATTGAAATTTCATTGCTATGGTTCTTCTGGGAAGATGGGGAATCGGCCTCTAGCAAGTCACATGTAGTTATGCTACTCAGACTCTAGTAAACGATTCTGATCCATTGAAATACTTTGATCTTCCAGAAGCAAGGAATATCCAAAATGATAAATACTAGTCCTGCCAATAGTCATGTTGACAGATCAGTTGGATGTTTAATTCAACTTGATGATATACAGTCTGAATCAAATGTCATTTTTTTTATGATTATTGTTGATGGCCTGGAATGGATGTTAGACTAGATGGTGTATATTGCTTGTTCAGGTAACCAATAAGTTTTGCATGATTTATCTTAGCAAGCTAATGGTAAAAGTGAATTCCAGGAGGTGTCAAATAGTAGATGGGTCAGTCCTTGCAAATAGACTGTGCTTATGTGGGCATGTGTTGATGGTTCATCTAAAGCATCTATTGTTGTCAAAAACCTGCATTAGTGTTTGTTAAGATCATAAGTTATCGGTTAGCATGGGCATTAATAGTTAGCATAGAGCATATCTAAGCATTTAGCATATATCAGCCCTGTAATTAATATTGCATCACGTAGGTCCCTGCTGCCTCCTTCCACCTACTGTAGGTGTCTCAACAGCCCCTGTTGTTGCCAGCAATAGCATTACATCCCCAGCCCTCCTCTCGGGGTAGCCCCACAGAGTTAAATTTTCTTTTCTTTAGCAACCCACAGGAAAAGATATTGTAGATTCTCTTCCTCAAGGCAATTTACCAAAAGAACTGCCACAAGCTGTGATGTCTCCCAGTGGTTCACAAAAGCCACTATGATCTTCCATTTCCAAGAATAGTTCATCACAAGCAGTGATGGCTATTGTGTTTCGTGATGGTTTACCTTGAACCGTCTGGGCTCTTGTCTTCATCCGTTGCATACCCCCTTTCACATAGGTTTTCGTTTACCCATGGTGCTACATGTACACGTATATGTACATATATGCATATACATATACATGTATATATACACATTCTCTCATAAATACAGTATATGTCATTGCCTCTCATATATGCATTTTCTTCTTAATTGAATATGAATATCTATTTAGGCATGTCTATCTAATTATCGGTATCTTTGGGTTCAATGTAAATATTTTGTTGTTTCCATTTTTCTCTCACTTTATCCTAACTGAGTGATTTGCAGGAAATATTCAGAAATTGTTGAAATTGCCTTAGATCTAGGATTTTATTATTTCTTTGCATTCCCAAAGTTGTAATAGGCTAGATATTAATGAAAACTCTACATTTCCAGTCTTTAATTAGAATGTATGAGCATATACATATTGCTTGTTTTCATATCATTTCCTTCTTTTATTTTGAGAATTCACCAATGATGAAACACAAATGACACGTGCACCATTCTAATAGGAGGTGATTAATCCTAAGTTGATGATTTGCATCAATGGCCATAGTCAGGATGTGAACAAAACTTAGAATTTTCATCTTTTATGGAATAACATTGGATCCACATTGGATTCTCTTCCAAAATCATCATACTTTTAAATACCTTCTTCTTTTATTAGAGTTTAATTTAAAATTGGCTCAAAATATATATCAATGGCCATAGTGAGGATATATTGAGAGTTAATTTCATTTTAAACTCTATAAAAGCACCAAAATATGTTTTATTCTTCATGTGAATTTAAATATAGATTATTATATAATACATTCAATGACCATAGTCAAGGATGTATTATATTTTCAATCCTATTTTAATTCATTTAAAGAATAAAATATATTTTTCAAAAGCCAATTTCAAAATTCTTTAAATTCATTTCATCATTTAGGATAGAATTGCATCATATTTTCAAAATTTCTTTTCCAAAACTCCAAGTGATCTCAAATATCCTTCTTCAATCTCCATTTCAATTCATTCTTCTTATTTCAAAGATTTAAGATTTTAATTTCAAAGTCCAATTTGACATTGAAACTTCAAATTCAATGTTATATTCAAAATTCCATTCCCAAACTCAAATCCAATTTCAAAGCTCAATTTAAACTTTGAAATACCTGATTCATCTTCTAAATTTAAACTTCAAAAAATCCAATTCTAGATCTAGAACCCAATTTCACTCTGGATCTCAGACTTCATATCCAAATTCAATTTAGGTTCCAGATTCCGGATCCAATCTAATCTTGAATCTCACACTTCGGATCTAAATTCCATTTTAGGATTCAGGACCCAAAACCCATTTCATGATCCAGAATCCAACTCCATCTTGGATCTCAGAATTCAGATCCAAAATCCATTTTAGGGTCCAGAGTCCAATTCTCTTTTAGAATCTAGATTTCAGATCCAACTTCATCTCGGATCTTAGACTTCTGATCCAATTCTATTTAGGCTCCAGAATTTAATTATATCTTGGACCTTAGATTTCGGATCCAATCCCACTTAGAATTTTGGAACTCGGATTCAACCCTATCTCGGATCTCCAAATCTCAGATCCAGTTCCATCTCAGATATTACATCAAAATTTCATTTCAAATTTAATTTCATCTCCAAATTCTCAAAGCCAAATTCAAATTTATCTCTCAAGTCTTAATTCAAATTCCTATTTTTGAATTCAAAATTGATTCTTGAAAATCGATTCTAATTCAAAAGTCCATTATGACTTTGAAGAATCATTCTTATTTCAAAATGCTAATTTTAAATTCCTTTTCTCTTCATCCACAGATTTATCTCTCCAAATCTTGATCATTCCAAGACTTGAAAATTCAAAGTCTCTTCTTCCAGGTCTATTTCAAATCCTGAGTTGGATTCCAAATCTGAGATCCAAAACAATCCTTTAATGCATTTTCATCTCAAAAAACTTGGAAATTTTTTAAATCATTTTTTCAAAAGAGCATACATCTTTACATTGCACAAGCATGATTCTTTATGCATTTTAGACCTAGAATAAATTCTTAGATAATATTTTAGCAAAGCAAAAGGCATAAGTTCGATCCTTGGTTCGATTACCCCTGGTAAAGGCGCCTGGAACGGTCAAACCTCGTACCAACGAGCGAATCCCGTCTCTCCATTTTTTCCGCAGATTTTCAAAACGGAGGCGAGTAATTTTCTTAAATATTTTTTGAATCAAGGTCAAGTGAGACATTCGCGAAAGAGTTCCTCTCTCTTCTTTCCTTTCTTTTCTCTTCTCTTTTTTGTCTTTTATTTTCTCCCTTCAAAAAGGAGAAAATAGAGTCTGGAAAGGAAAAAGAGAAGGAAGAGAGAGAAATACCAAAAGAGGAAAAATTTTGCGATGATCACACCAACCATTAAATGGACTTATTTTGCTTTAATACCTTTTGGCTTTGTTTGGATCTGTTTCTTTTGGCCAGCCCAGACCCATTATGGTTAGTCGTTTGGGCTCTCTTAATGGTCATTATGATGGTCGGTGGGTTGAGGCCTATATAAACTCAGCTCTTTCTTCATATTTCTTATCCCTCACTGCTATCTCCGCTCTATCTCGAGCTCTACTCTTCTCTCTCAAGTTGATAAGCTTTTTCTCTCTCTAATTTTGGTATTTCTTTCTCTCAATTGGGTTAGACCCAAATTCAGTTAGAGATCTAGATCTAGTTTAGCCTTGATTTAGATCCAGATTTGTTATAGTTTAGATCTCAATCCAATATCCAGATCAGGTCATAGTTTGGATCCCTATCCAGTATTCAGATGTGTTATAGTTTTGATCTCAATCAAGGATCCAAATTCGGTTGTTGATCATACACATATCCAGTTATAGTTTGGATCTCAACCCAGTTAATATTAGAATTCAGATTCAAACTCAGGATCCATATTCGATTCAATCCTAGTCAAGAGGTTGTTTAAGGTGGTCTATGTAAGACCCGTAATTTTTTAGTAAAAATTTCTGAATAAATTCATGAGGCATTTCATATGAAAATAGCATATGAACCCGAAATGCAAATCGAATCGATTTCTATGAACCAGTTATACTTAGAATATGTGTATCTTCGCAAATATATGCTCAAACAGTAAGAGAGTCATAACTTCCTCCCTGAGTAAAATCAAGATATTTGTACGAACCAATTTTCTTAGTTACGTTTATACGAAGAAAATGGCATACTAAGAATTTAAAAAAAAAACACCAAAAACCTAAACTTTTTGTTGGACCCACGAAAATGTTGGTGGGACCCACAAAAATATTCCTTAAAAAATATCTTGTGGGACCCATAGATAATTTTATGCAATATTCTATGTGGGTTCCACACCAAAAGAACCTCCAGTCTTTATCTGAAAAGCCATGGGAAAAAGGGGGAAAGGAAACTTAAGAGAGGGGTTTCCTTGGCTATAAATAGTCCCCCCTCTCTCTCTTCTCATAAAATTGTCTCTCCCTCTTTCTCCTCTTCTCTCTCTGTCTCTAAAACCTTCCCTATCTAGCTTAGCCTTTCTAAGCCTACTTGACCTGGTCTAAGTCTACCTGACCTGGTCTGAACCTACTTGACCTGGTTTAAACCCACTTGACTTGGCTTGAGCTCAGCTGGGTCTAGTCAAAGTCAAAGTCCTCCTTGATCCTAAACTCAGGTTTAATTCACTTGACCTAGACCTAGCCTACTTGGTCTAAGTCTGAACCTGACTAGCCTAGTTGACTTGGACCAAACCTAGTTTTGTTCAAACCACTTGGGTTTAGCAACTTGACCTGCTCTTCTTCTTTTTCAACTAGGTCAAACTCATCTAACCTAGTTTGACCTCTTAAAGGAAGGTTTAAACCCAGTTCGAAGCAGATCGAGCACACTAGAGTCGTTCTTCATCGATTGGAGGGTAAGTTTGATTTATCGATCACTCTCTCTTAAGTATTTGTTGATTTATGTTGTGATATATATATATATATACACATTCTGAAGTAGTATCTGATCCTAGTCCTTGGTTTACGTCCTCTAGGACACTTTGGTGTTCATGCACGTCTCCTTGCGACTCTCGTTGGATATTTTATGATAAAAGCTACTGCTTAAGGTAATATATATGTATTTGAGATTGTCATCGCATCGAACGATGCCAAGGCTCCAACTTTATGTATATTATATATATGTATTTACTTATGCTTTTAAGATTGTCGTCGTGTCGAACGATGCAAAGGCTCTTACTTTCTGTAATTTAAATTATGTTTTTAAGATTGCAGTCGCATCGAACGATGCCAAGGCTCCTATTTTCTGCAATTTAAATTATGCATTTAAGATTATCATCGCGTTGAACGATGTCAAGGCTCTTGCTTTCTATAAATATATATGTATTTGCTTTCTGCAAGTTATTTAGTTTGATTTCTCCCACCGAACATTAAATATGCACTCATTTATGTCATCGCATTATAAAGCACAGGCTTCTGCTTATATTATATATAGTGCGTATAATAAGCGTTCAAATAGAGATCAACTCCAAATCTCCAATGTGATTTCATTGCCGCTCCTCGATCAAGATTTTTCTTGACGAATAAAGCCCCTATTTGGAAAGGCTTTTCTTTTGTGCAAAATCATTTTTTCATAAAAACCTAAGTCACTTACGCACGGCCTGGCTAAGGCCTAAGGTTCCAATGAATCTTGATAAATGCAAAGTACACATAACGGTGTGCATCTATCTTTGAGTTAAGCATAGCGATTTTTTTGTTAAAGAGATGAAATGCTGCAGAATTTTCTGAAAAGATGCTCACCGAGCTTGAAAGAAACACATGCTTTCTCCATCATAGAGAGAAAGTGCTGCTGAAATTTTTAAAGAAGTATAACAAGCTCAGAAAGAGCATAGCATGTTACTCTGTCATACAGAGGAGATGCTGCCCAAATTTTGTCAAGTACTTTATACAACGTAGAAAGGGTCGTCACACTTCTGTCGTTAAAGCAGAGAAAGTGTTGTTGAAATGGTTGGCAAATGAATTGCTTAAACCTGTTGATGGCACAAGGATGCTCTGTTGTCGGAATGCTGCCAGAGTGGCTCGTTCTCATATTCGCCTGTAAGGGCACTTTACTCGTAAGGGCTAAAGAGCCAGAGTAGTTGTTTCACCTTGACTAGGCTAGGTGCTCATTGCGGTAATATATGCCAAGCAGTCGATCCATTGAGATCGTATCATATGCATACTTATTGAGATATTGTTACACAACTAGACTCGTAAGAGACGGAGAGTCGGAGTACGTTGTCCACCCAAAAGAGGTGAGGTGCTCGTAATGGTTGTAGATGCTGAGAGCAGAGTCAAGCATGCATATGAATAAAACTTAAGGTCACAGACCCCACGGTTTTGGTCGTGTTGGGAAATACTGAATGGGGTCAGGTACATATATCCTCAGTGTGGGAGGCACTGGCTTGCTCGAATGGCATGCGAATATCCGACAAGTAACGGTTAGACCGGCAGACTCCTTTAGGACTATTACTCACGTGGTAGACGGTGATGGTATAGCCACGAGTGACATGTATTTGATTATGAACCTGATAGAGTTCAAGGGGCCTCCCATCACTCAGGGGGTATGGAGGTCGTGGTTATCCTTAAATATCTAAGGATTGAACCCAACTACTGCAGTAGAGGATACATCTGACTCAGCCTGGTAGGGTTATCCTGGTATGAGTTCTACCGCCCTATCATGGACAGGATCAACAGGCATCTGGGGTATCTAAAATACATAAAATAATCAACCCTCAGAACGTCGCGTTGATGCCCGGGCAAAACTTCTCTCACATACCAGGAGGTGAACAAATTAATATCGAAACAATGCATTAGTTCTAGGTTCAGCGATGTATGAATGTATAAATGAATGAATGTTGTTCTGTTAAGACTTACATAACCTTGAAAAAAGTGTCATGATTGGTATACTACTAGACTGATAGGGCAAAGACCCATGTTGTATTTGCATAACTAAACTAAGATCGAGGAGCTCGCGCTTGAATTCATGGGATACAGATGTGCCGATTCATGGGATACAGATGTGCCAAGTCATGGTGACTTGACCTTGACATCCCAAATGAGGCCCTGAAGAGGTCTACGTTAAGTCATGGAGACTTGAGCGAGATGTTCAAATCACAGCCTTGAAGAGGCGCATGCTAAGTCGTGGAGACTTGAGCGAAATGTTTAACTCGTAGCCCTATGAAGGCTCTCGCGATATACGCTAAGTCATGGAGACTTGAGCATCGTTGTTGCGAACTGTGATCCTGAGTGGCCTTTGCATGAGTTGATACTTGTTTGAATTTGTGAATGAATGCTTGCTTACCAGACCAACAATGGTTCTGACTTCGTTTAATGGGGGTTACAGGTGTTGAACCTGCCTTGCGATATGCAGAGCAAGGCGGCATCGAGTTCCAGGATTTCTCCAGACAGTGTTGTATGGCTTCTTTTATAAAACTAAATATTGTTTTTCCAAGCAGTGATGTTTGTAATAAATAAGTGGTTTTTATAAATGAAACACCTTGGTGGTCAATAAGTGCTTGATCACATACCTGTGACTTGCTCAGAGTTTTTAAAACCGATGACTCATTATCATCCATTTTTGCTACTAAAACCTTTTATAAGTTCTGTTGCAAAAAAAAAACATAAAATTTTCAACTTAGCTTTGTTTTGGAAATCTGGGACGTTACAGTCTATGTTGAGTTTGTTGGGCTCACCCAATGCAGGGCGTAGTCCAATCATTCGCGAGAAGGTGAAAGCTTGGTTGTATCCTGGGAACGTAGTTTCATGAATACTCATTGCACCGAGGACTTTTCTAAGTGCGGCAACTATCGCTTGAAAGACAACACATTTATGCATGCCTCCGAGATCATTGGTTCAATCTCAGTTGCCTCACTCACTAAGTAAGGTAAAATTTTCAACAATAAAACACACCAAAATTTGATCTAAGACTAGGTTGGAGGTTCTCTCTTAAGAGAAGAATCCAAAGAGAATTTTTGTATTGTCTTTTAGTGCTAAAGGAGAAATGTTGAACCTTACACGAGGGTTCCTGGTGCTCCTATGATACGAGCTGGGGTTTGGCTGAATATGATAATAGGATGCAACAATCTTTGCATTAGCTTTTTGCTAAGGCAAGGTTATTATCTTGTTCAGCACGAGAGTCTCTATCACTCATCTATGTGAGCCAGGGTCTTGTTGAACGCTATGTTGGTACACAACAACTCGGGTGCTGGCTTTGCCAGGACTAGACAAGCTCTAGTAGCAAAATAGACTTGGAGAGACAAAAGTTCCTCTGCTACTGGAGCTTGTTCAATCCTAGCAAAGCCATTGCAAAACCATTGTGCACCAGACTTTAGATCAGTAGGACCCCCACCTCACACGATGAGCACCAAGGGACCCTTTTGTTGAACAGGTTGCTAACCTTGTCTGGGAAAAGCCAGTGCAACATATCACTGCACTCTAACATCATGTTCGGCCAGACCCCAGTTCACACAAGATGAACACCAGGAACCCCTTGCATGAGGTTCAACATTCCTCCTTTATCATTAAAAACAAAACCACCCAAATCAAATAAAAATTCTCATTTTTGGATTCTTCTCTCGAAGAGGGATCTCCAGCTTAGTTTGGATCAAATGTTGATGTGTCAACTTCTTTGTTATCAGCTAAGCTTCACTCGTTTGATAATAAAAGGGGACATACGTAGACACCTTAATTTTTCTTGGGTTCCCACTAGCTATTTGTTGACCTCGACACAATCATACAAGATGATGCATCAAAAATGGGATGCTTGTTCACATTCAAGGCATTTCAGATATGAATTACTTCACTACCTCTACAGAGTATGATGTATTTTGGGGAAAGAAGAAATACATCTTTTGGAGCATGCTTGAACTCAAAGAAATGAGGAATGAGCTCAAAAGCCCAAGATGTTTTTGAAAAATAAACATGAAATATCCATAATTTCAAAGAATTTTCTGAAAGATCCAGGTGCTTCAAAAAATTTCAGCCAAAGCTTAAATTTGCCCATATTCTAGGGAAGCGGATCAGGTCATGCTGAACATGAGCGTTTTTGCTCATGCTGACATTGTGGCCATCCGATTTGCATTTTAAAAAGCTCAAAAGTCAAAAAAACCACGTGGCATTCATCCAAAATGCAAACAGACGGCCACGATGTCGGCATGAGCAAAAACACTCATGTTCAGCATGACCTGATCTGCTTCCTATTCTAGCCCATAAAATAACAATCTCTAAAAAACTAGAGGCTTTTAGCTTTACAATAAACTAAGACTTACTTTAATTCGAAATCAGAGTGAAGAGTTATAACCAAAACAAGGATTTACATTTGTGGCTTTGGTGCCACTTGTCATCACCCTAATAGCATAATTCCAACTTTTTATGCTCCTGCATCTTATCGTTTGAAAGCCGTTTGATCTTTACGTCCTTTGAAAACTTGTGATGGGTCTCGTAGGCTTCTTTTGGATGCTTTTTAAGTGTCAAATGTCCCCCTTCATCAGACTTAGGGACTGCCTTGGGCTTGCAGGTCATGTGGCCAAATTTGGTAGGACCGGTTGGCCAGTTTCACTTAGAACTTCTGAGTGCTTTCTTCTCTTGGGTGAGTCGGGCAATCTCATAACATTGGATCAGACTTATGGGCCTTGCAGCTTGCACTTTAATCATAATTTCCTTCTTAAGTCCTATAAAAGTACCAACCAAGGAGTCTTGAGAGCACCCTTTGACTAGGTTGCTCAATCTCTCAAACTCGGCTTAGTAGTCTTATACGCATCAGGTTTGCTTAATATGGGACAAGGTGACATTGTGATTCTCAAAAGCTGATGAACCAAACCTCAATGCTACGGCCTTGGTGAAGGATTCTCAGTTGGGAATACCAAGATAGGACTCATACCATTGGTACCAACTAATTGCATCATCCTCTATATGTAAAGTGGTCAAATTCATGTTCTCATGTTTGTGCAATCTTGAAGAATTGATCAACTTTGAACAACAAGCTATTAGGGTCCTGACCATTGAACTTTGTGAAGTCCATTCTAGGCTTTCTGGTCTGTACTTGACCATGGTTACTGCTGGATGTTGGAACATTTACAATTATATTGGATTATTTATCCAACATTGGACTTATATGTATAATAATTATGTGTTATAAACTGTCAATTTGTAAGCTTTCTTAAAAGTGATTAATTTCTATTTAAGTTATTTAAGCTTTAATGTATTCATAGGGTGTGGTGCTCTAATGTGTAGAGACTAAGGTGTAATTACACTTTAATGATGGGCTAAAGTGTAATTACCCAAAAAGGTGATTATCATCTTTGATAAAGGGGTCATGGTCCCTAGATCACATACTTGAACATTCCTCTACATCCCATTAAGAGAGAGAAGAAGCTACAGGAAACAAGAGCACAGAACATCAAGTATATTGATCTAGAAGATCATACCTTCAGAGATTGATGCTATGGATTCAGGTACGCTTCCGTTTACAGAATTCTATCAAAGTTTCTATATGATTCAACATGTTGATCTAAGGGGATTGAATATTTGTTCTAACAAGTGGTATCAGAGCAATACATGAACGGATCATTTAGAAACATTAAAAGGTTATACATTTTGAGATTAAGCATAGTTTTCGATTCAGCATCTTCGTACAGAACATTCCTGTGTAATACACAGAAACTGCAAGCATAAAAAATATATATATATATTTGGTCACGAAAGTTAAGATTGAAAAATCATTTTTCCAGTCATTGAATCTTTCGTTTATTGAAAGAGATATCAATGTTTTATTCAGCCGATAAAAAAAAAATTATCTAACGTCGGCCAGATGGAGAAAGGGATTCCGGCGATGGACTGTGAGGGGTCCTCTTAGACTTGCAGAGGGCGGCGGCGGGGGAGGTGATGGCCTTCGACATCTCCAAGGCTGACACGCTCCACGACCTCGCCAGGAACTCCATGGGCTCCGTCGGTTCTCCGGTGGCTCGTAGGCCGTCGGCCTCGGGCTCTCCGGCGAGCAGTGACCTGCCGTTTCCGCCTCACGGTGACTGGTGACCGGCGACTGGCGGCGTCGCCTCACAGGCGAGCAGTGACCTGCCGTTTCCGCCTCACAGTGACCGGTGACCGGATTTTTTTTTTTCAGTTTGCTGCTGTTTTTTCGCTGGAAAGGAGACGTGCACAGCAAAAAAATCGGGAATCGGTTTAACCCCTTTCCGCATTCTTGTGGAATTACATTTTACAAAATTGCCCTATTTTTTTTTTATTTCCAGAACAGGGGTTAATTTTTGGGAACAATTATAAACAGAATATATAAGTCAATTTTATTTCAATCTTAAGGCTAATTTTTTTTGGGTCTGTTAAATTTTATTATGCCAAATAATTTTGAATTCAAATATTGGAAAAGTTATATGTATTTTGAGATTAATTGATTGAAACATCATGTCACCAAAGTGACTTCTCTTGTGGAAATCGATTAATTTCAAAATATAAAAGGATTTTATGCAAGTGTAATAATGTAAACAATGATCGGCCCAAAGGAAGATCAATATTTAACAGAATTACACAAGCACCTATGGTAATAAACATGTGATAGTTATTCGGATTACATGTGGGCAATAAATCAGCCCAAAGGAAGGTCATTGTTCGACATGTTTTTACTGTTAATGTTTGATTACTACACCAAGATGTCAATTACAAATTAATATCCTATCCAAAGATGGGATATTAATGGAGTGTCGATATCTTGAAATGCAATTTACCGTTATTTGAATTCATTATTATTACTATGTTAATTATGTGAGCATGACTATTTTATTTTATTTTGGATTCAGTTATTTCCGCTCCTGCTAATATTACTGCCAGTATAAATTATATTCCCATGCTTAATGGCACAAACTTCAAGTCATGGCAAGAGAATCTCTTGATAGTTCTCGGAGTCATGGATCTAGACCTTGCAATAAGGACCGATTCTCCCTCACCTATTACAGACAATAGTACCTCTGATGAAAAGAGGGAAATGGACAGTTGGGATAGATCAAATCGCATGTGTATGATGATCATGAAGAAGGCCATTCCAGAATCATTCAGGGGCACTACGTCTGAAAATATTACTACAGCAAAAGATTTCCTTGCTGACATTGAGAAAAGATTTGCCAAGAACGAAAAGTCTGAAATTGGTACGCTCTTGACAACTCTAATCTCAATGAGGTATAAGGGTAGAGGCAATATCAGGGAGTACATTATGGAGATGTCTCATCTCGCTTCAAAATTAAGGGCACTTAAGCTTGAACTCTCTGAGGAATTGCTAGTGCATTTGGTTCTAATTTCTCTTCCAACACAATTCAGTCAGTTTAAGGTGAGCTACAATTGTCAGAAAGAGACTTGGTCTCTGAATGAGCTCATCTCCCATTGTGTTTAGGAAGAGGAAAGACTGAAGCAAGATAAGACTGAAAGTGCTCACTTTGCCTCTACATCGAAGTACTCAAAGGGTAAAGGCAAGGGAATTAAAAGGAAAAAGGAAGCTGCAGATACAACACCCAACAAGAAACAAGAAAAGAAACCGGGTAACCGGGAGGTACTGGATGTTTCTTTTGTGGTGCTGAAGGACATGTACAGAAACAGTGTACCAACTATCATTCTTGGTGTGCTAAGAAAGGTACATTACTTAATTTGGTTTGTTCTGAGGTTAATTTAACTTCAGTGTCTAGACACACTTGGTGGATAGATTCTAGTGCAACCACTTATATCAATGTGTCTATGCAGGGTTGCCTCCATTGCCGAAAGCCAAGTGATGCTGAAAGATACATCTATTTGGGCGATGGCAAGAAAGTTGAAGTTGAAGCAATAGGAAAATTTAGATTATTGTTAAAAACTGG
Organism: Nuphar pumila; assembly: GCF_984573655.1. NCBI lineage: Eukaryota > Viridiplantae > Streptophyta > Magnoliopsida > Nymphaeales > Nymphaeaceae > Nuphar > Nuphar pumila. Next base: position 34,637,284 of record NC_143262.1, read on the forward strand.
ATTTTATTTGAATCTTGATGAAACATTTATTGTTTCGTTTTTTAGACATAACCTTATTTCTATTTCTGCTTTGGACAAATTAGGCTTTACTTGTTCATTTGGAAATAGAAAATTCAGTTTGTTTCATGATTCAAAATCAGTTGGATCTGGTTTTTTGTCTTTGCATGATAATCTTTATTCTATTGATATTATTGCTTCATTTAATGAATCCCTGCATTTAAATCATAACATCAAAAGAAGATTAGCCAATGAGAATTCAGCTGCATTATGGCACAAGAGATTAGGACATATTTCAAAACGAAGAATTGAAAGACTTGTGTCTAATGAAATTCTAGATCCCTTAGATTTTACAGATTATGATATTTGTGTTCATTGCATTAAGGGAAAACAAACCAATAAAAGGAAATTTGTAGCCAATAGGACATTAGTCGTCCTTAAACTTATTCATACAGACATTTGTGGGCCATTCCCTACGGCTGCTTGGAATGGTCAACAATACTTTATAACGTTCATTGATGATTATTCTAGATATGGCTACATTTTTCTTATTAATGAAAAGTCACAATCCTTGGATGTGTTCAAATCCTTTAAGGCAGAAGTTGAGAATCAACTCAACAAAAGGATTAAAAGCGTCAGATCTGATCGTGGTGGTGAATACTACGGTAGATATGACGGTTCAGGTGAACAACGTCCAGGACCTTTTGCTAGATACCTAGAGGAATGCGGTATCGTCCCACAGTACACCATGCCAGGTTCACCCACGATGAATGGTGTTGCTGAAAGACGAAATAGAACGCTTAAGGATATGGTAAGAAGTATGATTAGTCATTCTATCTTACCAGAATCACTCTGGGAGATGCACTTAAGACTGCAGCATATATCCTCAACAGAGTTCCAACTAAAGCAACTACTAAAACCCCTTATGAACTTTGGACAGGCAGGAAGCCTAGTCTAAAGCATTTGCACATTTGGGGATGTCCAGCTGAGGCAAGGCCATATAAGCCTAATGAAAAGAAACTGGACACAAGAACCATTAGTTGCTATTTTATTGGATACTCTGAAAGATCTAGAGGATACAAGTTTTATGATCCCACAACCAAGGAAATTTTTGAATCTGGAAATGCCCAATTCTTTGAGGATGTCGAGTTTGCGGGGGGTGATAAAGTAAAGAACTTTGTCTTTGAAGAAGAATATGTTGATATTCCATTAGGTGTTGTTGGTATTGATCAGAATTACTCTGACCCTGTCCAAAACACAACTCAAGACAATGTTGGAGAATCTCTCATTCCAGAAACTATTCCAGATGAACAAACTCCACAACCTCAAGAACCTATACCATTAAGAAGATCCACTAGAGAAAGAAGAAGTGCAATACCAGATGATTATATTGTATTTCTCCAAGAAAATGATGTTGACATTGGAATAGTGGAAGATGATCCTATCAGCTTCCATCAGGCCATGGAAAGTTCCAATTCTCAAAAGTGGATAGATGCCATGAATGAGGAGATTAAGTCCATGAGTGACAATGACGTATGGGAACTTGTCCCATTGCCTGAAGGTGTGAAACCTGTTGGTTGCAAATGGATTTTTTAAGACCAAGAGGGATTCAAAAGGCAATGTGGAAAAGTATAAGGCTCGTCTTGTTGCAAAGAGCTTTACACAGAAAGAAGGCATCGACTATAAAGAGACTTTCGCTCCAGTTTCTTCGAAAGACTCTTTCAAGATTATAATGGCATTAGTGGCACATTTTGATCTTGAGTTACATCAGATGGATGTAAAGACAGCGTTTCTCAATGGTGACATTGATGAAACAATTTATATGGTGCAACCAGAAAACTTTGTGTCAGATGATTCAAAGAATATGGTCTGCAAACTTAAGAAATCCATCTATGGACTCAAACAAGCATCTAGACAATGGTATTTCAAGTTTCATCAAGTGATCATCTCGTTCGGTTTTGAGGTGAACTTGATTGATGACTGTGTATACCATAAGTTATGTGGGAGTACACATATTTTTCTGGTTTTATATGTTGATGATATTTTGCTTGCCAGTAACGATATAAGCTTATTGCATGACACCAAGAAATTTCTAGCTAAGCATTTTGAGATGAAAGATCTTGGTGATGCATCTTTTGTGTTAGGAATACAAATACATCGAGATCGCTCTCGAGGTACTCTAGGACTATCACAAAAGCGATATATCGAAAGGATTCTGAAAAGATTTGGCATGCAAAATTGTAAACCAGGAGATACCCCTGTAGCTAAAGGAGACAAGTTCTGTCTCAATCAGTGCCCTAAAAATGATTATGAGCAAAAGGAAATGCAGAACATCCCTTATGCTTCGGCAGTAGGGAGTCTCATGTATGCTCAAGTATGTACGCGTCCAGATATCACGTTCATTGTGGGAATGTTGGGCAGATATTTAAGTAATCCAGGAATGGACCATTGGAGAGCAGTCAAACGAGTATTACGATACTTACAGAGGATGAAGGATTACGTGCTCACATATCAGAGATCGGATCAGCTAGAGATCATTGGGTATACCGATTCTGATTTTGCTGGATGCCAAGATAGCAAGAAGTCTACGTCGGGCTACATTTTTTTTCTTGCAGGAGGTGCCATTTCATGGAGGAGTGCTAAACAGACTCTCATAGCATCCTCTACCATGGCAGCTGAGTTTGTAGCATGTTTTGAAGCATCCAACTAAGGAATCTGGCTGCGTAATTTTGTCACGGGACTGCGTATAGTGGATAATATTACAAAACCACTAAAGTTATTTTGTGACAATAAATCAGCAGTTATGTATTCAAATAACAACAGAAGTTCAATGAAGTCAAAGCATATAGACATCAAATTTCTGGTTGTTAAAGAAAGAATTCAAAGTGGACAAGTGTCTATTGAACATATTGGGACAAACTCCATGATTGCGGATCCGCTTACTAAGGGATTGCCACCCAAACTGTTTGTTGAGCATGTTGCTCGTATGGGTGTCAAGTCTCTTGAAGATATTTAGGTTTAGTGGGAGTTTGCATTTGAAATATTTTTTATAGACACAATTTTGTTATGTTGTAAAGATGTTTTAAGGTTAATTTTCTGCAGAAATTAAAGTCATTCAGTTTATTCACACTTTGAATATGGTATATGATTGATCTCAATAAGGTTTAAAGTGGACCAGTTGGAAATAGACATGTTGTAATCACATTGCATGAAATTTCCATGCTACACATCCACATCATGATCTTTGTCATTCGGTTGTGTTGACACAAGTAACCATTGAAGGTCGAGTTACGACAAATGTAACAAAGGCCGACTTGATTCTGTATTAATATAATTGATGGACATGATTGATTTTTGGATACATTCAGGTATGACAGTAAAGTTGAGCTCATATGGTATTTTAATAATACATAATTATAAGGTTACACATATAGTCCAAGTGGGAGATTGTTGGAACATTTACAATTATATTGGATTATTTATCCAACATTGGACTTATATGTATAATAATTATGTGTTATAAACTGTCAATTTGTAAGCTTTCTTAAAAGTGATTAATTTTTGTTTAAGTTATTTAAGCTTTAATGTATCCATAGGGTGTGGTGCTCTAATGTGTAGAGACTAAGGTGTAATTACACTTTAATGATGGGCTAAAGTGTAATTACCCAAAAAGGTGATTATCATCTTTGATAAAGGGGTCATGGTCCCTAGATCACATACTTGAACATTCTTCTACATCCCATTAAGAGAGAGAAGAAGCTACAGGAAACAAGAGCACAGAACATCAAGTATATTGATCTAGAAGATCATACCTTCAGAGATTGATGCTATAGATTCAGGTACGCTTCCGTTTACAGAATTCTATCAAAGTTTCTATATGATTCAACATGTTGATCTAAGGGGATTGAATATTTGTTCTAACACTGGAATCTTCATTCCTTGTTCATGGGTGCTTGTACATTCCCACTACTTTGCCCTTGGTTTAGGGTCCTTTACTCTTGTAGCCCTCTCAATATTGCCTCGAGTTTGTCATCTATGGCTCTCATTCTTTCCTAAGTCCACTTACTTCACTAAGGCATCAAACCTTCCTTGGTGCTAAGCTCTAAGGCCATCAACAAGGTCTTGAGCTCGGGTAGTCATGGTTTGTAAGGATAATTCAGGTTCAGTCTTAGGTTGCAAGTAGGTTCAGGTCCAAATTTTTTAAAGGGTGTGTTAAGTTCAGTACAAGTAGTGTTTAGGCTTCAACTCAGTTTGTTCTTGTAGTAGGGTATATTAAAGGTGTGTGGTCAAAATTTTAGATTAATTAGCAAGGTTTAGGTCGGGTTTTGAGTGTGCTAAAGTGAAATAGGTCAAAACAGGTTAGGTTCTGTTAGACACAGTTGGGTTCAGAGAATTTTTATCTCTGAAATCAATAAAACTCTATGATGAAGGTTGAGTTCAGATGAAACTCACCACTTAACACCACTTCTATAAAATTTCATCATGTGAAATGGAGATTAACCAGTTGGTATTGTTCTTGGATGTAGTAGTCGCCAATTCTTGAAGTCAATTGAGTAGAGCTCCTCTTTGGTGCATTCTTGATTGCAAGAGCTCTACAACCACAAGGTTTGTGGCCTGCTCTGATACCAAATAATATCACCATAATGGTGGTAGGAAAAAAGAAAGGTGATGGTGGAGATTTGAGTGGAAAGAAGAGGGAATAATGGTGGAGTACAAACATATCCCAATTGGCCGCCTCGCCACTAATGAGTTCTACAAGGCTGGCTTGGCTAGGTGCACTCATATCAGTATCTTACCTTTCTAACATATTAAACCACATGTCAAACAGACTTTTGAATAGGGAGATATAATTTTTTGGAAATATATCGGTCAGAGGAGCTAGTTCAGCAGCATTCCCATAGATTGACACTAGGGTGTCCTTTTGCAAGGCAGGTGAGGGCTAGGAGAAGGTTTTAAATACCTCTCATTACTCCTTGGGCACTCCATTCTTGCCTTCTTTAAGCTTGTCCCTTCAGATCTTTGGCCCCTTTTGGGATCTTTGGCTCCTTTGAACTTTTTCCTTTGGATCTTTGGCTCCTTTTGGGATCCTTGACTCCTTTGAGTTTGTTTCTTCAGATTTTTGGCCTCTTTTGGAATCTTGGGCTCATTTTGAGCTTGTCCTTTTGGATTTTTGCCTTCTTTGGCATTTTTTCTCTTTGGAGAGTTTTTTCTTTTTTATTCGAGTTCCGCACAATTATCTTTATCCTTTCGATCCTTAGCTTCAGTAAGAGGACCCCAAGGTATCTTTTCCTTCCCAAGCTAGTTCATAGGCTAGTTTGCGTGCCTATTTTCCTAGGAAACCTTTTTTGGGATTTTTCCACTTTGATCCAATCTCTAAGCTTGGAAAATCCTCAAGAATACTCTCTTAAGCTAGGATTTCCCTTTCCTAGCTAAAAAAGAGTTCTGACTATGTGGGAAAGCTCTTTTACCCACTAGAAAAGTCCGACTAGAGTATCGAAACTCTGTCGGATTCCTCACTCAAGACACTTGTACATGGAGGTTCAGACAGACTACGATCGCAAGCAAAGGGTTAGGGCTTCTTGAAGCCCGAGTAAGTATTTTCTCACCTTTTATCTCATTTATTTTCTTGAGAATTGTCTGTGCACACAAATATTTACTAAATCACACACTCTTTTCCATGCTTGTTTGAGCTTGGGTGGGTCCACCACTCAAGGCTAAATTCACAGGTATTAGAATTGGACTCAAGATAGCTGTGGAAAAAGCTTTTTCAATGGAAGAGTCTCAAACTTGTCGAGGTTACACCTTGCTATTTGACAGGAAATGGCTCTAAATCGTACCAACAGGCAATCCCATCACTCTTGAAACGGAGGCGAGTTTTGTAAAGAAAATCATTTGTAAAATTCTTTCAAAAATCAATAAAAATTCTGTTTGGGGATATTTTTAGTTCTACAGACTGCTTTAAAGAAATTCTAGTTAGGTGATTTTTCTAATGCGAAAAGTGGGATAATGAGGTAGGAAGAGTGGTGGTTGTCATTAACTTTGTTAGGATCGTAGTTGAAATTTTTTGAGGCATTAAAATGAAGGGCTAAATTTGAGTATCATTTTTGTTTGTTATTTGGTTTGTTTTGCTTCTTTAGGTGAATCTAACGGTTACGAGGATTTTATTTTTCTGTTGTTTAATTGAAAAAGCACCATGTAAATTTTTTTGTTAGATTGATACATCATCATACTTGAGGTTTGGTACTGTTTGGTGTGTGTGCTATGTCAAAGGATTTCTCCTTTTTTGGTGAATTTGATTATGTTTCGGATTTGAATTTGCTTTTAATCTAGCTGAAACATGATGTAATTTTCTTAATTCTATTGTTTTTAATGAAAATTCTTATTGAATATATGCCTACAATTTTTAGATTTTTTAAAGTTTAAAATTTATAATTTTGCTTTTAGGTTTTTTACTGTTAAAATCTGAATGGTGATTTTTGTGCCAATTAATCACGATTTACCAACAAATGTATATGTTGAGGTTGTCTGATTAATCACAATTTACTTATTAGGGTACTTCCCGAGGAATTGCCGAGGCCAAGTTTGGCTACTATGGCTAGGATCCAATCATGTATCCATAGACTCCAATCATAACTTAGCTGGATGGAACTTGGTCATAACAAAAACCAATTGATGCGGACAATTTGAAGCTAATTCATTGGTTTACATGAGAGATTTGGTTGTCTTTTAGGTGAACCTGTTCAGACTTGGTGCAATTATTCCTGCCGGGTTAGTCTAATGACTCTAGACCATTGCAAACTGCTCTGGTATTTGCTTCTTGAGTGATATAGTTACCCCTCAAGAGTATCTATGTGAACGTATGAACTGAGGTAAGCCCTTTTTCGTCTAGTTCATGAGAGATGGAAGCCTATGTTGGACATCAGCATTGAGGATTTCTAGTTGCAGTCTCATGGTCGTAAGGAGACTAAGTGATGAGCATATGTTTAGAGACAAGGCCCAGTCGAGATTTGATTCATCCAATCAGACAAGGTTCCACAGTTGGTACCTTACCTCACACTATAAATCTTTTAACCTTCTGCATTGGTTATTTGGCTCTTCCAAGTCCCATGCCAATAAGAAGGCTGAGTCCCAACATATTTTTGTAGTTTTCAGTCATTCTCCAACTCTGTACACAGCGAAGACTGGAGACCAGCAAGGCTTCATGTTAGCCAAGTCGTAAATGTTGATGGAGGGGTGACGTAAATAGGAGGGATTCTTGCAACAGCGCAACAATCAAGTGTCTATGCGGAAAAGATGGCAATGGATGAAAGAATCTTAGACCAGTCCATTCTCCCAGGTTATTTATGACAAACCAAGCGAAACAGCACCACCCCTCATCTCGCCAATCACACATGAGGTGGCCCCAGTTGGTAAAACTTTGAGATCCCCACTCCCCACTAGAGAGTACACCCAGCTCTGACCTTGCGCCAAGGGACACCACCCATAGCTTTCAAACTTGTGACATCCCGTCAACTTGGTGACATTCACACGACCCTACCAGATGAAGGGAGCCCTTGTGGGCACTGTAGTTTTACCACTATAGATTAGGACCACTTGATCATGGTGGGCTCCTGGCAATAGAGAGAGAGAGAGAGGGGCATTTCTCATCACGTGGGAATTGAAATATGCAGCTTCATTTCCTCAAATCTCTGCTTTAATCACCAGAGATCAATCTGGTATTCATGCGGCTCGTACTTAAAGCCCTCAAAGTAACTCAAGCCAACCCAGAACTAAAAAAAGAAATCTCGTACTTAAAGCCCTCAAAGTAACTCAGCCAACCCAGAACTAAAAAAAAGAAATAGGTAAGGTCAAGATGAAACACACAAAAGAAAAAACCCTGGGGCAGAGTGGCGAACAAACCACAAACAATTCAATCAAATCACAGAAGAACCTAGAGGGTAAGCTCTTTGGGATCCTCAATGATCTTTGCCAAAGTTTGCAGGAATGCAGCCAAATCAGCACCATATATTACTCGATGATCAGCAGTGACATTCACCTATAAAAAATCAAATAACTATCACCTCAGAGTAACCAGTTAATTATTCTTATCATGTCTGGTCAAGTTGCCCACAGACCAAGCAATTCCCAGACCCAACTGGAAGCTAGTCCATGTGGGGCATGGGGCTTGAGCGATGGGGTCATGCTGAGCAGCTATGTCACATAGGTGCGGGTGCGGGTGTGAGTGCGGGTACGGGTGCAGCAGATGAGGATGTGGCAATGTAGCGCTTTAAAAAAACTTGGATGCGGGGAGGGTGTATATATATAAGTTCTAACAGTTTTAAGTTAACACTATGTGTATGTGTGTGCATTTATGTATTTATATATATAATATAGATAAAAATAAACTTGATTAGGGTTAACTGAATCTACTTTTGGATAGAAATGGACCTCAGTGTGGTGGACTTCACCTAACACAAAGGAAGCTGTGTCTAAGTGGTGCACCCACCTGGGTGCAGGTGTGGTGCCCTGTTAGAAGAGTCAGTGTGACATAGCTGAGCAGCTAACAGACTTGATGAAAAGGGATAGCACATAGTCATATGGTATTGGGTGGAGTCCCCAATTAGTCTTTGGAACTTAAAGACTACTATGTGGAGATATTCTATTGGAGAATCAACTCCATGCAATGAAGATTATCTCACCTGCATCTGGCTTTTCACACCAATCCGATCATCCTTAGTCGCAACAACAGTAGGCTCAGATGCTCCCACTGCCATGATTGCTCCCTGAAATCAATCAAATTCAGTTCAGCGGTCCAATATTCTAAATATTGCAAATGAATCATGTTAATGACTTAGTGGACAGATAAGCAAGCAGAATTATGAGATGCTTACAGTTCCAGGAGGCAATATTGCATCAAAACGATCTACACCGAACATACCAAGGTTTGAGAGAGTGAAAGTCCCTGCAAGAGCAGCAGAACATAGTGTCATCAGCATAGTACGCACATAGGTAGTTAAAGCCATTTGACAAAAAGAACAATAATAAAGACTTATCAGCATAGTGCGCACATAGGTAGTTAAAGCCATTTGACAAAAAGAATAATAATGACTTAAAACACAGACCCATAGATCAGCAAGGTTCTCCATGTCTCTTCATTTCTGAATGGTTTGTTTACAAACAACTATACTTCAGAAATCAAAACTCTTACATTGTCTTTCTTCAGTAGCTGCTGAGCCCATTGTTAATTAAGCAATGGCAAAATTGAGTCCTTTGTCAAAAGTTGACCAAGTTCAAGTAGGATTTAACAGGAAAACATATATCAACCTTGGCTTGTGCTCATTCTAATTCAGATCAGACTGCCAGGTCCCATATTTGCACTATGCGAGACTTGGCCCATAAGTCTGCACACCATCACCAAGATCTACAGTATTGATTACTTCTGCCACTATCATAACGATTTTACATACAAAAGAAAAGCACCAAATGTGTTTTTTTAGGAAACGGATCCAGATTGTCTGTAAATGAAGGAAAGGGCACGATAGTATCATCGAATGTTGTAAGTATCGTATCGCTACCCGTATTGGTCAGGCTCAAAATAAGATACATATTGTGTCGTATCGTATATTATAATAAAAAATCATAATTTATAATAAAAAATTTCCAAAATCTCAAAAAATAAAAAAAAATAAAAAATAATGGCATAAAACAATGAACTTTAATATTAAATAAGCAAGGTTGTGTTATATTGTAATATTCACTATTCATTAAAGGGTATTTTTGTACCCTAATTTTTTTAAGCATATATAATATTGAATAGAGCAGTCATGGGGGGATTGGACTCGTGACCTTCTGCAGCCCCTATTCTCTTCCATCTTTCTTCTTCCTGTGCAGATAAGCCTATAGTTCCTTCCTTTTAACAAAAAGATACATTTTTAAATAGCTCGGATGACCAAACCTTTTATGTCAAGTTTCAATACTTTTAACAAAAATAATTTGTAGGAAGGTTTAGATGATCCATATAGTAAAGGTCCCCCTTCCTATGGCCTTGCCCAATCCGCTTCCCGGACCAGAGATCCTGCACAAAGCAACCATTAGATGAAAAAGATATTTCACATCCATGGTCAGCAATTTGGGAGACCGAAAAAAGGTTTAAATTTAATTTTGGAACCACTCTAACTTTTGGAACAAAAAGATTTTGAGAATTTTTGGAGTTTAGAGTTTCAATGCTAGAAATTTTCAAAAAAGTTCAATCGGCCGTAGAAACACAAGAGCCTTTTGAATTGGTGCAAACATCGATTAAAGCATTTTCATGAGGGGTCATATGAAAAGATGCTCCGGAGTCTAAGATCCAAGAGTACGTACCGGGTGATGATGTAGATGCAATGGCCGCACCCGATGTGGAACAAGTAGCTTTAAGGATTTGTTGAAGAGCCATGGATATTTGACCAAGGGTCTCTTTGAGGTCACCATTCTTGCCTTCATCTTCTTTGGTGGTAGATTCTTCAAGAGAGGTCACCTTAGGCTTGAAAGTTCCATTGAGCTTTGGGCAAGCGGGTTTAATGTGACCCAGTTCATAGATGACATACAATCATTTTTCTTCCTCCATTGTAGTTTCATTGTTTACCAAAGTGGGGGGGGGGGGGGGGGGGCTTGTAGGTTTTTACATTATTGTCGGGTTTGGAAACAGCAAGCACTTCAACATTCTTACTCATCCCAAGTTGTGTTTCTTCTTGGGTGATCTCGGCAATAGCATCCTCTATAGGAGGAAAGATGGATCTATGGAGAAGTGATGACCTCACTTGCTCAAATTCGGGACGTAGCCCATATAAGAATTGGAACAATCTATCTTGTTCCATTTGCTTTTGTCTTAATTCGACATCTTCCATAGCAACCCATTTTGGCTCTAAAAGAGCCAACTCATCCTATAGTGGGTTTAAAGCATTATAGTAGTCTGGAATGCTTGAATCACCTTGTTTGGTGGTTCTAATTTTTTCTTGCAAAAAATAAATTCTTGCAAGATCCTTTTGGGTATACATACCCTTCATAAAAAACCAAACCTCATTGGCCTGACGAAATTTAGCCATATTAGCACATATCTTGAGTTCGACGTTGTTCATGAATCAAGCAAGGATTTTTGCAATCTTCTACTTCCTTTTGATGATTTTCAATGACTTTGAGGCGAGCATCTCCCTCAAGAGCCTTTTCTTGTCCACCTTCGATCTTTGTGAGCTCCAATTTAGGTTCCGGAATGGAACCCATAACATAACCCCAAAGTTTCTAGACTTTGATAAACAAAAATATTACGGTAATAGTTGCACTTGATTTTCAATCGTTTTTCACTCATTACTTGAGTGCCCCATTGTCATGCCAGATCATATGATGTCATCTTTGTTGGAGTGTAAAGCCTAATTTCCAACTTGATATAAATCTTTAATTTTCGCAGATCCAACTTCGCGGTAAGTTGGCGGGGGGTTGAAGAGGGACAATGCCCTTGCCCGTAAGGTGAGGGTTCGGAGGTGTAAGCCTCCGAGGCAGAAATTTTTTGGAGGGCAGTATTATAATTTTACCCATAATAGAGATTTTTTACCTTAACCTACTTCCTTGAATGGAAAAACGGTGAAAATGCACTTGAGCAAACAGCAAAAGCCCTCTCCCTTACATATGAATTATCCCCCAAATCACTCTCACAACTCCTAGGGTGCATTAATACCTATCTAATGGCCTCTACACAAATGAGGAAGTCGGTCCTCAAGAGGTCTTTAAAACAAAAAAAATAAAAAAAACAAGTTTCGGTCATTTTTTAAATGTGTTGAAGGTGTATTGACCATGTAAGAACACGAGCGCCTTCAAGGATGTTCACTAAATCACCAACAATGGACACTCAAAGAGTTCCACTAAAAATACCGAAATAAACACTCAAAAGAACCACAAGAAGGGTTCACACACAAATACCCACTAAATTGGTTTCAAGAACAAGAGGAAAAATAATAATTTTATTGATTGTAATCCACACTAAATTCATACATTGAGTGGGGGCAATGCCCCATATTTATACACACAAAGAAAAGGGGGAATAGAAAGTCGTTAAGATCCCAACGGCTCTAAACGACTCTCTTTGTATTGACTAGTCAATGCTTTGACTAGTTCAATACAAACCAAACAAAAACTAAAAAAAAAACTAGTTACTATACATGTTATATTTTTATTTTTAACACATTCCCTCAAACTTACGGTTGGATAACCGAAAGTTTGTCTAAGAGAAAGTGAAATCTAGGAGCTGCGAGAGGTTTGGTAAAGAAATCTGTCAATTGATATTCTGAACATAAGGAAGATCAATAGTGTCGTGTAGAAATTTCTCTCATACATAGTGGCAATCCATCTCAATGTATTTGGTTTGTTCGTGGAAGGTCCGGTTGCTGGCAATGTAAATGAAACTTTTGTTGTCACTACATAGTCGTGATGCTCCTTTACTTTGAACACCCATGTCATCCAGCAATCTCCTTAGTCAGACCAGTTCCATATTGGTTATAGCCATGACTCTATACTCTGCTTCAGTTGATAAGAGAAGAACTTCCTGTTGCTTCTTGCACCTCCAAGAAATCAATTATTCACCTAAAAATATACAAAAACCACTAGTTGAGTGTCGGATATTTGGATCTCCTCTCCGGTCAGCATCAATATAAGCAATTAAATTTAAAAAGAAAGAAGCAGATAAGAAAAGTCATCGAAAAATAGAAGTTTTAATATATCTAATAATGCGCAAAACAGCTCTCATATGATCAGTGGTAGGAGCTGTGAAAGTATCTTCAACAAGATACTATGATCAAGACTTCACTATTCTTGAAAAAGAATGGCACATATGCACAATAAGAACACTTACAACACTTGTGCATAAAAGCACAAAATCACAAACTCTCACAAATGCACCAAAAGCATAAAAAATAAATATTCGAACTTTATTAGGAGCTTGAGCTTTGACTCAAAGCCATACAAATACAAGGGGAGAAGCCCTTATTTATAGGGCAAGAGAGAGCCTTGGGAGGGGCTCCACACATAGTTGTTGGAGCCCCTCCAACGGTCACAAATGTGATCGTTGGAGGGGGTCCAACGACTAGTGTGTTGGCCCCCCCAAGGTAAGGTACATTGTACAAAATAATAAAAAAGATTTAAGGAAAAAAGAAAAAGAAATTGCAAAAATAAATTGCAATTCAACAAATTGAACATGCATAAAAAGACTAAACTACCCCTACGACTACTATTAGAAAATATATATATATATTTTTTATATATAATAAGTAGATACATATACAACAACAACAACAACTACGCCTTCATCCCAAAACAATTGGGGTCGGCGATATGAACCAACAAAGAAAATCATTATGGGTCTTCCACATGAATCCTTCTCCTCCATTCATTTCTATCCAATGACATGTCCTTGGTGAGGTTCAAAGCATTCATATCCTTTCTTATCACCTCCATCCATGTTTTCCTAGGCCTACCCCGACCTCTTTTAACTAATACATTTTCCCATTTCTCCATCCTTCTAACTGGAGCATCATTAGGCCTTCGTCGAATATGTCCAAACCACCGTAAACGATTCTCTCTCATCTTATTTTCAATGGGTGCAACGCCTACCTTCTTACGTATCTCCTCGTTCTGAATCTTATCTTTTATTGTATTTCCACACATTCATCTCAGCATATGCATCTCAGCTACACTCATTTTTTGAATATGATGTCTCTTGGCAGCCCAACATTCCGTACTATATAGTAAAGCGGGCCTAATAGTCGTCCTATAAAACTTTCCCTTCAACCGCAATGGCATTCTACGATCGCACAACACTCCAATTGCACTCTTCCATTTCATTCACCCAACCTTTATCCTATGATTTACATCTCCATCAATTTCTCCATACTTTTGAATGATAGATCCCAAATATTTGAAAGAATCATCCATCGGTATTTCGTGCTCACCAAGCTTCACTACACTCCCATCACTACTTCGTTGCTTACTAAATCGACATTCCATGTATTCTGTCTTACTCTTACTCAACTTAAAACCTCTTGCTTCCAATGTCTGTCTCCATAATTCTAACTTAGCATTAACCCCAGCTCTAGACTCATCAATCAAAACAATATCATCAGCAAACAACATACACCACGGCACATTTTCTTGAATTGATCTCGTAAGTTCATCCATCACTATAGCAAATAGGAAAGGGCTTAAAGCAGATCCTTGATGTAACCCAACCGTTATAGGAAAATTGGTTGTCACCCCTCCACAAGTGCGGACATTGGTTACTACTCCTTTATACATATCTTTAATTATACTAATGTACTTGAGAGAAACACCTTTCTTCATCATTGTCCACCAGAGAACGTCCCTAGGTACTCTATCGTAAGCCTTCTCCAAATCAATAAAAACCATATGCAAATCTTTGTTCCTCTCTATTTCTCTCAATAAGTTGTCTAAGAAGATGTATAGCTTCCATAGTTGATCTTCCAGGCATAAAACCAAATTGATTCTCCGATATCATGACAATCTTCCTCAACCTAGACTCAATCACCCTCTCTCAAAGTTTCATAGTATGACTCATGAGTTTTATACCACGATAGTTTGTGCAATCTTGTATATCACCCTTATTCTTATATAGAGGCACCAAAGTACTTTTCCTCCACTCATTAGGCATCTTATTTGTCTGCCAAATCTTGTTAAAAAGATTTGTCAACCATTCTAAACCTTTCTCTCCCAAGCATTTCCAAGCCTCGATAAGTATACCATCTGGGCCAACTGCCCTTCTTGATTTCATTTTCTTCAAAGCCTCTGCAATTTCTTTCTTTTGAATCTTGCGCATGAAGTCACGATTCATCTCATGAAAAGGAATTGAAAAGTCTCCAAGATCCTAAGCATGACTTTCATTAAATAGCTTATCAAAATAATCTTTCCATCTCTCCTTAATCTCCTCATCTTTGACTAAAACCCTTTGCGTTTCATCTTTGATACATCTAACCATACCCAGATCCCTCGATTTCCTATCTCTCATCTTTGCAAGCCTATAAATATTCTTCTCACCCTCTTTGGTGTCCAACTTGTCATAAACCTCATTATATACATTATCTCTCGCGTTCCGAACTACTTTTTTAGCTTCCTTCTTAGCTATCATATACTTCTCCAAATTCTCATTATCACGATTTTTACTTAGATTTCTATAACAGTCTCTTTTAACCTTAATAGCTAATTTGACATCCTCGTTCCACCACGATGTATCCTTACCTAGCGGTGCACCGCCTTTAGACTCACCCAATACCTCCTTAGCCACCTTTCTCATGCCACCCGCTATCTTATTCCACATAGATTTTGAATCTTCCTCGAGACACCAATCAACTTCCTTAACTACCCGCTCTACAAACATTCCTTGTTTAGCTTCTTTCAGTGCCCACCACTTAATTCTAGGATCTATCATATGTCTATCCCTTTTGCGGTATTGTTTAATTCTAAGATCTAAAATTAAGACACTATGTTGTGTAGCTACACTTTCTCCCGGTATAACCTTACAATCGATGCAACAACCCCTATCTCTTTTTCTAAGTAGGAAAAAATCTATCTGACTCGTATTAACCCCACTTTTAAATGTACTCCCTCTTCCTAAACCAAGTGTTTGCTAAGATCATATCATAGGACAAACCAAAATCTAAAATCCTTTCTCCACTTTCGTTTCTTTCTCCTATACCATAGCCTCCATGGATACTCTCAAATCCATCCCTACTAATGCCTACATGCCCATTAAGGTCACCGCCGATGAAAAGCCTTTCTCCATAAGATATGTACTACTCCATCTAAATCTTCCCAAAATTGACGCTTAATGGAATCATCTAAACCTACTTGAGGTGCATAAACACTAATAATATTAATAATATTCGTAACTAATACTAATTTAATAAGTAAAATCCTATCACCCTTCCTACGGACCTCAACTACATTATTTATAAACTCACGACTCATAACAATCCCTACTCCATTCATATTCCTATTTATTCCTGTATACCAAATCTTATATCCCCAAGGTTCTATCACTTTTGCTTTCTCACCTACCTATTTGGTCTCTTGTAGACATAAAATATCAATCTTTCTCCTACACATAACATCTACTAACTCTACCAACTTACCAGTTAAAGATCCTATGTTCCAAGTGGCTAACCTAATTTTATGGTCTTGGACTAACTTCTTTACCCCCACTCGTCCAACAAAGTGAGGGAACCCTTGCCTATTTGACACCACACCTGGGCGCCAGTGTGACGCGTCGCTTCCGGGCGACGACCGTCGCTTCCGGGCGACGACCGTCGCTTCCGGGCGACGACCTAGCAACCCTTGCCCATTTATCACTGCCTCCGGGCCTATAGAGTACAGCGCGTCGCTCAGTAGGGAACGCCCCAACGAAATTCTCATATTGGTTCATATTCATAGGGTATGACTAAGTTTTTATGCTGGCTGTCACAGGCCTACCGCAACCCTCCTCCTTTATCCGGGCTTGGGACCGGCAATGTATAACTAAACAGTTATACACAGGCGGAGTTTATATATATATATATATATTGGTTTACATGATTGATTACATAATTTAACACCCCCCCCCCCTCAAACTTAGGGGGGGATGATCGATAGTTGCCAAGGAGGAAGTTGAATCGCGGAGCGCACAACGCTTTAGTGAAAAAGTCTGCCAACTGATATTCTGACGTTACATATGGAAGATCTATTACCCCTTTTAGATACGCCTCACGAACATAGTGACAGTCCATCTCAATGTGTTTAGTCCGCTCATGAAAAGTGTGATTTTTAGCAATATAGATTGCGCTTTTGTTGTCACAACACAGCTTGGTGGGCCCTTCTACTGTGATCCCCATGTCTTCTAACAACTGATGAATCCATACAATTTTCATGGTAGTAATGGTCATGACACGATATTCGGCTTCAGTCGAGGATAGAGACACTTTTTGTTGCTTCTTATATCTCTACGAGATCAGCGAATCTCCTAAAAATACACAAAAACCAGTGATAGAGTGACGGTTATTTGGGTCACCTCAACAATCAGAGTCAGTATAAGCAATTAATTTTAAATCAGATGAAGAGGACAAGAAAACTCTCTTATTTAGAGTACCCTTTATGTATCTTACGACTCGCAAGATGGCACTCATGTGTACTGATGTTGGTGCATGCTGAAACTGGCTTGCAGTATGAACTGCATGAGAGATATCTAGTCTGATAATACTCAGATACAGCAATGATCCTACAAGCCGTCTATAGGGAGTAGGATCGAAAAGAGAAACACCATCATCAATCTTCATTTTAGCTTCGATTATAGCAGGAATTTCGCAAACCTTTTCATCTGTAATACCTGACCTGTCAATAATCTTAGAGGCAAGCTTAGTTTGAGATAAGAAATACCCTCTATGAGAGTATGCTACTTCAATACCCAAAAAATAAATCAGAAAACCCAGATCAGACATTTCAAACTTATCTTTCAAAATTGATTTTATGCTCTTAGCCCCTTTAGAATCACTACCAGTTATGAGCATGTCATCCACACACAACAGTAAGATGACAATACCTGCATTGGATTTTCTAACAAACAAAGTAGTATCAGTAAAATAGGATGTAAAACCATTTTCTATCATTACGGAATTAAACCATTTTCTAACAAACAAGGTTGTTCTCCATTGTTGATGCCCATATCATGTAATTCTTTCCATTGAGTTTGAAGGATAGATCGGTTTTTGCTTCCATAATGCCACCAAGAAGTGAGAAGTAGGGAGACAATAGATGAAAAGTATACGTACCATGCTTCTTCCTCTAAGAACCGAGTGGCTCTGATACCATGTAATGAGATATGCGGAAATACAAGGAGTGCTATAAGCACTAGCAATGTCCTACAATGGACAAACAAAAGAGACAATACCAAAGTCCACAAAGGGACAACACATACACAAGCCTTAAGATAGGCAAAAATATAGAAGTCTCTTTATTGAAAAAGAAAGAGAGCTCTCAAGCATAAAAATATACAAAGGGGGTCACCCCTATTTATACAAAGAATCAAGGGAAAAAGGAAGGCCAAAAGGCCTCAAGAAGAGCCCAAAAGGGGGCTCCAATGGAATCGTTGAGAGTCCCCAACGGTCACATTTCCCAATGACTATGCTGGGGCTCCTTTTTGGATATTACAAAAATAAGAAAAGAAAAAAATAAAAAATAAAAAAACCTAATTAAAAGAAATATAGTTGTTTTATAAAACAACTATGTGAAAAGACATAAATACCCCTATCGGGTATTATATATATGTATGTATATACGAATACATATTTTAACATTATCTTCCTCTTGGTTAGGTGGCTACATCATGAATTGGAGGCAGAGGAGGACATGATAATGTGGGGTGGAAAGTTTTAATGACAAAGGCATTTTAGAGAACATGATAAAGTGGGAGGTCTTTAAAACCCAAAATTAAAAATGAGTTTTGGTAATTTTAAAGTGCATTAGACATGTATCATAGGATATACCTTGCATTGCACGATATTGTACTATACAGGGTTGTATCATACGATACAGTCGATACGGATACGATATATACTCGTATCACGATACGAGTGTGTATCATATCGAGTTAGGCCATAGTTATGATATATATCGTACGATATGGTACGAAACTTACAACATTGCAAAAACTTGGTTTTACTTGGCTAGGTTTTCATTAAAGTGATATGGTACAAAACTTACAACATTGCAAAATTTTTTGTTTTACTTAGCTAGGTTTTCATTAAAGTCTGGCTAAGTGAAAAAACAACCCCTCCCCCCACCCCTCTTAGGTTGCAAACCTACTTTATCGAGGGAGGGTGTTTTTACCCCAGGTGGCCAACCATAAATGGTTTTTTTTTAATGGTTTGACCAGCCATTTCCCGACTTGGTTTGTCGAGGGAGGGTGATTTCTATTTTTTTCATTTTTGATAGAAAAATGGTTCGACGACACCAGGCCGCGACCATTTCTCGAATGGTGGTTGGCCAGCCAGTTTTTCTTTTCTTTTTTTCTTTTTATTTTGGGTGACCAAAAACTTGAAAACCAGGTTTTTGTCACCTAAACAGCCTTTTAAGTCCGGTAAAAACTGATTTTAAGCAAAACTTGGGTTTCTCAAACCTAGGTTTTGCCCTATGTAAAGAAATGGAAGTCTCCACCAAGATTTGCCTCAATGGCAAAGTGTACACACCAAAAGCCACAAATGGGCTCACTCACAGAACCCACACAAGGGCCAAGAACAAAAGGCTAAAAATAAATAATATTTTATTGATGACCTTTATGCAAGAAGCATACACTATGGGGGGGGTTGCCCATATTTATACACAAAGGAGGAGGACTTCATAGAGTCATTGGAGTCCCAACGGCTCAAAATAGAGTCGTTGGGACCCCAACGACTCTTATGTTTGACTAGTCAACATGTGTTGACTAGTTCAATTACAAATAAAAAAGTAAAAATCTAACCTTAGTTCTTATTCCTAGTTAACAAAAGAAAAATAAATAAAAGGAAATTAAATAAAGAGAAAAAATATATTTATATAAATATAATATATATATATATATGTGTGCAATTTTAACACTCCTCCAAACTTACGGTACAATAACCGAAAGTTTGTCTAATAGAAAGTGAAAACGGGAGAGCAACGAGAAGTCTGATGAAAAAAATCTGCTAACTGGTATTTTGATATAACATAAAGCAAATCAATGGTCTTCCTTTGGAACATAGTGACAATCAATTTTGATATGTTTAGTACTCTCATGAAAAGTACAATTGTTGGCAATATAGATCGCACTCTTGTTGTCATAACACATGTGGGAAGCTCCTATCACTTGAACTCTCATATCAAGCAACAACCTTTTGAGCCAAACTACCTTCATCATTGTAGTTATCATGACCTGATATTCAGCCTCACTTGATGAAGCTTCTTGCATCACCACAAAATCAGAGATTCACCTAAAAAAATACAAAAACCTATAGTTGAGTGTCTGTTATTAGGATCACCTTCCGAATCAGCATCAGTATAAGCAATTAAATCTAAAGATGAAGCAAACAGAAAGAGGCCTCGAGAAAGAGAAGTCTTAATATATGCAAAATTGCTCTCATGTAAACAGAAGTGGAGCGTCCTGAAATTGACTAGTTATGTGTACAACGTGTGTTATGTCAGGTCTAGTAATTGAAAGATAAGAGAATGCTCTAATAAGTTCTCCATCATCAATTCGCATCTTGGTATTGGCAATCTCAGGTGTATCAACTCTCTTATCATCCATGATTTTAGACCTGGAGACAATGTCAAAAGCAAATTTAGACTAAGAAAATTAATATCCTCTAGGAGAGTAAGCAACTTCGATTCCTAAGAACTATAACTAGTTCTCATGCAGACCCAAAGTAGTATTCATTAGTCTTTTTTCTGCACACTCAAGGGGAGTATTGCATGTTTCAGATTTTCTAGTGACAGCTCACTAGAATTTTATCCTAGCAAGCAACATCTACAGCCATAACATGCATGCATTGCAAAGCTGCAGAAAAATCAGATTAAATGCATTATCCAGAAAAGATGTCCTTGAGCAGCATATTTATTGAACTCTTTGTTGCAAATGGGAATTAGAATAGCATATGAAATCAATTGTACATGTATGGGTCCCAAAGCTTTTGCAGCCAACCTTTACCCTACAAGTGAATTCATTTCAGGTAATTGTGATGCAGAAAAATTGATGAACATGAGTGTTGCTGATAGAGAATAAAGGTGACTTAATTTAATCATGCGGGAAAAGATGAAAGTTTTTAACTTTTTATGAGGCAGAGACAGATGGATGGTTTGGTAGTCTTCAAATCCATCAAAATATGGGAAGATACCAAGAATTTCTCTCATGGATCATCACTGTCTTCAACAACTAAAAATCGGTTCTCATGAAGACTCAAAGATGCTGTTCATAATCTAGCTGCAGGCTCGAATGGACTATTGCTAGTCACGGAATAGATCGTCGCAGCACATTAGAATTTTATCCTAGCAAACAAGCAACATCTACAGCCATCACATACCTACATTGCAAATTTGTTGAAACATCACAATAAACATGTTCCAAGGAAAAGATACCCTCTAACAGCACAGAAGGATATAGTACACAATTGAAAACATTATCCAGAAATACTGATTATCATCATCCTCAATCAGAACCACCTCTTAATATGACTGAAATTAGCCACATGCATCCAAACAGTACCAAGAACCTTAAGCAAGAAATTCGAGGAGGCAATGGAGGAGGGATGCATTTAGTGAAAAGATACCTGTGGTGTATTCGTGTGGCTGCAGCTGTTTTGCACGAGCCTTATCAACCAATTCTTTCCATTTCCTGGACAGCGAGTAGATATCAACCTAGCAAAGCCACAAAATGTAAGTAGCAGATATATATCAGCATTAACAAACCAAAGCCGGGCCTATTCATCTTTGTTATGCAAACCACAAAGAAAACAAAACAAATCACAAGAACAAGAGAAGACACAAGATTCACATGGTTCGGCACTCAGGCCTACATCCACGGGCAAAAGAGGAGCAAAGATACACTAGCAAGATGTAAGGAAACACGGAGCAAAGATACACTAGCAAGATGTAAGGAAATACATAGGTGAGATACAGAGTTCTCAAAACCTTAATCCCCAATACACCAGAAACTCTTGTACGCCAACTCTCAAAAAGGAGGTGGCTATATATATGAAGAAAGGCATAAAACCCTAGACAAAGGAGCAAATTACAAAACTAGACAGGCCCATACCGCGCGTTGATAATTCCCATTTTACGGTCACCAAAATATTTTGGGATAGGGTCATGGATAGGAGCCGGTCCAAAATTCAACACACACAACAATCTTCCTTACCCACGAAGCATTGCCCTCATGAAGATGACCAATAATGATAAGTGAACAATTTAGCGACACAATTAACTCACTGCTTTTGTTATTCAACTAACCTTGTCAGCATCCTGAAGAACTGGAGTAATCAACCCGCCATCAATAGCAACAGCAACAGCAATGTTAATGGAGCTATTGTACGTGAAACTCTTCCCATCCCTGCAGCAAGAATTAACAACCGGGTGCCTAACCAACGCAAGAGCAGTGGCCTTCGCAAGCAATGCCGTCATCGTCACGCCCTTCGACTTGATCTGTTGAAAACACCCACTTTTTTACACCAATTAAATAATACACGCATCATCAATTCTTCCACAGTTCTATCCTCTTTGCGCTCAATAATCACCCAATTCACATATACGTGAAAATCCATTTAAAATTCAACCATCAATAAGCACGATTAGGACTACACCAATACCCATTTACAGAATTGAAGCCCACAAGCAACAACAACAACAACAGAAATCCATATTTAATATGTTTTTTAGGCATTACCATTGAGAAGAGGATCAAGAAGAAGAATGAAGGAAAATCAAACCTTTTTGTACAGGCTATCAAGAGCGTCGGTGGTGATGGTGTACCCAACTCTAAAGGTCGGCACAGCGAGACTATCCACCATATTCCTGCTAACCGCACCCTGCATTGTCGTAAACGGAACAGTCGCCCCCAATTGAACATTACCAGCAGGAGCAGCAGCGGGAGCAGGAGCAGGAGCAGGAGCAGGAGCAACGCGCGCTCCAGACGCAGCAGAAACAGCAGCAACTGAAGCGGCATCCCCCACATCCTTTGCGACAATCCTTCCCATGGGCCCGCTCCCGACAACAGATCCCAATTCAACCTTCAATTCCTTCGCAAGCTTCTTCGCATAAGGCGTCGCTACGATCCTCTTTCCCCCTTCTGAAGCCGGATGCAGCGATGCGCTAGGGCTCGGAGCTGAGCTCGAAGCAACAGGCGATGGAGGCGGCGACACTGGCTGGAATTCCGGTTCCCTCGAAGGAGAAGAAGGGGGCGGCGTCGAGGAGGAAGGCGAGGCCTTTGCGGCCCTCGATCTCGCTTCCGGGATCTCGTCCTCTGTCTCGGCGAGCAGAGCGATGGGGGATCCGACGGCGGCGACCTCACCCTGCTCCACCATGATCGCCGCGAGGTAGCCGTCGTAGAAGGTCTCTACGTCCATGTCGGCCTTGTCGGACTCGACAACGACAACACTCTCGCCCTTCTGCAGCTTGTCGCCCTCCACCTTCACCCAGGAGACGACCTTCCCCTCCGTCATGGTGGAGCTGAGCGCCGGCATGAAGATCTCCCGGACCTTCGCCTCCACGACGCAGCGCCGCCCGCGGTTAAGGTTGGGGTTGGGGTTTCGATTGCAGAGACGCAGGAAGTGGCTTCTCCTGCCGAGGGACGAGTCGGGCGTTGGATTTCCGAGGAATGCGGAACGATAGAGCCCGTTCGGGTTCCTGGCGTTGATGATGATGCCGCTGCCCGCCATGGTGAAAGGTTCAGGAAAGAGGGATTCCGATTCCCTTTCTTTTCCTTCTCTGTGCCGCGACGATCCCGAAGAAGATGAAGAAGCACACAAGTATATGGAGAGAGAGAGAGGAGTAACGCTACGTCGATTTCTTTTTAAATATCTAATATGTCCTTGACATTTGAGTCCAAAATGGTAACTAAAATTATTTGTAAGATATTTATAATTTTCGCACCTATCACTTTCAGGATGAATTTCCTTCATTTCTACCAAAAACGCTGGCAGCCGGACGCTTAATGTCTATCGTCCTGTAAAAACAACAGAAAGAGCGATCACTTGACGGCGAATAATGGCGATGAAAACTCATACCTCAAAACCTGGTAAATAATTAAGTTAAGTTATTATGCATTAAAATTTTATCAAATTCATATAAAATAAGTACCAACTAACTTTCTTTTAAACAGAAACAGAAAACATTATAAATACTTGAGTTACCTAGTATAAAAAATATAATAACATTGCATAAAAAATATAAAAAAAAATAATTTAACTCAAAGCGAAAAACCTTATAAATACTTGAGTTGTCTCAAATAAAAAAATCTAATAACATTGCATAAAAAAATCTGTAAAAAAAAAATTAACTCGAATCAACAAACCTTACAAATACTTGAGTTACCTCACATAAAAAATATAATAACATCACATAAAAAATCTCGAATTTTTTTTTAAACTCAAACTGACAAACCTCTTAAATACTTGAGTTAACTCGCATAAATAATTTATGAAATTCGCATAAAATAAGTATGAAAAAACTTTTCTTTAAACTCTCGAACTTCTAAACATTGCAAATACCTGAGTTACTTTGCATAAAAAAATTATAAATTTTTTTTTAAACTCAAACTGACAATCTGCGCAAATACCTGAATTACTCCACATAAAAAATATAATAATGTCAAATAAAAAATATGCAAAATTTCTTTCAAACTTGAACTCCCAAACTGCGCAAATACTTGAGTTACTTCGCATAAAAAATCATAAATACGCATAAAAAACTGCAAAAAAAAATTACTTGAACCTCTAAACCTCACAAATAGTTGAATTACCTCACATAAAAAATTTACTAAATTCACATAAAATATATGCAAACAAACTTTCTTTAAAACTTGAACCTCCAAATATTACAAATATATGACTTACTTTACATAAAAAATATAAGCAATTCACAAAAATTTTGTAGATTTTTTATATGATATTATTACATTTTTTATGTGAAGTAACTCAGGTATTTATGCAGTTTGTCTATTCGAGTTTAAAAGAAATTTCATAGATTCTTTATGTCAAATTAAAAAAAAAAATTATGCGAAGTAACTCAGGTATTTGTAATGTTTGGAGGTTAAGACTTTAAAAGAAAGTTCCCTCCTACTTATTTTATGTGAATTTCGTAAATTGTTTATACGAGATAACTCAAATATTTGTGAGGTTTGTCGGTTTGAGTTTAAAAAAAAATGCAGATTTTTTATGAGACGTTATTACATTTTTTATATGAGGTAACTCAAGTATTTGCAAGGTTTGTCGATTCGAGTTAAAAAATCATAGATTTTTTAAGCAACATTATTACATTTTTTATGTGAGGTAACTTAAGTATTTGTGATGTTTGATGGTTCAAGTTTAAAAGAAAGTTGACTCACACTTATTTTATGCGAATTTGGTAAATTTTTAGTGCATGATAACTCAAGTATTTGCAAGGTTTTGAGGTTCGAGTTTCTATCAAAAAATTCAGGCCATTCTTCACTGCCAAGTGGTGGCTCCTCCAATCATGACGGAATCCGCCATACCTGCACCACTAGGGAATCCACCAGAGATTGGTTTTTTATAGAGTGATGGAGATTAAACACCGAGTGAGGCGGCGGCTAAGGTGTTTATGATAAAAATGAAATAAATTCGCATATAGAAGAAACTTGCACCGAAAATGATAAGTGTGAAGGCTTAAAAGGGCCCTAAAAATAACAGTATTATAATTTTGGATAGCAGACCGATTTCTAAAATTTTAAGGTCTTTTAACAAATGTGTTATCTTTGCCATACAGTAAGGTCATTTTTTGTTTAATTTGTGTAGCTATGTATTTGTATTGGTATGAGTGTTTTTATTAAAATAAGTTTTTAGCAATGTTGGGCAGCAATTTCTAAATAAACAATGGGAAATTTTGAAAAAGTTTTGATCTAAACTATATGAGTGTGCTTAATATTCTTGTTTCAGTTTAGTGTTAGGCATTGAGTACATGTTTTGCAGCTAATTTATAAGCTTATAGCGGCCTTGGCACCAACTCATGTTAAATGCACACTAGGCTTAATTCTTTTATGAGAGAATGACAACCTGTTAATGACAAATTTTAGTTAATTTTTCACTTCTTTCACAAATAAATTAGGGCCTTTTTGGAATCCGGGAACTGGGATAGGAGTAACACCTGTCTAGAAACTGGTAGCTTGGATGGGAGTTAATGCATTTGGGATGGGATGTGGCATTGTATTTACACTAAGGCCTTGTTTGGAATCTCAGTGTCCATGGTAGCTAGGGAAGTATGAAATCCACAAATCTAGTGGATTTAGTACTTCCCACTTGCTTGT
Organism: Nuphar pumila; assembly: GCF_984573655.1. Classification (NCBI taxonomy): domain Eukaryota; kingdom Viridiplantae; phylum Streptophyta; class Magnoliopsida; order Nymphaeales; family Nymphaeaceae; genus Nuphar; species Nuphar pumila. The sequence goes on from NC_143262.1 coordinate 34,663,313, forward strand.
TTGGGAGCACCATCAAAATTCTAGCAAGCACTTACCAAATCTATTTTGAAGTTGTTTGGGAGGATGTGTGGATTTCACAGTTGCTTCTTTATATATCGGTTTCTAAACAAATATGAGAATATGATATTTTTTTTAGAGGTTAAGACTCAGACCAATGTTGTTAGTATCATCATCAGCTCTGAATCATTTGGCCAACTATTCAGGTGAATTAGCCGATACATATTCTCAAGTGAATAGTTCTGAATCGGCTAAAAAATAATTAAAAAATATTTTATATCAATCAGAACGTGACACATGTTAAAATCATTAAGATAATATTTAAAAATTTAATTTTAAGCAACACATCCAATCGGTTGTGCCAACTATTCAAGTTATTATCGTATCAGTTCCACCGATTGAGGCCAATTCAGGCCAATAATAACAACATTGACTCATACATAAAACAACATCGGGCGAGACATAAATTCACAACAGAGAATTATGGTTTTGAACTTTTTTGTCGCTATGCTTTGCAAAAAGAAATTTTTTTCTATTTGTTTTCTCCCACACCAGACTTAATGTTTCTCTGCTTTGCACATAGTATGGGCTGAACCAACACGTAGCGCTTGCTGAACTAAAGATGGGTGGGTGGAATTTGCTTTTGATGAGCAGCTGCAATATCGATAGAAAGACAAAGAGAAGTGAAATTGATGTTGTGTGTGGCTCTTCTTCCCTTCAAAAGGCTCTTTCTTATCGTATCGGTAGTCGTCGCTCAAGCCTTCTCTCTTGCCAAAGCTCTCTTCATCACCACCATCGGCTGCAAAGCACCATTATGCAGAGGACGGTGAGAAGAGGAGCAGTAGCATACATGATGTAACACCCTAAAATTTTTATCCCAAAAATCATATAATTTTTTTTTAAAAATGGTTTTATAAATTACAGTAAAAATCTGAACGAGATAAAAGCTTTGGCGTATTACATATCAATCACATCATTTCCAAATACACTTCGAATTTAAAATTGAACATTCACAATTAACTAAATATCTATTACAACTTTGAATTAATAATGACAGACTTTTCAAATTAAATAAATATCAAAGTCTTTGAGAACTTGTCAATGCTCGCAATCCGAAACAAAGTTCAAAAATGGGAAAGGTCTGGCTGAGTCCCCGTCGCAACCTTTTGCCATTGCATGGTTGTCTACTCACTACGTGAAAACATTAAGTAATAATAGGGTCAGACAATTAAGTCCTCAGTATGATATAGCTATTCAATATACATAAAATAAAACATGAATGCACATATTAATCTGATATTCACACGCCCAAACATTTATTAGCCATGCTAAGATTACTTGCAATGTAATTCTTTACAGTACTTTCAATCATTCATTTATGTAATTATTTTCATTAAAAGCATTCACTTAATTATAAACATTTAAATATGCATGAGTAGTTAAAAATGCATGCACTTACTATTGCATAATTTAAATTATATGCATGAGTGACTTTCTATCTTTAATTAGGTTTTCTTTTTAGATGATGCATGTCATGCCTAACTAAATGCGCAATCACTTTAGGTTTCAGTTCTTAGCCTTGTGGGTACTAACACAGTCTTAAACTTATATCAGGACCATGACACTGGTAGTGTTTTCATATAATTGTGGCTTTGGCCTAGTCGGACACCTTTTATGAGTCTACAGGTGAAGGACGGCGTATCGAGAGAGTACTCCCAACATTATCATCCCGATGCATCAATTTTTTACTCATGAGTTTTTATCCTCTACGTTGACGTTTAATGCAGAGGTTTCCCCTATCTCTGTGGTTGGGAAGGAGAAATCTTTTATGCTCAAAACAATGTCCACAAAGCTGAAAGTACCACTTGTCATCTCCTTGCAAGCATCAATTTTATTGTTACATGGTTAAACTTTTTAAATCCATTAATTTCATGCAACACTCACTTATGAATCCAACTCAGGGATTTGGCCTCTTTCGAGCCCATGGATGCACATTCTTGAAACGTGTATTTCATGTATTATTGCATAATAATTTTCTTTCATTTTGACTTAAACATGCATTCATCATGAAGCAATGATTATAACAATTACATTAAGGGTGGCAAAACCTGACACGACCCACCAACCTGCCTCTTAGGCGGGTTCAGGTTTGGCTTAAACTAACCCGTTTAATAAATGGGTCGACCCGCCTAACCCATTTATTAAACGGGTCGGGTTCGTGTTAGGGGTATGTCAACCCGGCTGACCCGTTTAATAAACGGGCTAGGCGGGCGGGTCAACCTGTTTACCCGAACCCGACCCGCCAACCCGTTTACCCGACCTCGACCCGCCCGCCAACCCGTTTACCCGACCCAACCCAACCCGTTTATTAAACGGGTTGGCGGGTCGTGAAGGGTTACCCGTTTAATAAACAGGTCGGGTCTGTGTTTGTCACAGCTGACCCGTTTATTAAACAGGTCGGGTTCGGGTTGAGGTATGCTGACCCGCCAACCCGCCGAGTCAACCCACTAGGTCAACCCGCTAATCTGACCCGATTGCCACCCCTAAATTACATACATCCAACCATTCACATTATCATGCACATGTCATTCATTTCAATGTCAACATTCATAAACAATTAACATTTGTATTTGATAACAAGTCAGACTCTATTTGTCTGATTCAATAGCGAATGACTATAAGGCCAGTTAATGCATGCGCATTTTATTCAATTTGTGCCTCATATTAGGCACTCAGTTCCTGCATAAAAATTGTCTTATCAGTTCATATGCAGTATGATACTCACTTGCAAAAGCAAACTTGAAAGCCATGTAAAACTGTACGTATATGCTAACCGACCCTTTAATTGGTTCTGAACCTGTCAGACCTTAATTATATTTGACTGTTATAACTGTCACAAAAAGTGTATAATCTTTAGATAGAGCTAAAAATTTTACAAGTTGCAAATAATCTTGTCAGCTTTTCGATGTCATAAACCGTTCATAAAAATTCATCCGGATAAGGGAGATACGACCGGTTTAGTGCATGCCTATAGTTTTCTGTTTCGACCATCATAGTTTAGTGCTCAGTATGAGAACAAAACTCAAAAATTTACAGATTCTGTGAAATTTTGTTAGCTTTTTAACACAACAAACCATTCATAAAAAATCTTCCAGACGAAGAAGATACAAATGATTTACTTGTCCAGTGTGAGGTCAAAAATACGTAATAGTGGGCAATATTCATTCGGTTGAGAAAAAACAGGTCACCTGAATTCATATTTTCATTTTTTTTACATGAGCTTATAGAATAAAATCAAAAAAATATAAGCATATAATTTTTATATAATCTATCATAGACAAATCTCATTTTCATAGCTGTTAGGCTGAAAATTTGATCTGTTTTTTCGAACTCTATTTTCTCATAAATAATTTTGATATTTTCACAATTTCAAGCATATAGATGCATATTTTTTCGTTAAAAAAATAACAAAAATATGAAAAACAACATACCACATGCATAAGAACATTATATCATAAATTCTAACTAAGATTTATAAAATAAAATGATAGATTTTTACCCTACTTAAATTCAAATACGATTTTTGTTCCTGAAATCTCATAATATATAGTATACGTAAATTTATTTGTTTCTTTTTCAAGTAGATCATTCTCTCTAGGGATTGAACTGTTTTTTTTTCTGAGAAAGTTAGATTAAACCCCTTTTCACTAATATGAATCAATTTTTTTGAAAGCTTTTCTTTTTGACAACTTGATGATTTAAATCCAAGAAAAATCGATTTTTTAACAAAAATGATTTTTTTATTTCTTCCAAAAACCCTCTTTATTCTAATTTCAACAAATCCAACACCAAACCCTTGCATGGGGGGGGGGGGTCGGTATCGGGTTTATTTTATTAAAAATCAGAATAAAACTCCCTACCTTCTCGTGAAAATAATGAATTCAAACACCGAAAGGACTGGTTCGCCAACATGATCCGCTTCCTCCCTTCACTATAAGGTTGCAGCCCCTTGCTTAGCCCTGGTTCCATGTGGGATTTGACCTCTTTGGTTTAGAGAAAGAAGAAGAAGAAACCAAAGAGAGAAAAGAGGGAAAAAAAGAGAGGAGGGAGAGAAAGAGAAAAAAAATAACAAATAGGGCAAATAGATGTGTGTGTGTGCGCCCCTCCCAGCCCTTACATTCATTTCCCACTCTTCTTATTTCTAAAAAAACTCAGCCCATTCCTTCCTTTTTTTTTCTTATTAAAATTTTCCTAATTACTTTCTAGCATTTTTTTCTTATTTATTCTCTTACCAAGGTTATACTTTGGGGTTTAATGCATGTTTTCATATAGTGTACATTACCATGTACATCATATGGCCAAGCAAGCAAGGGGTCTACATACATTGGACGTCCCTCCCTCTCCCCCCACCCCGCTTTCTTGGCTTGCTTTCTAAATTTCAAAATAGCCAAGCATTGCTTGCTTGGCAAGCAATTTGACTTGGGTCTTTTTTTTTCTTTCCTTTCTCCAAACTTTCCATATCACTATTATTTATTTTATTAACTTTAAGTTGTCAACTCGACACCCCCCCCCCCCCCGCCTCTTGGGAGGGTTTATATTATGTAAACTTTGACTTGTTTTCTCTTATTTTTGAAACTTTTAAAAACCTTATAATTTAAAGTTTATTTTTTTTTCAATTAAACTTTGAAGTGCCATATAGGATGGGCCCCATAGGTGATGCCCCACCTATGGACCTCTACTTCCTTATTAAATTTTCTTAAATCTCATTTTCCATTCCATATTAATTAATTTACTAATTATTTTATTTGATATTTTGGATTTCAAAATTTTTAAAACTAATTTAAATTTTTAAATGGAATGACACTACATGTAAATCAAATTATTTAAAATTCATATTAAATTCTTTCAAATACTAATTTGTCTTAATTATCTAAATTCCCTTCTCAAGAATGTCATTTTTACTTAAATTAATTTCGAGTATGATTTTTGCTAGGTCGGTAGGACCCTTAGTCTTTTTCATTTTTTGTAACTTGGATTTCAAACACATAAAACTAAATTCAAATTTATTGAAATTACATTACATACATATCAAATTATCTTAACTTCATCTGAAATCATATTCAACTTTATTTTGACAAAATTTATCAATTATTTTATTAAATTCTATCTTTTCCATAAATTCAATTCTAAATACGAATTTTACTAAAATCAACTTAAACCAACTTAAATTTTTCATAAGGTATTTCTTATCATTCGTCTTAGGCTAATTTGCATTTTTACACTATTTTCTCATAAAATTCATCATTAATATTAGTTTATTCATTAAAAATATCCTGAAGAATCGCAGGTATTATATTTGAATTCAATTTAAATTCGATGAAGATTCAAATTATTGTATAATTCAAACTTGAATTGACGTTTAATTAAGTCTTGATTTAGATTCGAATCAAGCTCAAATCTAATTATGATATTTGAGACATATTTATTAAATCTGAATTCAAATCTAAATCAGATCCGAATTCATTTTCCCAAATCGAAATCCGAATTTGATAAAACTCCATAAATTGAAAGTGAAATCAAATAAGACTCCAAATTCAACTGCATACTTAATTCGAATCTGAACTAATATTGAAATTCAAATTAAATTCTCTTTGAGTTCAACTCAAATCCATATTAAATATGATTAAAAGTCAAAAACCCGATTTAGAATAAATTCTCAGCTTGAAATTTATTTTGAATCCTAATTAATACTTGAATTACAATTTAATTATCATCTTAATTTGAAATAATATTTTAGTTGAAATTCACTGTTATTTCTCATAAAAATATCAAAATTTTGTGGGTTTTATACATGGGCCCTTTGATTCTCTCCTCAGGAGCCGCTCTGTCATTTGATTTTGCGGCCCCGACACCACCAAGTTCCTTCTAGGCCTCCTCACCAACGATGTTTGTCGCTTCGCCAAGCGCCCCAAGGAAGAGCTCGCCTCTATCCCCACTCCCAACCAGCCCCTACATTCAACTCCACCCATCTACTCCTCCATCCTTACCTCTCGTGGGCTCTTTCTTTATGACTTCTTCCTCTATCGCCAGCCTTCCCCATAGCAGATGCCGGATCGTGCTAGTGTTGGCTCTAGCCCGGCTGCCCCTGAGATGACCCTATTTGCATATGTCGATTCCCGATGCTTGGACAAGATCTTGGAGTTGGGTGTGTGAAAATAGGGAAGGAAACAAGGAGTTATTGTGGGAAATGGGGATGGTAACATAAGAAGAGGAAAGCAGTGTGGGCGTGGGCGTCAACGTGGGTGTTGTCGACTACCACATATCCATCCATGGTGGTAGTCAAACCGCGGAACTGGCTTTGGTTTTTACCATGCCAGTTCCACTATTTGACTTCTTCCTCTCTTCCCAAATGGATCAGTGTGGATTCCACAAATTCAGTCTGATGCCCTCCGGTCAGGAGATCCCAAACAGGGCCTTAATGTTTGATGCCTTTTAAGTCTTAACCCCACACAATTTAAGTTAGTTGGCCTTAATATTGTCAAAATGGCAAAGGGATATTAAGTCAATTCTGAAAGCTCAAGGGCACAATACATAAACATCTGATTATTTTCCAATAATAAGAGAAGAAAATTGCTTATAGGTGGCCAAGTACTTGTTCCTTGAGCTCATCGAAAGTAGGCAACATGCATAATGAATCCAACCACACATTGGTCATGTTTGCCTCAAAAAGAGCCACGATGCGAAAGTGTTAGATCCAGTGGGTCCAAACCTGAACCGTTTGTAACCGATGGTATGACTTAATTGGGTAAACCCTTCTTGTTATGTAAGGTTGTGTTTGGGACCCTGCATTTGCATGGATTTTAAGGAGTTGGGAAAAATCAAATACTGGAATTTAAGGGAAATGGTTTTTAGGGAAGTAGAGAATTCTTATTGTTTCGAAGACCTATCAGAGATTTGGGCTTTCAATTCATCTTTCTTCCTGATCTTGTTTGGAGGAGGCAACGGGTGCTTTGGTGGTGGTGGTGGTAATTTCTAGTGCTATGAATGTCATGAGAAGTACTGTGTGGTGGTGGTTGGTGGTATGGAGGCTATAGGGAGGCCTTGGTGGCCATGAAAAATGGTGGTGGTATAGAGGTTATGAGAAAAGATGAACATTGGAGCCCTTGGTGGTCTCTGAGAAATAGTTGAAACCAGAGCAAATCAGGGATTAAGAAGCAGCGGATTCCATGCCTATTTTCACGTTTCATTCATTTCCCTTCTCCCAAACAACTTTCAATTCCCCCAAACCCAAATAACCACCTCGGATGCCCTCTCACTTCATCTGACACCCTCCTCCCAAACACAACCTAAATGCTTGTAAGACTGTAAGGTGGTCTACAGTTCAGATTCGGATCAGATGTATGATAGAACAAAAAGAATAAACAACATCCCACTATAATCGAATTCAGATTCAGTAAATAGTTTCATATTCGAAGATGATGGACATCAAGTCCGATAACATATAAAAGGTATACTCGCTTAGCTGTCGAGGTAGTTAGATGTGGATCTAATATTACCTTTTTCTATTCAAATAAGAATCCAACTCTGAATCTAATTTGGCAATTTCTAATTAGGTGGATTCAGTAATGCCAACATGCGCACCAGATCCAGCCCGTTTTACATTGTAGACAGTGAATTGGACTTAGTTTACGTCTCACGAGTTTCGAAAGAAAAATTGGATCAAATGATACCCATTAAGCTAATTGAACCACAATGGTGGGGTTGAATTCATTATTTCCGAAATGACTGTCCTTCAAAAATAGCACATTATTTTATCACTCCCTATTTCCACCTAGAATGAAAATCCTTCCAGACAAGTCTTTGTGGGGTTTTGGTCCTTCACCTCGGTCTAAGACCTTTGCTTGGCTAGTTATGCTGAATCGACCAGTCACACAAGCCACACTTAAAAAACTAGGGCTTTCATATGGCTAGTTGATATAGCATGTGCAACTCAGTTGAAGAGACGGTTTATCATTTGTTTTGGGTTTGTGTTCACTTTCAACATTTACTATCATCCTTCTGGATTGGAATCACTTGGATTTTCAAGGAGTCTTTTGCTAATAACTTGATTCTTTGACCTGTGACAGTTCTCCGGAACCATCGTTCGTACTTTGTTTGATGTTGTTGGCTTATACTTGAATGGTGTCATCGTTGGTACCTTGTTTGATGTTACTGGCTTATATACTTGCATGGTGGTACACTTGAAAAGAGAGAAACATGCACACTTTTAGTGGAGTTTTCACTGCCCGAGTCTTTCAAACGTACCCTCTTGGTAGACATCTTCTACCTAGTTAGGATCTTATGGGGATATGGGGATTTGAATTGGTTACGACCTTAGTTTGGAGTTGATTCATCTTATTTTCAAACTTTATTAGTCGAGTCCTCCTCAACCTAAGATTATATTATCTACAAAAAAAAATCTTTCTCTAAAAAAAATGCCTAAAAATATGTTAACTTTTTTTGCATACCTAAAATCACCAACTCATGACTTATTTATGATCATTTTACCATTCACATATATTTTATGTTTAACCATAGACATTCGTACAAATATCTTGCAAACTTTTGAAAGATTAAAATCATAACTAAGGAGATTTGCTTGATATTTGACCGAACCTCCTAACATTTGCACAAATATCTTGCAAAACTTAGAAATACTGAAATCAAACTAAGGAGATTCATATGATATTTGTGCGGACCGTCTGACATTCACACAAATATCTTGTGAACCTCCAAAAAACTATCATCAAACTAAGGATATCCACATGATATTTGCTTAGATCTCTTGATATTTACACAAATATCTTACGAACGTCTGAAAGAATAAAATCAAACTAAAAGGATTTGTTCGATATTTGCTTAGATCTCTTGATATTTACACAAATATCTTACGAACGTCTGAAAGACTAAAATCAAACTAAAAGGATTTGTTCGATATTTGTGTGAGCCTCCTAACATTAGTACAAATTGCTAGATATTTCATGTGGGCCTACATGTGTAATTAATCACCCATCATAAATAGTCTAAGGTGAAGGCTCTTACAAAGTGATCTTATACAGTTGGGCCATATGACATCTTATAAAGTATGGTTATAATAATGTGTAGATACCTTATGTGCTCTTATATGTCAAATTTTGATTTTATGATGGGCTGAATTGAAAAGAATACAATAGGGTGGTTACAATTAGGTTATGGTTCCCAAAACCATATATAGTGGTTGTTCTCTTTTGCCTCCCCATTAAGAAAGAAAATTGTCCCTCTCTCATTAGGTTTAGAGTAGAAGAAAATGCCACATATAAAGGTTTTGAAAAATCTAACCCATCAAGATTCACCGATGCAACAATGGATTTGGGTATGCTTCTGCATTATGTTTTATTTGTTTATTTCTGATCTTTTCAATGATTTAGCATGGACAAATTTAGAGATCAAGAAATATGATTTTCCTAATCCGGAATTCAATAATTAGTATCAGAGCCTCTTGTTCTTGTTAAATCATTGAAATATTTGATTTTGCCATTGTATTTTTTGTGGGGTCGCCATAATCTCATTGGATTCGGTTTTGCCCTTTGATCACCGACATTAGGGGTCGTTAATAATAAAAAAAAATTATTTTTCTCCACAGCCAGTGGTGTAGGTTGGGGTTTGCCGGGACCAGCGACCAACTGCAAGGGGTGGCGTGCCCCTTCAATGGTCGTAGGCCACTAGACGGTGTCAAGCAGAGTGCCTGACGCTGTCCGGTTTTGCACAAGCACCATCGGGTGCCTGCACAGGGAGAAGAGAAACCAGGAGGACCAAACAGTTCTCCCTTGATCTTCCTCTCAAATTTTGGTGAGGGGTCGGATGCCCCCCTTTCTTCGTTCAACATTAGAGTACAGGCGAAGGAGAGCTGAACAACCCTCCTCACACCGTTTGGATGTGCTTGGACGAAGGTAGGGTCGATCTGGCCCTCCCCTTGTGCTTTCGGTCGACTGAGAGGTGCTAGACAAAGGAGGGGCCGATCGGCCCTTCCCTTTGGTTTCGGACGATCAGGGGGAGGGGGTGCCGGCAGGCCCTCGATTGGTCACCCTCGCCGAACGTCGACCGGCGTCCAACGACAGTGGTTTGGGGCATTTGGTTCACCCCAACCACCTCTAGGTGACCAGGGTCCAGCGATCGACTTGGTTCGATCCCCATCTGGTTTGTGGGGACCGACCCGGGTCAGGCATGGTCTGACCGGCATGGGGTCAGGTCTAACCTAACCCGCAAGTCATGTCTGGTCCGACCCGACCCCATGGGGCAGACCTCTTTGCATGTGCTATGGACTCATAAAAAAAGGGATTTTTTTTAAAGATTTTTTTTTATTGGGTCCAGGTCATTAAGTATGCATTTTGGGTCCCTTTTAAGGGTTGACTTCGAATATATTTTTGACCCAATTTGGATTATGACTTTATTTTTTTTATTCATATGCATGTAATTACATATTATATTCGAACTTTGGTATTCTTCTTCAGAATAAAAATATGAAGTTCTGAAATGAGTTGATTGAAACAACATGTTACCAAAGTAACATCTCTTATGAAAATTGACCTGTTTGGAATATTAATATGTTAGTATATTTGAGATTCATACGAATAGTGGTCAGCCCAAGGGAAGATTACTATTAGGTCGAGCTCAAATATACTTTCAGTAATAAATATGGGATGATTATCATGTTTTCTATGTAAACAATAAGTCGGTAAAAAAAAAAAGACTTTTTGCTTGATAGGATTAATTATCCATGTTTGATTAATGTAATAAGAGTATCACTTACAAGTTAACATTTTTGTCCAAAGACTAAATGTCAATGTTGTGTTGGGTATCTTATAATGAGGTTCACCATAATTTAAATATGTCAATTAATGTTAATGCATGTGAATATGTATATTAATTGTGAACTTATTGTGATTTATTTTGTTCTTGATTTAGCAAATTATTCTGCTTCTACAATATCTGCAAATATCAATTCAATCCCTGTTTTGAATGATACAAACTTCAAAAACTATAAAGAGAACATTATAATTGTTCTCGAGTGTATGGATTTTGATATTGCATTTCGAGAGGATCAACCCACTGCTCTCACAGATAGGAGTTTCGTTGAGGATAAAAGAAACCACGAGAAGTGGGATCAATCCAATCACATGAGTCTTATGATCATGAAACATGCAATTCTGAAAACCTTTGGGGGCGCTATGTCTGAAGAGGTTAATGTCAATAAGTTTCTTGAGAAAATTGAAAAATGTTTTGCTAAAAACGAAAAGGTTGAGACAATCACTCTCATTTCAGTTTTGTTTCAATGAGGTATAAAGGTAAAGGGAACATAATGGAGTACATTATGGAAATATTTCATCTTATTTCAAAACTAAAGGCACTAAAGTTATTGTTGTTTGAGGACTTACTCGTGCATTTAGATCTGATATCTCTTCCTGCATAATACAGTCAATTTAAGGTAAGTTATAATTTCCAAAAAGATAAATAGACTCTAATTGAGCTCATTTCACATTGTGTGCAAGAAGAGAAAATGATGAAACTAGAAAAGACAGAAAGCACTCACTTGGCAGTTACCTCTAAAGACAAATATAAGAAAAGAAAAAAGGATAAGGAAGCTGCAGTGGACCCATCATCATAGAAGAAATAGAGGAAACATTAGGATGCAAAGTTCATTTGTTTCTTTTACAAGAGCGAGGGTTACATGAAGAAGGATTGTACCAAATATCATGCTTGGCGTGAAAAGAAAGGTACTAGCCTTACTTTGGTTTATTCTGAGGTTAATTTAACTTTTGTACCCAAGCACAGTTGGTGGATGGATTCTGGTGCTACCACTCAGATAAGCGTGTCTATGCAAGGTTTCCTAAGTTGTCAAATGCCAATTGATGTTGAAAGATTCATCTATGTGAACAATGGCAAATAAGTTCAAATTGAGGCAATATGGACTTTTAAGTTATTATTAAAGACTGATTGTTAGTTAGATTTGAAAGAAACATACATTGTACCGTCATTTATACAAAATTTGATTTCTATTTCTGTATTAGACAAATTTGGTTATTCTTGTTTATTTAAAAATAGTCAGTTTGTTGTTTCTTAATTCAAATCTTATTAGAACTGATTCTTTATCTGTGATCGATAACCTATATTTACTTAATATTGTTGCCTCATATCATAAAACCTTACATGCAAGTTCACGTGGTACAAAACAAAAATTAGCCAATGAGAATTTTACTATATTATGGCACATGCACTTAGGCCGCATTTCTAAACAAAGAATTGAAAGGCTCGTGACAAGTGAAATTCCTGATTTCCTTGATTTCACTGACTTTTAGGTTTGTGTTGAGTGCATAAAAGGAAAACAAACAAACATAAGGAAGATATGAGTCGACAAAAGAACATATGTCTTAAAACCTATTCATACGGATATTTGTGGGACATTCCCTACAACTTTTTGAAATGATAAATAATATTTTATTATGTTTATAGATGATTATTCATGTTATGGGTACCTATATTTGATTCATGAAATGTCTCAGTCACTGAATGTGTTCAAATCATTTAAGACCGAAGTTGAAACTCAACTTAGCAAAATGATTAAAGCCGTCAGATATGATCATAGTGGTAAATATTATGTAGATATGATGGATCAGGTGAACAACGTCCAAGTCCATTTGCTAAATTTATAGAGAAATATGGTATCATTCCTCAGTATATCATGTCAAGCACTTCTAGCATGAATGGTGTTGCTAAGAGACGAAACATGACCTTAAAGGATATGGTACGGAGTATGATTTGTCATTCTACTTGACCAGAATCCCTCAGAGGCACTAAAGACTGCATCTTATGTATTGAACAGAGTATCAACTAAAGCAATAATCAAAACCCCATATGAAATATAGACAGACAAAAAACCTAGTATGAATCATTTTCATATTTGAGGATGTCCAATTGAGGTAGGGCCATATAGGCCACATGAAAAGAAACTGGACTAAAGAACGGTTTGCTGCTATTTTTGTTGGATATTTTGAAAGATCTAGGCATTATAAATGTTATGACCTTGTGAATAAGTCCTTTTTAAGACGGAAAATGCTTGTGTCTTTGAGGATGCTGAGTTTGGAGGAGGTGATATGGTAAAAGACATTGCTTTTGAAGAAAAATATATTTCTCTTCTTACAGTTGTTGTTAATAATGATTAGATTTTAATTTCTGACATTGTTCAAACAAATCCAGAATAAGGCAATGTTCAAGATGTTCCTATCAAAAATCAAGCTTTTACTCCTAAAGTACAAACTCAATAACCTCAAGATATACCTCAAGTAACTCAAGAATAAGTGTCATTAAGGAAATCCACTAGAGAGAGGAGAAGGGTAATTTCAGATGATTACATTGTTTTCCTTGAAGGACATGAGGGTGATATTGGCTTAAAGAAAGATGATCCATTCAACTTCCATCATGCTATACAGAGTTCTAACTCTCAAAAGTGGATCAGTGCCATGCATAAAGAGTTTAAATCCATGAAAGACAATGGCGTATGGGATCTTGTCCCATTACCTGAAGGTATAAAACCCATTAGTTGCAAATAAATATTTAAAACCAAGAGATATTCGAAGAGTGGTGAGGAAATATATAAGGCACATATTGTTGCAAAAGGGTTTACTCAAAGGGAATGCATTAACTACATATAGACTTTCTCTCTAATTTCTACGAAACACTCTTTCAGAATAATGATGGCACTTGTGGCTCATTTTGATTTGGAGCTACATCAGACGGATGTAAAGACCCCATTCCTTAATGGTGACATTGATGAGACAATATATATGGTGCAACCAAAATATTTTGTCTCAAGCGATGCAAAGAAAATGGTTTGCAAATTAAAGAAATTCATCTATGGACTTAAGCAAGCTTCTCGTCAATGATATCATAAATTTCATCAAGTTGTCCTCTCATTTGGTTTTGAGATGAATATGGTTGATGAATGCATATACCATAAATTTAATGGAATTAAATACATTTTTCTAGTTTTATATGTCGATGACATACTACTTGCCAGTAATGATATAGGCTTATTACATGAAACCAAAAAATTCTAACAAAGAAATTTAAAATGAAAGATCTTGGTGACGCCTCTTTTGTATTAAAAATTCACATACATCGATATCGTTTTTGAGGTATTCTTGGATTATCATAAAAGAACTATATCGAAAGGATTCTTGACAGATTTAACATGAAGGATTGTAAACCAGGTGACACCTCTATTGCTAAGGGAGAAAAGTTTAGTTTCGCTCAGTGTCTCAAACACCAGTTTGAAGTTAAGGATATGAAAAAGATTTCATATGCATATGTTGTAGGGAGTCTTATATATGCTCAAGTGTGTACATGTTTGGATATAGCATACGTTGTTGGGATGTCAGGCAAATATCTCAGTAAGCCAGGCATGGATCATTGAAAAGAGCCAAACGGGTTATGCGATACTTGTAAAGAACAAAGGATTACATGCTCACATACAGGAAGTCGAATCAGTTAGAGATCATTGGGTATTCTAATTCTTACTTTGCTGGATGCCAAGACAATCGTAGATCCATGTCAGGTTATGTTTATCTGTTGGTCGGAGGAGCTATCTCTTGAAGGAGTGCTAAGCAAACACTATTGCATCTTCCACTATAGCAACAAAGTTCGTAGCCTGTTATCAAGCATCTAATCATAGAATATGATTACACAATTTTGTCACTGGGCTGCAAATTTTGGATAATGTTGAAAGATTGTTAAAGTTGTTTTATGACAATAATTCGATAATACTATATTTCAACAACAATAAGAGCTCATCAAAGTCAAAAAATATAGACATAAAGTTTCTTGTTATTAAAAAAGGAGTGCAGAATGGTTAGATATCTATTGAACATATTGGCACAAACTCTATGATTGCAGATCCGCTTACCAAAAGTTTACCACCCGAGATCTTTCACAAGCATACTGCTCGAATGGGTGTTATATCATTTAATGATATGTTAGTTTAGTGGAAGTTTGTATTTGGATGTTCTGAGATAAAATAAAGTTTCATTTTATTACTTCAGCATAAGGCTCATGTTTCATTTTCATTATGTACTCGTTTATTGTGATCTTACTAAAGAATACGGCAGGACCAGTTGAAAATAGGCATGTTTGGATCACATTACATGTAATTTTCATGATTCACATCCATACTTTATCTATGTCGTTGGTTATGTCAATATATGTGATCTTTGATGGGTTTAATTACAATGATTATAATGAAGATCACTTTGGTTCTGTGTTGACATGATCAATGGACCAGATTGTTGGAGATGTCATCTAGTAAGACTGTTTTTTGAGCTCATAAAGAAATTGTATAATGCGTGATTGTATGGTAACATATGTGGCCCAAGTAAGAGATTGTTAGATATTTCATGTGGGCCTACATATGTAATTAATCACCCATTATAAACTATCTAAGGTGAAGACTCATATAAAGTGATCTTATATGGTTGGGCCATATAACATCTTATAAAGTGTGATTATAATAATGTGTAGATACCTTATGTGCGCTCATATGTCAATTTTCGATTTTATGATGGGTTGAATTAGAAAGAAGACTTTAGGGTGGTTACAATTAGGTTATGGTCCTCAAAACCATATATAGTGGTTGTTCTCTTTTGCCTCTCCACCAAGAAAGAAAAGCTTCTATCTCTCATTATGTTTGGAGAAGAAGAAAATGCCACATATAGAGGTTTTGGAAGATCTAGCCCATCAAGATCTACCAGTGCAATAATGGATACGAGTACGCTTTCACATTATGTTTTATTTGTTTATTTCTGATCTTTTTAATGATTTAGTATGAACAAATTTAGGAATTAAGAAATATGATTTCCCTGATTCGGAATCCAACACAAATATCTTGCAAACCTTTGAATTACTAAAATTAACCAATGAAATTTGCATGATATTTGTGCAGACCTTATGACATATAGACAAATATCTCGCTAACCTTCAAAAGATTAAAATCGCAAAATAAAGATATTTTCATGATATTTACGTGAACCTTCTGACATTCGCATAAATATCTTGTGAACCGCTAAAAAAATTAAAATTGCAAAATAAGGAGATTTGCATTATATTTGTGTGGACCCTTCATATTCTTATAAATATATTGTGAAGCTCTAAAATTTTAAAATCACAAAATAAGAAGATTTGGATGATATTTGTGCAAACCTTCTGATATTCGCACAAATATTTTGCGAACCTCCAAAAGATTAAAATCATAAAAATATAGAAATTTGCATGGACATCTTGACATTTATAGAAATATCTTGCAAACATTCAAAAGATTAAAATCGCAAAATAAGAAGATTCATGTGATATTAGTGTAGATCTCATGATTTACATAATTATCATATAAACCTTCAAAAGATTTGTAGACACCCCAATTTTAACCTAGTTGCCTTGTCTCAAAGGTCATATTTCAAAAGCCAATTGCCTCAAGTAATTTATAATGAATTCTTAACTTTCATTACATTTTATACCTATAAAATAATATTTTTAATATTTTTGTCCAAAAAGATGAATTAAACTAAATGTGTCAAAAATCATGTCATTCCAATGTCATAGTACAAAGTTATAGTCCAAACAAGTCAATTTGTTTGGTCGAAAAACCTGTTTTCAGGTAGGGCCAACTTTAAGTATGATCTTGACCCAAAAATTATTGAATTTAGTTTTTCACTTAAAATATGAAATGATATAAAGGATATTAGCTTTTTAACTCATCAAACTATACCTCAAAATGATGCACAGTTAGGGAGTTATGGCCAAAACAAGTACGCTTATCAGTGTAGTTTCAACTTGTGTGTCTAACGACAATTCAAAAAATTTGACCTCTCATTAGACATTGCAGCACATGTTACTAGACTTGATGAATTATCACCAAATAAGAGTCAAAATCCATGTCTTGTTGTCAAACTAAGTCATATTTCATCAGGCAAAACTAAATGTCGTTAGACAACTTTCTGACTTGTTAGAGAGAAAGTTGCCCATTTTAAGTCAAAAAATGTGTAGAAACGATGATAAGGGCTATTCAACCTTCCAAAAAGTCCCGATCTAGTGAATTAGCCTTCCAAAAACCCAAAAATGATCCCAACAACCTTCTAAAATCTATGTTTCCTCACCCTTAAATAAACCCCATAGGATAAGCCATGCAACCCCAAACAATCAGAGCCTCACCTGCAATCTCATGAGCCAGCTAGATTCAAGATACTGTGTAGTAGCTGAATCTTGATAATTATGCCCCAAATCCCATGAAATCTGGATCTTGGATGAGATCTAAGGTCAAAATCCACCTAAAAAACTATAAATAGTGCCCTACCCCTTATTTCAGTATCTAGAATTGGAGAAAGGAGACGATGCTATACTGAGCATTCGCCTTGGTCAATCTTACTTTATTGAACCATCTAGCCCAATCTAACTAGTTCTAAGTCAACCATCCTAGCCCACTTAATCCACTCTGCCAAACCTTGACCCATGAAGTCTCAACCTTGTGGAAGATCTGCTAGATTCACCTTATGTTTGCCAGATCATGTAGGAGAGCTATATAAGCTTGTGATAACTCATTTTTTCCCTTATCTTATTTCATCTCACTGCTTTTAGATCAATTTGTCTTACTTTTCATATTTTGCTTTGTTTTCCATGTTTTTTTCAAGCTTTGGTGTTGTGTATCACTATTAAAGTTTCACTTTTTGTTTTAGGGGTTTGAAGAGAGTTACACACACCCGAATATGTAAATATTCAATATGAGGAGTTATGATCCCGTTGGAGCTGATTCCTTGACATTTGGGGAGGAAAGGTGATGAACTTGCAAGCTGAATACCCACATTTTTCAAAAATATGATTTCAAAGCTTTGTTTATATATTTAAAATCCTTTTTGGAGTGATTTTAAGCAAATCTACATGTTTGACACGTTCGGTGGGACTCAACATTTCCTTCAAAGCTATCGAGGATTTGAATCAGCTAGTGTATTCAGGTAAGTTATCTTTAGATTTTCTCTATTTTTTTAAGCATATCTCCACAACTATATATCATATTTGAAAGATTTTAGTGGCATTTAAAAGATAAATCTAAGGGTTGTATTCGATTTTCTTTTGTACAAATTCAATTTTTTTTCGAAAATCTCTCTAATTTGCATAAAAACTCAGGATTAACCTTGTTGTTTTGAAACAAATTTGTGACCAGACTCTACTTTGGGATGGATATCTTAGCCACTGAGTATCATTTTTCAAAGATCTATTTTTCGACTAAAAGCTGAAATGTCCCTTTACAACTTTTCTTTTTGGTGTTGGGTGGGAAAAAGCCTTTGAGCCCCTCATACTGGCAGTGGAATCCAAACTTGGATCCTGGATTGCATTTAGATCCATTTTAGACAAGTTTTATTACAAACGCCATACCTCAATCCTCATAGATTGGATGTTTGAGCTTTTTTTTGTCTAAAAGATAATATTTGGATGTAGATTTTATCTTTTCAGTACTTTTGCTGATTTTGTGTCTTTAGCCTCAGAATTTGTGCCTCAATCAAAGAAACAAATCCTCGGAGCTCTTAAAAGACCCAGTCTTTTCCCACTTGCAAACCCAATATCTCAGTGATCTGATATTAGTTTTTGGTGAGACTTGTTTGAAATTTTGTTTATTCTAGTTCATTTTCTCTATCAGATAGTTTTCTTGAAAGTGTTTCCATCTACCTCAAATTTGCGCTCAAACAAAGAAAATTGATATAAAAATTTTGTTTTTTCTTCCATATAGTCCTCCATACTTGGATCATATCTCAGCAATCCTATGTCAGATCTCAAAGAAATTAGTTTTTCTTAATTACTGGGTTTGCTTAATATTTTGGGTGTTTTGTCTAAAAATCCCTTTTTCTACCTTAAACGGGAATCCAAAACATAAAATAGTAATTCAGGTCCCTTCTTTTCTCTTGCATAGTGGGGTTCCGTGGGCCATATCATAGTCGTTTGACCTTATATTTCAATGAAACTTGAGGCATTGGGAAGTTAGATATCTCTAGCTTTTGTTTTTGTGTGTCTTGGGCTTAGAAATCCCAATTTATAAGTTATTTTTAGCATCTGATTTAGGTTAGAGACCATAGGTAAGTCAGGTTTTTATGTGCATCCAGCTTAGCATAGTTTTTTTTTCTTGCAAAAATCTAGAAATGCTTGTTCGAGATTTTCTTGTCACTTAGAATCCTAAGAAAATACTAACCTCCAACAAGTTAGGAAAATCAACATGTTTGTGACATTGCTTGTATTGTGTTTGTCCTCCCTCTCTTTGAGCTATTTTCTTAGGATCTTGCTTATAGAGCCCTCTAATTTTGTGTATGGATTCTTTTAAAAGCTAATATAATCGTACTATTTGGATCTTTAGATCCCCATACCTACACCAAGAATAAAAGTTTGGGTATATTGGTGATGGACCCCGAAAGTCGGATACCATCACCATCCATACCATGAACAAAAGTATGGGTATATTCATAAAAGGACCAAAACAAGAAACCCTACCCATTAGAATCCTATGGAGTGGCCTCACATATATGTGGATCTCGAGGAGACCTAGGAAAACCAGAGTTTTTGAAAATTTGAATGTGTGCTAGTTATCTTGTTTGGACTTTTTTTTTTACTTTAGAACCCAGTCCAAATGACCAAAGATTCAAAGAAGGATACCCAATCGAATCCTCCTAAGGACTCTAGACCATAAAAAATGGATACATGATCCGCCAATATGGATATGAAATCTAAGTTTGAAACCACCACTTAGGGTCCATGTCGACCTGTCACTAGAGGATTAGAAAATGCCCAAAGTCAAAAGGCAATGTGGATAATTAGGGTTGAAAATATTCTAACCCAAGGTCGATGATCTATATAACCAATTAGAGAGTCCTAAGAAAGATGAGGAAGAAGATGATCAGGTCTAGATAGTATCATGTTCTTTGGAGAAAGGAAAGAGGGTTCTCCAAGCCACCATCGTGAAGTTTGCGTATCAGGACCCAGAAGATGGGAATGATGCACTCATGCTCATGATCCAGGAGATGCAGTAGAAAATGGAAAATAATAAAGTCCAAGTCAAAACCTCCCAATATCAATGACACACACCAAGTAGCTAGAGCATTTCTGTCAGAAAGAGTCAGTTTGTTTATTGTTAGGAGGGTCCAATCCCTTAAGTCAAAACTCAGAACCTTTCCTAGGATGATACTAAGGATGGGGTCCATATTCTAGAAGAAGAGCTAAGGAATGTCATATGTCAAATAAAATGTGCAAAGGGTGAAAGATTTTATTTTGGGCACATGTAATGAACCTCTATGAACTGCCCCATATAAATTTGTCAAATTCAGTGGAACCAGAAATCCTAAAACTCATGGCACTTTTCTTGGATGACTGCAAAGATTTCAAGAACAATGAACAAGCCTAGAGCCTAGAGCCTAGAGAGAGACACCCTAGCATGGTTTTCAACTTTAGATATCCATGAGGGAGTTAAAAACCCTGATGAACCTATTCATGGAAGGATTCAGATATAAGGTCGATAATTTACCCACTATTAGTCAGTTGTATGACCTAAAGCAAAAAAAAGACAAAGATGATTAGGATTTTATAAATCGATGGAAGAAAGTTTATCCCAAAATGAAAGATCTCATAAGTGAGTCTCATGCACTCACTATAATCCTGAACAGCTTCAATAAGCCATTGAAAGGTCTCTTGGCAATCCAAAAGTTCAATACCTTCATGGGCTTAATAGACAACCTCTTGGATGGAATGCAATTTAAAGAGGGGGGTGTATGAGGGCATAGTGGCGAAGATTGGAGGAAACCGAGAATCTAGATCCAAGAAATTGAACCCTAAGAACCAGGTTAACATAGTCAATTCATGGCTGTCTAATAAGTGCAAGAATCAGGGTCATCCCAAAATGAAAATCAGCAGAAACAACCACCAGATAAACCAATACAACAAGGTGGTAAGAAGCAAGGGCATTCTAGCTCAACTTGGAATCCAAGCTAGACCAGGGAAAGAAAATTCACTAGGTTTAGGCAATCATTGATAGAGGTGTTCGACTCCTTACTCCTGGCAAACATTATCAAATTGCCTCAGGTATCAAATCCTTCGCCAATCAAGGGAAAAGATTTCACAAAGTTCTACAGATCCCATCAAACTGTGGGGCACAACACCGAGCATAGTATTATCCTTCATCGCATTATATAGGGTTATTTGGACAAGGGTGAACTTCAACTCACTGACAAAGAACAACCACATGGGAATAAAAACCTTGGTATCTACACAAATCCATTCACGAAAAGCGATAATATAGAAGCTATAAATGAGACTACAAAACAAAATTGGGAGATCAACCCTCGTGGATCCCAAAATGATCCAATATTGTGGTAATTCCTTAAGTGATTATCGAATAAGAAGGCTTGAAGATGCTATAAGTCACTTCAAAATGGAGCTTCATACCAATTGCCAAAGTGTATCAAAAACCTAAGTCAGAGCAGATAAACTACCAACAAGTCAATGTCGTGTACCTAGACTAATTTGTTGGACATTATGGGTTATGGGTCCAACCCACAGTGTGACCCGGTTTGACGCCCATTAGTGGGTCACATTAGTGGCCACGTAATGGGGTTAGTGGGTGGGAGTTACATGAATGTGGAGAGACCACATTCACGTAACTGCCTTAATCTCCTATTATATAAGGGGTTAGGGGCTATGAAGATGATGAGACGTTCATAGCATTTATTCTGCCAAAACGGTTCCACATTCTGATATCGTGGAACAGGGTCATGCTCACCATCGACCTAAGGCCTGGGCTCATTGTGGGCATCGACCGACTGAGGAGAACAATGAATTCCCTACACGCGTTCATGTTGAATTCAGGTACGCTTCCTGTATTTTTGTTTTACAGGATTCACCAACATTGGGTTATGGACCCACGTCACGCATTTCCGCTGCGCGTGACCGTATAGAGCCTTTCGACGTTATCTGAATTCTGCGAAACATGTCACCGTGGGGTGACATTTTGGCAGACTGTCGCAAACAATGATGTTTGCGATAGAGGATGACAATCATGTTTCCCGCAAACTGTCACCATGGGGCGACAACCTTCACCAGCGACAGAGCCATACTAGTCCGTGACCGCCAGTCGCTATGGGGCGACGTTTGGTCACTGGAGGACAACAACTGTCGTTGTGGGGCGACAAACATCCTAGCGGCATATAAGATCCTTAAAAAAAAAAAAATAGGCGGGAGGATTGTTGTATACCTATGGTTGTCGGGCTGCGGGGAGGTTCTGCCAGCGTCGGGATCTCCGTTGAAGCCGTCGCCTGAGATCCCATGCGTCGTCGGGTTGCAGGGTGGTCGGCCTATGATGAGCTCACCGGAAGTGTTGCCGGGGTTGAGATCGTCGGATGGCCAACGTCTAGGGTTTACAAACCCCCTTTTTTTCTGACCTGAATCCAGCAGGGTCCAGGCACTATTTGGCCTGAACCGGATCAGGAACCTGATCCAGCCTCTTTCAGAACCAGTTCAGAGTCATTTTTGACCGGTTCCGTCTAGTTTTCACTGGTTCTAAGATGCTAAAACCCTGTTCTCATTGATTTACGAAGATGCAAGGATTTTGGCATACGATTATAGGGTTTTATGAACTTTTGTTCACATTAAGTATGAGTTCATAAGGGTTAGAACTGGTTCAGACCCTTTAATGACCGATTCAAAGCAATTTTAGACCAGTTCAGAGTGTTTTTAGACCGATTTATACTTGAGGACCATTGATTTTACCCATATGAGTATGCTTTTGTTATTTTTCATGCTTTATAAAGTATTTGTTTTAAATAATGCATGACTTATGCATGTTAATTCATGTATTTTGCGTTGGTCAAGTTGTGCATAATGATTTTAAGCATAAATTGTAACTAAATTCATGACAATTAGTTTATGTATATTAGTTAAAGCATGAACTTATATTATGTCATGAATATACATGCATTAAAATGTGTGCATGAGTGCGCTCTATAATACGAATAGGATTTTTGGTAAAAGATCTTGATTGACCGATTCTTGTAATCACCAAAGTGATCGGAGTCGTGTTAATTAAGGATTCTTTGGACCGTATTAAGATTCATTATTATGATTGTGTGTGAATTTATGAAACATTGATTCTACCCAAAGGTAGGTCATTGTATTCCAAATTTACACAGAGTGTGATAGTAGATGTGTATTCCAGCCCATGAAGCATGTTCGTACCCAAAGGTACAGTGCTGAATTGCCTCTGGTTACATGATCTGCTAGTTTCACCAACTGAAGTTAATTCCTTAAGAATTGAAGAGATGAAGCAACTATGAGTATTATCGTTTTCACCAAAGTGGAACGATAATGACTTAACTATGCTTGTCTCAAAAAGATGAAAATAAAGGGTCTCACTTTTACCTTTTCAACACGAGTCTCGTCTGAGCAATAATAGTAATGTCTTTCCGTTTTTTGTTCCTTCTTTTATCAGGTTTCTTCCTTATCGATGGTTCTAGTAATATCCCCATTTTAGACGGACCAAATTTTTCCGATTGGAAAAAAATCGTATTATTCACTTTGGGCTATATGGATTTAGATCTGACCCTTAGAATTGACGAACCTCTCGCTCTTACAAAGCAGAGTACAGTCGATTAAAAGGCTGCATCTGAGAAGTGGAAGCGCTCGAACAAACTTAGCCTGTTGCTTTTGCAATCTCGGGTGGCTAAGAATATTCGAGGTGTCATTCCTCACTGTGAGACATTGAAGAAATTTCTAGGAGCCATTGAAGCTCAGTTCGTCACTTCTAATAAGGCAAGGGCCAGTACGCTCATGGCCAAATTAGTGTTTATGAAATATGTTGGTGACAGTCACATCCGACAACATAGTTTGGAAATGAGGAATATTGCGACTCAACTGAATGACATGAAGTTCGCCATCTCTGACTCCTTCTTAGTCCATCTGATCTTAACCTCGTTACCTATTGAGTATGGACCCTTTAAAATCTCGTACAACACACATAATGATGAGTGGTCTTTTAATGACCTATTGGCCAAGTGTGTTGAGGAAGATGAGAGATTGAAGGGTGAGAGGGTGCCAAGTGCACATATGCCCTCTCATAAGGATAAACAGAGGTCGAGGCCAAAGAAAAGCTCATTAAAAAAGAAGAATCAGAAGAGAGCCATTGGGGAGAGTTTAAACTTTCAGGCGAAAGCTAAATCCCAGTTAGAAGGTTTTTCTATAAAGTGTTTCTTCTGTAAAAAGAAGGGGCATAAGAAGGTGGACTGTTTGAAGTACAAGAAGTGACTCAAAAATAAATGTAATAAGTCATTCGTTTCTTATGAGTGCAATCTAATTCATGTTCCATTGCATAGTTGGTGGATTGATTCTGGTGCCACAGTGCGCATTGCCAACTCTTTAGAGGCATTTCTGAACAAAAGGGAACCAACAGAGCATGAAAGAAGCATCTTCTCACGAAATAAGATGCGCTCGCATGTCAAGAGCGTTGGGACCTGCAGAATTGTGTTGGAGTCAGGATTCATATTGGATTTGGTCGATACATTTTATGTTCTATCTTATAGTCAGAACCTAATTTCAATTTCAAAACTTGATAAGTTTGACTTTGTATTTAAATTTGAAAAATCTGAACTTATTATTATGAAAAAATCAATGAATATAGGTTCTGCATATACGTGTGATGGTTTGTATTGATTAAGAACCAAATTCCAAATTTGAGAATCTCACTGCATTGAGAACACAATGATTGACAATAAATGTGGCCTAAAGGATGATCAATCTTATTTGCTTTGGCATCAGAGGTTAGGACATATCTCGAAAGAGAGAGTCCAAAGACTCATGAAAGAGAGAATCCTCAGATTCCTTGATTTTACGAATATAGAGTCATGTGTTGACTGCATAAAGGCTAAGCAGTCTAACACATATAAGAAAGATGTCAAACACAATAATGAAAAGTTAGAAATAGTGCATACGGATGTATGTGGCCCTTTTTCACCGTGTTATACGGGTGAAAAATATTTTGTCACATTTATAGACGATTACTCGCGGTATATATATCTCTACTTATTATCTGAAAAATCAGAGGTCTTTCAGGTTTTTAAGGACTTCAAGAAAGAAGTAGATAAACAATCCGATGAAGTTATTAAGGTTGTCAGGTCTGATAGAGGTGACAAATATTATGGTCGTTTCACTGAGATGGGACAAAAGGAAGGTCTATTAGCGCGGTTTCTAAAAGAGAAAGGCATTGTACCTCAGTATACCATGCCTGGTAGTGCTTACCAGAATGGTGTAGCTGAAAGGAGAAACTGTACGCTTAAAGAAATGGTTCAAGCGATGCTGAATCACTCAAATCTTCCTTTGATCTTGTGGGGGTGAAGCTCTTAAGACAACAATTCATATTCTAAATAAGGTTCCTACGAAGGTTGTTCAAAAGACTCCTTACGAGTTATGGACAGGAAGAAAACCTTCTTTGTCATATATGCGCATATGGAGATGTCCAGCAGAAGCTAAATTGTATAACCCACATATAAAAGCTTTTGATCCTAGGACAACTAGTGGTTTCTTCATTAGTTATCTAGAAAGATCGAAAGGCTTTAGGTTTTATTGTCCATCTCATACACCACAGATAGTGGAAACAGAGAAAACAAGATTTTTTGAAAATGGTTCTATTGGGATAGATGCGTCTCAAAATATTGATTTTGAGGAAATACATAATTCAGGTTTCACACCTGCTAAGGATAAAGACCCGATTTTCTCTATCATTGTTCCTTCAAGTCATGTTAGAGAAAATCCAGTAAATGAATATCAATTCGAAGTAGATCCGGTTGTTGATGAGGATATACAACAACAACAGGATACAAAGGCTCATTTTAAACCACCTGTAGCACCTGTATGGAGGTCCACCAGAATTAGGAAATCTGCTATCCATCCAAATTATGTGGTGTATTTACAAGAGTCAAATGATTTCTAGATATTGATGAAGATCCCTTCACATTTGCAGAAGCCATTGAAAGTGAAAGATCAACACATAGGATTAATGACATGAAAGAAGAACTTGACTCTATGGCAAAGAACCAAGTGTGGGATCTTGTACCTCAACCTAATGGAGTTAGACCTGTTGGTTGTAAATGGGCTTATAAAACCAAAACATACTCTAAAGGTCATGTAGAGAGATATAAGGCTAGGCTTGTTGCAAAAGGTTTCACAGAGATAGAGGGCATTGATTATAATGAGACTTTTTCTCTTGTCTCAACTAAGGAATCATTGAGGATAATCATGGCCCTCGTAGCTCGTTTTGATTTAGAGCTGCATCAGATGGATGTGAAAACTGCCTTTCTGAATGGAGATCTAGATGAGGAGGTATGCATGCAACAACCTCCTGGTTTCAGTATAGATGACTCAAATAACTTAGTTTGCAATTTGAATAAGTCAATTTATGGACTTAAATAGGCCTCCTGCCAGTGGTATAAGAAGTTCAATCAAGTAATAATGAACTTTGGATTCACTGAAAACATTGTTGATCAGTGTATTTACACTAAAACTAGTGGGAGTAAGTTCACAATTTTGGTTTTATATATTGACGATATTCTTCTTGTAACTAATGATTTGAGTCTATTACATGAAACAAAATATTTTCTTTTCTCTCATTTCGATATGAAAGACATGTGTGAGGCCACTTATGTCCTTAAAATCAAGATCCGTCGTAACAGAACTAAGGGTGTCCTTGGTCTCTCTCAGAAATCCTATATCCTTAAGGTTCTTTAAAAGATATGAGATGGAAAATTGTTCTCTTTGTTCGGCACCTATAGCGAAAGAGGATAAATTGAGCTTAAAAGACTGTCCTCAGGATGATATTGCGAAGGCTCATATGGATGTTGTCTCACATGCTTCGGCAGTTGGGAGTTTGCAGTACGCGCAGACCTACACCCGACCTGATATAACATTTTTTGTGGGAATGCTTGGTAGATATCAGTCAAATCCAGACATTGTGCACTGGAAGGCAACGAAGAAGGTTATGCGCTATTTACAAGGAATGAAATACTATATGTTGACCTACAGGAAAGCTGACCACCTAGAGGTCGTTGGATACTCTGATGCGGACTTAGGAGGGTGTATGACAGTAGAAAATCCACTACTGGATACATTTTTCTTCTAGCGGGTGGTGCTGTCTCATGAAGAAGTGGAAATCAGTCTACCACTGTTGCTCATATCATGAAGGCAGAATTTATTGCTCTATACGAGACATCATCACAGGCCATTTGGATAAGAAACTTCATTATGGGTCTTAGTATAGTGGACTCTATTAAGAGACCACTAAAGATCTTTTGTGATAATGAAGCAGACGTGTCCTTTTCAAATAACAACAAGAGCTCAACATCGTGTCGACACATGAAGTTAAAATATTTTGTTGTTAAATAAAGAACTGAGAATCATCTGGTATGTATTGATACAATTGGGACGAAGGAAATGACTGTGGATCCCCTTACTAAAGGGCTAGCACCGGGATTGTATTCCCAACATGTAAAGGGGATGGGTCCTTTTGATTCCTTCTGATGTATGACAATACATTATGTGATCACATTTGTATTTATGTTTTGATTATCTAAGGTTTTGTATTATTGTTGATTTTGCATAAAGAAACTCTCATATGGGTTAGAGAGAATAACATAATAACAATATTAAAGGACCAATAGAATAGGTGAGAGACCAACCTATTCATAAAGGTAATTTTCTACATGCCTAAGCACTGAAGGTGAATTCTAGCGTAGTACATAGGAATATGACATTTCATAAAGGAGTGTTCATATCCATGACTCATGCGATTCATCCTTGTGATAAAGGATGGCATGTGAACCCACATGAAGAGTTAAATTGAGATAACGGTATACACTTTGATTTAGCACACTTTTGGTGTCAATGGGTCAAGTGGGAGAATGTTGGACATTATGGGTTATGGGTCCAACCCACAGTGTGACCTGGTTTGACACCCATTAGTGGGTCACATTAGTGGCCACGTAATGGGGTTAGTGGGTGGGAGTTACGTGAATATGGAGAGACTACATTCACGTAACTGCCTTAATCTCCTATTATATAAGGGGTTAGGGGCTATGAAGATGATGAGATGTTCATAGCATTTATTCTGCCAAAACAATTCCACATTCTGATATCGTGGAACAAAGTCCTGCTCACCGTCAACCTAAGGCCTGGGCTCATTGTGGGCGTCGACCGACTGAGGAGAACGCCGAATTCCCTACACGCATCCATGGCGAATTCAGGTACGCTTCCTGCATTTTTGTTTTACAGGATTCACCAACATAATCTACCAAGAAGATTACCAATTCGTCAAGATTACCAAGAAAATATCACCATGCCACTTGGCACAATTTGGTCCAATCTCCCATAAAACACTATTGGGGCAACCTAGATCTATGACCTTAAAAGTAGTTCCTTCTAAGCATGCGAAAAAATACTGAAAATATCAAATCATTATCATATTTGCTGATGATCCAGCCATCAGATTGGCCCAACTCATGATCCATAGGTCCAATAAGGAGACATACTGTCAATAAGCCAGGACCAAAACACTCTTCTAAGGTGGCTATGGTTGAATGCTCCTAATGACCTAAGTTCAACAACCTTACGAGTGCACATATAGATGACTCTGCCTTCAGAAATTTCAAGAGATACCCTATTTTTTCTAAATTCATAAAGAGATGGCTGATGATACTGAGAATGGGGTACAAACCTTTCAGAGGCCTTGGCAGTCGTAACCAGGGACGACAAGATTCAATAGAGGTCAACAATGGAGAAGGCTGGGATATAAAGGCAAAAAGATATTGAAAAGAAAATACTGTCCCTAGGCCACCACCCAGCTTCATTAAGACTGAAACAATTCCAGTAGGAGAAATCATGAAGCCCATTTCAGAAAAAGGACCGAATTCTGAATCATAACCAGAAGATGTCATTCATTAGTTGCTAGATTCTCCCAAGAGTACAAAATCGGAAGGGATGACCTCTTTGTTCCAGGGATTCAACCTTGTGGCAAGCACTACTATAGCCCTATTGAACCAGGATGGCATCGATAATAACAATGAATCCTTCGTTAACTTGGATTATGAACAAGATCCCTTGAAACCATATGAGTCTGGTGGCCTGCACCCAATTCATTTGGAAATCACCACCTTTGCATAAAAGGCAGGGTATGATGATTCAGAACAAAATCTCGAACTCATGAGAGAAATAGAGGTAGCCTTCAATTAGTGGCTCATAACTGTTTGGAACTCCTTCAAGGATGATCCTACCGCAAGAGATTGAGAACACTGTTACCAAAGATGGCTGCAATTGCTTACCATAGTAGAATGACAAGGGATAATAAGTCATCCTAAAGTCAGTGAGCCATACCGGGAAGCAACAATCAGGATCTATGTAGATCGACGGGGATAATCAAGGTGGTTGATCGACCGTAACTGGAGATTCTTACTTGAGGCAAATCATAGTCTTTGGGAAGCTAGGTTGAAGAATGAATGCCTAGTTGGATCCATAGAAGGTTATTGGGAGTAGTACTACATATGGGATGCTATATTCAAGTTAAAAGCTGGCAATGATTCAAGTGATCATAGCCCAAGCACAAGTTTTAATCCTGATCTATTCACAAATTCAGAACCCAAGTAGTCCACACCTCCACTTGGAGCAAATGATCTCTCTCTCTCTCTCTCTCTCTCTCTCTCTCTCTCCCCACTTGGCTTCACCTGAATCAAGGCGCAATTTGGGCGCAATGTTGACAAATTTGAGTAGTTTGAAGTTTGAACAAATCCTAGAAAGTCATAATCCAGTACCGTGGTTCATGGCAATGCTGCTTTATGATCCAAATCTTCCTTACCATGGGGCTCATGTTATCATTGCCCTTAATTAGTAAGGCCATCATGCATTTTTTGCATCATAAAAGTGACGCAACATCTTTGTGATATAGTCTTATCGTAGATCGTCAGCGATACTGGCTTCCATTCACCACAAATTTAAGCAACTAAGACTGCATTATTGCGATGGAATGACATTAATCAAATATCATATTTTATAATTTAAATAATTAAAAAAATTTGTTTTTTTTTAGATAATCCAAAGTAAAACCCCTCCATCACTGACCGCATGTTGGCTGGCCTCCCGCTGGTAAAACCCTTGAGGTTGTGTGGGATGGCAGTAGTGGGTTTCGAACTTGTGACGGCTGGCAAAATCCTTGAGGTTGTGTGGGATGACACTAGTGGGTTTCGAACTTGTGACGTCGTGTCAACTTGAAGACATTCACAAATACGCCCCTACTAAATGAGTGGAGTCCTTATGGAAACAATTAAAAAAGTTTAGTTGAAGCAAACTCTCTAAAGTTATTTTTTGTTAGATCTTAATTATTTGCCTAACAGCAAAGGATTGACAACTGTCCATCATTGTTATTTCTTACTGGCATTTGAAAAGGTAAGGTTTGCATCAATTTGGCATAATTCCTCATAATGTTTGTGCTTAATATACTCGGACTGCTTTAAGGAAAAAAATAGAAAGTTTGACCTCATTATGCCCATGTGCACTCACAAAAAAAGACCTCATTATGCCCATAATAATTTATTAAAATGACCACTATGCATTTTGTTCGGGTGGATCTAGCCCATATCTGCCCAACCTAGCCCTTTTAACTAAAATTGGGTTGAAAACTTGGCTCACCTTGCCCATCAAGCTTATATGTCTTGCTGAAACTTAAGTTGATGATTTTTTATTGTTTGAATATTTATGAAAAAAATTAAACTGTATGAGCCCTAAAATGTTTATTCACATAATGCAGTTGTGAAGAGCTGATTTTTATAAAATCAAGTATGAAGAACACATTAATACGGACAGATTTTAAAATATCTCAAAAATGTTAAGTTACCGGCTTTACAATAGAGGTGGCAATCGGGTCCGGTTGGTGGGCAGGTCGGGGTCGGGT
The DNA here is from genome assembly GCF_984573655.1 of Nuphar pumila. Lineage (NCBI taxonomy): Eukaryota > Viridiplantae > Streptophyta > Magnoliopsida > Nymphaeales > Nymphaeaceae > Nuphar > Nuphar pumila. The sequence continues at coordinate 34,694,379 of NC_143262.1, forward strand.
AAATGGGTTGGCGGGTCGGGTTTGGGTAAACAGGTTGATTCACCCGCCTAACCGTGTTGGCGGGTTGGCATACCCCTAACACGAACCTGACCCATTTAATAAATGGGTTAGGCGGCTCGACCCGTTTATGACACGAACCCATTTATAGCCAAACCCGAACCCGCGTAAGAGGCAGGTTAGCTGGTCGTGTCAGGTTTTGCCACCCCTACTTTACAATACGATTTGTACCTGACCGGAGCGGTTTGGCTTTAGTGGGATGGGGCTTAGACCGTTTGACGGGCAGTCTAGGTTCAAATGCCATGACTGTCACCTCCTTAAGCCTAAGCTTGGCGACTTCCTGTGGTAGAGGGGTAAGCCTTCCGAGTTTTAGGCTGACATGGACAGAGAGAGTAAGTACGTCAGGCTGAGCCAGCGCGGCGGTCTCTGCGTTAGAAGCAGTTTCTCTGAATACAAAAAACTATTTGTACCTGTACACTACTCTCACAACTATTATGGTGAGTTTGGGCGCGTGGTTCATATAGATTATACAACTAAAAATCAACTGTCACCTGCTCTCTTTCCATGTTTGAATTTGGAAAAAGTTCCTACTTTTCTTGAACCCACAAAAATTCGCCCCTGAAAGGCTGCCTAGGAAAAGAACCAATAATCCTCAGTTTGACCGGCCCCTTTTCCTGCGAAACAAGCGTTTTCCAAGCTTCTTCTAACTTCAGGAATCCAAACATGTGATACCAATGGTGCACTGTTTTTTGGTGAAAAATGAGCTTTCAAGAGATTTACTTTCCAATCAGATTGAAATTTCATTAGTCCTGCTTGCCAGTAAATGCATTACATAGAATCATTCCTTTGACTAGTTGGTTGGATATAGAGCTGGACAATGGAGCAGGCGACCCACGGATAGCTCATAACCCACATGTCTGGACCAGGCTTTGGCTTGGTTTTTGAGCTAAGGCCAGACCAGAACTGGGCCTAAGCTTGGCCAATTTTCAGCAAATCAGACATTGACAGGTTAAGGCTGACACGGGCCAGCCTGACCAGTCAATTGTAGGTATAATCGACCTAGTAAATGACGCCGAATCATTTTGTTTTTTTTTTTTTACATCTAACACTACATGTTGTGTTTAGTGAGAACTAACTTTTGGATAGTAGGAATCCGATCTGTATGCAGGTTTTTCTGATGATCCAAAAAATCAGTAGTTATGAAGACATCAAATTTTTTTAACTCATAAAAATATATTTTTTTGTCATAAAAAAATGATACAAGAGTCTATTCCTACTAAACGGAGCATGGTGAATACATCTATGAGACTAGATTGTGTCAAAACAACTTGCATCATGAGATTTACAATTGATTATACCAAATATAAACTATATATGGGCCAGCCTGACATTGCACAGACCCATTTTAAGCCTATGGGCCTGACCCAAACTGGGCATAAACCTGGTCCGATCAGTCAATGGCCTGGTCAAGCCCATCCAAAAGCTGGGCCAGAAAGCCCACCCATACTTTGATAGTCACAAATGCTGTCAAGATTTTGAAAATCTTTCGATATTATTGTGAAAATTTCACAAATCACTAAGATCTTGGTGAGGCCACGAGACTTTCAAAATCTCACCTATTTTTTTACATATCAAAATTATCACCATCAATCATAGCATTTTGTAAAAAGAAGGAACGGAAAAATATTTTTTCTGTCAAAAAAAAAAAAGAAAAAGAAAAGAGGGAACGGAAGGAGATTTCTTTTTCTTAGATTTAATTATTTTTTATTATTTGAAATATTAATACTTTCTCAAAATAGGGACAGGCCGACCCCACCGGCTATTATTCTACGTACCACTGGGTTTGAACCCCGCAAAGTCCCACCAAAAGGAGACTTGCACTGACAGCTCCTACCAACAACGCGGAGCCCCCTGCTGGTAATAAGTGCTCAACTTGCCATGGTGTTTCCCTGAATACATGGAAGTCGGATTCCACCACTAGAAAATTCCACGGAACTCGTTTTTCTGCAGGAATTTCACCTTGGAAAACGACTGCCTCACCGCAAACTAGGGTATGGGAAAATGCTAATAAATGTTTGTGTTGTTGCCACGTTTGAAGTTCTTAGCACATTTCCAAAGTTGCACTCAGATTTTTCGTTAATTCCCGAATGCCCTAACATGCACACGTGGCGGAATAAGGGCTTCTTGACTTGGGCGTCTATGCGTTGCACTTCCGTCAGCTTCGTATCCCGCTCTCGATGTTCGCAGCTGTAACAGTGAGGGGATGTGTACGTCATTTTCGAAAACTATCAGGGTATAAAGGAAAAGAACGGATTGAAAACGGTTAGCGGGAGGGAAACTCGGAAAAAGATTGTTCATCATCCATCGGCTTCCCTCCCTCTTTCTCTTCTCCCCAGAACCCGCTGTATAAGGAAAAGGGTGAAACCGAACGCAGAGAAGAAGAAGAATAAGGAGGAGGAGAAGGGTTCAGAGTCGTCGTGTTCCTTCGGAAGAAAGGAGGAGAGGAAAAGGAGGAGATTTGAGTCGCCTTCTTCCTCCGAGATAAGCAGGAGAAGAAGAGGAAGAGGAAGAGGAAGAGGAAGAGAAAGAGGAAGAGGAAGAAGAAGAGGAAGAGGAAGAAATGATGGAGGCGGCGATGGATTTGATGAGAAGGATACCTCCGAATCAATCGGAGGCCGCGCTTTCCTCCCTCTTGGCCCTCCTTCCCCAGCACTCTCACGACCTCCTCTCCCGCGTCGATCAGCCGCTTCAGGTCAACTTTTTTTTTTCTCTTTTCTGCCTTTCCCTGTTTTTCCGACCCCGATTTTCATCCGGAATTTGCATTCTAGTGTTCTTCTGGGCCTCTTTTTATCCTGATTATGTTTTCTTTTCTTTTTTTTTCCCTTCTTGTGTTCATTTTGAAGATCTTTAAATCTCTAGAGCGATTTTCCTTCGTTTCCGTTCTTTGATTTGCTTCTGGGTCTCTGAAAAAAAAACGTGCTTGATTGTGATCATTGTTGATGTGTGATTACTTGAGAACGCGTTGAGATCTTTTGATCTTTCTGATGAAACTTTATTTTCTCTCTTCTTTTGTGTAATATTGCTCTGTGTTTTACTCCTTTTGGAACACATAGTTATAACTGGGAAAATCATGACTGATGGAAAAACTATTTTCTCTCTCTCTTTTTTTTTGTGTAATATTGCTCGGTATTTTTTTTCTTCTAGAGCACATAATTATAACTAGGTAAATCGTGATCTTGAGGGACGAATTTGAAAATAATGAGCTTTTTCCGTGTTTTATTGTGTGTAATTCATTTATAGTTTCTTTTCGGCATAAGTCGCTGCAGTTTTGTTACATTTTCACGAGTCTGGTCGATCTTGATGAATTTTGAGAGTATTTGGTGAATTGTTGATTTACTTCTTTTTTTTCTCATAAATTTGTTGGAAGGAACTCGTAGTTTTACTTTTCCTCCCCCTTTTGGCCTCTTTTGGTTGTTATTTTTTGTATGCCCTTTCCTAATCATTTACTTTTTGCAAACAGTGAACATATTTTTTTTTACTCATATTGTATGGATCAAACGTCGTCTTGTATTCACTGTCTTGTTTATTATCACATTAGCTGAAACTCTTTCCCTTTTGTCTTGTTTATCATCTCGTTAACTGAAGCTCTTGAACTTTGTTTATCGGCACTATGGTGAGCATGTTCTCTAGAAAATGTCATAGCTAGGCGCCTGCAATTTTCAGGGGTTTGAGAATGGAAGACACCGTTTGAGTTAAAGATGCAATTTGTTATGGTAGTTTTTGAGGGTTATGAATGTACAGATAATCTGTGGTAATCCTATTCTGGATGGTTATGCTATATGGCAAATAGGATTCTAGTAGATCTCAACTCCTGTATGGCCGTTTATGGCTGGAAGTGTATCATGTGAACAATTGGATCTGGAGTTATGGATTATTAATGAATCATGTTTCCTTCTATCTTGTTCATGTCATAATTCATGATGGTGCCTAGAGATTAGATGGTATCCTGTTAGTGTAATGAATTGCTGTCTTCCATTTAACTGCCTTTTCTCTGGAACTTCTCTACATAAGAGATGTATGCACATAGCCATAAAAGTAAACAATGACATTCTATCGGCCATGAATTTCTTTGTTTTTTTTTTTCAAAATTTAGGGTTTACCCAGTTTTTATTAGAAAATATCACCACAAATACCAATTTAAATAAATTAAAATCTAAAAGGAGCAAGATTAATACAAACATGTCAAAATTAGATGGGACATTTTTCTTGAAAATTTGCATATGAAATCATATAATTTGATGATAAAATTGTTGCTTTCATCAATATATTGCAAAACCTCATGCTCTTTTGCAATATTTTCAGAAATATTGCAATATCCTGAATGACCTGTATATGACACTGCTGCGGAGTAGAAATATAACAATTTTATGAGAAGTAGGAAACAAAGGTAGTGATATTTATATGTGATTGTATAAGATATTCATCTGGGATGCAATATATGTTAACTTAAAATGTCTTCTATGTTATGATATATGTGAGAAAGGCTCTGAGGTCCAAATTCCTAATGTGAAAGTAGAAATTACCAAGTGAAGATACATGATTTCTATGAATTTAGATGAATGGTCATGCCGAATGCAAATAAAAACAAAATGCAAACAGTGATTAATGACAAAATCAAGACTTAAAGTCACTAAAGAAAAAAACATGAGTAAAGTGAAGGATATGATGTTGTCCTTGCCAAGGACATGTTTAACTGTCTGTGGTCTGTTATATATTCTGTGTCTTTCTGTTCAATGAGTATGCAGGGAAAATGAGGTGTCCATGTTTTATAGGTCTTATGCCAAATTCAACAAGCTTCAAATCCTCAAAATTGTGATGTCTTGAGTATCCTCTGAATGTTGCTCGTGATTGCTGTAATTAAAAAATCAAGACTTAAAGTCATTGAAGAAAAAAACGAGTGATGGATATGATGTTGTCCTTGATGATGACATGCTTTACTGTCTGTGGCCTGTCATATACACCTTTTTGTTCAATGAGTATGCGGGGAAAATGTGGTGTACATGTGTAATAGGTCTTATGCCAAATTTAACAAGCTTCAAATCCTCAAATTTGTGTTCTGTCTTGACTACCCTCTGAATGTTGCTCGTGATCAGTGTAGATACAATGATCATCCAGTTTTAGACAAAGTATTTCTTTAAGCTATATGGTTTGTCAAGGTCTAGGATTGCAAATGGCACCGAGAATATATTGGCCAATTGTAAACTTGTTTCCTTCTCTGGTGAACAACCAAACATGTGAAAGACATAAGACATTTATCTTGTTACTTTAAGCCATATGAGATAATGTTGGTAATGCTTTATTCAAAACCCAGTCACAGATGTCACTGGTGCTTTGTTATGATATATTCATTGAGATTTTCTATAATGATAAGGATCTCCTCAAGAATATCCTGACATTTCAGAATATAGCACTATCTTTGAACTTATCATTGTGTCATCACAATTTTATCACCACAGTATTATGTGATCATCTTGATTTTATCCTAAAGAATTGTTCTGAATTTGTTAAAATTTTCTGAGATAATCCAAGAAAAATGTCTTGATGATGGAGTTGGAGCATTCAGCTGTGGATTGAATAATCTTATGGAAAAGTTAGCTTCCAGTTTAGGATTGATCACCTGCCTATGCTGAAAATATTACAGAAAAATATGGATAAAAACTGGAGGTAATTGTAAACTTGCTGATTGATGGTTCAAACCCAATGGAGTCAGGTTTTCAAGTATCATCTGTGTCTGGATAATAGAGTGGTTGTGTAGAGGTAAGCCAATGTGTTATAGCTCAAGCAATGTCCAATGATTCTGGTATTGATGTACAAGTTAGGCATTTCTGTTATGAACCTAAACAGGTATTGACATTAGTTTTCTTGAGGCATTCATGCACTATGGACATGAATCTGTAGATGTAACGCCCCAAATTTCAAACTTGCGAACCTTTTCAGAAAAACAGGTAAGAGACTAGAAATATCTTTTTCCTTCAGAGTTTGATTATGAAATCAGCGGAAAATTTTTCTTTTGATAAATCATAAGGCATGCTGACAACTTTGGGCACGTTAGCTAAAAGAACCAAAACTCACAAGATTCGGATATCACAAGGAAAAATCCGATACAAACCCATAGCGTCCAGGACGCGAGCTAAGAGCAGGAAGAAGAAGTCTTGAAGCCATCTTGCAATCGTGCCATCGCCCGTAGAGTACCTAATCATCATTTGTACCCATAAAATGAGTTTGTTTCGCAAAAAACTAGTAGGTGCACAAGAGAGACTACAAGAAACTGAATTACGTACATTTAATTCAGTAGGTTACGCAGTTTAAAACAGATATGCAGTTAAACAGGTAAGCAATGCAAGCAGGTGAATAGTGCAAACGCGTAAGTAGTACAAACGAATAAGTAGTGCGAGCGAGTAAGTAGTGCAAGCGAGTCAATAATGCAAGCGCGTAAGCAGTGCAAATGCGTAAGTAGTTCAAACAGCAAGCAGTTCAAAGCAAGTAAGCAATTCAAAGCAAGTAAGCAGTGCAACTGACAAACGCAGCCTACGATTCAATTGATCGTAGGCTGTGAACCACCACACAACTAGCTTGTTCTCGTTCCTAGAACGAGGTCTCTGCATCTAATCACCATCAGGACATCGTTTGTCGCTCACTACTTCTAACAACCGCTTTGTCCTAAACAACCTTAATCTATTTTCATCTCTCAAAGTCTTACGCGGCTAACTGTCACCGGTTATGACTCACTAAGGCGTCATACTCTTTCAGAAAAGCTCACCCTTCCGTAGAAGGTCCAAAACATGATCACTAACTCAAATCGCTAACGATCTGATTCTCACACCTGAGTCATGCATGTAATCATGCTAAAATAGAAAGCCGAAACTATGAATTCATAGTTGGCCATCACAAACAATCTCAGAAGATCATCACAGCTCACCATAACTTTTTATGGTAATCAAAAACACAAGATCCACGTCGGATCGCTCGGTCCGGGAGATATACGACCTAACAAGGAATTACCGCCTTAAAGGGTATACCTGATCTTGGACCCTACACTTCCTCACAGGAGTTCACCGTCTTTGCGGCTACCCGTTCGTGGACAGTGTACATCCTCACAGAGATCTCCCACTCTAGCCGGGTCACACTCTAGCTGGGTCACCTGATCTGGGAAATGTATAACCTCACAGCGAAACCTTTGGAACACCGGTCCCTAACAAATGCCATATCCAATGAAAATCATTGCGATACACGCATCAACAAAAATGACCGCTCTCAGGGTCGATAGCCACTAATACAAACAACAAGATCAACGCCGAATCACCTGGTCTGGGAAATGTATAACCTCACAAGGAATTCCGCCCTAGATGGTATACCTGGTCTTGGACCATACACTTCCTCAGAAAGAATTATCACTCTAGCCGGGTACCTGGTCTTGATCATACACGCCCCCGCAGATAATCCTTTGGAGATCAGGTCCTCGACAGACACCATATTCAGTGATACACACATCTATACAATCGACTGCTCCGAACAGTTGACCACTCTTGGGGTCAGTTGCCACAATATGGGCACAAGCATGTATATTAGCATACGCATTGTATCACTTCACATAGAAGCATATAATCCTACTTATCGTATTGTTGCTACAAGGAATATTGCAATCCTCAAATAGGCCCTCAAAGCATGCATAAACGACACATGAGAACGCGCAGATACGGCAATCCAGTTGATTCTATGGGCGAAGAGTAACTAACTCTACCCGTCAGCCAAACAAAACAACTGAATAAGACAAACACTCATAACAATGCTCGTAAAACATATAATTACCATAAAATGGCTCAGTCCATCAACAAGTAATTAAATTAATCGTAAGGCCTAAACCATTCATATGGAATCATATAACAATAGTTATATCAGTAGTGCAAGCAAATCAGTAGTGCAATCGAGTCAATAGTGCAAGCGAATCTCACGACCCAACAACCAATGTGAACAGACTTTATGTTCAGATATTTACTGGCCTGCGGGTACGCGCAGGCAAAACGTAGAAACAACTGAGACTAGTTCGGGCGTCTGTTATTCTATGTATTTTCAATAACCTGAATAGCTAGTTGGTTCTGCTCTAAAAGGGTCGGCTTTAGCCGAGAGAGAATTCCCCAAAGGAGGCTCTGCCACGGATGCATCCAACCTCTGCAGAAGTGTTGAACTAACTATTGTAGCCTCTTTTCCCTTAACTCCAATGACTTGGGAGGCCGGATCATTGCCCGTGGGGTGGTTGTTAACAACTTGTCCATTGGAGTTTTGTACCGCTCTGTCCTCTCCCTTGACAGAACAACCAAAAGCGAATGAGTGCGTTAGGGGTTGCTTAACTAACGACCATCCTATGCTGTGGTCTTTAAACCACTCGAGCATCTTGCCTGTGAAGGCGAATGTGAGGCCATTTATGTGATTACAACATTTTGCATTTAACGCTGTTCGAGGTCGCACGACCGTCTCATCCGATCATCGCAGTACTAGACGTGTCGTGCACGACTACAAGTACTCTAGGATGAAGGGGGTATAACTGCTCAATAGAAGCCTCAACAGGAGTGTTTCACAAAGATGTAAAGTTTATCAACTTTACTTTATCTTTTGAAACAACAGTACCTTGTGCCAACATTATGCATGTGATTATCTTGAACCACATCCGCTATCGGGGTATCTACATGTCTCGCATGACTCGATGCCGACCTTGATAGACGGGATACAGGTTTCTCAACAGAACACCCGCTAAGACGTTCGCTCGAACCCCAAATTCGGGATCACCCAAGATAAGCCAAAAAGGCGAGCAGAACCAGCCAGTCACATCCTTCCAAATGCTTCGATTTGTAGCAGTCTTTGATGCTTTTGCGCAGCACCCTAAAATCTCAAGTCCACTCTGTAGGACTGCGCACACGAAGAGCCAGGATCCTTGCGAGGTATCCCTCTCCTTTGACGAGGATGTGTCGCTCGCTCCCAACTGAACTCTTGTCGCAAGAGGGAGAGTGGTAAATGCCCCTTGCATCCTCCACGAGGATGCCTTTAAGGCATACGCAAAGAGCAAGAACCTGAACGTCATCTGCAATAGCAAGGCAATACCAACACATGCAAAAGCAAGATCCTACTGCAAAGCGTGACGACAAAGTAAAGACTGTAAGCAGGAGTGCAACGCAAAACCTTTGCGAGATGCGCGATGGCAAAGTAAAGACCGTAAGCAGGAGTGCAACGCAGAACCTTTGCGCGATGCGCAACGGCAAAGTAAAGGACAAGGATCGCGAAACCGCGTCCTTAAGTTAAATGCGTACTCGTATAAATATATATGATATATATATGCATATATATTTATTTAATTGCCCTTTTCAGTTAATTGAACTCAATTCAATTGTCCAAGTCTTCTGTGCAATCTTCTCCTACTTTTGAGAGTTCCAAGCTTGTTGTCGTCCACAAATGTACGCGATTGGCAACTCGGGTTGCGGAGCGCGAGCGGGATCCATCGTACGAGCTGCAAAAGTAACAATCTTAGCAAGCTAATACCAAAATAAAAGGTAAGGGGCACTGTCGACGTCCTGACGTAAAGGAAGCAGAGGCAGGGGCATCGTGCACATGCGCACCTGCTATAAGCGCAAGAAGCAGGGGCAGGGGCTGCGATCCCCTGCTGACTTGCTGTCAGCGGACTCTGAGGAGGTAGGGGGTTGCACCCCTGCCCTCAAAAAGCGAGGGCAGGCAGGGTTGCGCCCCTGCCTGACAAAGCAGAAGAGAGGCAGGGTCAAAGCCCCTGCCTGTCAACAACGAACGGAGGCCTGCCTGATACGAGGGAAAAGCGAGGCGAGGGGGCTTGCCCCGGCCTGCCGAAAAAAACAGCGAAGGCAAGGACGATGCCCTTGCCTAACGAGAAAAGAGGCACAGGGAGGGCTCTGCCCCCTCCTCTGCCGTAACAGGGAGCAGGATCGGCCCCTCCCTTGCCGTAACAGGGAGCAGGGAGGGGGATCGGCCCCTCCCTTGCCGTAACAATGAGCTGGGAGGGAGCTCGACCCCCTCCCCTGTCAAAACAAAGAGCAGGGAGGGGGCTCAGCCCCTCCCCTACCGTAACACGAAGCAGGGAGGGGGCTCAGCCCCTCCCCTGCCGATCAAAAGGGCAGGGAGGGAAAGAGCAAGGAGGGGGCTCAGCCCCTCCCCTGCCTAATAGGGAGCAGGGAGGGGAGCTCAGCCCCTCCCCTGCCGTGACAGAAGGAGCAGAGAGGAGGGGGCGAGCCCCTCCTCTACCGGAAGAACCACGAAAAGGCAGGGGCTCCGCCCCTGTCGAGAAATCCACAAAGGGTAGGGAAGCAGAAGCCCCTGCCGAAAAGGTGGGCCGACACAGGGAGCTCCGCTCCCTGCCGGCGAAACAAGATGGACAGGGGGAGCGGAGCCCCCTGTCGACATGGCAAGTGACAGGGGGCGGAGCCCCCTGCCGACGTATGGCGACGACAGGGGGCTTTGTTCCCCTGTCAGTCGACCCAAAGAGAGAGACAGGGGGGAGTCCCCCTGCCGACGACAGGGGGCTCAGCCCCCTGTCGGCCGATCCTGAGAAAGGCAGGGGGTAACCCCCCTGCCGATGAGAGGCGACGGCAGGGGGCTCTGCCCCCTGTCAGTCGATCTCTCAAGAAGAAGAAGAAGAAGAGGCAGAAGGAAAAGAAAAGGGGAAGCGTACCTGAAGAGTCGCCGGAGCGGAAGGCGATGGCGGTGCCACCGATGCCTTCGCAGAAGAGGGAAGAAGGTGGTTGTCGGCTCCCTACAGCACACAGGATGAAGGCGGTGGCCGGCGGCGAGTCACCGGCGTCGGTGGCCGCAAGGAGGAACGAGGGGGAAAGAGGGAGTCGGTCGGGGAAGAGAGACTGAGAGACGAGACGGGGAGGGGGTTTCGAGAGCCTCCCCTCCTTCGCCGCTGCGTGCTTTTAAAAGCACACAACCGACTTATTTACCCGGGTCGGATCCGGGTCCGGATCCGGCCCGGATACAAATTTTTTTTCTTTTCCGACTTTTACATCCTACCCCCCTTAAAATAATTTCGTATGCGAAATTTCTATTGCATTCATTGGTCAAAATACAAGTCAGGGTACTTTTCTCTAATATTTAACCATTCGTAAGCCGAATCTTTCTTCGAATTCCTTGCCATCCTTGGAGTAAACAAGGAATACCCAAGATGAAAATCTTAGGAAGCTCGAAAAAGAAGCCAAAAACATCCGTACTATTCATGCGTAACATGAGTAGTTTACAAAAAACCCAGCAATGCTGGTACATAAGCAGAATGCGTCAAGCCACTTAGCTTAACAACGCTAAAAACATTTATAAAATAAGAAAAATTGCATAATTACAGCGCGATGCGGATGCTCAATGATCAAGAATCTTTACTTTCCTTAGCTCTGATACCAAGTTGTAATGCCCAAATTTCAAACTTGCGAACCTTTTCATAAAAACATGTAAGATACTAGAAATATCTATTTCCTTCAGGTTTGATTATGAAATCAGCGGAAGACTTTTCTTTTGATAAATCATAAGGCAAGCTGACAACTTTGGGCACGTTAGCTAAAAGGACCAAAACTCACAAGATTCGGATATCCCAAGGAAAAATCCGATACAAACCCATAGCGTCCAGGACGCGAGCTAAGAGCAGGAAGAAGAAGTCTTGAAGCCATCTTGCAATCGTGCCATCGCCCGTAGAGTACCTAATCATCATTTGTACTCATAAAATGAGTTTGTTTCGCAAAAAACTAGTAGGTGCACAAGAGAGACTACAAGAAACTGAATTACGTACATTTAATTCAGTAGGTTACGCAGTTTAAAGCAGATATGCAGTTAAACAGGTAAGCAATGCAAGCAGGTGAATAGTGCAAACGCGTAAGTAGTACAAGCGAATAAGTAGTGCGAGCGAGTAAGTAGTGCAAACGAGTCAGCAATGCAAGCGCGTAAGCAGTGCAAATGCGTAAGTAGTTCAAACAGTAAGCAGTTCAAAGCAAGTAACCAGTTCAAAGCAAGTAAGCAGTGCAACTGACAAACGCAGCCTACGATTCAATTGATCGTAGGCTGTGAACCACCACACAACTAAGCTTGTTCTCGTTCCTAGAACGAGGTCTCTGCATCTAATCACCATCAGGACATCGTTTGTCGCTCACTACTTCTAACAACCGCTTTGTCCTAAACAACCTTAATCTATTTTCATCTCTCAAAGTCTTACGCGGCTAACTGTCACCGGTTATGACTCACTAAGGCGTCATACTCTTTCAGAAAAGCTCACCCTTCCGTAGAAGGTCCAAAACATGATCACTAACTCAAATCGCTAACGATCTGATTCTCACACCTGAGTCATGCATGTAATCATGCTAAAATAGAAAGTCGAAACTATGAATTCAATATTGGCCATCACAAACAATCTCAGAAGATCATCACAGCTCACCATAACTTTTTATGGTAATAAAAAACACAAGATCCACGTCGGATCGCTCGGTCCCGGAGATATACGACCTGACAAGGAATTACCGTCCTAAAGGGTATACCTGATCTTGGACCCTACACTTCCTCACAGGAGTTCACCGTCTTTGCGGCTACCCGTTCGTGGACAGTGTACATCCTCACAGAGATCTCCCACTCTAGCCGGGTCACACTCTAGCTGGGTCACCTGATCTGGGAAATGTATAACCTCACAGCGAAACCTTTGGGAGACCGGTCCCTAACAAATGCCATATCCAATGAAAATCCTTGCGATACACGCATCAACACAAATGACCGCTCTCAGGGTCGATAGCCACTAATACAAACAATAAGATCAACGCCGGATCACCTAGTATGGTAAATGTATAACCTCACAAGGAATTCCACCCTAGATGGTATACCTGGTCTTGGATCATACACTTCCTCAGAAAGAATTATCACTCTAGCCGGGTACCTGGTCTTGATCATACACGCCCCCACAGATAATCCTTTGGAGATCAGGTCCTCGACAGACACCCTACTCGGTGATACACGCATCTATACAATCGGTAAATGCCCCTTGCATCCTCCACGAGGATGCCTTTAAGGCATACGCAAAGAGCAAGAACCTGCACGTCATCTGCAATAGCAAGGCAATACCAACACATATGCAGAAGCAAGAGCCTAGCGCAAAGCGCGATGGCAAAGTAAAGACTGTAAGCAGGAGTGCGACACAAAACCTTTGCGCAGACTCCGAGGAGGCAGGGGGTTGCACCCCTGCCCTAAAAAAGCGAGGGCAGACAAGGTTGCGCCCCTGCGTGACAAAGCAGAAGAGAGGCAGGGTCAAAGCCCCTGCCTGTCAACAACGAATGGAGGCCCGCCTGATACCAGGGAAAAGCGAGGCGAGGGGGCTTGCTCCGGCCTGCCGAAAAAAACAGCGAAGGCAGGGGCGATGCCCCTGCCTAACGAGAAAAGAGGCACAGGGAGGGCTCGACCCCCTCCCCTGTCGTATCAGGGAGCAGGGAGGGGGCTCAGACCCTCCCCTATCGTAACACGAAGCAGGGAGTGCCAATCAAAAGGGTAGGGAGGGGGCTCAGCCCCTCCCCTGCCGTAACAGAGAGCAAGGAAGGGGCTCAACCCCTCCCCTGCCTAATAGGGAGCAGGGAGGGGAGCTCAGCCCCTCCCCTGCCTAATAGGGAGCAGGGAGGGGAGCTCAGTCCCTCCCCTGCTCTGACAGAAGGAACAGAGAGGAGGGGGGCGAGCCCCTCCTCTGCCGTAACAGGAGGCAGGGAGGAGGGGCTCGACCCCTCCCTTGCCGTGACAGAGGGAACAAAGAGGAGGGGGGCGAGACCCTCCTGTGTCGGAAGAAGCCCCTGCCGAAAAGGTGGGCCGACACAGGGAGCTCCGCTCCCTGCCGGCGAAACAAGATGGACAGGGGGAGCGGAGCCCCCTGTCGACATGGCAAGTGACAGGGGGCGGAGCCCCCTGCCGACGTATGGCGACGACAGGGGGCTTTGTTCCCCTGTCAGTCGACCCAAAGAGAGAGACAGGGGGGAGTCCCCCTGCCGACGACAGGGGGCTCAGCCCCCTGTCGGCCGATCCTGAGAAAGGCAGGGGGTAACTGTAAAATTGTCTATGAAAAGACAATACGCAAACGAGCACAAATAATATAGAAAAGATGTACACGAAGGCACTCTCACAACACTTGAACAAAGTACGCAAAAGCGTAAAAATAATAAACATGCACAATGGCATGTATTTTATAGAAATAACCAAATGCACAATGGGAACACCCCTATTTCCTTTTATGAAAAAGCAAAAAAATATAAAGAATAAAAAATAAAAAAATAAAAAGAAAGAAAAATACAGCATATTCCAAATGGAATATGCGCAAGAGGGAAAATTACAATAATACCCTTATCGGGTAAAAATAAAATATATATATATATATATATATATATATATAAATATATATATATATATTTATATATATAGAGATACATATACATATATATATTATATGTATATGTATCTCTATTTATATAAGTATATATATTTATATTTACATCAACGATTTTGGGAGATACATTTTAACACCCCCTCAAACTTACGGTGTGATAACCGCAAGTTTGTCAAGGAGGAAATGAAATCTGGGCGAACATAGAGCTTTGGTGAAGAAGTCAGCAAGCTGATACTCAGACGTGACATATGGCAGGTCAATAACCTTCTTCAAGTATTCTTCTCTGACATAATGGCAGTCCATCTCTATATGCTTTGTTCGCTCGTGAAAGGTGTGATTCTTGGCAATATAAATTGCACTTTTATTGTCACAGCACAACTTTGTTGGTTCTTTGATAAACACTCCCATATCTTCCAAAAGACTTCGAATCCATACAATTTCTATGGTGGTAGACGCCATGGCTCTATATTCGGCTTCAGTGGATGACAGGGAGACTTTCTGTTGCTTTTTACATCGCCATGAGTTCAACGACTCACCTAAGAAAACACAGAAACCAGTGGTGGAGTGACGGTTACTAGGGTCACCTCCCCAATCAGAGTCAGTATAAGCAAGCAATTTCAATTCAGAGGAAGAGGATAAGAATACTCCCTTATTTACCGTTCCCTTCAAATATCTGATGATGCGAAGCACAACACTCATATGAACGGTTGTAGGAGCATGCTGAAACTGGCTGGCGATGTGTATAGCATGTGACAAATCGGGTCGAGTAATGCTAAGATACATTAAAGAACCTACCAACTGCCTGTAAGCAGTAGGATCGGTTAGAGGGACACCGTCGTCAATCTTCATTTTTGCTCCAACAACTTCAGGAGTTTCGCATATTTTGACATCAGAAATACCTGACCTGTCAATAATCTCGCAGGCAAGTTTGGACTGAGATAGAAAATAACCACGTTGCGAATATGCAACCTCAATTCTAAGAAAATATGTCAGAAAACCTAAGTCTGACATCTCAAATTTTGAAGTCAAGACGGATTTAATACCCTTAACTCCTTGAACATCATCACCTGTAATTAACATGTCATCAACGTAGAGTAACAAAATTACAATCCCTGCATTAGATTTTCTAGTAAACAAGGCAGTGTCAGTATAATATGAGGAAAAACCATTTTCCAACATCACACTGGTAAATCTATCATACCAGGCTTTGGGGGCCTGCTTTAAACCATAAAGAGCTTTACGAAGACGAAGAACTTTATCTTTAAGAATTATCATGCCTGGTGGGGCATCCATATACACTTCTTCGTTAAGATCACCATTTAGGAAGACATTTTTAACATCCATTTGAAAAATGTTCCAATTTTTAATAGATGCAATAGTAATAAGACACCTAACGGTAACCATGCGAGCCACAGGGGCAAAGGTTTCTTCGTAATCAATTCCATATTCTTGCCCATACCCTTTTGCAACTAAGCGAGCTTTATACCTTTCTAGGGAACCATCGCTCTTGGTTTTAACTTTAAATACCCATCGACAACCTATAGTTTTCTTTCCTATAGGTAGAGTTTGGAAATCCCAAGTTTCTGCCCTTTTAAGAGCATTAAGTTCACTTTGCATGGCTTCTTGCCATTCTATGCATTTTTTAGCTTCTTCAAAATTTCTTGGTTCAAAATAAGAGTGAATGGCACTAAGACAAGCCCTATATCAGGGTGAAAAAGAGTCAAAAGAAACAAAACGAGTTGGGGGTCTTCTATTCCTTTCAGATCTTCTATGGTCAAGAATAGGAGAAATCTCACTATATTGATCAATAGCACTTCTAAAGGTGTCTTGGTTTCTACGAGAGTAGGTTATTGGCTCACTTGGAACTCTACTTTCTTGTTCATTGGATGAGTTATGTTCACCAATATCTGCATCATCTTCCTTATCATGGTTTAATGATACCTCATCATCACTAGATATATCATCATTACTAGACAATAAATCAAATAAGGAGTAATCAAAATTTTCTTGTTGAGAAACATTTTTTTCAAAACCACTCTCGTTTTCTAAAAAAGTTACATTTCTAGAGACATATAGCTTATCATCTCTAAGGTCATAACAACGAAAACCTTTTTGAGTTTCGGAATAACCAAGAAAGGCACAAGGAATAGCCTTGGGAGAGAGCTTGTCATTCTTATCCGTAAGTATAAAACACTTACATCCAAAGACTCTTAACCTATTATAATCAGGTTCAAGCTTATGCAATACCTCAAAGGGAGATATTTTTCCTAATATCCTAGATGGTAAGCGATTTATCAAATAAACAGAAGCAAGAGCTGCTTCAGCCCAAATGTTTTTAGGAATATTTTGAGATATAAGAAGGGTCCTAGTGGTCTCAATAATGTGCCTATGTTTTCTTTCAACCAACCCATTCTGTTGAGGTGTTTTAGGGCAAGACCTTTGGTGAATAATTCCGTGATCCTCAAGATATACCTTAAATTGATTGGAGAGATATTCTCCTCCAGAGTCACTTCTAAAAATCTTTATGTTGCTGTTGAATTGATTTTTAATCATTGAATGAAAATTTTTAAAACATGAAAACACTTCATGTTTAAACTTAAGAAAATATATCCACGAGTATCTGGAAAAATCATCCACAAATATTACGTAATAAGAAAAACCTCCTTTTGAAACAACAGGTGCAGGTCCCCAAACATCCGAATAAACAATTTCGAAAGTTTTAGAAGAGAACATAGTTCTTTGCTCAAAAGGTAAACTTCGCTTTTTCCCGAGAATGCAGTCATTACAAGAAAAAGAGCTTTTACATGGGTCTTTTGCAAATTGTAAATATGATAACTTGGTGATATTAGGATGACCAAGTCTTTTGTGCCACACATTTATATCTTTATGTCGGGCAACATTACACAAAACTTTTGGAACTTGAAGAGATTCCATATAGAATAAATCTCCTCTTCTAAAGCCTTTCCCAATCAATTTCCCAGACTGGCGATCCTGTATTAAGCATTTATCACAAGAGAATTTAATATCGCAGCCATGGTCCGTGAGTTGAGAAACAGAGAAGAGATTTAAGTTAAGTTTATGTATAAATCTGATTTTTGGAATAGAAAATTCTTGAGTTTCAAAATTACCTATTCCTTTAATTTCAAGAGAGGTTCCATCAGCAGTGGAGACATAAGATGGGGAACCATTTTTCGAATAATCGGAAAGTGAAAAAATGTTTGGGGACATATAAAAGGATGCACCGGAGTCCAAAAGCCAAGAGATTTTACCTGGAGAGGAAGAAGTGGATACGGCCGCACCGGAGGTAGATCCCTTGAGGAGAGGTTGAAGAGCTTCCACTATTTGATTTATAGAAAGGGTCCCACTCGAAGATGCCTCATCCTTCTGTGGTACACCAGTGGTAGCCATGGCTAGAAGTTTCTTCCATTTGGGACATACGGGTTTGATATGCCCCGGTTCTTTACAAAAATGACAAATAGTTTTGCTATAGTCCCTTTTTCCTCTTTGACCACCATTTTCACCTTGATTTTGAAATTTAAAGTGAGGGGGACGATAGGTTCTTACATTGTTTTCGGGTTTGGATACGGCATTGACCTCACTATTTTCTTCAATATTACAAGGGACCGCAGGAACATTTGGTCCTTGTTTACATAAATTCATACGAGTCTCTTCACCACTTAATTTGGTGAGAACATCTTCAAGAGAAGGAGGAGAAAAAGAGGAGAGAAGAGATGACCTTATTTGCTCAAATTCGGGCCTTAGCCCATTCAAAAAGTTGAAGAACCGATCTTCTTCAAGTTGCTTGTGACGGAGCTCAATTGCCTCTCCACTCCATTTTGGTTCAAGCATTGCAAGCTCATCCCAAATAGAGGAAAGATCGGCAAAGTATTCCCTAATCGTCATTTCACCTTGAGTAAGGGAGATAGCCTTCTTTTGAAGGTAATACTTATGAGAGAGATCCCTTGAGGTGTACATTTTTTCAAGATAATGCCAAGCTTCCGATGCCTTTTTGAATTTAATAATGTTGGCATTTATCTTGGTTTCCACGGATGAGAAAAACCATGAAAGAATCTTGAAATTCTTCATTTCCCATTCATCGTGTTTCTTGGAGTATTCTTCAAGGGCTTTGGTTCTTTCTTCTCCCTCAAGAATCTTGATTTCGCCTCCATTTACTACGGTAATCTTGGGTTCCGGTTGCGGAATTGTGCCAAGTACATATCCCCATAGGCCTTTCCCTTTTATATGAGCCTCCATATTTCCGGCCCAAACATGATAGTTGGACCCATTTAATTTGAAACCAAGAGCAAAATGGGACTCTTTTTCGCCCATTAGAGAGTAAAGAGGTAGAGAAAAGAAAAGCGTACCAACACAATATTTCCAATACCAACTTTGCACAAGATTCTTCTACAATATTTGAGAATAAAGATCCACCACTTCAAACTTCAAAGATCGGAAGGCACGTTTTTCGAGGCACTCGAAAATGGAGAATCCCACGATCTTCAACAATCAACCTTGCTTTGATACCATGTAAAATTGTCTATGAAAAGACAATATGCAAACGAGCACAAATAATATAGAAAAGATGTGCACGAAGGCACTCTCACAACACTTAACAAAGTACGCAAAAGCGTAAAAATAATAAACATGCACAATGGCATGTATTTTATAGAAATAACCAAATGCTTGAGACTCTCAAGCTTAGGGAAAACAAGGGGGGAACACCCCTATTTATACAAGAAAGAGGAGGTGCAAGGGGGCTCCCAAAGGAGTCGTTGGGGAGCCCCCAACGGTCCCCCAACGACTCTATTGGGGGACCCCCAATGCGCCTTTTATGAAAAAGCAAAAAAATAAAAAGAATAAAAAATACAAAAATAAAAGAAAGAAAAATACAGCATATTCCAAATGGAATATGCGCAAGAGGGGAAATTACAATAATACCCTTATCGGGTAAAAATAAAAAAATATATAAATATATATATTTATATATATAGAGATACATATACATATATATATTATATGTATCTCTATTTATATAAGTATATATATTTATATTTACATCAACGATTTTGGGAGATACATTTTAACAGTAACCCCCTGCCGATGAGAGGCGACGGCAGGGGGCTCTGCCCCTGTCAGTCGATCTCTCACGAAGAAGAAGAAGAGGAGGCGGAAGGAAAAGAAAAGGGGAAGCATACCTGAAGAGTCGCCGGAGCGGAAGGCGATGGCGATGCCGTCACAGAAGAGGGAAGAAGGTGGTTGTCGGCATTTGAGGTTGTCGGCTCCCTGCAGCACACGGGATGAAGGCGGTGGCCGGCGGCGAGTCACCGGCGTCGTTGGCCGCAGGGACGAACGAGGGGGAATGAGGGAGTCGGTCGGGGAAGAGAGACCGAGAGACGAAATGGGGAAGGAGCTATGTCACAGGGATTCAGCTAGCAGGGTGCCGCACCCGCGTCGACGCGGATGCGGGTGCGGCACCGGGTGCGGTCAACCCAATCCCGGGTGCGTTGACCGCACCCAGGATCATTTCGGTCCATTTTTGTTTAGATTTTTTATTTAAAAAAAAAATTTGCCCTACTAAATGGGCTGCGATTTTTTTTTAAAAAAAAATTTCTGCTAGCAGCTGCCTTTTCAATTTTGTAAAGGGTTTTCTCTCTCCACAATAAATGACAGCAGCTGCTGCTCCTGCCTTTTCAATTTCGTAAAGGGTTTTCTCTCTCCACAATAAATGACAGCAGCTGCTGCTCCTGCCTTTTCAATTTCGTAAAGGGTTTTCTCTCTCCACAATAAATGACAGCAGCTGCTGCTCTGCCTTTTCAATTTCGTAAAGGATTTTCTCTCTCCACAATAAATGACAGCTGACAGCAGCTGCCTTTTCAATCCTTTTTCGTAAAGGATTTTCTCTCTCCATAATAAATGATGATGATGGTTCTTTTTAGTAAAGGATTTCCACTGTTCTCCTGTTCTCTTGACGAAATGGGTGCGTGCAGCTGTATATAAAGTGAAATTTGAAAAAACCCACGTCACATATATATATATATTTTATATTTTTGCCCCTGCCGCACCCCCGCACCCCCGCACCCGGGTTTTTTGGAAGTGCCGAATCCCCGCATCCGCACCCGCGCCCGCACCCGCACCCATGTGACATAGGGAAGGATGTTTCGAGAGCCTCCCCCCCTTCATCGCTGCGTGCTTTTAAAAGCACGCAGCCGATTTATTTACCCGGGTCGGATCCGGGTCCGGATCCGGCCCGGATACAAATTTTTTTTCTTTTCCGATACAGTAGAGGTTAGATTCATGTGTGAGGGGTGGAGATTCAAAATTCTATTTATCTCTGAAAGGTATTTATATGCTGTTCTTGCTCTATGGCAGAATTACTAGTGTTATAGTTTCAATATTCTTGTCAGTCTCATATGGATAAAGTCATCAATTTGAGGAATTGATGGTTATGTATCCACTTTAGTATATCATGGAACTCAACTGACCTACAAGAAATATTGTTGCCAAGTGAAAAATCATATGAAGTTTGCTTTCAGTTAGATGGATGTGAAATTCATTTAAAGATATGGACTGTATTTTTTAGGTTTTATTATCTTTAAATTGAATCCTACAAGAGTAAGCTGTCAAGGGTGATTCATTTGAAAATGCTTGTATTGGTTTTGTGATGGTCTAACCGTATAACCTGGTGAAGTCCTCCACATCATAGGAGAACGGCTGTAGAGCTATCTTTTTAACTGGTTCACTGATGACCAGCAAGGTCTTTTGAAGATTGAAAAAGTCAACCCTTAAGAACTTGATAATGTAGTTTTGTGGAGTTAATCATGATGCTATCAGATGCTGAAAACTTGTGAAAGTGAATTAGAAGTCCTAGGTGTAGTGAACTTGGTTGAGTGATCCTTTGCTGTCCATTTTTCAGGCATCCTCTATGGAAAATTTGTCAACCTGGATGACCCCTATTCAAGTTCTACCACAACCACAAATATTGCCTATATTTTCAATTTATTGTGTTTCTTGTGGTAAATCCCTTTACACAATTTTTAAAAACACAATGGAAACTTTTTTTAGATTCGGTTCAAATCTTGGGCGGGTTACAGTTACCAATACACACTCGAAAGACTAAAATAATTGAATTAAATCATTAATTAAATTGCAATAAATCAAATACCAGTCTTTCAAATATCAGAGTTTGCATGACTAAAGAAAAATAATAAAGTAGATAAAATCATTTAGCCCTTCCAAATAGTCTAAAGGAATGTGAGTCTCTTAACGCTACCCCGAGCCTTCTATCATCGCCCTCTAGTTTATTCATTACCTGAAATATTAAAATGTAGGAGCGTTAGCAACAGTCCCAGTAGGAAACCACCCTACACATAGGCATAAAAATAACACAAATTCATAAAACTTACATCTTTCTCAATATACTCAAATTATAGCATGTCATGATATATAAACTCAGCACAGTTAAAGATCATGACACTAATAATTTAATTATGCAAGATTTCACGATATTTCAATCTTATTATCCAGTAATGTACGTGCACCATATCATTATCCATCAAAAGGATTCATATTGTCAGCTTATGCAGGAACTTATGCAGGAACTAAAAATTATACATGATAATGCATAGAAATTTATGCCAATATTCAATGAATCATTTAACCATCAGTGAACCTAATATAATGCATTATTTTTTTTCTTTCCTGAAGGATACACACTCAGTACCTAATCCTGACTCAACAATCAGATGTGACTTTATTGTGCAATGTATTTTAATTAACCCATCGATTCAAAGAGCCAAGCCAAACATTCACTGAAACGGTCTTTAACCAAGAGAGAAACTTAAAGTAGTCTAGGGAATCGATTCCTACTCTGTAGAGCTTGACTGTCTACCTAAGATAAATTGACAACCCCAAATCCCTACACCAACGACTGGGGGTCTAAGAGCTATCAATGCCTTCAAAACGTGTCAGTCGGCAAGTATACCTCCTACCCTCTCCAAGGTAGGCCACTGAAACAAATGAGCTATTAGGTGTTATTTATATTGGGTCCAACTACAACACTGGGTGCACTCAGCACCAGGCTCAACAACCCCAAGCTCTACTATAGGCAACTCAATAAACCACTGCTTCACAAGGCACAAACCCACACCTCCTACCGTCATTGAAATGTCCTAACATAGCTCATTTGAACTCAACTCAAGGTACATACTCAACTTAAGAAGCACCCAAGAGTATCTTAAGGTACACACTCACATTAAGGAGTACCAAAGAGTATCTCAAGGTACGTACTCACATTAAGGAGTACCCAAGAGTCTAGTTAGAGTGTGTGTATATGAGTATGTTTATCAAAGTCAAACCAGGTACTTACAAGCACCCCACATGTTTTACCGAACCTGACTCGCATTCAAGCCCTATATATGCATGCTTCACATGACTTACAACATATCACATGCCACATATCACACTCTATGATGAGACTCATTTCAATTTGGGTTGAACCATAAATTTCATAGAATAATATATGCATGATTATGCATACCATTTTGTTTAATTATCATGCTTAATTCTCATGTTTAATATACAGTCTCATATGCTGTCATGTCCAAATAATTCACATGCATACATACAACATATTCATGACAAATTTCATATTAACATATGCATGATTAACATCGCATATCATAATCAAGCACATGATTTTAGAAACATAATTTCACAAGTCAAGATATTATCTAAAATCCAGAACTTTATAATATCGGAATTTGCATGCTGTTTACGGGTCTGACCGACCATCAAAACAAACAGATATAACTCTATAAAAATTCATCGTCATGTCAGAGGATATTAATCAAAGAAGCAGTCACCAGGCCTAATTCGAGAGGGATTTCGCCCTCCTCAAATTTTTGGTGAAATGTATGCTTGTTAGCTTTCAGAATCATTTGAGTTTGTCAAAAAACTCCATCATATGAATTTTTTAGGTTTATGGAATTCAAGACTATTTAATATAAGTATTTTAGGCTAGTTGGGTATGGAAATGTCTTCCACAGGAATTTCTGATGCATAGTAGTTTGACTTTGCCTTTAAGCATGGCCCTTCGGCCAAGTTATAATCTATCCACGAGTCCTAAAAAATGTAAGTGTAAATCATTAATTTCACTGTCATTACTTTCAAGTACACTTATTATCAACAAGTCTTATACAATAACATGCCGAAAAGCTGAATTGGTTATAGTCCAAGAAATAATCTTGTGTCTTGAGAGAAAATGATGCTTTTAGATAATTGATGCATTCCCTGGTAAATGGCTTGATCAATCATGAAATCTAGAAATAAAAGGATATTATAGTATTTTGTAGTGTTTATAACACAATAGATCAGCACAGAAAAATGGTTGCTGTTTTCAAGTGACTAGGACACAGGATCGCTGGAGGAAAAAGGTGAAGTTTCACAGAGAATAAATTGCACAGGTTCAGTCTTGATGACAGACTGCATCTGATCGCACACGCCCCATCACAGTCTGCATGCACAGAAGAAGAAGAAGAAGAAGAAGAAGAAGAAGCAGAAGAAGAAGAAGAAGAAGAAGAAGAAGAAGAAGAAGAAGAAGAAGAAGAAGAAGAGGAGCGGCTCGGTGGGTCTCTCTCTCTCTCTCTCTCTCTCTCTCCCCTTTGGATAGAAAGCGAGGGTTTCGGGAGATGAGAGAGAGGGGGGTTTATCGGGTAAAAATTTTGAAAAAAAATGGTCTGAGACCCGACCTGCGGCGTACCAGTACTGTGTCTGGTACCCACGCCTGTGTTGACACAGGTACGCCGGCCAATCTGCCGTGTCGTGGTGACATTGGTCTTGACGCATAGAAGGTGAGGGTGACATTTGTCATTTCAAGGAATGCAGAGAATGCATCATTTTCTTTATATGAAAAAGAAGACTTGGCCTGTTAGTTGCAAGCAAGTTCTGAGATGGGATATCACATGAACTGTAGAAAGCTATGTCACAGGGATTCAGCTAGCAGGGTGCCTCACCCGCGTCGACGCGATGTGGGTGCGGTCAACCTGACCCTGGGTGCGGTCAACGCACCCAGGGTCATTTTGGTCCAATTTTTCAGACTTTAAAAAATTTTTTGCCAAGAAATTTTTTTTGCCCTATATGTCACAGGGATTCTCCAACTAGGTGCCGCACCATCACCCGATGTGGTCAACCTGACCCTGGGTGCAGTCAATGCACCCAGGGTCATTTATGTCCAACTTTTGGACTTTATATATATATATATATATATATATATATATATATATATATATATATATATATATATATATATATATATATATATATATATATATATGAAAATTTTTATATTTTTGCTGCACCCCCGCACCCGGGTTTTTTGGAAGTGCCGCATCCCTGCACCCGCACTCGCACCCATGTGACATAGGTAGAAAGATACAATAAAAAAAGTTGGTTTGTGCACTGTGATTAAAGATATTTTCTATTCGTTAGTCAGATACCTGATAACCTCCTCTTGTACAGAAGATTGATGACGGGAATAGGAACAGGTTGGAGCTCATACATTTTATCTAAATGTGAAATAGAATAAGTGATAAATATTGCACATTCAACTTAGAGGTATTTACTGTTTACTCTTCTGCTGCAAGTTATTGTGAATCAAGTGTTGTCACTTAGCCCTCTTTTCTGTAGTTTGCCATGCCCAGTGTCAACTTTAGGTCCTTGTTGCTAAGTCATCATTACATGGATGCAGGATGATACTATAATTGTATGAACAGGACGTGTCTCTGGAGTTGCTTTTTTTTTTCTTTTTTGTGATGCACAAGGTTGTTGTCTGTAATTATTTTGCTATGAGTCATTGAGAGTTCTTCCTTATCATGTTGAGGTTGGGGAATGTGCCCTTTTCTTCCTCTGACAATGCCGCTCACTTGGTATCTCAAATTTGTTATTGTTGGTTATGGTCATGGCAACCATTGTTTAAGCTTTCTGTATTTGCTTTTTTCAAGTTGTCCTTAGTAACATTTTTTGAATCATGCATAGTTTTTGTCTTCTAAACTTTGCTTTTTTTGGGGCATCAGGTTTTATGTGATGCTGAATCAGGAAATGAGTTCTTACTATGTGACTACAATCGAGATGGTGATTCATATAGGTAGGTAGCCATGATGGTGTACTTGTTGGAGAGTTTAAACGTCACTTGAAGATATGAGTCAGATGCTTACAAGAATTCCTGTTGTTCTATAAATATGTTGATTAGGAAAGAAAAATATTTTGATTAGGAATGAATTTTCTGTAAATTCTTGGATTCAGTCATCATTCTACATTGTCACTATTTATATGTACACAGTTTGAATAGTGTCAATCTCAATATCTCATTGCCAGCACATATAGGCTCTACTCTTTTGTTATCTTCATATATATAGAATAGTGTAAAAAGTCATTACCTAAAGTAGCAGTTCATAACATCATAATTTCCCCTATATGCACTGTTGGAGTTGCTGGCATATAGTTGTGTTTGGTGTTAGTGAACTTTTCTGTAACTTTGTTAATAATTAGCTCTGTAAGTTACTTTCTGTAACTTCGTCCATAACCAGCTCTACAACTTATAAGTGAATGTTTGATGCTTCATAGTTCATACAAACTACTTTGGTCAGGCAGGGAATTTCATCGTAATTGAGGATATAAGCAGTTCTGGGTTGTTCTGTGTAGTAGTTTATATAAATATTTTGATCAGGAAAGAATTTTCTGCAGATTCCCGGATTCAGGCACTGTTTTATATCATCACTGTATATATGCACACTGTTTGAACATTTCCGCATGATAGGCTTCAGTCTTTTGTTTAAGTGAATAGAATAGGGTAAAGCAATTGCCTAAAGTAGCAACGAGTAAGATCATACTGTACTATGTGCACTTTCATAATCACTGGCATTCTGGTTGTGCATGCTGAACTGGTGAATACGTTGTCCATAATTATGGCTCTGGAAGTTACAAGTGAGTGCTGTTTGATTTTTTATTTCTGGCAGGTCACCTTGGTCAAGCAAATACCATCCACCACTGGCAGATGGATCACAGCCGTCCATTGAATTGAGGAAACTTGAAGTTGATGCTAATGATATTTTTTCCATTTATCGTGAACAGTGAGGTCCTTTACTTCCCGTGTCTATATTTTGATAATGTTGGGATTTATGGTATGGAGTTGTCACATAGTGATGCTGCTCCTCTTTTCTACTATGCAGTACACTTCTCTCTAGCGCACTGTTCAGACTTTAAGCCTCGTTTCTGATGAAGTAATAGGAACTTGCTTTCACCATGCATTGTTAGGTACTATGAAGGGGGCATATCTTCAGTATATATGTGGGAACCGGATGAAGGGGAAGGCTTTGCAGCTTGCTTTTTAATTAAGAAAGGTCTGCTTCTTTCTAGGTTGTATATTGTGTGCTGGGAAAATTATTTTCTATACTGACTAAATTTGATCTGATGTTCGTAAAGATGGCTCAAAGTCTGGTCAAGGTCGCAGAGGTTATTTGCAGGAAGGCATTTGGGATGCTATTCATGTTATTGAGGTGAGGAAGATTTTTCACTGTGTTTAGAATTCAAATACATATATTTAACTGAACCTTTTATTAAGCTATGGGTAATTGAATTTAAAATTTATTCATTGTTGATCATGATGGAAGACATTATTTTTACTTAATAGGTTGGAGCTGAGAATGATGGAACTGCTCACTACTGCTTAACCAGCACCATCATGTTATCAATGACAACCAGTGATAAGTCTGCAGGCACATTCAATTTGTCAGGTTCAATTACTCGACAGGTGCATTAATTTTTCGCTAATTACTTGCGTATACTCTATCGCAGTTTGCTAGTATGCAAAAAAATGCCCTTCACCTCTTATCATTGTCTAAAGTCTGTCAGTGGAAGCTTGAAAAGCATGACAAAGGACAGCGATATGCTCTTTACATAATTTTTTTCACATTATCATGACACTATACTACTCCTTAGCATATGTATCTAGAATGATTGGCAGTGATGCTAAAAACAATAACACCAGGAGCCTGTTTTCTCAAGATTCTGTTATTGTAAATCACAATCACAACACTTTCTCAGGGTTAGTGAAACATGAGAAAAGTACAAGTTGTGATTGTGATGGCCATATGTGATTGTTTTTGCCTTGAATTTTGTGAAATTTGATCACATGGTTGACCTTGTAACCAACAATCACAACTTCTACTTTCTCAGCTGTGATTGGTCATCTCCACTTGTGACCAGAGCAAACATGCCCTAGGTCTACTAAAGTTATTAGATATTTTTTCTAACAGATTTATTATTGTTGATGGTATGGATTGACAATTTCTAATTCTATCATCTATGTATACACCACCTCCCATGAAGTTTTAGTGTTAATATATAGAGATATTTAGGAAAAAGATGGCCTAGTCCTAAAATTGCTAGAAATCTATGTCACATGGGTGCGGGTGCGGCACTTTCAAAAAACATGGGTGCGGGGGTGCATAATATATATATATATATATATATATATATATATATATATATATAAAGTCCAAAAGTTGGACATAAATGACCCTGGGTGCGTTGACTGCACCCAGGGTCAGGTTGACCGCATCGGGTGCGGGTGCGGCACCTAGTTGAAGAGTCCCTGTGACAGGGCTAGAAATAGAATTGAGAGGGAAAAAATTACAGTACTTGAATTTTTGCATAGTTTTAACAAAAAATTGTATTTGAGTTGGAGATTGATTCTACATAAGTACTCCTTTTCTTTTGGTGTTTAGTGATGAAAAGCTGAAGGATTTTATGTATCTTTAGTAGGTGGTTTCCTAAAATGCTGTCCAACATTACTAAAGGACTCCTCTTCCTATTGACTGGTTCTTGCAGTGATCTTTTTTTATTTAGAAACTGTCTCTTGAACGACATGCTTCTTGTTTTGAGATTTTCATTCCATCACTTTGTTCTTATCATCAAGTCCAAGGTTGTAAGTGTCGTATCGTTACCCGTATCGGTCGGGCTCAAATTAAGACTGTATCACTGTTAAAATATTGTGTATATATGTTTATACCTAACTGATATACGCATATTTATACTATGTATATCAGGGGTATTTTGGTCATTTAATAACATGCAATTTAGTACAGTCCAATAGGGACTGTAAAGTCTTTTTTTTTATTTTCTGCTTTTTTTATGTCATTTATGTGAAGAAATGTACTTGTGAAAGTTCTCTCCACTCTTGGTCTCGAGGAAGCAGAACCAGAGTTACCAGTCGAGGAAGCGGGAGCGGGAAGCGATACGGGAAGCGGGAGCGGGAAGCGAGGCACTTTAAAAAATTTAGGAAGCGGGGAAGCGTGGGACCACTTAGAAGAAAATTCCGAACCGTCTCGGAAACGACCTAGGAAGCGAACCGGAAGCGCGACCTAGGAAGCGAACCGGAAGCGAGGGGAAGCGAAAAAAATGAAAAAAAATGGGGAAGCGAGGGGGAAGCGAAGGGGAAGCGTGGGGGAAGCGTGGGGGAAACGTGGGGGAAGCGTGGGGGGAAGCGCGCTTCCCATTTATGGGAAGCGCGTTTCCCATAAAAGGGGGACGCGCTTCCCATAAAAGGGAAGCGCGCTTCCCAAAAAAGGGGGACGCTTCCCCTCACGCTTCGGAAGCGCGACGTTTCGCGCTTCCGAAGCGCGCTTCGGGGAAGCGCGCTTCCCCTTTTGCCTAGGCGCTTCCGGTAACTCTGAGCAGAACTCAACACGACTTCCAAAAGGGCATGGTTTAATTTCCTGTTTGCAAAGTTATTAGAAAACTTAGGACCCATTTATTTGAATTAATTTTCATGGAAAATTATTGAGCCGGCATCCCTTTCCTTCTATTTCTCACCATGGATAAAACCATAGTTACCAAGAAATGAAATGGATATGTGAAGCGAGTGAAGAAGGGGAGTGTCAAAGAGTAATATGAAGCATGAAGTGGGATCTCTGTGACAAATATCTTGAGATTTAAAAAAAAAATCTTGCGATATGATATCGTGAGAAACTGCCTAAAAGTTTAAAACAGTAATTTCTCATGAGATTTTCAAACCATGACAAATATCATGATATTTACGTTTTTAGCAGATATTTATCCTGAAAACACCCAAGTTTTTTTTTAAATGTGTTTTATTACAGGATCCATCTTATGTCAATCCTAGCCATCCAACAACAGTTAGAATTACTCCATGAACTGTTCACTAATCCTAGCCATCGATCAAGTTGGATGGCTCGTTTCGACATATGACCATGGCATCTATGTTATAGGATAGGAATCGATGGCAGGAAGGGGTACCCACGATGGGGATGACTTCGGGAACGAGTGTAACTCAGTTGGCATCGTGGCCGTCCAGCTGTCTATACATACATCCTGGCCATCCTAATGCATTGACTTGGATGACTAGGATGGTCATATGATGCACTACGTTATATGTCATCAGGTCTGATCCTTTTTCCTGACATCAATATCAACCTCCAAAACAGATCCATTCTCACAAAAAAACAAGGGCGACCCAATTCTCGGCCACCATGCACAATGACCCACCTGAGTGCCGAGGATAACGGCGTCACGGTGGAGATAGAGAGTGAAGTTGCTCGTCAGATTGAAGCTCCCCGTCAGCCACCTCCCGGCCAGGATGTACAGCAGGCTGCCGCCGGCCGACGAAAACTGGCTGAGGTTGGCGACCGCTCCCTGAAAGGCCTTTGTGTTCAGGGTGACCCCATCGCCCACCCCGCCAAAGTCCTTTATCGACGCGCTGTGAGCACGGCAAAACGGAGCCGAGTGTTAAAATGTAAAACTGTACATATATGTATATATAATAATATTATATTATATATATATAAATACATTTTTCATTTCTTTCTTTTCTGTAATTTTTTTCCTTTATTTTTATTTTTTGTCTTTATGTCATCTAGTTCAGTTTGAACTAGAATGACTGTTGCTAGTCAAGTCCTGTCCAGACTTAACTAACAATAGAGCTGTTGGACTGACACAGTCCAACAACTCTATTGAGTCCTCTTTCAGCTGTGTATATAAAGGGGTGCAGCCCCTCTTGTATTTTACTCCAATGCTTCTTAAGCAATTGGTTTTTCATATCAATAAAGAATACATTTTTATTTTTATTTTGTTTCCAGTTATACCCTTTTTAAGGGTTATGCTTTAGTGTCATTCTTGACACTTGCCCTTGTTAATCTAAGCTCGTGTTTCGAAGATCCCCATTTCATTTCATGGTATCAGAGCCGCGGAAGTACTAAATCTTGAGGAAAAGCTGTCTCGGTTTCCGTGCCCGTTTGCAAAAGTGTTCGCCACTTGAAGAGAAATGTTTTATCACTTCATTGGAGAAGATTTCACATCTTGTTGTATTGTTTTTTTTTTCTTTTTCATTTTCCTTCTTGTTTCTCTTCTATCCATATTCTTTCTCTTCTTGTAATCGATGGATGACAATGATAAAGTCACCATCATGCCTATGAAACTAAGCGATACTAACTATGTAACATGGGCTTCAATCATGAAGCACCATATTTGGGGAAAAGGCTTATGGGGGATTGTGGATGGTTCCGATTCGGAACCTAAGCTATCTCTTACTAAAAAGGAGGGAGATAAAGAGGTCCCTCTATCGGAAGAAGAGAAAATCAAGGCTATTGCCTCTTACGAGAAGAAATGGAAAGAATGGAGAATATCTCATGTGAAGATAATGTCATGGCTTATCAATAGCGTTGACATTAAAAAATGCTCAAGTCTTGCCAAATTTGATCATGCCGATAAGGCATGGGAATACCTTAAGAATATGTATTCCTTTAAAGATATTGCACACGTGTGCAACCTCCAAGAAAAAGTTCGAATGATGACACAAGGAGACAAAACTATTCGTGAATATTACAATGGGTTGTCCGAACTTTGGAAAGAACTTTCCCTTTTAGAACCAAAGTGGCATTGTGCCGAAGACATCGAGCTTCGTCAGAAACAACTCGATGCTGAACATTTTTACCAGTTTATCACTGGATTAAGGCCGGAATTTGAAACCACTAAATCAGCCCTACTTCACCGGGGAAAAATTCCTTCTATTGTTGAAACTATTGAAGAGTTAACAATGGAAGAAAATCGTCTTCGGAAAGGTTCTTTAAAAATTAAAGATGATTCCGTTTTAGCCGTGTCTAGACCAGGGAATCATGTTCGATCATATAGGCTTCCTCACTTTAACCGACAAAATGGTGACTATGATAAGAAGAAAGTTATTTGTCATCACTGTCATGAACCGGGACACTACAGGCCACAATGTCCCAAACTTAAGGAGCTGAGAGAAAAAAGAGCTGCAATTGCTGAATCGGAGCCTAAAGATCAGGATGCACCAGTTTCCCTGGCCCAACTAATGAAGATTCTTCAGCCTCTCATCAAAGGTGCCTCTTCCTCATCTGAAGCTTCAACCGGCGCAGCAGCCTCATCTTTTTCTGATCTAGGTAAAATTTCTTGGCTTCTTGACTCTGGTGCATCTTTTCATATGACCCCAAATAATCAAAGTCTATCCAAATGTGTTAAAAATAAAACAAGTGTGTCAAAGGTCTTTATTGCTGATGGGACTTCTCTTGAAATAGAAGGAATAGGAAATTTTGAAAAAATTTATAAAACAAAATTCTTTTTTATTCCAGAAATTAGACATGTTCCCAAATTAAATTTAAATCTTTTATCTGTATCTCAAATTTCTGATTATGGGTGTAATATTTCTTTTTATTCTCATGGTTGTTGGGTACAGGATCGCCAGTCAGGCAAGCTGATTGGTGAAGGCCATAGAGAAGGAAGACTCTATTACATGGATTTTTTGGAAATGCCGAAAAAAGCTTTTTGTTATAATATTCAAAAAATAGAGTTGGAATTGTGGCATAAGAGACTTGGTCACCCACATATAGCCAAAATCCAACATTTTCCAAATCTAGGAAAATTTTGTAACTCTGAATCATTTGATTGTAAAGATTGTATTCTCGGCAAAATGAAAAGATTACCATTTCAGAACAGAACCTTTTTCTCTTCAAGACCACTTGAATTAATACACTCGGATGTTTGGGGTCCTGCACCAGTAATTTCTAAAAGAGGATTTGTTACTATGTTATTTTTGTCGATGATTTCTCCCGACATACATGGATGTACTTTCTCAAATATAAGTCTGAAGTATTTTCATACTTTCAAACTTTTCATAATATGGTTAAAAACAAGTTTCAAAATGATATTACTATTTTTCGCACAGATTCATGGGGAGAGTTTTTATCCACAGATTTTCAAAATTATCTTAAATTGCATGGCATCACACATCAAAGATCTTGTCCTTATGCAGAACGAAAACATCGCCATATTATAGAAACCACTAGGACTTTATTAATAGCAAATCAAGTCCCGAAAGACTTTTGGGCAGAAGCTGCCTTAACTGCCACCTATCTCATTAATAGGATGCCATCTTCTTCGTTACAAAATATCACTCCCATTGAAAAACTTATGAACATTTCTCCAGACTACTCTAGACTAAGAATATTTGGGTGCAAATGTTTCATATTTACTGACAAAAATGATAAACTTTCCCCTCGTGCGATTCCCTGTGCCTTTTTAGGATATGCTGAAAACCAGAAAGGTTATAGATGTTTTGACTTCAAAAATAATAAACTATATGTGTCTAGAAATGTTTCCTTTCTTGAAAAGGAGAGCTTCTTTGATTTTAGAAAATTAAAAGACGTCACTGAGTACTCCTTTTTGCTAGATCTAACATCAACATCCGATGAATATGACCTTGACTGTAACTTTGATGATAATCAAAGAATTATTGATCTTAATGTTGAAAATGAAGAAGTTCATAGAGATACTAGTATTCAATATTCCAGGCGACAAGAGTCTAATCCTCCATGTGCACTTGAGAAATATTCTAACATTCCAACTAGACAATCATCCCGAATCTCGAGGCCTCCAGGAAAGTTTGTATCATACAAGTCTTTCTCACCCACATATAGGGCAGTTATTGCATTAATTCACTCATATGAAGAACCATCCACATATTTTCAAGCAAAAAATGATATCAAATGGATAGAAGCCATGAAAGCTGAATTAGATGCACTTGAAAAGGCTTCTACATGGAATATTCAAGATCTTCCTCCAAGGAAGAAAACTATAGGATGTCGATGGGTTTATAAAATTAAAACCAAGAGTGATGGTACTCTTGAAAGATATAAAGCCCGTTTAGTAGCCAAAGGTTATGCCCAAGAATATGAGATTGATTATGAAGAAACCTTTGCTCCGGTGGCTCGTATGACTACTGTCCGAACCTTAATTGCCTTAGCTTCTATCAAAAAATGGTCTATTTTTCAAATGGATGTCAAAAATGCTTTTTTAAATGGAAAGCTAGTTGAAGAAGTATATATGGAACCCCCTCCTGGTCTAAGTATTCCTAAGGGTAAAGTCCTTCGCTTAGAAAAATCTCTTTATGGACTTAAACAAGCACCAAAAGCTTGGTATGATAGGTTTAGTCGTGTTATGATTGATATTGGTTTTCAATTCTGTTTAACTGACACTGCTTTGTTTATTAAGAATTCTGATGCAGGGATCATTGTGCTTCTTCTCTATGTGGATGATATGATCATCACCGGAAGCGATAAACAGGGAGTTGAAACAATCAAAACACTTCTTAAATCTCATTTTGAAATGACTGATTTGGGCTTGTTGAGATATTTTTTAGGCATTGAAGTTGCTTATTCTCCTAGAGGATAGTTATTATCTCAGACTAAATTTGCTTTTGATATTGTTTTCAGGTCTGGTATTACTGATGATAAGAAAGTTGACACTCCAGAAGTTGTTAATGTTAAAATGAAGATTGATGATGGAGAACTTCTTGCAGACCCTACTCCTTACAGACAGCTTGTCGGGGCACTTTCCTATCTATCCATTACCAGACCAGATATAGCACATGCTGTTCATACATCTAGTCAATTTCAACATGCTCCTACTTCTGTTCATATGGGAGCAGTCATGCGTATTATCAGATACATCAAGTCCTCTCTTTCACGAGGACTTTTCTTATCTTCCTCCTCTTCTCTTGATTTAATTGCATATACTGATACTGATTGGGGAGGTGATCCCAATAACAGACACTCAACCACTGGCTTTTGTGTCTTTTTAGGGGAATCATTAATCTCGTGGAGGTGTAAAAAGCAGCAGAAGATATCTCTCTCATCCACCGAAGCTGAATACAGAGCCATGACAACCACGACCATGGAAGTAGTTTGGCTCCGACGACTGCTTGCTGACATGGGAGCTGAAGCAACAAAGGCTTCACAAATGTGTTGTGACAACAAAAGTGCGATCTACATTGCCAGTAACAGAACATTCCACGAACGCACCAAACACATCGAAATGGATTCTCACTACGTCAGAGAGGAATATCTACATGGGATAATTGATCTGCCATATGTCACTTCAGAATATCAGTTAGCAGACTTCTTTACAAAGCCTCTCGCTGCTCTCCGATTTCACTTTCTCTTAGACAAACTTTCGCTCATTGTACCGTAAGTTTGAGGGGGAGTGTTAAAATGTAAAACTGTACATATATGTATATATAATAATATTATATTATTATATATATATATAAATACATTTTTCATTTCTTTCTTTTCTGTAATTTTTTCCTTTATTTTTATTTTTTGTCTTTATGTCATCTAGTTCAGTTTGAACTAGAATGACTGTTGCTAGTCAAGTCCTGTCCAGACTTGACTAGCAATAGAGCTGTTGGACTGACACAGTCCAACAGCTCTTAATAGAGCTGTTGGACTGTGCCCAACAGCTCTATTGAGTCCTCTTTCAGCTGTGTATATAAAGGGGTGCAGCCCCTCTTGTATTTTACTCCAATGCTTCTTAAGCAATTGGTTTTTCATATCAATAAAGAATACATTTTTATTTTTATTTTGTTTTCAGTTATACCCTTTTTAAGGGTTATGCTTTAGTGTCATTCTTGACACTTGCCCTTGTTAATCTAAGCTCGTGTTTCGAAGATCCCCATTTCATTTCACCGAGTAGCCGAACGACGGCGGTCCATGCACCGCACTCTTCCCAGCTTCCCTGCACTCCCCTTGCACACTAAGAAGGCCCAATACCATTGCCACCACCACCATCCATCTCATCATAGACTGCACCAAATTTGCCAAATGAAGAAGAAACAAATGAATTAAAAAAGAGTCTCAACCAGCAGAGAAAGAAACATGCATGGTTGTCTGACAAAGAATTAGATGAATAGAAGAGAAAGACAAAATGGGAAAGAGAAAGGGTATTACCTCATTGGTCGCTTTTAACAACACTGCTTCTAACATAGTAAATAAATGATGCTAAACACATCTGTATGCTTAGATTTAATATTTGGTGGCTAGATCCATACAAACAAGAGTGTGCACCACCGATAGTATCATGTTACAAAACTGATCTGGTTATTCTTGAAGAAGACAACATTCTAAGTTGTTGCAGCAGGCAGAGGGATTTGTAACCTAGTTTCTAATTTTAGGTGGAGCAGTCATGCTACTAGATGAGGCTCAAGTCTGTTTCGAGCTAAACTGGCATCATAAATCAAACCATCATTAATACTTATGAAGCTGTTTGAACAAACCAAAACTCTTGTAGGTTAATAAGTTATCTTCAATCAGGAGAAGCTCTACCACCAGGGATGATAGATCTTGATATACATCTTTGCTTATGGATTGAACTATTATACCACCTCATTCCGTGCATTCAATGAGAAGTACTGTGATTGGGAACAACGGGAAAACACCTATTTGCAAAGCTATAGTCTTTAATCTACAGGAATATCATTGGAGATTATAGGTGCTGCTATATTTGCTATTCTTGGTTTGGGCTGTCTTAACTGAAAGCTTTAAATGTGGATCAACCAAGGTTGTCAGACTAGGAAGTGGAAGCGGGAAACAGAAGCGAGAAGTGAGAAGCAAGAAGTGATGCATTTTAAAATGTATAGGAAGTGGGAAGCTAGGAATAAAAAAAAGCAATATAAGCAGTGAATGAAAATAAAAATGGAACACAAATAAAAACTAAAATAAAAGTGACTATTCTTAAATTTCATGATTTTTTAGTGTAATAATTAAATCTTTAACACACGAAAAGTAGAGTAAGAAAACATATAAGAAGAATAGATGAAGCGTGTGAAAAGCATAGGAGAAGCGTGGAAGAATCGAGATTCCCATCAAGTTTTGGAAGAGAGGAGTATCGCGCTTTCGAAGTGAGTTTCTGGGAAGCAGGCTTCCCACATATCTAAGAAGCTTCTGGTAACTCTGGGATCAACCCAGTGCTTAACTTGTATATACTGCTAAACTCATATATACTCCCTTTGTGATGTCTGCTGCTGTTTTTATATTCTTCTTTTTCAATAGGTGATATTTCATTATGCATTTCTCATCATTTTGGCTGAGATCAAGTGTTATATAATATGTGATGCTACTGTTAAAATATGTAATCCATCTATATATATCTATATATATGTACATATCTATGTCACATAGGTGCTGGTGCAGCGATGCAGCACTTTAAAAAAACTTGGGTGCGGGAGGATACATATAAAATCTTGGACAGACTATACTCAGACTGATTCAAACCTGTGTTTACTTTGACCCAGGTCTGAATCAGACTGAGTCAAAGCAAACCCAACAGACCTAGGTTCAATTCAGACCTAGGTCTGCTTTGACACAAGACTGAGTTTGACTTGGGTCAAAATATGTTCAAGTCCGATTCGGATCTGGGTTGCTTTGACCCAAGTTTGAATCAGACTTGAGTCTAAACAAATCCAGGTCAATCAGATCTGGATCAGACTTGGATCATCAAACCTGAGTTTGACCCTGTTAACACCTGGTTGCTTGCTTGCGCCAAGTGTTGTAAAACTATAAAAACATAAAAAAAGAAGAAAAGAAGAGAGAAAATGGGAAAATGAGAGAATAAGAGAGAGACTCAGTGTGGATGCAACATAGGAGGAGATGGAGGAGGGGGCGGAAAAAGAGGAGAAGCAAAAGGGAGCAAGAGAGGAGGAAGAAAGATACGTACCTCTCTCTTAAAATTTTTGCATCCCTTTTAGCGACCCCACCATTAAAGTACATACCTCTCTCTCTCTCTTGTTCTGCCTCCTACTACTACATTTATTCCTCTTCTCCTGCTCCCTTCTGCTTCTCCTCTTTTTCTGGCCCCTCCTCCTCCATCTCCTCTTTTGTTGCATCCACGCCGAGGCTCTCTCTCTATATCTTGTTCTCCCATTTGTCTTTTTCTTTTTATTTTTTTATAGTTTTACTCCCTCCCCTAAAATTTCTTTTTTTAATGGACCAAAATGGTCTCGGTCAAAGTGGACTGAGTTCATTTTAGACAAAGCTGCACTTGCATCTGCACCCACGTCACGTCGATGTGGGTGCGGCGGCCTATTAGGCGAGTCCATGTGACATAGATACATGTACATACATACTTATGTATACTTATACATATATATATATATATATTATTTTTTTTCTTTATTTTTTATTTTGTTATTATATTTTTGGGTCAACCAAAGTTAACCTTGACTATGTTAAAAGTTGTAATCTCATAGACAATCTCATACGTAAATATCCTATCATATGTAATCTTTTATTTGTTTTCTAGTTTAGTTACATTAGGACAACTAGTTAGTTTTATTTTTTTGGTTTTTGGACTAGTATAAGCTTATGCTTTTTGACCAAGTCAAAAAGCAAAAAGCAAATAACTTTGAACATCCTTTAGACCAAGTCAAAAAGCAAAAAACATGTAAGAGCTGTTGGACTCTCCAACGGCTCTAATAGAGCTGTTGGAGGGTCCAACAACTCTTTCTAGCCCCTTCCTTTCATGTATAAATATGGGGCCATACCCCATGCATTATGGATTCTTTTTGGAGTGGGTTTTCCCCACATGAGTGATATATTTATCCTCTTTTCCTTCTTGGTGTATATACTCTTTTGAGTATTTTTTGTGGTTCTTGTGAGTATATTGAATGAACTCTTGTGTTCATTAAGAGATCCTTTGTGAGCTTGTCTTCGGAGTTGCTTTTGAAGTTCTATTTTCTTACATGGTATCAAAGCTTGGTTGAAGCAAGTTTTTTGGTGCATTGGGAAGCGTGCTACACAAGTTTTTTGCAAGAAAGTGATCTTCCTTGAAGGGGTGATCGTGTGAAAGCGTAAAAAGCTTGGAGAAGTATTTTTTTACTCGCTTTTGTGGTAGAGTATCCTTTCACTTTTTTTCTCTTTCTACTCTTACCTACTTCACCAAAAATTGTAAAATGGATGACAATAATAATGTCTACCATTAAGCTCATCAAACTGAATGATTCCAACTATGTCACATGGGCTTCAATCATGAAGCATCTTATATGGGGGAAGGGCTTATGGGGATTAATTGATGGAATCGACGAGGAACCTACTTTAATCCTTACAAAGGTTGAAGGGGAAAGGAAAATACCTCTTACAGAGGTAGAAAAAGTTAAGGTCATAGCCACTTACGAGAAAAAGTGGAAAGAATGGCGTATGGGACATACCATTATCATGTCTTGGCTTATTTCGAGTGTTGATATAAAGAAATGCTCAAGTTTAACAAAATTTGAGCATGCAAATGAAGCATGAGACTATCTTAAGAGAATGTATTCTCTTAAAGATATTGCACATGTGTGTAACCTTCAAAATAAAGTAAGAAATATGGTTCAAGGGAACAAGAGTATTAGAGAGTATTATAATGGTTTGTCGGAATTATGGGAAGAATTAGCTCTTCTTGAACCAAAGTGACATTGTCCACATGATATTGAATTCCGCCAAAACCAAATCAATGCGGAGCATTTTTTTCAGTTTATTAGTGGATTGAGATCGAAATTTGAATCCACTAAGTCTATTCTTCTTCATCGTGGAAAAGTACCATCAATTGAAGATACAATAGAAGAATTGAGTATGGAAGAAAATATACTAAAAGGTAGAATTGCTAAAAGCGATGACAACTCAGTTCTAGCCATTTCGAAACCTGAAAACTTTGTAAGGACTTATAGACCTAACTACAGAAGTCCAAAATTAAAAAGGCCCTATGAGAAGAAAGTAGCATCTGTCGGACCACCACAAGAATCGAGTGAAACTTCCATTGGAAGTATGTCTCTCGCTCAATTGGTGGAAGCACTTGAACCTCTAGTCAAAGGAGCATCTTCATCTACAGGCGCTGCAACCTCCTTCGTGAGCACCTTCGATCCAGGTAAAACTCTATGGCTTCTTGATTTAGATGCTTCTTTCCACATGACTCCAAATATTGATATATTATCTGCATGTCATAACTCAAAAGGATCAAATGTTTTTACTGCCGATGGAACATCACTAGAAATTGAAGCGACAAGAAATTTTGAAAAGGTTTCTCAAAATTCAAAAGGTTTTCATGTTCCACAAATTAGATATATTCTCAAATTAAATCTTAATCTCCTGTCTGTTTCTCAACTATGTGACCGTGGATATAACGTTTTCTTCTCTTCTCGTGATTGTCGAGTGCAAGATCGTCAGTCAGAGAAGTTGATTGGGGAAGGCCATAGAGAAGGAAGCCTATACTACATGAATTTTTTGAAAATTCTCAAAAATACTTTTTGTTTTAATGTTCAGAAAATGAACTTAAATATATGGCACATGAGACTTGGTCATCCTAGCATATCCAAGCTTCATCTGTTTCCAAATATAGAAAACTTTTGTAATTCTGAAACATTCAAGTGTGAAGAATGTATCTTGGAAAAAATGAAGAGATTACCTTTTCAAGAAAGAAATTTTGTTTCATCTCGGCCTTTTGAGTTAGTACATCCAGATGTATGGGGTCTTGCACCGGTTATGTCCGAAGGAGGTTTTTCGTATTATGTCATTTTTGTAGATGATTTTATAAGGCATACTTGAATTTACTTTCTCAAAAATAAATTCGAAGTATTTTTTCATTTCCAAATATTTCATAAACTATTCAAGAATCAATTCAAGAATGATATCTCTATCTTTCACACTGATTCAAGGGGAAAGTTTTTATCAAAAGAATTTAACGATTACCTAAAATTACACGAAATCTCATATAAAAAATTATGTCCATATACTCCTCAACAAAATGGTCTAGCAGAAAGGAAACATAGGCATATCATAGAAACAACAAGAACTCTCTCATTACTCATCTAGTACCCAAATTTTTTTGGGCTGAAGCCGCTCTAACTGCAGTATATCTCATTAATAGAATGCCATCATCTTTATTAAGCAACATTTCACCTGTTGAAAAACTTTTCAAATAAACCCTAGATTACTCAAGGCTAAGGGTATTTGGTTGTAAATGTTTTGTTTTTTTCAACAAAAATGACAAACCCTCACCTCGTGCTATTCCATGTGTGTTTCTTGGTTATGCAAGCGATCAAAAAGGCTATAAATGCCTTGATCTTAAAACTAGAAAAATATATCTGTCACGAAATATATCCTTCTTAGAAAGTGAAGGTTTTTTTGAAATTAAAAACTCTACAGAAGGTGATGAATACTCTTTTCTGCTGAACCTAGTTCCAAAAATAAATGAGGAAGAAACTGATCAAGAAGATCAAAATGTGGTAAGTACTGAATCGTCTCGCCCAGAATGCATTCAATATTTCAGACGAGGTAATCTGGAGCAACCTTGTGCTCTATAAAAATATACTAAAGCACAAGATCATATGGAAACTAGAAGATCATCGAAAATGTCAAAAGTACCTAAAAATTTTGTATCCTATGAGTCCTTTTTACCAAAGTACCAAGCATATATCGCCCTATTACATTCCTACGTAGAACCTTCTAACTATGATATTGCAAAAGAACATCCCGAATGGGTTGAAGCCATGCCAGCAGAGTTAAGCGCCTTAGAAACGGCAAACACATGGACTATTCAAGATATTCCATCAGAGAAGAAACCTATAAGATGTCGGTGTGTATATAAAGTCAAAACCAAGAGTGATGACACCCTGAAACGATTTAAGGCTCGTCTAGTAGCTAAAGGCTATTCCCAAAAATATGGAATAGACTATGATGAGACCTTCACACCAGTAGAAAGAATGATCACTATAAGAACTTTAATTGTTGTTGTCTCTGTAAAGAAATGACATATCTTTCAAATGGATGTTAAGAATGTGTTTCTTAATGGTAGTTTAGCTGAAGAAGTCTACATGGAACCACCCCCTAGCATTAAGATTCTTCAAGGAAAAACCCTTCGTTTACATAAGGCCTTATATGGACTTAAACAAGCCCCAAAGGCCTTATATGATAAATTTAGCCAAGTTATGCTTACTTTTGGTTTTCGATTTTGTCTTACTGACACTATTTTGTTCATTAAGAAATCTAATGCATGTATTATTATTATTCTGCTTTATGTGGACAACATGATCATCACAGGAAGTGATAAACAGAGAGTTAACAACATCAAAAAATTTCTCAAGACTAATTTTGAAATGAGTGACTTGGGTTTCTTAAGATTTTTCTTGGAATTGAAGTAGCCTATTCTCCTAAAGGTTATTTACTAACTCAATCAAAATTTGCTCTTGATATTATCAAAAGGTCCGGAATCACAAATGAAAAACATGTAGACATTCCTGAGATTGTAAATAGCAAAATGAAGATGGATAATGGAGAACCACTTGAGAACTCAACACTTTACAGACAACTTGTTGGAGCATTGTCTTACCTTTCCATCACTCGACCGGACATTGCACATGCTGTTTACACAATAAGTCAATTTCATCATGCACCCACTACTGTTCATATGGGGGCAGTATTGCGAATTATTAGATATCTTAAAACCTCTACTTGTAGATGACTTTTTTGTCTGCTTCTTCCTCATTAAAACTAATTGCTTATACTTATACAGGTTGGGGAGGTGATCCAAATGATCGACACTCAACTACTGGGCTTTGTGTGTTTTTAGGAGAATCATTGATCTCATAGAGATGCAAGAAGCAACAAAAAGTCTCTCTTTCATCAACAAAAAGCCGAGTACAGAGCCATGGCTACAACTACCATGAAAGCAGTCTGGTTGAGGCGACTGCTTCAAGATATGGGTGTTGAGAGAACAAAAGCATCACAGTTATGTTGTGACAATAAAAGTTTCATTTACATTGTCAGCAATCAGACATTTCACGAACATACAAAGCATATCGAAATGGACTGCACTACGTGCGTGAGAAATTTCTACAAGGCACCATTGAGCTTCCATATGTTTCCTCTGAATATCAAGGCAAAATTTCTACGGACTGTGATCATCGTAAAATTTTTCCTCCCTTATGGTTTCTTTCTCTTCCTTCTCTTTTCCTTTCTAACTTCTATTTTCCTCCTTTTTGAAGGGAGAAAGATAAAAGAGAGAAAAGAAGAGAGAAGAGAAAAGAAGAGAGAAGATGAACTCTTTTGCGAGGTCTCACTTGACCTTAATTTGAAAATATTTAAGAAAATTACTCGCCTTCGTTTTGAAAATATTTGCGGGAAAATGGAGAGACGTGATTCGCTCGTCGGTACGAGGTTCGACCGTTCCTG
This sequence comes from Nuphar pumila, assembly GCF_984573655.1. Lineage (NCBI taxonomy): Eukaryota > Viridiplantae > Streptophyta > Magnoliopsida > Nymphaeales > Nymphaeaceae > Nuphar > Nuphar pumila. The sequence goes on from NC_143262.1 coordinate 34,737,408, forward strand.
GCGCCTTTACCAGGGGTAATCGAACCAAGGATCAAATCTATGTCTTTTTGCTTTGCCTAAATATTATCTAAGGGTTTATCCTAAGTCTAAATGCACAAAGAATCATGCTTGTGCAATGCAAAGATGTATTCTCTTTTTGAAAATGATTTGGAAATCTCCAAGTATTTCTGATGAATAGAGTGAAGAAATGGTTTCTAACTTTAGAACTTAAGATTTAAAGTTCTAAGTTTTTTTGGAGTGATCAGAGCTTGGGAAAATAAATGATTTTGAAGCTAAGAAAAAAGGGGAGAAGAAAAGAAATTTCAAAGTCATAAATAGGCTTTGAGTTTAGAATTTTGAATCAGGATAGAGATGAAATTTTGAAATGAAATTTGAATTTGAGCTGTAAAGCTTGAAATCAGAATAAGATTTGAGAAAATAGAATTTAGGAAATAGAATTGGTTTTTGAATTTTGAGAATCAAGATAAACTTTGATTTTGAAATCTGGGATGAAAATGGAATTGGTTTTAAGGATTGAAATTGAGAATAGAAGTTGATTTGAAATCTGGAATTCAAGATGGACTTTGAATTCAAAGTTTGGATTCTATATAGAGTTGAGATTCAAAATTGAATTCTAGTTTTAGGATCCTAAACGGGAATTGGATCTGAGTTTTTGAATGGGGTTCGGATCTGAAGTCTGAGATCCGTGGTGGATGTGAATTTTGGATCCCATACTGGATTTTGGATCTGAAGTCGAGATCCAAGGTGGAATTGGATTCTGGATCCTAAAATGAATTTGGATCTGAAATCTGAGATCCAAAAATGGAATTGGATTCTGGATCCTAAAAAGGGTTTTGAATCTGAATCTGAGATCCAAGATGGAATTGGGTTCTGGATCTTAAAATGGGTTTTGGATCTGAAGTTTGAGATCCAAGATGAAGTTCGTTTCTGGATCCTAGAATGGATTTTGGATCTGAGATCTGAGATAAAAAAAAAGTGGAGATTTGTACTTGGAAATCTGGATCCAAGTTGGGATTTAGGATCTTAACTTTAGATTTGAATTCTGAAAGTCCGAATGGGACTTCTGAAGGTGAATCTGGGTTTTGAAAAACCCAGATTTGAATTTAAAATTTTAAGAAGGGTCAAGTTTTGAGATTCAGAATCAATCTCAAACCTCGATTTTGAATTTGAAGGTAAGAAGATAAAACTTGATTTCGATTTTGAGAATGAATCAAAACTTCGAAATTAAATTGAATTTTGGATTGAATTGGAATTTTGAATATAAAATGATTTTGAAATTCCAAAGTCAAATTGGACTTTGAAATTGAGTTTTTTTGAATCTTGAAATGAGATGGATTTGAATTTGAATTTATAAATAAGATTTGATCTGAGAAATGAAATCACTTGGAATTTTGAAAAGGAATTTTGAAAATATGATGCAATTCTATCCTAAATGATGAATGAATTTAAATAACTTTGAAATTGGATTTGAAAATCTTATTTCATTCTTTAAGTGAATAAAAATAAGATTGAGGATATAATACACTCCTGATCATGGTCATTGAATGTATTATATAATAATCTATATTTAAATTCAGGTGAAGAATAAAACATATTTTGGTGCTTTTATGGAGTTTAAAATGAAATTAACTCTCAATATACCCTGACTATGGCCATTGATATATATTTTGAGTTAATTTTAAGTTAAACTCTGATAAAAGAAGAAAATATTTAAGGAAAATATGATGATTTTCGAAAAGGATCCAGTGTGGATCCAGTGTTATTCTATAAAAGATGAAAATCCTAAGTTTTGTTTACATCCTGACTATGGCCATTGATGTAAGTCATCAACTTAGGATTAATCACCTTTTATAAAATGGTGCACGTGCCATTCGTGTTTCACCATTTGTGAGATTTTGAAATAAAAAGTAAAGTGACATGAAAACAAGCAATTCATGATATTTATAATGCTCATTCATTCTATTCTAATACTGAAAACGTAAATATTCTCACTATATCTAGCTACTCGAACTGAATTTGAAATCCTAATCTAAGAAGGACATTAACATTTTTAGAAATTCTTGCAAGAAAGAAGAATTAACACCAAGCCAAGATAAAAGGAAATGGAAGGAATCAATGTTAGCTTAAGATGCTACATCATGCTATATGGCATATTATGAGAAAGTATACACGTATAAATATATGTATATATGTATATATATATATATATGTATATATATATAAACAATGCCATAAGCAAACAGAAGCTCATACGTGAGCGGATATGTGTAATGGATGAGAGCAAGAGCCAGGATGGTCCAAGGTGAACCTTCCTGAGATATGACAGCCATAGCTGCTTGTGGTGAGTTATTATGAAAATGGAATATCCTAGCGGCTTTTTGTGAACTACTTGTGAGAACTCACAGTTTGTGGCAAGTCTATATGCAATGAATGTATTATAGCGTCCATTCGTGAATTGCTAAGGAAAAGGAATTTTAACTGTATGCTGCTACTCAGAGGGGAGGGTTGGAAATGCGATGCTGTTGGTGGTAACAACGGGGGCTGTTGAGACCAAACCTTTCCTTAAAAAAAAGAATTTTAGAACATTTTGAACTGAAGCAGGCATAGTTTCTGCAAATGTTAGCAATCAGCTGCAAATTCCCTTGATCGCATTCCCTAAATAAAGTCAAAACAATGTGATGAGGCAGTTCTTCATTTACATCTGACAGATCAATACACTCCAAAAACAGTGCCATCATTATTCACTAAGAAATTGTTGAAACACACCCAAACACAGTCCAGGATTGGTAGAGGAGTCTTCTGCTACATCAACGGAGGTCGTAGCACACCTTGAGTCAGTAGCTGGACTAGGAAAATCATTATGAGATTTAAGTTTAGTTTGAATTGAAGAGAAACTGAGATTCTTGGATTCAGCTCTAGTTGAAAAGTGTGAGGCTCCTGGAGCATTTGCAATGGAATAGGTTGCATAACAAGTGTGAATGGTTGTGTGATTAAGTGGGCTACCAGAGGCTGTGAGGACAGGGTGCATGATATGAGGTGGATGATGAGGTAGTATAAATTTGAGCTTGCGCCTGAAGATGTTGAGATAATAGCACTTGTTATTGATGCTGTTGCAAACACTAAAGGCAGTTCATTGACTAGATGATGATTGATGAGCCTACAGTGATGACGTCTGATTTGTAACCCAAAAACCCACTGTATTCAAACTAAATGATGGCTGTGGTGGAAGCCTTTGGTCATCTATCTGTTTAAAGCTATTGACTGGGCATTATATATATTGATGACATCGATCCTTGTATATAAGATGAGGAGATTTTGTTGCTCAAGGTTGGAAAGAGGACAGCCAGCGCTGTGGACAACTCAGAGAATATGTCACAAGGTGTCACAAGGGAGATTTTGGGGATATCTGTTACTTGGACATGCTTAAAAGTGATAACATATGAACCAGTTTGTTCATGCTAGAGAGTCCAACACATGATCATCGAACCACGGAAACTATTACCTTCTGTTTGATTAAATTATTACAAACAATATAAATCAGTCCAGGAAATAAACAGTCGAATGGTCTATTTGGAAAAAATAAAAAAAAATCATGCTGAAGGAAACGCACATTTGAATCAAAGGAAAGATTGATTAACCCAAGTAAATACTCAAGCTAATGCTAAATCCAAAGTAAAATGCACATTAATGTAATTAGACTAGTATACTTACACCTTACATGAGTAGCCGATATGAACAGCAAAAGTGAATTTAACTCATCTTACTGTCTGATCTTCTACGAAAGAAATTAACATCCATTATCATAGTCTATAGAGGCAATTAACCGTGTGAAAGAAAAACCTGTAATGAAAACTCCAATTAATCATTTGATCCTTAAACAATTGTAACATAAATACCATGACGGACTTGATATATTACAGTAACTAAACAAAGAAATCAAAGGAAAATGCAAGCAATATGCAGAATAATGGTGTAAAATACCAGATTCAGGCCTCAGAAAGAGGAATGTAGGGAATCTGCAAAATGCTTAACTCTGGAACCTGTTAATGCTGAGATGAGGCTGCATTCATCGTTCACAAGGGGATGCTGTTATAGGATTGAACAACGGCAATCGTGATATTTGACAGGACTGTAATGGCTGGTATTACTGTGTTGGTGACACAAGGGGTGATGGGGTCATGGGTATAATGAGGTGGGATTACATATAATATAATGAAAGGTAATGAGAGGGCTGCTCATGCAAGCCCAAAACCTTGAAAGCCCATGGATTATCTATTGAGATTTAAATGTTAGCCCCAATACATATCTTAAACAATGATCATGCTTACATAGGACCCCTCAGCAACAATGTTTTATCCTAAACTCCCAAGTTTCTTATCAGATTTTAGACAGATCAAAAGAGGTCAGTACCTGAAAAATCTACAGCACTGCAACTAAAACCAACCTTAAATTAAAAATATATATTAATCATACATATTATAAAAGCAGAAGAGTAATAGGTGCCAAAAATTAGAGGATGCATTACTTTTTCTAAATTGATATCCTTGCTATGTTTTCTGACAATGTCATTAAAAATTTGTTTGCCCACTCTTTATATAGCGTTCCCCAAAAAACGTGTTACATGGAAATCTTATAATTTTTTCAAAAAAAAAAAACTCTTCAGTTATCATATAAAACTCTCTCTCTCTCTCTCTCAAAAGGCTGACTGCCTCCCTTTCAATACATGTAGAGCCTTACCCCTCTATGTAATTTAAGCTTTTTCTAAGCATTCTTAATACAATTCTTATTTATTTTTATTGTGCTCTTTCTCCTATTTGTGAGTGGTGTGTTACCCCTTAGTGGCTTGTTGTATTTGGCTCATTAGTGGCCCTTGTATTTGTGGTTGTGCACTCTTTGTAGCCCTTTAGTGGCATTGTGTTTGTGCACTTGTGGTTTCATTTCATGGTATCAAAGACTAGGGCTCTTGAAGTGGTGAAAGTTATCTTGGGATTGCTTTCTTTGTGGTGGTTCTCTTCAATATTTAGTCTTCAAACACAAGCCTTCTTCATTATGAGAGAGAGATTTCACCACGGTTATCTCCTACAAGCTCAACAAAAGCAACTATTTGATGTGGGCTACCACATCGAAAAATCACATCAGAGGTAAAAAGCTTTGGGGGTTTGTTAGTAGAACCACTAATGAACCTCAACTTAAATTAACAAAATATGGAGATTAAGTTAAAGCTCTATCCGAAGAAGAAAAAGAGAAAGCTTTGCAAGAATACAAAAACATGTTGGAGGATTGGGAAGCTACCAATGCTCAAATACTCTCATGGTTTATGAATACTATTAAAAAGTAATATTTATAAGTTTGGGTAGTCATACGTAATTAAGTTAAATTATGTGTGACTCTTTTTGTTAACCTTTCTTTGACTAATCCCTACTTAAAGGGATTAGGGATCAATGAATAATAAGTACACACACTCTCTCTCTCTCTCTCATCTTCTTTTTGGGTTTATCGATTAGCTGTTGCTAGCCTCAAGACTGGGCGTTTGCTCCAACATGGTATCATAGCAGCGTTCCCTCCTAGGATACTGTTGCTGATCGTGGGTCGTGGGATGCTGCTGTGGCTGATTGTGGGATGCTGCAACAAGTGTCGTGGATCGTGGAAGAAATCAGATCAGGTAGAGATTTGATTCGCTGGTTGGTGTTGTCGGCGCAGATCTGAAATCAGATCTGACAGAAGTTGCATGGATCTGTCTAGCATTGAAGATCCAGATCTGAAATCAGATCTGACATTATAAAGATTTGATTGCTGTCGATGATCAGATCAGGTGGAAATTTGATCAGTGTAGTTCAAAAATAAAAAAAAGGAAAACTTCAATGGTCGTGGATAGAGATTTGATGGTCATCGTCGATCAGATCTGGAAACACTGATTAGATCTGAGAAGAATATGTGTTTTTGGATAATGTAGATTGCTTGTGACCAGACTAAAAAATATATATAAAGAACAACGTGGTCTGATCAGAATCGTGCCACTAAAAATATATATATAAAGAATAGAACCAAATCTCAGCGTGGTCCTCGGAGTAATGTTGATGGAGTCTTGAACCGCACAACAACATATATCGGCTGAGGGAGATCAAAATATTAAGGTCTGATCAGACATTGTCTACTATTTTTTTAGTCCCTGGTGAGTGGCTTTAGATGCGTGGAATATCCTTCTTTAAATAAAGAGTTGCTGTGTTTTGGTGCTGGTCCTGTTTAGATCCTATCTCTGTAGGGCATATTTTTTTATCCTTTGTTTCTGTAGCTAAGTATGACAGATTTAAGTGTTCAAGACAATAATAAAAAGGGGGAGGTTCTTGGTGAATATAAGGCCTTTGCAAACCCATTTTCATAAGGGTCTTCGGTTAAGTTAGATGATTCTAACTATGCAAGGTGGTCTCACACCTTCATGATGTCAGTTTCTGGTCATCGAAAGAAACATATCTTGTTGGAACAGGAACCAACTGAAAAGATTGAAAAATATGTCACCTAGGAAGAAGACAATGATATTGTCATGTCATGGATAATGAATAGTGTGCAACCTCATATAGCCGATGATCTTATTTATTATACCACAGCCAAACAAATATGGGATAATCTCCGGGATACATACTCGCATGAGACCAATGTTAGTCGTATACTATGTCACACGGGTGCGGGTGCGACACGGGTGCGACGCAATTTTTAAAATTTTGGACACGAGGACTCGGCTATATATGTATATATATATATATATATATATATTTAAAAAAAAGTGCACAGTCTGTGACTGTGCACACAACACAGTCTGCACTGTGACTGTGCACACAGCACAACCTGTGCACAACACAGTCACTGTGACTGTGCACTGTGACTATGCACACAGTCTCTTTATATATATATTTTAAAAAAATATATATAAAAAAATTATTTTTTTAGTTTTTCACCCTAAAAATGGATGAATATAGACTCAGTCAACGTTGATCGAGTCCAAAACGAGGACGGACTCGGCCTTGATTCGTTGACCGAGTTTGACTCGTTGTTGACCGAGTCCAGACCGTGTCCTAAGACGCACCCGTGTTCGCACCTGTGTCGGGGCGTGTCGACTCGGGTGCAGTGCCTCCCTAGCCGAGTCCGTGTGACTTAGGTCGTATACTACAGGTTGAGCAGGAGATTTACCAGTTTCAACAAGGAGAATAGACTTTGGCCCAATATTATGCGTCTGTCAAATCTGCCTTTGAGAGGCTTAATGCACACACGCCCCTATGTTGTACCAAAAAGAAGACCCATCAGGAGCAGACCATGGTTGCTAGATTCTTTACTCGGTTATTATCTGAATATCCTGTTGCAAAGCTTCAGATGTTAATTGATTCTGATGTTCCTACTCTTGCAGAGGCCTACAACCGTATGAGTAGACTCGCCATTACTCTTCCTCAAACTCAATCTGAATCACAGGCATCTGCCCTAGCTGTCACCACAGGACGTGAAAGAGGTCTTGAACTCTCGAGGAAGAGGTCGTGGTCGAGGTGCAGGACGAAGAGGCAAGCTTCAGTGCACTTACTGTGGTAAATTGGAGCATCTTGAAAATGGGTGTTGGGATAAAACTGGTCGACCCCCCACTTCCTCCTTGAAACCAAATGCAATTGAGGCTCAAGTTGCAAAACTTGAGACAGAGACTCCTACTGGCTCCTCCATCAATTCAGTTACCCTCAGTCGTGCAAAGTATGATGAGTTGTTGTCTCACCGACCTTCCAGTTCGAGTGTTGCTACTCCAGTTGCTGATGTTGCTTGTTCTGCAGGTGATCAATTAAATTACCAAGGTAGTAGATGGATTATTGATTCAGGTGCTTCTAGACACCTGTGTGGGACCTCTCAAAATTTTTCTAAGTTAAATCCTGTTGCTGAACATTGCAATGTTGTACTTGCCGATGGAAGTTCATCTCCCATAGTAAGCCAAGGAAATGTTTCCATTTCCCCCACACTTCAGTTGACTAATGTGCTACATGCTCTATCCTTTCCTTAAAACTTATTGTCAGTTAGTCGTATTGCTAAAGAGCACAACTGTAGGGTGATATTTGATCTTGTGTGTTGTATTTTTCAAGATTTGCTGACGGGAAAGAGGATTGGTGGAGTCCATGAGGACGGGGGTGTCTACTATTTACATCAACCAGTTGGAGTCATGTACTCAGTGCCCGAGCCGTCGTCCAGTCCGTATCAGTGGCATCTTCATCTTGGTCATGTCCCTTTGCCAAAGTTTCGTAGACTTTTTCCTCAGATTCCTCCTTCTGCTTCGTTCCAGTGTGAAGCCTGTCAGTTGGGTAAACACCACAGGAGTTCATTTTCTTTCAGTCAGAATCCATCGAGTCAAAGAATGTTTGAAATTCTTCGTGCAGATGTATAGAGACCTAGTAAAGTTCCCAGGTCTTAGAGTCACTATTACTTAGTGATTGTTGATGATTTTTCTAGATTGTCATGGGTGTCCTTAATAAAAGAGAGGTGGGAGGTTCCCTCCATTCTTATGTCTCTTGTTATTGAAATAAAGACTCAATTTAATTCTCATTTTAAGATTATCTGCAGTGTTAATGCTATGGAGTTCAAATCTAATGAATTACTACAATTTTATCGAAATAATGGCATCCGCCCTCAAACTATTTGTGCCCATACATCTCAGTAAAATGGGGTCATTGAAAGGGAGCATAGACATCTTCTAGATGTAGCTCACACCCTTATGCTGCAATCCAGTATGCCCCCTTCATATTGGGGGGATGCTATTCTCACTGCCTGCCACCTTATTAACCGTATGCCCTCATCATTGTTGGGAGAACAAATTTCTTTGCAAATTCTATATCCCAATGCTCCTCTTTTCCCAATTTCTCCCGAAGTGTTTGGATGTGTCTGTTTCGTTCATAAACTGGGACCCAATCATGATAAACTTTCTGCATAAGCCACCAAGTGTGTTTTCATTGGATATCTTAAAAACCAAAAGGGATACCAGTGTTATGATCCCATTGCCCGTCGAGAGTATGTTAGTGCAGATGTATCTTTCTTTGAATCTGTCCCTTATTTCTCAGGCATTGCGTCTAGACTACATGTTGATAAAGGAGATGTCATGCCTACCTATACCTCCTTTTCCCTTAGAGTCGATTTCTCAGAGTATTCTTGCTTCTCAGTCTTCCATAACGGTTCTGTATCGTGAACCTCCTCTGGTGTACACTCATAGATTACCTCCTGAAACAGAACCTACACCACCTCCTTCCTCTGAGGTAAGATCTCCTGAAAATATTGGCACACGAGGAATTTCATCTCGGCTCTATTTGCCACATCTATTCCACTTAATCATCATCAGGTGTTGTTGGACCACAAGTGAAAGCACACTATGCAAGATGAGATGGATGCCTTGCTCTCACGCAACACATGGGAGTTGGTTACCCCTCCAGTGGGTGGGTCTACACCATTAAGTACAACTCAGATGGCTCTATTGAAAGATACAAAGCCAGGTTGGTGGCCAAGGGGTACACACAAACATATGAGGTTGATTTTTTTTGAAACATTTTCTTCAGTGGCTCGCCTTGGGACTATTCGGCTTGTCATATCTGTGGTTGTCCATAGTGGGTGGAGTTTGTGCCAATTAGATGTGAATAACGCCTTCTTGTATGACGATTTGTCTGAGACAATGTACATACAACAACCTCCAGGGTTTGAGGTTCAGGGGGAGTGTAACAAGGTGTGCAAATTAAAGAAAGCTATATATGGTCTAAAACAAAGTCCATGTGCGTGGTTTCAGAAGTTATTTGAATTTGGCTTCCACAGGTCGGCATCAGATCACTTAATGTTTATTAAGAAGACCTCTGCTGGTATTGTGGTTATGGTTGTGTATGTGAACGACATTATACTCACATGAAACAATGCCAGAGATATCTCATATACCAAAGTTCATCTTCAGAAGCACTTTGTCACAAAAGATCTTGGTCCTCTTTGATACTTCTTGGGCATAGAGGTGGCTCGAAGCAGTGAGGGGATAGTTCTATCACAGTGAAAGTATGTGCTTGATTTATTGCAAGAAACATGAATGTTAGGGGCCAAACCAGCCAACATCCCAATGGATTCGAAACTTCATATGTATGATGAACAAGCAGAACCTATTGACAGTATAAGTTTTAGATCCTTGGTTGATAAACTTCTATATGTTAATGTGACAAGACCAGATATTTCCTTGGCTGTGAGTAAGATAAGTCAATTCCTGGACAAACCAACTCAATTGCATTGGTAGACTGCGATGATGATTCTTAGGTATTTGAAATCCTCTCCTGGAAAGGGACTGCTGTGTAAACAAAGCTCTTCACTTGATATAGTTGCGTATTCAGATGCTGATTATGCAGGGGCCATTGATGACAGAAAGTCCACCATTGGGTTTTGTGTGTTTGTAGGAGTAAACTTAATTACCTGGAGAAGTAAAAAGCAGACAGTAGTAGCCTGATCGAGTGCTGAATCAGAATATAGAGCTATGGCTCAAACTGCTGTTGAAATGATATGGGTTAGATCTATTCTCAGAGATTTACAAGTGAAGATTCCTGCCCCAATGTTGATGTGTGATAATAGAGCAACCACCTATATAGCTAACAATCCTGTGTTTCACGAGAGGACAAAACACATTGAAGTTGATTGCCACTATATACGCGACTTAGTGCAGACGGGACATATCTCTACTAGTCATGTGGCTTCAGAGGAATAGGTTGCAGATGTGTTTACCAAACCTCTTGTAAGTGCCAGTTTTTTCAGATGTTGTGACAAGCCTAGCATGATAGATATATATGCTCCAGCTCTAGAGGGAGTGTTAAAAAGTAATATTTATAAGTTTGGGTAGTCATACATAATTAAGTTAAATTATGTCTCTTTTTGTGAATCTTTCTTTGACTAATCCCTATTTAAAGGGATTAGGGATCAATGAATAATAAGTACACTCTCTCTCTCATCCTTTTTTTGGGTTTATCAATTAGCTGTTGCTGGCCTCAAGACTGGGCGTTTGCTCCAACAAATACCATGGAGTTCAAGATCACCACAAACATTATCAAATTTAAAAGGGCATGCAATGCATGGATCTTCCTAAAGAGTACCTTCATTAAAAAAGATATGGTTAGGCTATATTATCTTTAAGACAAGGTACGTAATATCAAACAAGGAGATAAAAGTGTAAGAGACTTTTATGATATCTTATCTCCTGTTTGGGATGAACTAGTTATGTTAGAACCAAAATGGGAAGGTTCAGTTATTGAAATGAGAAAATTACAAGTTAAAAGAGAAAACCTTTTCTTTTTTCTATATGGTCTTCGACCAGAATTTGAGCAAGTTATGTCCTCACTCTTTCATAGGACTTCAACTCCTTCTATAAGTGAGGCTTTTGCTCAAATTTGTTAAGAAGAAACAAGACTTGGAATGCACAAATCTAATGACGAGGTTCATGCCGTATCAAGACCCAAATTTTTTGTAAAAACTTATAAACCACCTCATTTTGAAAGAAAATTCAACGGAGGACATAATATGGGACGATACAAGGAAAAAATTACTTGTCATCATTGTAAATAACTGAGGCATATAAGACCAAATTGTCTCAAGCTCAAGAAAGTGACCACAATAAGTGAAGAACCTCAAGAATCAAAGAAAGGTGACAACTTCAATGATTTAACAATTGCCCACATAGTGGAGGCCGTCTCACAAATTCTAAAAGCTACTCCTACATCCGGTGCTGCCATCTCCTCTTCTTCTCTTCCGGGTAAGTCTTTTTGGATTTTAGATTCGGGACTCTTTTCACATGACTCATAATGAGTCTCTATTATCCGATTGCACTAATTCATATTTTTCGTGTGTGTCAACCACCGATGGTATTTCTTTAAAAGTTAAAAGTATAGAAAACCTCAACAATATTTGATTTTTTTGTTCTAAATGTGAGGGTTATTTCAAAATTAGATTTAAACCTTTTTTCTGTATCTCAAATTTTTGATTATGGTTGTAAAGTATTCTTCTCATCATTTGGATGTATGGGGTTCCTCACCAATCTTATCAAAGGAGGTTACTCATATTATGTAATTTTTGTTGATCATTTTACTAGATACACATGAATTTATTTTCTAAATCATAAATCCGATGTGTTTTCTTTCTTTAAAGAATTTCATATAATGATTAAAAATCAATTTTTAAGTAATCTTTTTATTCTAAGATTAGATTCGGGAGGAGAATATATATCTAATATTTTTCAGAACTACTTAAAACAAAATGAAATTTGTCATCAAAGGTCTTGCCCTAGAACTCCACAAAAAAATGAGTTAGCGGAAAGAAAACATAGACAAATAATTGAAACCACTAGGACTCTTTTAATTTCGAAGAATGTTCCAAAAAACTTTTGGGCCGAAGCCGTCCTAACTTCAACTTAATTAATAGAACTCTTTTAATCTCTTTAAACAATGTTTTTCCATTTGAAAAGGTTTTTAGGATGACTCGATTTTAAAAGACTCAGAATCTTTGGTTGTAGGTGTTATGTTATTACTCATAAAAATGATAAACTATCTCCAAAAGCCATTGAGTGCGTTTTCTTAGGCTATGGAGAAAATAAAAAAGGATACCAGTGTTTTGATCCAATAAGTAACAAACTTTATATTTCAAAGGATGTTACTTTTATTGAAAATGAAAATGAAAATGAAAATGAAAATGAAAATGGATTTGAAAGTAAAGAATCAAGAGAGAACATTGATTATTCATTTCTATTTGATTTATTGCCAAGAAATGATAAGTCTAATGAGGTTTTCAAATCTTTTGACAATGATTCTAATAATGAACATTCTCTTGATGATGAAGGCAGTCAACATGAAAATTTGCATGTAACATGTATCAAGTAATACACGTGCATACTAGACGGAGAGGAGGTAATCATCCTTGTGCTCTTGACAAATTCTCACAAAATATAGCTTTAGAAGTGTCCTAGAAAATCTAATCGTATTTCTAATGCACCAAGTAGATTTATGTTATATGACTCATTTTCTCCGAACTTTAGAGCATGTCTAATAACTCTTCTCTCTTACTAACTATCTAATTATAAAGATGCCAAACAATATCCTCATTGAAATGAAGCTATGGAATTTGAAATACCTTTTTCAATTAGATGTTAAAAATACCTTTTTGAATAGAGATCTTGGGGAGGAAGTCTACATGGAACCTCCTCTAGGGGTGAATTTAAATGAAAAAGTTTTAAAATTAAAAAAGGTCGTGTATGGTCTTAAACAAAGCCCCAAAGGCTTGGTATGACAAATTTACTAATGTATTGATTAATTTGAGATTCATCTCTTGTTATACTGCTCTCTTTGTCAAGAAAATAGGTGATACTATTGTGATTCTTCTTCTATATGTTAATGTCATCACAAGAAATGACAAAGGAGTGATTGAAATTAAAACAATCTTAAAGAAAACTTTTGATATGTCTGACTTGGGTTTCTTGAGATATTTTTTAGGCATTGAAGTGACCTACTTCCCTAGAGGATATATTCTCTCTCAAATAAAGTTAGCTGCTGACATTTGTGCCAAGTCGGGAATCTCAGATAAAAAGGTGGAGACCCCAGAAGTTATAAATGCTAAATTAAGACTCGAGGATGATGTTTTACTTGAAAATCCTACTCCATATAGTCAATTAATCGAATATCTTACTTATCTCTCCATCACCCGACCTGATATTGCTCATGATGTTAATGCGGTAAGCCAGTTTCAGCATGCTCCTACCACCGTGCCCATGGCAGCAGTAATGAGGATTGCACGCTATATTAAAAACATTGTCTCAAAGGGGCTTTTCTTATCCTCTTCTTATATTTTGATTTAACTGCTTATGCTGATGCTGATTGGGGTGGCAATCCAAATAATAAAATCTCAATTATTGGCTTTTGTATTTTTTAGGAGATTCGCTAATTTCTTGGAGATGTAAAAACCAACAAAAGGTATCTCTATCATCAACTGAAGCCGAATATCGTGCCATGGCCACAACAACAATGGAGATTGTGTGGCTTAAAAGTCTTATCAGTGATATGGGTATCGTCATTTCAACTCCATCAAAGATGTGTTGTGACAACAAATGTGCAATCTATATTGCAAACAATCATACTTTCCATGAGCACGGTGGTAGGAGCATGGATTGCCATTATGTTCGTGATGAATATTTAAAAAGAACTATTACATTGTCCTGTCACCTTGAAATATCAGTTGGTCGACTTCTTTACCAAAGCTCTTCCTACTCCTTATTTTCTCTTTCTTCTGAGCAAACTTTCGGTTTTCTCCATAAAGTTTGAGGGGGAGTGTTAAATATATATATATATTATAATTTATTTATATTGCATGATAGGGGCATTTTGGTCTTTTTGTATGTATAATAAGTTGTTTATTAGAAACAATTGATCTTTTTTTATTTTTTATTTTCTTTTTCCTTTTTTTTATTTTTTAGTTTTTGAGCATTGGGGCCCCCCACCTTGGAGTCGTTGGGAGCTCCCCAACAACTCTATCGGTGGGGAGCTCCCAATGGCTCCTCCTCCCCTTCTTTGTGTATATATTGGGGTGTTCCCCCTTCACTTTATGTATTACTCTCCCACTCATTCTCTAAATAATATTATTCTTTTTGCCTTTTGGCATTATCCCTTTGTGGATTTATGCGTGTACACTTAAAGTGCTTGTGTATTTGCCTTTGTTTTTGTCCATTGTTGGACTTGTAAGTGTTTTACAGTTAATATTTGTATTTTCGCTTACTTCATTACAGTTTTCAAGTAAACATAAAGAATCCATATAGTAAAGATCTCCTCTTCTATGGCCTTCCCCAATCAGCTTCCCTGATTGGAGATCCTGCACCCAACAAGCCTTAGATAAGCTATGTCTTTTTCATTATATGTATTTCTCAAAAAAGAGAAAAGAGTCATGTTTGAAAAGCTAGGATAGCCAAGTCTCTTATGCCAAACATTAATGCTTTTGACATTTACAAAATTACAAAATGACTTGGGTGAAAGAGACAAAAATTCATAAAATAAAGATCGCCCCTCCTATGACCTTGCTCAATCAACTTCTCTGACTGGAGATCCTGTACGTTGAACCACCCTTACTTTTGGAACTAAATTTTTTTTAGAATGATTTGAATAAAGTGTTTCAATACTTTTTATTTTTAAAGAAGTTCCATCGGCTGTTGAAACATAAGATGAGCAAGAATTAGAATAAATTTTATAAAGTACATTCTTATGAGGTGTCATATGAAAGGAGGCACCTGAGTCAAGAATCCACATACCTGGAAGAGATGAGGATGATGCAATGGCGACACTCGAAGTTGATGGAGTGCCTCCGATATTTGAATAAGCGTATCTTTAATATCTCCTCCACTTTTGCATGCTTCTTCTTTCTTAGGTATGACTTTACTAACAGAAGCAACTTTACCCTTGAGCTTAGGACATTCCTATCTAATATGTCCCGGTTCATTACAATAATGGCAAGTGATAGTTGTTAGGTTTTGCGAAGTGAGGTGGTTTATAGGTTTTTACATTGGAACACGGCCTAGTAATAGCCAAAATATCATCATTCTTATTGGTCATGCCAAGATAGGTTTATTCTTGGCATACTTCGGCAAGAGCATCTTCAATAGACATATCCTTGCTCATATGGAGGGATGCCCTTGTTCAAATTCCGGTCTTACACCATGAAGGAATTAGAAAAAGTGCTCGTTTTCAATTTGTTCTTTTCTCATTTCAATATATTCGGGAGCCACCCATTTAGGCTCAAGAAGAGCTAATTCATCCCAAAGACGGGACAAGGTACTAAAGTAATCACGAAGACACATGTTCCCTTGTTTAGTGGATCTAATTTTATCTTGACAAAAATATTGTCTAGCAAAATTCTTTTGGGTATACATACCCTTAAGAAAGAACCAAGCTTCATTGGCTCTTTTAAACTTACCAATGTTGACACATATTCTTATGTCGACATTGTTCATAAACCACGCTAAAATCTTAGCGTGGTTACTTTCCCAATCTTCTACTTTTATTTGATGATCATGAATGGCTTTAAGACGATCATCCCCAATGAGAGCTTTTTCAACACCTTCTTCAACTTTGGTGAGTTTCAAAGATGGTTTAAGAGAGGTTCCCATTACAAAGCCCCAAAGTTTCTTCCCACTTAGATTATTTTTCATAGCCGATGCCCATATTATGTAATTTGATCCATTAAGCTTGAAGGAAAGCTCCACTCTTGATTCATGCTCCATGACGATAAGAAAAAGATTGAGACAAGAAAGTGAAAGTACCTTTGTCACGATCTTTAACCACCACAAGAAGAATGCTTCTAAGATCAAGAAAACCCAAATAGCTTTGATACCATATAATGAATTAAGCGGAACACAAACAAGGGGAGGAGGAGCCATTGAGAGCTTCCCACCCTTGGAGTTGTTCGGAGGCTCCCAACTGTCATAAATATGACCGTTGGGGCTCCAACGACTCCAAGGTGGGGGCCCAATGCTCAAAAAGTAAAAAATAAAAAAGAAAAAAAGGAAAAAGAAAAAAGAAAAAAGAAAATAAGAAATAAAAAAATAAAAAAAGATAAGTTGTTTATAATAAACAACTTATTATATATACATAAAAGACCAAAATGCCCCTATTGAGCAATACAAGGAAATTAATTTAGATCTTTGGCATAAAAGATTATTGAAACTACTAGGACCCTAATAAATAAAATGCCTTCTCAAACTTTTGAAAACAAATCTCCAGTTGAAAAACTTTTTAAAATCTCTTCTGATTTGAAAAGGCTAAGGGTCTTTAGATATAAATGTTTTGTGATTCTTGAAAAATATAATAAACTCTTTCCTAAAGCTATAAAATGTGTTTTTCTTGGATATGTCAAAAATAAAAAAGACTATCGATGCTATGATCCAATAAATGATAAATTTTATGTCTCTAGAAATGTAACATTTTTTGAAAATGAAAATAGATTTGATCTTGAAAAACCTAAGGAAGAATCCGAGTATACCTTCTTATTTGATTTGTTACCTAAATTAAATAATAAAATTATTGATAATGATGATATTGATAATTTTGAGTCAATTAATAGACCAAGTGAAGAAAGAGAACCAACTCATAACCTTTTACAATAATCTAGACGAGATAACAGGGAACATTATAAACACCCAAAATTTTCTAAGTCCATTCCAGACACCTTCGTTTCATAGATGCTAGTTCCCTGCAGGGCAATATCGAGTCTCACCCCTAGGTTTATCCCAGTTTAGAGACTAGTTTACCTTGTTTAGCCAATAAAATTACCATTTTACCCTTAGGTCACACTTAGACTTTTCGTCAGTTAGGTTTAGCCAAACTCATCTCAAGATCAGAAGGGTTAGAGTGTCTGTCATTTTTAACTCCTCTAAGCTCACAATGAGCAATTCCTTATCATTTCTGACCATTTCAGTTAATTTAGCGCGTTTCAGGCAAAATAAGCTCATTTTAGCTCAAATCTTAACCAAACTATCCCCGAGTCAGTCAAATCCAGTAGATCCCATCCCAGTGAGTCTGATCTAAGTTCACCAGGAGTTCGAACCGCTCGGTTCCAGTTCAAAGTCACTTTTTCACACTCAGACCTTTGTTTCATCTCATTTGAACTCATTTTAGCTCGCTTGAGCTCAATACAGTCTAGATCGAGCTGACTCCAGTTGGTTGAGCTAGTGATTTAGCTCCGACATTAGTTCATCTGAGTATAATTGGCTACTGATTCAGTTCATTTCGCTCCAATCCAGCTTAAATTAGTTCAGATCAGTTATGTACCGTATTTCTACCCCCTACAGGGCGAAAACAAAAAAATACAAATTTCTTCAGGACACTGTTTCTGACATTTTTCTGAATTGAGACAAGTCCTAATTCGGACTCGGATCAATTCCTTCATGTAATATCTTATCCATATCTGAGATCCGATCCATTTCAAGTCGGATATTGGATCAAATACTGGATCTGGTGTCTAATTTCTTTCCGAACCTGGATTTTCCATCTGATTCATTCAGAAATCCATATCCAGAGTCCCATTTCATTCTTTGAACCTGGAATATCTCATCAGATATCCAGGATCCAATTAAACCATTTCAGATCCATTTAAGTCTGGATCCATTCAAAAGTTCAATTCAATCAAATTTCTGAACTAAGATTCATTTAACATTTGAGATGCAATTTCACTTCCTGATTTCTCATTCAGATCCAAGATTCAATTCCATTCTTGGAATTGGATCCAAGATCCAAAATCAAAATCCTAATTTTATTATGAATTTGGGCCTTTTTCCATTTTCAATTCTTCAGAAATCCATATTCAAGGTTTGATTTCCATTTTTTGAACCAATTTCCTTCAAATCGAGATCCAGATCCAAATTTTTTCAAAATCTCAGATCCAGATCCTTTTCAAAAACTCAATTTTATCCTAATTTCAAAATCAATCTTTGGGTTTCAAATTAAAATCCATCATTTTGCAAAAATCCTTTGAAAAACACCCTAGATCCAGTTCAAAATTCAGTTTGGATTTCAAAAATGCCAAAATGGATCCAGATCCAGTTTCAAAATCTAATTTTTATTCAAAGTCAATTTGGAGATTTCAAATTTAAAATCAAAATCAAATTTTTATCCCTAATTTCAAGATAATCTTTGAAATTTCAGAAACCAAAATCAGTATTTTTGCAAAAATTCTAAAAAAAAAATCAATCTGGATCCAGTTTTCGCCAAATTTGGATTTTTGAAATCCAATTATTTCCAAATTCCCTTTTTATTTCTCATATTTCATTTTCCTTTTTATCTTAATTTCAAAATCCAAAAATAAAAAATGTTGTTTTCAAAGAGGGGCGCCACTTGGTATTTTCAAAACAAAAAAATAAAAATCGTTTTACAAAACCTTTAAAAACCCATTTGCTTTTAAAAACCCACATGAGCATCACCCACAAGGTGATGCCATGTGTCAAATTTCCAAAAAAATGGCCATTTTGCCCATCTTTAAAACCCAAAAAGGACTCACATGGGCACCCTCTTGCAAGTGGGTGCCATGTGTCAACCTTTTTCACAAAAAGGCATTCTTGCCCATTTAACAAAAGAAGAAAGACCACATGGGGTTGGTGCCAACCCCATATGAGCCCCCTTTGCCACATGTGCACCCATGTGCAAGACAGGGTGCCATGTGTCAAAAATTTTCTAAAATGGCAATTCCATCCATTTGGAAAAAAAGGAAATGCCCACATGGGTTTGGCACCACCTTTTTGAGATTTTTTAGTCCTATATCTATCATTTTGTCTTAAACTATCCCCAATCTCAACTATAAATAGACCCCTTGGGGGTCTCTCTCTTTTATAATTTGAAGATTTGAGAAATTGATAGAATAAAAAAGAATTCTCTCTTTCTCTTCTTCTTCCTCCCTCTCCCCTTCCTTCCTCTTTGGAGTTGGCGCCATTATTGGAGCATCCTCCTCTTCATCGTCCTTCTTTGGTGTAAGGTAATTCTCTTCTTCTTCATTAATTTAATTTGATTTACATTTCTTTTCATTTTGCAAAAGCCATTAGAATTATGAGATTTGATCTTCAATAGATCAAATTTCATATTCAAGAGGCTAAATCAATTTCAATTTATGCCCCAATGCTTTTAATTTTATTTTAGATGCTTTTATTTATGTTTTTATATCATTTTCATAATCATCTATGATCTAGAATGGTAGATCTCATGTTTGATCATTGGATCAAATCACTTATGAGATTTTATTCCATTCAATTGTGTTGATATGATATTTTTGATTCTGGTCCGTTTTTGCTCTCATCATTTCGCATATAATTAGGTCTTATTTTGATCTGATATTTTTATCACATTTTTATTAGTATGTTTTCGGGATCCACACCAAAAACCAGATCAATCTGAGCTGGTTTGATTTATAAAAAAATTGGGATTCAGACCCTATCATTTGGTCTCGTCCGAATTTTTCCTAAAATTAGACCAACTTGTTGGAGTGATTTCTCCTTAACTAGAGATGATCTTTCAAATCTGTAAAAAGGAAAATCTTCAGCATTGAATCTAGTTTCTTCATGTAAATTTTCATCAATTTATATGGTGTTTTGATATCTGATTTTGGTCGAAAACCATGACCCTGTAACTCTGTGTCATTTTAGTGGTTCAGAATTTTGTCCATTTTGTCAGAGTCATATCTCCCTAATGGGCGATCATTTTTGAGATCTGTAAAAAGGATCTTCATCTGCATGTCTAGTTTCTTCATGTAAATTTTCAGCCATTTCTATGGAGTATTTCTATTTCTTTTGCATTTTAAGTCAAGACACTGTCTCTTTTCAAATTCGGGCATTGCTTAGACTTAAAACCAACTTGTTGCATTCATATCTCCCTAATGGGAGATCATTTTTAGATATGTAAAAAGGAGTTTTCTTTTTAGAATGTCTAATTTATGCATGGCAATTTTCAGAAATTTTCATTAAGTTTTCATCTGTCATTCGAATAAAAAATTAGAAACTTGTTGATTTTTCTTTTACAGGCTTTTACATATTCTTGACCAACTTGATCAGATGGGATCTCCTCAATGGGAGATTATTTTCTAGATCTGTAAATTGGAAAAGTTTCATGGTTGAACTGAGCAACTTCTCCCACAAATTTGGGATCAATTGAATCAGTTTAGCCCCTGAAATTCAAAAATTACAGAAACTTGTCTGTCAAAGATCAATTTCCTGATTTCAAAATTTATTTCTCAATGTTTGAATCGTATCTCGAGTTTTAAAAATGTTTTTCGATATCTGTAAAAGGGAGATGCTTCCTTGAAGAGTTAGGAATCCATGAAATCAATTTTCAGCTCAATTTGAGTTGTTTTAGGCTTCCATTCATTCGAAATATTTGACAGGGTCGATTTACATATCTCAATTTTGAAATATCTTGTTTTACTTGGATAAAAAAGCTCAAATTTGGGGTTTCCTCCAAACTTTTTCTGCATTTTTCGATTCTAGGATACTTTTAAGGTTATTAAGAACCTTCAAATCAAATTTCATCAATTTCTAATATGTTTATGGATTTTTCTTTCATTTTTCGGGGCATAAAAAAGCTAAACTATGGATTTTTCTCAATTTTTCAATAATTGAAGAAAATCCATAAATGCCTACATTTATTTCTAACAATTTTGCTCATTTTACAAGATTTTCCTTTTCCTTACTTTCAATTAATGTAAATTCATTCAAGTGTTGTAATCAGAGTTACCGGAAGCGCCTAGCTAAAAGGGGAAGCGCGCTTCCCCGAAGCGCGCTTCGGAAGCGCGAAACGTCGCGCTTCCGAAGCGTGGGGGGAAGCGTCCCCCTTTTTTGGGAAGCACGCTTCCCTTTAATGGGGGACGTGTTTCCCTTTAATGGGGGACGCGCTTCCCTTTAATGGGAAGCGCGCTTCCCCCACGCTTCCCCATCGCTTCCCCAACGCTTCCCCCACGCTTCCCCCTCGCTTCCCCCACGCTTCCCCCTCGCTTCCCTGTTTTTTCAAATTTTTTGTATTTTTTATTTTTTATTTTTATTTTTTTCGCTTCCCCCTCGCTTCCGAGACGCTTCCTAGGTCGCTTCCGAGACGCTTCCCGAATCGCTCCTAAGTGGTCCCACGCTTCCCCGCTTCCTAAAATTTTGAAAGTGCCTCGCTTCCCGCTCCCGCTTCCCGTATCGCTTCCCGCTCCCGCTTCCTCAACTGGCAACCATGGTTGTAATACATTAATGAGAATTTTATTTTATGCTTAGTTTAGAATGAATGAGCATTTAGATTAAATTTCATAATTGATGTATTTTATTCATTTTTCTTTTCTTTTTAAGAAATTCACTATAGAAAACACGAATGACACGTGCACTATTTAATAAAGGATAAATAAAACTAAGTAGAGTTCGTATTTACGACCATAGTCGGAATATGAATAATACTTAGAATTATTATTCTTTATTAAAATATAGAAATCGACTTACACTCTTTAGTCTTTTTTAAAAATCATCATATTTCAAGGAAAATGCATTTTCTCCCTTTATTAGAATCTAAAAATAAATATTAAATTGAAGTATATTCGTGGTCATAGTCATAAATATATGAAAATTTAATTTAATTTTAATTCTATAAAGACACAAAAATTAATTTCATTCTTTATTAGAATTTAAATAAAGATTAAATTAGAATATGTTTGTGAACATAGTCATGAATATATTAAAATTTAATCTTGTTTTAATTCTATTAAAGAATGAAATTTGCTTTTAAATTCCAACAAATTATTTTAATGCATTCATTATTTAAGATAGAATTACATCATTTTCTTTTAAATTATTTCAAGTTTATTTCAGATTTCAAGTGCTTTTCGAAATAATTTTCAAAAACAATTTTCCTTTCTAAATTCAAAGTCATTTTCGATTTCCATTCATAAATTCAAATTTATTTTTCAATTTCATTTCCAATTCCATTTAACTTTAAATCCTATTTCAAATACTAATTTTCAAATTCCAATTTTCGATTCTTATTTTTCTAAACTTCCCATTTTTGAATTTCTAAATTTAATTTTGAATTTCATTTTCAATTCCAAGTTTTAATTTTAATTTCCAAATTTCAAATGTTGATTTATTTCAATTTTAAATATCAATTTTACTTTCCATTTTCAAATTTCAAAATTTTTACCTTGAATTTCATTTTCAAATATTGAATTCAGTTCTTTATTTCTTTTAAATTCCAAGTTTTGAATTCTATTTTCATTTTAAATTCAATTTCAAATTTTCCATTCTAAAACTTCAATTCTTAATCTTGAATTTCATTTCAAATCTCAATTTTTATTCCAAATTAAATTTCGAATTTTCTTTTTGAACTTCTAATCCTAAAATTCCAAATATAATTCCAAGTTTGATTTCTGAATTCAATTCTCAATTCAGAAATCAAACTTGGAATTTCGATTTTCTAGTTTAAATTCAATTCAGATCTCAAATTTCAAAACTTGACTTTGAATTCAATTTCAAAATCACTTGGAAAATTCAGATTTCTGAATTTTTTTTAAAAGCATACACATTCTCAAACTCAAAATCATAGCACAAGCCTGATTCAATGTGCATTTAGGACTTAAAATAATTTCTTAGATAAATTTAGGCAAAGCAAAGGCATAAATTCGATCCTTGGTTCGATTACCCCTGGTAAAGGCGCAAGGA
This sequence comes from Nuphar pumila, assembly GCF_984573655.1. Lineage (NCBI taxonomy): Eukaryota > Viridiplantae > Streptophyta > Magnoliopsida > Nymphaeales > Nymphaeaceae > Nuphar > Nuphar pumila. Next base: position 34,760,623 of record NC_143262.1, read on the forward strand.
ACGATTGAACCTCGTACAGACGAGCGAATTCCGTCTTTTTATTTTTCCGCAAATTTTAAAACGGAGGCGAGTAATTTCAAAATATCTTTACAAAAGGTCAAGTGAGACCTTGCGAGAGTTTTTCTCTTTTTTCCCTAAAAAAACGAAAAAAGAAAATTTTTGCAACGATCACAAGCATCCATGTGCTTTTGAAAAGTATAGTCAACCAACAAATGTTGAAGAGTTTAGTGTTAGAAGATTTGAACGGATACATAGGCCTCCAAATAGGTTTGTCTTTTATGAATCCTTCTCTCCAAACTGTACGGCATGCCTTCTAGCAATTCATTTATATCATAGACCATCTAACTATAAAGAAGCCAAAAACATAAAAGAATGTCTAAAAGCTATGAAAATATAATTAGATGCATTATACAAGGCCTATACTTCAACCTTTTTTTAAGAAAAAAAAACAATAGGATGTAGATGGGTATTTAAAGTCTAAACAAAGAGTGACGAGTCCCTAGAAAGATATAAAGCAATATTAGTTGCAAAAGGATATTCTCAGGAATATGAAATAGATTATAAGCTATGTCACATGGGTGCGGGTGCGACATGGGTGCGGCGCAATTTCAAAATTTTTGGACACGGGGACTCGGCTATATATATATATATATAACAATAATTCTAGTAAACAATTAAAATTAAGTAGCCAAAACTATATAAGATAAAAGGATATTATCATTGTACATATATAATTTAAATTGACTTGTAATAGTAAACTTCAAGTCTGCAGTAAATTAAGTAGCCAAAACTATGACCTTAATTTTTTCGAAAGTTTCAATTTGGCACTCCCATTTCTTTATGGTAGTTCTTAAGCTAGCTTTTCTAATACTTGTGAAACTAGTATTTTTTTAAACTGGAAAAGCATTTATTTAGCTACCTCAAATGGTTGGGTTACCTTTTATCGTGTTTTATACATATTTTTACATAAGTTGTGAAACAGTCACACAGACTGTGCACACAGTCTGTGCAATGCAGTCTGTGACTGTGCAGACTGTGCACAGTCACAGACTGTGTGCAGTGACTGTGCAGTTGCAGTTGCACAGTCTGTGACTGTGCAACTGCATTGCACAGTCTGGTTATATATTAAAAAAAAGATATATAAAAAATGTTTTTTTTGTCTTAAAAATGGACATTTTTGGACTCGGTCAAAGTTGACCGAGTCCAAAATGTGGACGGACTCGGCCTTGACTCGTTGACCGAGTCCGACTCGGCGTTGACCGAGTCCGGGCCGAGTCCGAAGCCGCACCCGTGTCCGCACCCGTGTCGGGGCGTGTCGACTCGGGTGCGGCACCTCCCTAGCCGAGTCCGTGTGACATAGTTTATAAGGAAACATTTGCCTCATTAGTTCGCATGACCACAACTAGGGCTCTAGTTGCAGTAGCATCCATTAGAAAATGACCTATATATCAGTTAGATGTTAATAACGCTTTTTTAAATGAAAATTTAAATGAAGAAGTTTACATGAATCCTTCTCCTAGTTTGACTATTGAAAATGGAATGGTTTTTCGTCTTCAAAAAAGCATTATATGGGCTTAAACAAGCTTCTAACGCATGGCATGATTGGTTTAATGGAGCTGTGTTGAATCTTGGATTTAAATCCTGTTATACTGACATTGCTCTTTTTGTAAGTTGTACAAGTACTTCACTTATTATTCTGCTTTTGTATGTTGATGATATGATCATCACTGAGAATGATCAGAAGGAAATTGAAGAAATTAAGATTATTCTTAAAAAAATCTTTTGATATGACTGACTTTGGTTTTTTGAGATATTTTTTAAGAATTGAAGTAGCATACTCGCCAAAAGGGTACATTTTGTCGCAAATCAAGTTTGCAGTTGATATTATTGCGTGTTCGAGAATCACGGACACAAAATATGCTGATATTCCTGAAGTGATAAATGCTAAAATGAGAGTTGAAGATGAAATTTTATTAGATGATCCAATTCCTTATAGGCAACTTATCGGATCATCAATGTACCTATCTATTACCAAGCTAGACATTGCGCATGCAGTACATACTGCAAGTCAGTTTCAACACGTGCCTACATCAATTCACGTGAGTGTCGTGTTAAGAATAGTTTGATACATCAAGAAAACTATATCTAAAGGGCTATTCTTATCCTCTTTAAATCTTATTGCTTATACTAATTCTGACCGGGGAGGAGATCCCAATAATCGTCACTCAAGTATAGGTTTTTGTGTGTTTGTAGGTGATTTCCTCATTTCTTGGAGATGAAAAAAACAGAAAGTGTCTTTATCTTCCACGGAAGCTAAATATAGGGCGGTGACTACAATAACAACCAAAGTCGTGTGAATGAGATTATTACTTTCAGATATTGATGTTTCAGAACCTTCAAAGTTATGCTTTGTAATATCATGTATTTTTCCATAGTTTTAAATTTTGTGTTTCTGAAATTTTTGGCCGAACAACATTTGATATGGTCACAGTGTTCATAGAGACATGGTCTGTGAACAGCATAAACATATAGCTGCAATATAAAATTTTGCTGTCCAATGAGAATGAAAGGTAATACATCAAATAGGAACTAATGCAAGTGCAATGGTTTTGTACATGTCGCATTGAGTCCAAACCCACCTATGTACATAATTGACGGTCTGGATGCAAGCTTATATCCAGGTTGACCCTCAGGGGGTATTTGCATCATGAATAGGACACAAGATCCAACCAACTTATATCTTGGATGCAAGAGTCATAGGGTAGAGGTCCGACTCATGCGTCCCGTCCAATGGGGTGCAAATGCAAGGCACTTTTGTGGATGCAAGAGTCCAACATTTGACGTGGTTGTGGGCCCACCATTGCAGAATTCGTTCAATCAAATTGCTCTCATGGGTTCAACCTATGTTATGTTGGTTTTAGTGTGACACAGATTTAACCAATATGGACATCATCCAATCTGATACATACCTACTTGAGTTGGACCTAGAAAGGAACCCTATGGGGGTGTTTTAGCACCCGGGATGCTGCCAGCCAGGCTGACATCCCTTGGGGTGAAACAATGGCATCCTGCCAAAGTGGGACTCATGTTACAAATCCATCCAGCTCTGGCTAGACTTCCTAGTCTTGCTTTTGATGTCAGATGTCAGGCCCACCAATGGCAGGCTGCACTCGGCCGAGCGGGCTAGTGTATTCTGCCATTCAAACACACCCTATGGCTCTAATGTAGTTTTAACCCATGCAGGTGCAGCCTGTGGTCAACTTGGCACAGACCCACCTCTTTGAACTTTGGCCCGGTCAGGTTTCTAGCTGACAGACCTGTATTATTTGTGTTACATCTACTTGTGCTGATTATAGACAGGACAATGACATCTCTGTTAAGCTCATATTTGGCAAAAACGAACCACCAGGTATGACCTGAACCAACAGGGCCCCCACTTAAACCACATGGATCCTTCATGGTCAACCTGGAGCGAAGACTAAAACATGGACCTGACCTGGATGTTTCCCTCATCTGACCCTTTTGTGGTTAATGTGAATCCAAGCTAGTTACATAGAAACCTAACTAGGTTGAATCCCTGGTCTACCAAAAATCTGATCATAGATCGTGAATTAATCCTCATAGGTTCAATCCAAGCTGGACCCTTGTAGGTCTTACCTGAACCAACCTATTCTCCTTTTATCTTGTCTACTATTCATAATCTCTCTGATCAAATATCTTGCAAAGTATCAGGCATTTCCATGACACTGACAATGCATCATGATCACATCCATATATACATGCATACATATGTACACATGCACATTCATATGTACATGCTTATATATGTATGCATATATTTCAAAGTGTTCAGAAAAAAAGTATGGGAAATTATCATGTTATTATGGTCTACTTTTTTGTTTCTTGCATTTCATTAGGTTGAAGCTGGAAAGAAATATGATTTTACAGTTTGAAAATTCTTATTCACAGATACGTGTTATTTTGAGAATCAACAGATCTCTTTCTTGATGCAGATGGCTTTAGACCTTTCAGTTTCAGATGGCCACCTCTGTAACATGGGAAGGATGATTGAGGAAATGGAGAGCAAGCTAAGAAACTCACTGGATCAGGTAAATGCCCTCCTTTATACTTGTAATAATGCTGTATTCGTTTGTGCTCCAATGCTTACCGTTACCTGTTATGCCACTGACAGGTTTATTTTGGGAAGACAAAAGAAATGGTATTCACATTGCGCCGCCCACCTGATGGCATGCTTCTGCAACAGTCAGAAAGATTGCGTGTTGACTAACTGCTGGGTGGGAGTTTAGTTTGCCTGTATGTGGTTATGTTCTGCTGCAATATAAATTTGTAAGGCCGTCATCCGTTTGTGATACGAATTCCATTTTCCTATGTTTAGAAATCTAGCTTGTAAAAGTTCATCGTCATATCTTACAAAACTTTTTGCTTATTTTTCACTCTTACCTGTTTGTGTGATCAACTTTTCTTGCCTTCTACCAGTCTGCTAGGGTTGATAGTACATAACGGATGGTTTTCTGTGGATCTTAGATTGCTGCTGCATTACCTATCTCCAAGTTAGCAAGTTAACAGATGAACTAGTTGCCTAGGAATATGTATTAGTCAATTCAACTGAGCGAGGATAGAACGTCTTTATTTACCAACTTGTAGCTACGGTAGGCTTTTTAATTTTGTATTTATGGTCGCTAAGGATGGCCTGAGAAAATAAAATAAGGGCAACTCAACCTGGCAGGCCTATTGGCCGGACTGAGCTTGAGAAAATCGAAGCTGGGTATGTTAATTGTTCTCAACATCAGGGGAAACTGTGAGACTTAGGGCACGTTTGGAAGAGAGAAAGATGTAGGAAAAGTGATACAAAATGGAAATTTCATACAGATTTTCCGACCCTTCCACACTGGAGAAACTTTTTCGCTGAGAGTTTTTCTAAAAATTACACTTTTTGATAGGAAACATTCCTCGATGGGGGTGGTGGAAGAATGTTTCCTACTAAGAGAATTTATTTTTACACTCTCCACCACCCATCTCACCACCACCACCAAGGGTTGGACTAGGTAAATTAAAGGGTAAGTAAGAATCTTCATTAAATCATTAGTGTAGATTTTTAGATTAAAAATGAATACATCTGATTGAGTTCCATGTTTCTTTAAAATTTTGGAAAGGGTAATTTCCAGATTAACACCTAAATTTTCAGCATAATTAAAAAATGCACCTATGTTTTGAATTTTTTTTCAAAGATAACCTAAACATTGTTATGGTTAATAAAACAAAAATACCACCGCAGTTTGGCTTTAAATTTATAGCAAAATCTCAAGCGTGACTTTTAAATCTTGATTAATCAAATTTTGTCTTTTATCCTTCAAACTTCAAACTGTCTTTTCAATGAGTTGAACCAATTTGTTGTGGCATGAGGATGAGGATGAGGATGAGGATGATTTAAATGTCGATACATTTCAAAGGTAAATAAAAGTGATAAGATCAAAAATTAAGTGACGAACATATCAAAGCTCACCTAATTCATGAGCTTTGCAAACCTAGGTTGGCATATAAGGTCGAGTATATTCTAATCGTTGGAGGGTAAAATGATAATATCCTTTTACTAACTGAAGATAAGTTAGTATCATCAGATAATTTTTAAATGCTTGTTTTTTTCTACATAAACTAAACTGTGGGGTATTTTCGAAATCTTTTCCAAACGTTAGGTCATTTTGGGATTATGCCAAAAAGTTAGTTGCCATTTTGAAATTTCCCCGATATTGCAAATCTGCGTGTGTTATGGAGTATTTTTTCTTCAATAGGTTTTATTTGCCCTGATGAGAATTTGGCTTGTGATAATTTCTGTTCTCATTTCATCTAAACATGATAATAGTGGAGCCAGTGAGATTTTTTTTTCTTGGTAATGTTCAAAGTTCAAACGAACTCAAGTTTATTATCAACCATGTGATCTTCTTTCCTAGGCTGTCACAAAGATACGAGTATGACCTGACACGTGACGAGTTAAAAAAGTTTTTCAGAAATTGCATATGACATAATTTTTCTACACAATAAAAAAAAGTATGAACAATTTACATAAACATACTAAACTTTTTCATTTATTCATTAAAACAGCTATGTTTTGAGAAATTTCATTTTGCTGCTTGGGTTAAGAAGGCCTATTTCAAATGATCGCTTGGCTAACTGTAGGTGACGAAAACTGTCATGTACCACATCAAATTACCTTCATAACCTTCATGCAAAATAACCCAAAATGCCCTTTTTGTTTTAGTTTCGATGGAAAACTTCTCTCCCCCCCCCCCCCCTCCAATTCGTTATCATCGTTCTTGTTGCTATTTTGACTGCTTTTTCATCCATTTTCTTGTTTCAATTGATACGGTGAATTAGGTTAATTTTCTTGACTTCAATGGTTGACTGCATCGGTATTTATCTTTTCATTCATTGATTGTGCTTCACATTTCCATTTGGTCAAACTTCTGGTTTTGCACAAGGTGGGCGGCAAGCAATAAGATCGTCCCATCTTCGTGGTTATGTTAAGGGAACCTTCGACCATATAAGTACCTTATTTCCTCTCAAAGTGGGCATCCTTTTATTGGTCGGAAAATGACCATACTGAACTGGTAATTTGATGTGTTTTCTTAAATTTTTTTATAAATTTTGATATTCTCATATTCAAAATCATAAATATTTGGCTTTAAAGACTTTTTTTACCTTTCACACATGCGAACTTCTCTTATATATATGTGAACTTCCTCCCAAATATGTGACTGGTTTTTTAAAATAATATTTGTTCTTATATTTGTATCTCTCCGATCAGATGTCAAAAAATTGTGTTTTTATAGTCGTTGAAAAGCTAAGATAGAGGCTTATAATTTTTATGTTTTGAGCCAGAACTGAAAACCTTTATAGGGTTCTCTTTTTTGAGTTTTAAAACCGAAATAGAAACATGCTATGCACCCTTTAGGGTTGCACATTTTTGTCAAAAATACAAAAAAAAAATAAAAAAAGAAAGAGAGATCGTGATGTTAGCTTCCCACTGCCACTAAAATCACCTTAATCTGATGAATGGTTGGCGAGAAACATCATCTAGAAAAATCCTCCTAAACATGCAAACAATGAACATACATGAACATAAAAAAAACTCATAAAATATAAGCATACTTGAAGAAGTTCATATAAAATATATGCATACTTCTTCAAGTCCTCATATATTTTATTCTGATTTGAGAAAGTTGCATAAAATATGTGCGAATTTTCTTAAGTCCTCATAAAATATATGAGGACTTGAGAAAGCTCGCATAAAATATATGAGAAGTTTTTCATTTTGTTCAAGATTAACATAATGTTCGCATATAATTTTATGTGAATTTCATGAAGTCCACAAAAAAAAACTTGCAAACCTCATTTTAAGTTTGCGTATGCAATACTCGAGGAGCAGAGCGATATATGGTGCGAACTTTTTCAGTTCTGCACATGCAAAGCATTAAAGAAACATTTCAATGCTGGCTATTTATGAATTTGAACATGGAGAGAATATCGAAAATTATGAGCTTTTTAAGAAAATGCGTCAAATTACCCATATAGTACTGTCATTTTTTGTTTATTGGTGGCAAAAACTCTTTTCTTTGTTTTGTGGTGGAGCTTTGAAATTTTTATTATTCCGGCTTTTGTTTGATGATGGGCATGGCTTCCTTTCTGCGCTACCGTGAGAGGATTGGAAACTTGGAGGAAACGAGTAGAGTGGGGTACTTTGTCGTTTTGGGTTAGTATCATTTTACTGAAATTAAGAGGTAGCTGTTTGAATAGGGATGCAAACAGTTTGGATTTCAAATCAGAAAATGCATTGAAGAGTTAGATCCCGCCAGAGATCAGGAACAACCAAAATTTCAAAAGCTCCATCCTGAATCCGAACCGTTTCCAACCCTATGCTTGAATTGGGTAAATCTGAACCCAGAGAAATCATGTGCAAATATCTTTGTTTAAAGCACCAATGGCATGAGCAGTTATTGCAAATTTGCACGTCACCTTGTGTTGGATGTTGCAAGTTTGAATTCCAATGGTCTAGTTGTATAACTGGCAGGGATCTGTCTAACCCCAGCTTTCTTTGTCAAAAAAAGTATACTTCGTACAAATCTCAGTGTCATTCATATTCATGATCTGTTAGAGAGACAACAGGAAGAAGCTGATCAATCAGTCGTGAGTAGCTTTTTCTTCTACTCCAGAAAAGAGTTTGGTTTTCCCTTGCTATGAAATCAAAGTCATCGGAATTTGTTGGATCAGTCATGGGAGTCCTCTTTTCCTAATGCTATGTTTGGGACCCTGTTGTCGGAGTTGGGATGTAACCAAAGACAGTTATATGATGTGGCAATGAATATGAATAATTGACTGATGTTTGTGAGGAGTTGGAGGGAGGCGAGATTTTTGGCTGGGAATCAGCCAACTCCAACTCTTCCAAAATACTCATTTGAACTCTTAAAAAGAGAAGGTATTTGTAACTCCTTGAATGAATGACAAGGATTCCGGTGGGTTCCTAAATTTTTGATGGTTTAAAATCTTTACCCCCATTTTACCTCAATAAATCCTATATTCACCTATTTTACCTCATTAAACAACAGGATTTTACCTTAGTAAATCTTATATATATATGGGCTGAACCGGGCTGAAGCCTAGCCAGTTTCGGGCTTAGCTTAAGCCTAATTTATAAGCCCTAGCCCAGCCCAAACACCATGCTACAAGTTCCCAAAGGTGGTGAGGAATTGGGAGTAGTTGCAAGCCTGAATCCTTGAAGGAGTTGTATATGCTTTCAATCAGAAGAGAGTCCACAACTCCTCCCTAATTCATTTTCTTCTTTGAACTTCAGTACTACTTTCCCCGACTCCTTGCAACTCCCTCAACACGGGTTCCCAAACATAACCTAATGCTTGAAGCAGATGGATGAAGGAGAAACTAAATCACCAAAGAATAAATTGAATGGATAAGGGTAAGACTGTCTTTTAAAATACTTAACCTTCGTTAACTTGGTTAAAATGTTGGAGTTGATCTCAGCCTCAGGCGCCTGTTTGATATACATAAGCAAACCTGAGGCGGTAAAGTGTAATTCCTCAAAACTTAGGTCAGTTTTTCTAAAATGCGTAAAAAGGTACTCTTATTTTTGTAAATTGTTAAAAAGTATCTTTGATCTTTTATTTTATAAAAAAAAATATTGAATACTATTAAAAAAATACTAAAATTTAAAAATAAAAAATAATATTCAATACATGTGAGGGCCATGTCGGCGTGTCCGACTCGATGTCAACCCATGGCGGTCTTCCTAAATGGTAACGTATATCCCAAGACTCTTTTGAACACAGTCGAGCCAAGCACTGGTAGCTAGCTCCATTTACTCATTTAGTGTGGGTCAGGTAAGAGAGAACAGTATGATCGAGTAAACTAATTACAATACCCGTGCATTGAGTTCTAAAATGGGATTGTGCACTGACCTGGTGAAGACTCGTTTGACTCGGCTAACTCTGTTAAGAACAGTATGATCGAGTAAACAAACAATACCCGTGTATCGAGTGCGGCTGAGTCCGCAGGTAGCACCAAAATTTAACTTGAAGTGTTCACAGTTTCCGTGTTAGCCCGAACCTGGTTTGGTTACCTTGTGGGCCCATGCCCAGCCTAATGTTGAGCCTTGTTCTTATCTTATTTGAGAGTAAAAACCTCGAGGCTAAGCCAAACTAGGCCCTACGTGAAAACAGGCCTGGCAGGGGTAGGGCGTGGCCAGGCCTGAAAATCACATACCTCAGGAGGGAGAACTCAAGGCACAGTTCCTCCAACAAAATGGCGCATTAGCTATGGCCGCCCAACTTTTGTCCTTGTTAAAAAAAAAAAAAGAGTTTACGCTGAAGCCTGGTGAGAATGGGACGATGTGTGTGCGGGTGCCTTTAACTGGTGGGTGGGGTTTACCTCACAGGGGGTGAGCCCATTATGTGACTCAGTTCTCAGTGATGGTTCCTCGTCATTAAACAAAAAAAAATTCTGACCCTCCCCACCCTGATTGCCCCCTTGGCTTGGTGAAAGCCAATCAAAACTAGGGATGAAAAGCAGATCAGAGGTCCCATGATTGTTTCGAGGGGACGAGGTCCTTGTACACAATCAGGTTTGTCCTGTGCCCATATCAAGCTCACCTTGATCCGAACCGCGCACCCACCTAACCAACCCGCATAACCGTTATATTTCTCTCTTGTAATTTCCCTATGATTATTGTCTGGCTTCACTAGACGATGATGTTGTCGATGATGAGGCAGTGTTGAACCCATGTTCGAATTTTACATGGTAATTCAAGTAAAAGATGGCTGATAACAAGTATTCTACAAGTAAAAATTCAAACAGACGGACTTGGTCTGGATTCAAATGTAAATCCAGGAAAATCCTTTATCCAAATCTGATCTGAATCCAAGAAAGTTTACACCAGTGATTATGAACTCCATCAGCACACATTTGGATCTTATTCTAAGATCCATGTTCAAGAAAATTCATCGTATCCTAGTCAGTGGTCCTGCTAGATCCAATTCTTTTGCAGCCCTAAACAAAGGGTGGACTAGGGTCAGATCCACTTGTGTCTATCCACTTGGTTGGTGCGGGCTCAGCTTCATGCATGGAACCTTATGGGTCGAAATGGTGACCTGTTTAGTTAATGAAGCCCTACTGTTTTACAATTTCTACACATGTAGATACACATTGTAATGAAAAATAAGTCCGTTAAATTCAATATTAATTAATTTTGTACCATAGGAGTAAAAAAAATGCACACACACACACACATATATATATATACTTTGAAAACGAAACAAAGGGTATAGGAATTAGAATATTCGATATTTGAATTTAAACACCCAATCTGAGTTCTAGTAAAAGTTGAACTGGATTTAGGTTTTTGAAAGCCACTACTAAACCATAAAGTTTTGATATCTGATGGTAAAAAAGCTTTTGGTTTAGTAGTGGTTTTTAAAAAAGATTTTTTGCAAATCGGTCTCTACCTTATAGCCTTATGCCATTTGCAAACCGGTCCTTGCTTTTTCATCAATCCTTGCAAATCAATCCTTGAGGTTAAGGTTAACAGCTGTTAGCTTTTCCAATGGTAACTGTTAAAGGTAGACAAATTGATGGTTATGACCTTGCAGCAATTTGTAAAATGTGAATAAGGTAGGGACTAATTTGCAAAAGGTTAATACACTAACAACTATTTGATGAAGGGCATTTTGGTGACCAGTTAACCATGGTCAGTGTTTTGACTATGGTTAAACTGACAGCTGTTGACAAAAGGACCAGTTTCTAATAACAACGGTGACAAGGGTGAAGACTGATTTGCAAAATGGCATAAGTCTAGGACTACTTTGCAAAAAAAAAAAACCCTTTTAAAAATATTAAATAAATTTTCACAATATCTGATGGTAAAAAGCTGATCGATTCAGCTCGATTCAAATTTTTTTTTTTGTGTGTTTTTAAGAAACCGATTCACCTCGTGAACCGATTTTAACAATTGGTTAAAAACAAATGCGGAGGCTGTACTGCATGAGCCAAATGGTTTATTATCTCAATTAGTGGCATGTCTTAATGAATTCCCGTTGACTAGTAAAACTGTTCCAAGTTTCTTGTCCCTTCTCTGAATGACGTTTGACATATGCAGAAAGAATAGAATGGTGAGGGCATCAAGAAGAATCAGGAGTCTGTCAGAGCAGCAAAGGCAGGAAGCCTTCGCTTGTTGTACGCAGCTGTATCAACGATGGGAGTGATGATCTCCTTCACCATCGCCTCGAATTCTTCTGTTTCAGGCATTATCTCCTTTTCAGCTTCGCTCGGCATCACTTCAAGAAGGACGGCCATCGGGGACTTGCTCACCTGCTTCAACAAGTAGGATTCAGTTCAGATACCAACCTTCACGTCACGTGAACTATATATAATTAGTTAGTAAGCGTTTTCAGGTAAAAATAGTCGCACTTTCAAGAGGTTCGTCTTTTTATCCAGGTTTTTTTTTTGTCTCCAAAATTGTGATGACAAAAGCGAAGCAGATGCAGTGTTAGGGGACGAACACCTAACAATGTGTTCGGCCCAACAACTGGCTACCACATACCCACCTGCCCGCTGCTTTAAAAGGGATCCCACGCCTTCAAAAGGGCCCAGCACCGAACACTGGATTACGCCTCTGGCAAAAGCAGGTGATTAAGTACAGTAAGTGAAAGTTGGGCAGTTTTCATTAAACAGATGATAAATTGGGTGTTTTTTGTCATTTTTGGGATCACAAGATTTGTTGAAAAGAATGAAATTAAGTGATCAATTAATCCAATAGATATTGAGAATCCAATCAGTGTAAAGTACATGAATAAAAGCTAATTTCTTTCTGCTGGTAGTTGATAAACCATGTCACAAAGATCTGCGCGTGAGTTTGAAATTATTTTGAAAGATAGGACACAATAGCACATATTTTGTTTTTATATTTTAATATTTAAAATTGCGTGTTTATCAAAAAATATTAAAACAATGTTACATACTTGTGTCAAAATGGTGTGTCCCTGTGACATAGTTGAAAAATAGCTTGAAGTTATCTCAGCATCATCATCATGCATATTTAACTAATCCTTAAAGTCCCATGTAATTCAATATCTCCCAATTAAATAGGATTATTGACAGTTTTAGAAATGCTGCGGGGATAATGTGAAGACAGACAATAGTGGTAATTACCTCAGGCTTGTTCCTAGGAGGTAGTGGCCGCAGTTCCTCTCTCCCGTGTGCAAACTGCAATCAGACGAGCACCATCACATCAGAAGCGCATGGGTCAGTGGTGGGCATACGACCCCCCTCTTACTTGCACGGGGAGCAGAAGCCAGGGTTGAACCGAGGTGGTTACGAGATCACTTGACCGGGTCGTCCTTGCACCCAACAAGGCATGACCCTTCGGGTTAGATCCTGGCCGGAGCTCCAACCCATTAGCTGCCGTAACTAAAACTGAGGTACACTTTTTAAGTCTCTCGATGCTTTAACTCACCCGACCTTAGCGTACCAAAAACTAGTTCATATTAGGACGGTTCTACGAGCCATGAAGCAAAACCTTCTCCTGATCAAAGTCCTGGTCTTGTTCTCAGCTGAAGCAAAGTTAGCTACCAAGTCTCAAGGACTCACTTAGGATGATCTTATGACAAGAAACAAATGGCCTATGTTTCTAGCGGTTTAGCTCTAGTCAGATCTAAGGAATTCTATTTATTCAGTGTGTAAATGAAAAGCACCATCTTCGCTGTCTGACTTGGTTCAGCTCTAGTCACACCGAAGGCCGTGTCATAATCAAAGACGGGCACCCAGCCAAAGTAGTAAATGCTAATCAAATAAGAGACCAAGGCCAGGACATATAAAGACTAAAATCTATCAGATTTTTCAGATCCAATGTGGTTAAACACGGGCTGATATGCCCCAATAGAACTCAAGTATGGTTTCTCATCTCCCTCCAAAAGACGTTTGAGATTCATATTTCAGTTGAAGTTCGTGTATCTTCCATGGATCAGGTGCAATGTGATTGCACAAAAAAAAAAATATGCCGCCTTATCTCTGAATGACGCTTGTCTGTCTCGCCCAAGAATCTATTCTTTTTTTTTAGGCTCACAGTCTAAGGCCACGTTTGGATGACAGGGGTGCAAAATCTGGGTTTGAGAAACCCAGATTTTGCTTAAAATCAGGTTTTTGGGAAACCTGGTTTGCCAAAAACCGGCCTTAAAAAACTGTCTGAGTGACAAAAACCTGGTTTTCAGGATTTTGGTCATCCAAAATAAGAAAGAAAAGAAAAAAAAGCCAGCAATTTCCCGGCTGGTGGCTGGCCTAAAAATGGCCGGCACTTATTTTTTAGAAAAAAAAAATGACCGGCCAACCATTTTTCTATCAAAAACAAAAAGGATAGAAAAATAGTTGGCCATTTCCCGGACACCCACCGGTCTGGAAATGGCCGGGATGGCGTTTCCCACACTGGGTGATACCATCCCAGCCATTTTCCGGTCGGTGGCTGAACGGGAAATGGCCCGTCGAACCATTTTTTCAAAAAAAAAAAAATTCCAGCCATTTCCTGGCCGGATAGTACCATCCTGGCCAGGCGGTACCAGTCCGGCCACTTTTCGGCTCGTGGACAGCTGGAAATGGCTGTGGCAGAAAAGGGGGTAAAAACACCCTCCTCCCATAAACCAGGTTCGGCATCCAAACATGATTTTTGCATGTTAACTGGGTTTTTACCCAAAACCAAGTTGGAGAGCTGAATTTAGGTGTCACAAACGGTACTTAAGAGATGGGACAGCATATTTTGTTGTGCAATCACATTGCACCTAATGCCTGAGCATCTTTGACTCATTGACAGGGTGAGGGAGTGGGATACATGTATCATTTAATCTCCGCATCTCAAATACAAATTGGAGAAAAAGAGCAATCAAACGAATTGCGTTTCATCTGCTGTCGGGCCCCACTCTGCTGTACACAGCAAATGGAGGGTGATCAGGTGCAGCGGTACACTGCATTTGTGCAATGAGATTGCACCTGATCCGGCCTCCGTTCAAGCATATTTCTACCTGGTTAAGCCAGGTCGCGTGGGGTCTCCCCCTAGTAAAAAAGGCGAGCTACAATCGACCAACCCACGAGTCGGATTGCCGGTGGGGCTCATCCAAACTCGCTCACGAGAGAGAGAGAGAGAGAGAGAGAGAGAGAGAGAGAGAGAGAGAGAGAGAGAGAGAGAGAGATCACCTGGCACCTAGCTCCGTAACGACAAGCGCCCGTCTCCTCCCACGACCGGCACATCTCCGTCTTGTACAGCGCCGACGTCGAAGACGACGACCCGGTGTCTGCAGAGGACGATCTCGGCCTGTTTCCGGTGGAACCGGCGCTAGCGACAACGACGCCCTCGATGACGAGCACGTCGTCCTCCTCCTGCATCTGCTTGGCGATAGTTTTATTGACCGGCGTCGGGGAGGCGACGCAACCGAGGCGACCGAGGGAAAGCGGGGAGGGCACGGGGAAGCGGCGGTGAAGGGGGAAGTGGAGGGATCGGCCAGGTTCAGGTGGGAGAAGGAGAGGAGAGGGCAGGTGTTGAACGAGTGGGCAGGCGGACCGTGTTGGGTTCGGCAGGGCGGGGGCCATCAGTTCGGTGGGCGGGAGGGAGAGGCGAGAGTAGCGGAAGAGGCCGGGGTCTACTTCCGTGTTGGCATCGAGGCAAGCGTTGAAGGCAGGACCCAGGAAGGCGTTGGTAGCGGCGAACGGGTGATATCGTGGCTTGTAGTAGTTCTGATCGACCGGCTCGTCTGGTTGCCTAATTCTTGACGGGTAGACGATCGGGCTCATTCTTCCAATTTTTCTTAGCCCTGTCAGCCAACCCTGTTGGATGAGAGAGAGAGAGAGAGAGAGAGAGAGAGAGAGAGAGAGAGAGAGAGAGAGAGAGATTTCAATCATTTTAAGAAAGAAATGTACAAATTTTAGAGCACTGCAGAAAAAGCGACGCGCTTGAACTCTGGACAAGAGACCATTGATCTAGTGAGGCGTTTCCCTTGTATATGGACTACTGAATCCGGAGAACTCGTCGAAGGATAACACGCTGTAAAGGTGAGCAGGTATCCTTCGGGGTAGGGTGGGTCCGGATCGGACGTACCTATAAAACATATAATGCTGTCATTGGTTTTTCATCTGATCCAGATCTCATGCACCCCAGGATCCGGACATCTATTTCTGGTCTGGGGTCAAGAATCAGGTTCAGGTGCTTTAAAGCATCCATTGTTCTCAACCGGCCTTATTCAGCTAACCCAGTTGTCCTGTTACATATTCTTACCTAATCCATGACTCTCGTGTCTCTACCGGCAAGAAAAGCTTTCACCTAAGGGGACAGACTCATTGAATCGGCATCGCAAGACACATGTAGGCATAGACAAGGATGACATGGTAAGGATGAATACAATTCTAAAAATTAAACTAAAAACCTATGCTGAAAAACGTACTGTGCTCAATGATAAATAAAGAAAACATACCAGTAAATATAACGTAAATAGTTAAGATCATCAAAAGAAATAAATATAGTTCTTAGAAAAAAAAAGAAATAAATAAAGTTATGAGCACGTATCAACTATGTTATACATGAGATTAACTGTACCAATAAAGTGTCATGGTGTGTTTGAGGTCATGTTTGGTCAATCATGTCAACACGGGACACACGTGCTATGTGAGGTGTCTATTTATCCCAAATAGTTCATCATGTGTTCACAATAATTGTAGGGTCGAAACATCTTGCAAGACTCAATAGGCTAGCCTTGCTCAACGTAGTCAAACTCAAAATGCTGCTGCATTACCGCACCTAGTTGAATGCTTAAATGGTCAAGACATTGTCGACTCATCCGTTCTTCTGTCCAGTCCACTTTTTTTTTTCTAAAAAAAGAGAGAGGTACTTAAATCAATTGAAGTTCGGATTGGTTCCTAACTGGATCCGACCCAGAATTCGGGTATGCATGATATCTATCTGAATCTTGATTAAAGTTGGAATGTACACGTTTACTTCTTATCGGATTGGATCTGGCATCTGTTAAACCAAAATGTTCAGATCCAGACCACAACGGTTATCACCGGACCGGTTGATATTTTTCATCAGATTTAATATTACAGGTAGCCGGATCAGACTCATATCTGGGATTCTAAGATCCAGTACTTTCGTGTTTCCTATAAGCAAGAAGCATCCCCAATTGTGTGGTCCAGTGTCCCGATTGACTACTCTTAGAAGATAGGAACGATTCAGTGAAGGTGCCCTATCGTTCTCACCTCGCCTGAGCCGAGACGAGATTCGCTCATGGAGAGCCCTAGAGACCAAAAGAGAAGCTACCCCGTCAAGGTGGACCCGACGCTTATTGGAGGAGCGGTGGGGCCAACAGTTCATGAAGTTCACTTCTCGAGTATCACAGGCAGAATTCTTGCCAAGGTTACCGTGACGAAGTACCCCCGAAATTTGCCCCATAATGACAAAAATAACCCATAAATTGTAGCCGGAGGAGAACTGAAGCAGGCGCAAGCAATGTGCCCTTGGCCCTTGATTGCTCATATCAGCGAGGCGGTGACAAACTTCCCAATGATACCCTCCAAACATTAGTTTATGACGGCCCACAAAACGTGATTTAACGGCCAGTATCGTGGACAGATCCGTAACTCTATTAGAACAAGCTGGATCAGGAAATATGCAGAAATGAGACATCAGAATGCTCAATGGAATGAGATGATCATTCTCGAATAGACGAAAATACCCTTGGACGTATGAGTTCAGTGCATGAAGCCCTCGCCGTCGCTACACTAGACAAATCAGCAAGGTAAAGGCCTATTCTCAATCGTGGGAAGGGTATATTCGTCAATTTTCAAGCATCCTTCGCTCTCCACGATCGCCATTCTGACAAAGAAGAGCAGAAATCGCACCGTGGACATCATCTCAAAGCAATCAAAACGAGAAAAAGAAAAGCGAACGAATAAAAGAAGTTTCTAAGTTTGCAATCATCCACCGTCGATCGTTGGAAATCATCTCGGAGTGAACAAAATCGAAGAAAAAGGACGATTACAACTGCAACTACTTCATTCGCGATCATCCGCCTTGATCGTCGAAATTCCGACGTGAAAAACATCAAGACTCGCAATCTTTAAACCCTGCGAGTCACAATCTTCTCTGATAAAAAAACTAACGCGATCTCGATCGAGTTCTCGAAATGAGAGAAGGATAAAGCGGAAAATCGCGACGTCGACGGATTAGTTTCAAGAAAGATTGATTGAATAAGATCACAATGAAAAGACTGATCGGAGAAGAACAAGCATGAAATCGCGTACCTCTGCCATTTATACGATCGGAAAATTTTCCGGCGATCGGAACCGACGGCCAATTACTCTACCTCTTCCCCCTTTTTTTCTTTATATTTTTTCTATTTCCCCCTTCCTTCTGCCAAGACGCGCCAAACGCCAAGACGAAGAAGGTATTTTATAGCGCTCGCCAGGGAACAATGGGGCCCACACGTCCGACGTGGAGTTCAGAGGGACGAGAGCGCGGAAAGTTTGGTTTCACCTGAGTCTGTTTTGGTGGATTGCAGTCTGTCCGTTGGATCCAAATCAGGACGGACAGTCTCAATCTTTTTTCTGTTAGTGCTGCTTGTATACCAGGGGGTGACAACGGATCGGGTTTGGTTTGGACTCAAGTGAAACCATACCCAAACTTAGTTTGAGATGCTGGTACCGGGTTTGGACCTAAGTCCAGTACTCGAACCCATCAAAAGAGAAACCATACCAGATCTTATAAGGATTACATGAACCAGACTCGGACCATACCCGTCAAAATAATATTTTTTATTTTTTTACATTAAAAATTTGTGAATCTTAGTCGGGCTCAGGTCTGATATGAAATTTCACAAACAATACTTGGCTCCATATATTAATCGGACCCTTCGGGTCTGACCCAGATCCTAATCAGACCGTATTTATCACTAAACCCGATCCATTGACACCCCTAGTGTATACTGGGAAAGGTTTAAACGGGTTGGACCCAATCAGATTTAGAGCCATGTTCAGGGTCGGATCGAGAATTTTTTTAAGCACATTTCTCAGGAGGTGTCAAAATATACACCTTTGTCGTGCTTCTAAAGCTTTATCAGAATTTTTCATCTAAAAAAAGATGAAAAGCATGCCTTTTTCCTTGGCATGTTTAGAAATAGGAAAAAATCTCATAGGAAAATAAATTTTTACCTATGAGAAGTTTCTATATGTGATTTTTTTTTATGATTTTTGTTTTTCTTGTTTGTGTGACATGACAAAATCGAATTAGAAAAAGATGTAAAACATGCTATTTTGGTGGGCATGTTTGAAAATAGAAAAAATCTTAGAAAAAAAATTACCTACGAGAAGTTTTTACGAAAAATGATCATACTGTACGACAAAAATGATGCATTCTTCAAAAAACTATAATTTTTTAAAATCTACCTAATGTTCAAAATCACAAATGTTCAGCTTCAAAACGACTATATATTTTAACCTTCACACAACGAACCTCCTGAGGTTCGAACGATATATCAGTCTGCTCATCGACTATCACAAACACTCAATGTAAATTCACATATTTTTTTTGCAAACCTCACGAAGTTCACATAACTATATTTGCAAACCTCCTATTAAATAAAACTTAGAGAAGTTTACAAATATTCTACTAAATTTGCATAATTGTACGAAGTTCACATGAACAAATATGTAAACCTTCAGTGACTGAAACCTGTAGAAACTTCGCAAATATTTCATAAAATTTACATATATTGCATGAAGATCGGATGACCAAATATGTGAACTTTCAGTAACTGAAACCTAGAAACTTCACAAAAATTCTAATAATTTTGCATATATATTTCAAAGTTTCCATAAAATCGTGCAAATATCATTTGAGTAATTGATCCTCAAAGAGATCTGCAAATAAGCGACAATCTGCACATACAATACGTTGCAAAGTTTCATAAAATCCATATGCTCGTTGAATCATATATAAAGTTTATTTTGTTTATTTTTCTCTCTTGTTTCTAAAAAAACTATAATCCTTTTTTCTCTAGAATCCTCAACATTTTCTTTCTTCCCTTACAACGATTCCTATAAATTTTTTTTGTTGCATTATGATGAGGTTGCAGTATCCTTTCCATCACATAAAGTTCCCTGGTTAGGTCCAAAGTTGAGTTTCATAGCCCCTTATGTATTGTGTTAGTTCATTACAAACTTTTTATTTTATTTGAAGATATGAGCATTTAATAGCTCCTTTTGTATTTGTGTTTAGTTGTTGCCGCAAATATTTTTTGCATACGTTTCTTAATATTTATCATTGAATTTACTATTTATTGTTTATTATGTTTAGGTTTTTTTTACAATGCGTTAGATGCTTTGCAAAATATATAATTGTTAAGAGTTGTTTTAATGAATTACTACTTTGTATTTGTTAGGGTTTTCAATGAACTGCTATAATGTCTTATATCTTTTATGTATATCTTAGGTAGCTTTCGATGAATATTTATAAACATAAAGAAAATCATGGCAGCAAAAAATGATCCAAATCTCATTTTCACGGACAAGCAGGAACCCAATTATGCTACCTGAGCAAAATTTTGCAACAAGTAGTGCAATTTTATATGTGTTTATATTCATTTTTCAATTGGTGATGATAATAGGTTATCGACACAAAAAACAAAGGACCAACAAAATCGAAAGAGCATGAATTTTACAAGAAAACTTTATTGGCAAGTAACGTAAGCCTTAGATTTACATGTTTGTTTGTTTGTTCTTTTGTTACATTTGTATGTATGCTAATTTGAATCAAATAAGAAAGTATCACATATTTCTCTTATGTAGCATTTAACAAGATTTATAAAATGATTCGAAGTGGCCCACAAAAAGGATATGGTAGACAAAAGGAAACTACCAAAGACCATTTATCATACCCCTTATTTCTCTACGAGTCTCGAAAAAGAGGTTTTTGATAATTTTCTACAGACTAATAAAAACTAACTGGTAAACATTAAATGTTGACAATAAATGGTTGAAACTAAAGGAATGCGAAATGGGGCTCGTGGATGCTTAAAGACCAACAAATTGTTGTATCCATTTTTTGAATATGACAAGGTATCCATTGAACAACTTTGCACAAGTTTGACTCCTAGTCAGGGCTATGGCAAAACGGCCGAAACCAAAGTTTGTCCCTAATAAGGTCGAGATTTGACCAACCTATTCATTTTGAAAAGCTCAAACTTTTCTTTTTTTCTTTTTTCTTTTGGCTAAAGCCAAGGGAAAAGCGCTCCCCCGCAATTATCAGTCGCACATTGGCAGGTTTTCTGTTGGTAAAATAGTAAAAACCTTGATGCCCCTTGATGGGTTTCGAGCTCGTGACATCCTCCTGTCAACTTGCAAGCCAGAATGCTCTGATTATCTAAAAAGTGCTTAACCAAGTCATATCTATTAGTTCGGAGGAGGGCAAATCAGTTCCACTCATCCCCATCCTCATGCCCCTCTTTGGGATTTTCATTAATGCTAATTGTTTTGATCAAATCAGACTCTATAGATTTGATCTACATCATTCATTTCACTTTGACAGGGCAATTGTGTGGAGACCGGGCCAAGGGTTTTTCTTGTTTTGGTGAGGGTTTCTTGTAATAAAAAAAAAGATATTTAAATTGCTTAAATCTGACTTGTGTAGGATTTTTTGGCGATTCAAAAATCAAGAGAATTTTAGTTTTAACTGTAGTAACGGCAGGGGTTTTCCACCGCCGGTCTAGTGCGCCGGCAGCTCGGCCATCACCTAGCATACAACCCCTGCAAATAATGAAATACACAGCGTACCTGAGGCAGCCATTAATGAGCTGTTGTGCTTGCCGGAGAGGGTTTTCTTCAACTCAGCCGGTCTGCAGCCACCACAAGCGCAGGCCTCCGAATGCTATCGGTGAGTCGACCTCTTCCCTCCTAAAATTTCTGTATTTGCGCTCTATTAAAGGGTTGCTCATGAAACCCTTTTATAAGCTCAAAAATGGGAACGATTGAGTAACCGTTCCCTCTGATTGCAGGTTTAACGGAAAGAACACATTCATGTGGGGAAGCGTTACCCACATCGTGGGTAAACACCACCAACGTGGTGGTTTAACCCAACATTCTCCCACTTGTTCCGACGATAAACCCTTTTAACCAGAAAACCTTATGGGAATAACTTGATGAATAGAATGGCCTTTTTATTCTATTCTAAAGGTTCTTAGTTGAATCTCTAATCCTTAGGAGATTAACAACAACTATAATGAGAATCATAAACTGAAAGTGATCACTTTATTTATATGCATATGTCAAAAAGAGTTTAACAATCCCATCCTCATTACATGTTCGGAATATAATCCCGGTGCTAGCCCTTTAGTAAGAGGATCAGCGATCATCTCTTTGGTACCAATATTGACAATATGCACTAAATGATTCTCCGTCCTTTCTTTAACAACAAAATACTTCAATTCCATATGCTTGCATGACGTAGTACTTTTGTTGTTGTTTGAAAAGGACACCACAGCTTAATTATCACAGTAGACCTTCAGTGGCTTCCCAATGGAATCGACCACCTTTAACTGTGATATGAAGTTCTTTAACCATATAGCCTGCGAAGTAGTCTCGTATAATGCAATGAATTCTGCCTCCATGGTGTGGGCAGCAGTGATCGTCTGCTTTCCACTCCTCCAAGAGATCGCTCCTACAGCAAGTAAGAAGATATACCCAGTAGTAGACTTTCTACTATCAAGGCATCCTCCTAAATCCGCATTTGAGTAGCCAATGACCTTGAGGTGATCAACTTTATGATATGTTAACATATAGTCTTTTGTCCCTTATAAATACCGCAAGACTTTCTTGGCAGCCTTCCAATGGGGTAAACTTGGGTTAGACTGAAATCTTCCAAGTACCCCTACTGCAAAAGAAATATCTGGTCGAGAACATGTCTGCGCGTACTGCAAGCTACCAACAACTGATGCATATGGATAAGCACTCATCTGTGCTTTGTCAATATCGTTCTGTGGACAATCATTTAGGCTCAGCTTGTCACCTTTTGATATGGGTGTAGAAGTAGGAGAACAATTCTCCATCCCATATAGCTTTAACACCTTTTCTATATAGGATCTTTGGGAGAGGCCTAGAAACCCTTTTGCTCGGTCTCGACGAATCTCAATGCCAAGAACATAAGTTGCCTCACCCATATCTTTCATATCAAAATGTGATGCAAGAAACCGTTTAGTCTCTGAAAGCAACTTTATATCGTTGATTGCAAGTAAGATGTCATCCACATACAACATCATTATAATGAACTTACTCCCACTTTTCTTAAGGTATATACATTGATCAATAATGTTTTCTGTAAACCCGAAAGTCACAATGACTTGGGAAAATTTAATATACCACTGTCGGAAGGCCTGTTTAAGTCCATATATTGATTTGTTAAGCTTACAAACCAAACGATCATTTTTAGAGAAACCAAGAGGTTGTTCCATGTATACCTCTTCATTCAGATCCCCGTTGAGGAACGATGTTTTCACATCCATCTGATGTAGCTCTAAGTCATAATGAGCTACGAGGGCCAGAATAATCCTCATTGACTCTTTAGTTGAGACAGAATAAAATGTCTCATTATAGTCAATGCCCTCCATCTGGGTGAATCCTTTAGCAACCAATCTTGCTTTATGTCTCTCGATGTTACCTTTGGAGTCTTTCTTGGTCTTAAAGACCCATTTACACCCTACGGGCTTTACTCCTTTAGGTAACGTGACAAGATCCCACACTTGATTTTTAACCATAGAGTCTAACTCTTCTTTCATGGCTTCTATCCAGTGTGAAGATTGTTTGCTTTCAACAGCTTCCATAAAAGTCAACGAGTCATCATCTATATCTATGAAATCACCAGGCTCCTGAAGGTACACCACATAATCAGGATGTATGGCAGATCTCCTAATCCTTGTGGATCTCCAAACAGGTCGTTCCTCAGGCTCAGATTGAACCTGATCATCCTGTTCGTGCTCTTTCGCATTGTCCACAATAGGTTCACTTGGGATTTGTGCATTAACAATCGAATTATCAACCACACCATCATTAGGAATAACAATGTGGTATCTTTCGATGTTTTCCTTAACAGGTGATGGAACTGGATCATGTATTTCCTCAAAACCAATGCTTTGAAGTGCACTCAATCCTACTGAACCATCTTTTAGGAATTTAGCCTTATTCGTTTCAACAATCTGTGGTGAGTGAGATGGGCAATAAAACCTGTACCCTTTTGATCTTTCTGGATAACCAATGAAATATCCACTGGTTGTTCTTGGATCAAAGGCTTTAATGTGGGGGTTATACAGTTTAGCCTCTGCAGGACATCCCCATATATGCATATAAGACAATGATGGTTTCCTACCTGTCCACAGCTCGTAAGGAGTTTTAGGCACAGATTTCGTAGGAACCTTATTCAAAATATGCACAACTGTCCTTAAGGCTTCACCCCACAACTTTATGGGAAGTATTGAATAATTCAACATTGCCCTGACCATTTCTTTAAGCGTATGATTTTTCCTTTCAGCTACACCATTCTGATAGGCACTACCAGGCATGGTATATTGAGGCACAATGCCTTCCTCTTTAAGAAATCACGCTAATGGTCCTTCCCTTTGCCCCATCTCAGTAAACCAACCATAATATTCGCCACCTCTATCAGACCTGGTTATTTTAATAACCTTATCAGTAAACCAACCATAAAGAGAATAAAGAGACTGGTAAATGAAGGGATCTTGCAATCTCTAGATTTTACTGACAATGACCCATTGATTGCATAAAGGCTAAGCATACAAACACATATAAAAAGGGTGTCAAACGCAGTAGTGAGATATTAGAAATAGTCCATACGGATGTATGTGGACCATTTTCTTCCTGTTACACAGGCGAAAAATATTTCATCACCTTTATTGATGACTATTCTCAGTATATGTATCTCTACTTGATTTTCGAAAAATCTGATCTTTTTCAGATGTTTAAGGAAGCATGTAAGATTTATCATCTGTCATGCTACGTTTATTTCCAACCAATGCATATTCAGAAGTCAAAGACTCCTGAGATTGGATCTTCACATTCAATCTATATAAACCATCATAAACTGATGCAGAACCAATTTCAATTGAATTTCTGAATATGAACAATTTGGAATTTTCAAACTTAAAACAATATCCAAATTTATCCAACTTTGAAATTGAAATTAAGTTTCTACTATACGATGAAATACAAAAGACATCATGAAGATCTGAAACTATGCCTGTATCCGTAGTAATCATGCAGGTTCCAACACCCTTTACATGTGAACGCATCTTGTTTCCCGAATAGATGCTTTTCTCATGCATTGTTGGTTCCCTTCTGCTCAAGAACAACTGTAGACAGTTGGAAATATGAACAGTAACACCAAAATCAATCCACCAGCTATTTTCAGGAATTTGTAATAAATTACATTCATGAGAAACAAATGACAAATTACCTCTCTTTTCCAACCACTTCTTGTACTTTATGCAATCTGCCTTTATGTGTCCCTTCTTCTTGCAAAAGAAGCACTTTATGGGAGCAGAGTTAGATTGCTTGTCTTGGGATGACTTATCCCCAGTTGGCTTCTTCCTAGCATTTCTCTTAAATGCATTCTTCCTTGGTCCTACCTTGGACGTATGAGAAGCCATATGTGCACTCTGCACCTTCTCACCTTTCATCATCTCTTCTTCTTCAACACACTTGGACATAAGTTCATTAAATGTCCATTCATCATTATGTGTGTTGTACGAGATTTTGAAAGGTCCATATTCCAAGGGTAAGGATGTTAGAACTAAATGCACTAGGAAAGAATCAGAGATGGTGAGCTTCATGTCATTCAGCTGAGACGCTATGTTTCTCATCTCCAAAATGTGCTGGCGAATGTTTTCCCCTCCAGTATATTTCATAGATATCAGTTTTGTCATCAGGGTACTGGCTCTAGCCTTGTTTGAACTCACAAACTGTGCCTCAATGACATTCATGAATTCCCTCATTGTTCTGCATTATGGGATAACACTTCGAATGTTCTTAGCTACTTTAGATTGCAAAAGCAACAAACTAAGCTTATTCGAACGCTCCCACTTCTCAAAAGCAATCTTTTGATCAACAGTACTCTGATCAGTGAGGGCAGCGGGTTCATCAATCCTTAGGGCCAGATCTAGATCCATATACCCTAATGCAAAAAGAACAGTTTCTTTCCAATCATTAAAATTAGATCCATCTAGAAAAGGTATAGAGCTAGAGCCATCTAAAATCACAGAACTTGAAACTGCATGACAAAAGACACGTATCAAGAAACATTCATACGAGACTAAAACTTTAGTGGAAAAAATAAAATTATAAAGGCACTTGATATGCTTCTTTCCAGGCGAGTGAAGGGGGTCATCGAAGTCCTACTTTGGTAAGAGCTCCGACACGCGAAACCACTTCGCCTACCGACCATATTCAGTAAAACTAAGGTTCTTGTGAAGATAGACCATCAACACAAGGTATCTTTGGATACTCATGAGTGATGTATCTTGACACATTTACCTTATTCTACCCTACTTAAATTCTAAACACGATAAAACTACCTTTGGGTCGTTTATCGTTTCATGAATATAAGTACAATGTGCATATCGACTTAAACTGTATGATAGTATAAAATTCATTGATGACTTACGTGTATTCAGTCACTTTGGTGACATGGAAACACTGAGTCATCTAACTATCCTTAATGCTAATATGCAAAATTATATCTTAAAATGGTCCGTAAACCGAATGGACCAGACATATGACCCTCGAAATGGTTCTTAAACTGAATAAACCGGTCATATGTTTCACGAACCGGTCTTAAAGCACTCTGAACCAGTCTGAAACAGCCCCGAACCGGTCATCCAAGGGTTCGAACCGGTTCTGAACCTTATGAACCGGGTCAGGTATAAACAAAAGTTCATAAAAAACCCTATAACTGTATGCCAAAATCCCTGTATTTTCTTATATTTAAGAAAACAAGGTCTTAGCATCTCGGAACCGGTGAGAAACTGGAAAGAACCGGCCAAAAACGGCTTCGAACCGATACCGGAAAAGGGCTGAGTCAGTCCCTGATCCGGTTCAGGCCAAACAGTGCCTGGACCTTCCTGGATCCGGGTCAGACCCGGTACAAACCGGATCTGGGTCAGACCCGGGGTCATCCTTATCCGGGTCGGACTCGGTTAATACATGGATCCGGGTCGGACCCGGTTTGGTCTGAATCCGGGTCGGACCCGGTAATGACTGGATCTGGGTCGGACCCGGTAATGACCGGATATGGGTCGGACCCGGTAATGACCAGATCCGGGTCAGACCCGGTAATGACCGGATCCGAGTCCGACCCAATACCGGACCCGATCCGGTTTCTGTCATTAAAAAAAATAAAAAGGGGCAGAAAACCCCAATATTTTCAGAAATAAGGGGTTTTCCCCTTTTTCATTGCCGGCGACCAATGTCGCCGGTCGGCGACCCACGCCGCCTGCCGGCGACCCACGCCGCCTGCCGGCGACCCACGCAGGAACTCTGACAGGGAAGCACATGGGATCCCCTCCGGCGATGCACCACCGGCAAAAATTGCCGCCTGACACAACCAGCTACCCTAGAATATGGCGCCGGAGTGTCCTGGATGTCGCCGTCGCCGGATGGCATCTGACGCCGGCAAATCGACCGTCAAAGGCTACAGTTTTCCCCGACGAAAGACCAACAACCTAATGGCGTCAGGTAAATACCCGAAACCTTTGTATTTTTTTTTGTTGTCTGTCGCCCCACGGTCGCCCCATGGCGACTGTGGCTAGAAAACACTGTCGCCCAATGGCGACAGTTGCCGGAAACCTCGCAGCGGAAGGCGAGGTGTGGGCCCATAACCCAATGTAGTAATGGCAGGGGTTTTCCACCGCCGATCTGGTGCGCCGGCGGCTCGGCCATCACCTAGCATACAGCCCCTGCAAATAATGAAATACACAACGTACCTGAGGCGACCATTGACGAGCTGCTGTGCTTGTCAGAGAGGGGTTTCCTTCAACTCAGCCGGTCTGCAACCACCACAAGCGCAGGCCTCTGAATGCTACCGGTGAGTCGACCTCTTCCCTTCTAAAATTTCTGTATTTGCACTCTATGAAAGGGTTGCTCATGAAACCCTTTTATAAGCTCAAAAATGGGAACGGTTGAGTAACCGTTTCCTCTGATTGCAGGTTTAACGAAAAGAACACATTCATGTGGGGAAGCGTTACCCACATCGTGGGTAACCACCACCAACGTGGTGGTTTAACCCAACATTAACCGCCTAACCTACAAAATTTAAGTTTAATGGTCTTTGTTTCAAAACTTAGGTGCTTGTGTTTTCAGCATATTGCTCATATGATCGCCTGTATCACTTTTCTTGCTAAAAATTACTGATTTAACCTTAACCACAAAAAGTCATTCAATTGTCTAAAAAAAGAAATGGTTAGTGTCATTTTAAAGAGTCGGGCGGACTTGCTAAAGTGACTTATTTATCCTTAACTATATGACAACTACCAAAAGTGACATTCAATCATTAAAAAAAAAGAGGGTAAAATATCATTTCAATAAGTTAAAAGAAGTCAAATGATAAAAAAAAGTAGCCTAAACAAGTATATGAGCAATATGCTGAAACTCAGGCACCTATTTGAAAAGTTTTGAAACACAGGCGGTTAAACATAATTTTGTCATAGGTTAGGCTGTTAAACCTAAAATTCTAAAAAAAATCAAGTGTTGGCAAAACACAAAATTTTGCAATTTAAAACATAATTATATTTTTTGAAAAAATGCCATCCATAAATCGATCATGTTGAATCCAATGGCGAAGCCACGTTATGGCCAGGGTGGGCATCTCATTTTTTTTTTGTTTAAAAGCTTTTGGTTTCAGAGAAGCCATCAATTTTTTCTCTCAAATAAAAACCATTTCCTATATTATGAGGGAGTTGAAAAAACAAGCCAAGTAATCTATTCCCACATGCAAAGTAGTCATTTTAGTATCTTGTACAGATGGTGGTATTCATTAAGGGAACTTATATTTTACACTTTTTTTTTATGTGATGTCAAAAGTTAAGTCTTCAATAATATGATGAAAGTTGCAATGTGTTTTTCCTCTAAAAGTAAATGCAGTTCTTTTTTGTTAATTATGTAAAGTGCTCATAAATTTTATATGGACCTTAAAGTTAGAAAACAATTAAAAAAAATCAATGCCATGTTGTGGACACAGTGACATGCAAGGTCATCAAAATTACCTGAAATTTAAAAACAGTAATTTCTCATGATATTTTTATGAGAAACATAATTATCTTATTTTAAACATAATATTTATGTTTTTATTGTAAAAAAAAGTCACGTGTTTTTATTTAAAGTGCTCATAAATTTATGTTTTTTATTGGCTATTTAAGTAAGCTTTCCTGTGCCCACCTTAGGTTAAATTCCTGGTTTCGCATCCAGGTCATATTTGATCAAATTGCATCAAAAGATTCGAGGGACGTGAAGACGGGGAATGACATAGATAATTAGCTAAAGTGGTAAACCAATTGCAGAAGATGGTAATTGAGTAATTATAACGATTTACTGGGTCTTCCGGAGGTTTATGCTGATCCAAATTTGGAAAGCATACTGGTTCCTAAAAAAGTGCTCTTTTAGGGTTTCTTTAGGTTCTCCTTATAACAATGTGAAAAAGAGATCTTGCTCTACGCTCTCAGTGGGATCGTCTGTCACCCAACTTCAAGAAGAAGAAGAACGCCCTTTTGCCATGGATGCAGGTCATGACAGGAATAGGCAGAGAGTATATTCAGATTCTGGATCCGGAAGGGACGATCACCGTTTGTGTCCCTATGGAGAGAAGAATTGCCAGGTGAGCTAAGTCTATCTTCTGCTCTTTTAGATTGGTTGGTATACATGGACCAGTCTACGGGCCGGATTCATGCCTTGATCGATGTGATCGTCAGTGCTAACGACGCTGATTGATCATCCCGGATTGAGCTCAGACTGGTGCAGGGGAGGGTGTTGTGTGTTCTCCCTAGAACACAAATTCGCGTGTTCCAGTGTGTACGGAGGAATATCTTGGGACCCATGATAATTCATATGCCAATGTTGCCCCCGATGACTTTATAATAAAATAACATATAAAAAAGGTAGATCCTGCTTCGCTGGTGCAGCCATCGGAGCCAACTGAAGAGAGAGAGAGAGAGGTAAATTAGGTTAATGAGCCGAGCTAAAATTGCCTTGTTCAAGCTCAGCTTGTCTTGCTCCATAGGAGCTCATGCATCAGCCCGAGTCCAAGCTCAGCTTATCACGAGACTGAATCAAGTTCAAGCAGAACCCGTGCTGGTTCTGAGGGATATAAACCAATGTTGCCAGTATCTGTATCGGCCCTGAATCGTTGGGCACCGATTCAGCTATATCCGCCGATACCGATACTCAGTGAGTCCAATATTGGTGACTACGTCTCTGTGTGTGTGTGCGCGCATCAGCGTCAGTAAAACCTGTTGAGAACCCCATAGGGCACTAAAGGGGCTCAACTCGTATCGGACTTACCTGGTTCCAGATGAGTATGGCCAGAGTTTAGTCAGCTTGAACCTAGTGCTCCTTAGTATAGCCTCCAGTATCAGTGATATTTGGAAAAGTCCTGCTTTCTTTGCAATACTTTCAGAAACCATTAAGATCCTGATTTTTTAGGATAATGAGTAATTTCAACATATCACAACTTATTTTGATAATAAAATTTCTAATTTTTTTATAGAACATTTTGTTGTTTAGACATGTATAGTTTTTCAATGAAAGATTTCAGGTAGTTTCCCTTAAACTCCAGTCCATAGAGGGGCCCTGGTTGTCCGCTACGGAAGCAGTGACCATGGTAAAGAATTTCCAATTTCATGGCATTTCAGCGAGTTCCTAAGCTTGATTGATGGATTTTGTATCATCACAAGTAAGGACAATATCTTCCACATACGCTAGAAGAAGAGTTGTTCCTTCGGGTTTGATGAACACGGAGTAGTCTGCATGGCACCGCTTGAACCCAATCTCTATCATAGCCCCCCGAAATCTTAGGTCTTACAGAGGCTGATACTTTCATAGGATTTTCCTCATAAAATATATCTTTTCATGAGAATTTTCTGGCAAGGAATAATGAAATCTTAAGCATGGTGACAAAAGTTTTAAAATGGAAACTATCTATGATCTTAAATTCTTTTTTAGTTTTCCTCACAAAATTCAGCAGAAGAGTTACATAATAAATTATAAAATGACTTATTAAAAACTATCACTAAGAAATTACATAGTATGTACAAAGCAAAACTAAAAGCATAACATATTAATACTTTAAAAATATCACAGTTTTAAGTTAATTTTATTTTAAAATTATAATATATGGCAATATGTTAATACGGCATTGAATATTAAATGTTAAAAATGGGTGATAATATGTGACTTATGGTGATGAGCAGTCATACACTGAATTGATAATTATGCAATGGCCATTACGGTAAATTGTGTCCCTCGTCATGCGTCCATATGTGTGTATGTGTTTGGTCTAGGCCAATGAAAAATCCTTCACACTGACCTCTAGTTGGTGAAACCCATGAGGTCCTCCCTGCCCACTGGACACTTCACCCAGCTTTGGCCATGCGATAAAAGATGTTTCCCGTGGGCATCAAACTCATGACTACTTGTCAACTTAGTGACATTCACAAGTCGCCCCTAGCAGATGAGAGGAGCCCCTTGTGGATCTAACCATGAGTGTGCAATCAAATGACCAGTTTAATTTGCTAATTATCAAGAGTGGCGCACATGAGGTGCCGCCGCAGCAGTGCACCGCGTGCCATGAGGATCAATCAAAAAATTTTCCCCCTTTTGGGCGCTGACCCCCCGCTGACAGGAACAAATACGAAAAACACCCGGGCAACCATAAAAAATTTTTGACCCCCAAGATTGCAATATCGACACTCATTCAACCGATTGAAGGAGAGCATCCAACGGGTCTACGAGTCTCAATCGAACTCTAGATCGTCGAATCACCAATTCCAGCCGAGCGCAATCACCAATTCCAGCCGTCGAGGCGCAATGAAAAAATGTACAAAACCAACCTCTAGGTGGCAATGGTAAATGGCAGCTAGAAGTTGACTAAGTGCTATAGTGTCTAACTGCAAGCATCACTCGCAGAAACTTTTTTTTTTGCTGAGTAACTTTGCAGTCAGCCTTTCATTTTCCTTATGTTAATCTGTTGCATTGATCAGTCATGCAAACCTCAAGGGCGCAGTGCCAAAGTGAAGCCAAGCGAAGCAGAAAAGGAGTTATTCCCTGTGACCATCGAATTCGAAGACATCATGAGGACGATTACGATGCCCATTGGCGATGATCTTGCTGGTGGCCGACGGAGATTGCAGATCTTTGCTGCTCTTGCGGACTCATAACTCCATTCTCTCCATCATCATTCATTCACTCATTTCTTTCTTTAAATGGCATGTTGGAAACGTTTCCATTGTTCTGTAACTATTTATTTTTTCTTTTATTTATTTCATTTTTTATGCATTTAGCATATAAAAATCATATTTTGGAATTGATTATCCAAACAAAAAATTCTGGAATGCCAAGTGTTTCATAATACATTCTGTTCCCATTCGGAGGCACATATGTGCCTAACTAGGCCACCACATAGCGAAAGTATGTTAAATCTAGAGCAGAAAGACAATGCCAAGGGCTTTTGCACCCGTGGGCCAGCTTAAGGCATTTAAGTTGGAATACTCAGAGTGGGAGATCCTTGTCGCAAGGCTGTAGCCAATTAGTTGACTAAAAAACATCTCTCAATCACATGCTTGGTATATAGCCGTTATAAACCCAACCTTAGGGAGGGACGGTTTCTACAAATCCGACATCAAGAAGGCTCTGATGTAGGAAAAAGCCAGAAAAGAGAAATTCATTATTGATCTGGCTAGGCTCTGTGTTAGATATGACAATTGGCAAAACATAGGGAGAATATTCATCCCTCTGAGTGGACGGTTGCTAAGGAAAATATGAAAGAGAAGAGGAAGAAAAGACATTACCTCTAGAACCAAGGCTCAACACTACAAGAAACCTGTGGATTAGTGATGACCTAAATCCGTCGCTAATCTGTCGCTAAACAGCTTAGCGATGGATTAACGTCAGATTAGAGACAAATAGCTTCCATCATGAATTTTTCGACGCTAATTAGCGACGAAATATATTTGTCACCCATTCCGTCACTAAATTCCAACGGCATTTATCTATCGCCAGTCCATCGCTAATTAGCGATGCCGTAGCGACAGAGTATATCCGGATAAATTCCGTCGCTAACTTTTGGTTGGCAAGTTAGCGACGAATTTACGACAAAATATAATCCGTCGCTAATCCATCACAAAATTTTAAAAAAAGAGCCCCGAGGCGTGCACCTCATACGCCTTTTCCATATTAAACACTGTGGAGCTAAACTCTTTCCCATAAGCAATTTATTAAAAGGTAAAAGATCCCACAAAACATTGTTAATTTTTTATTAGCAAGGATTTCGTAATTTTCTTCGGGCTCAAATTCAAACTATCACATTTGCTAACCAAGTGAAGAGCTGATATGAATATAACTACCACAAGAAATGTTGCATTATATACAAAATTATGTGACAGTATGTTCTATTGCAACAGTTTTCCATATTAAAAAATTGCACATGGAAAATGCTAAAATCTTGACAAATTGGATGTATAAGATACATTAGGCTGATGTGATCTTGTGGACTCAAACTACTCTCCGAAAATCTTATCATTATCCAATCTTTGTTCAAGCACAACCAACACTCAGCTCATCATAGTCATACTGGTCAGACTCGGACTACTCAGTCCGACTAGAAAAGAGAACTCTTTCAAATTATGTTTGAATTAAGAAAAACAATTCAGTAAGAAGATCATAGATGAACATAATGTCATCCATTTGATTAAACTTTATAACAAAATGTTGGACCTGACTAAGCTTTGTGCATGGCTAAATACAGGGAAGATTAAGAAGAGGAAAAAGAGAAGTACCCTTTGCATGTTAGGATACTTCCACACTATAATCTGGTTCTGGGAATATCCATGAGTGCTCACTATTTCATTTACATTTTTACTCCACAGAAGATTGCAAACCTGTAGCACCATTATTATGAGATTAATAAAAAATCAAGAAAATAAAGAATAGACATTACTAGAGAAAGAAAAAAACTTCAATCTTTAAAAATAACAAAGAGAATAAATAACAAACATTAGAAAAACAGAAAAAAGCTTCAATCTTTAACTGTAATAAAATTTTTACCTGACTTCCTGTGTCTATGAAATTTATTTGATTGTTGTTTGCAGTGTTCCAAAAGAGAATGCATCGGTTAGTAGTTCCACCACCTAATGCAAGAAGGCTACTTTGATGAGGTGACCAAGCAATGGCCTTCACAGCAGCAGTGTGCTCTGTAAGCTCCAGAAGAGGTTGCTGTGAATGTTGATTCCATATCAAGAGCTGGTTCCAAAAAAATCATCCAGTTGTAAGCAATGATCAATTTTTAAAGCATAGAAAAATGTTCTCTGCATCAAATGAATTACTATCTCAGCATATTGCAGACCTGATTGTCATTTCCACCTGATGCTAGTTCTTTGTCATTATGGGACCATTTTAATCCACATACCTATCATTATAGCAGGAAAAGTAGAAGATAAACGTTAATCTGTCCATCATGAACAAACACACAAGCACATATAGTATGGGAGATAATCAAAATGGCATTAGCAAAAGCAGTACACCTCAGATTTATGACCAACAAGTTTGCTAACAAAGTCATTAGGGACACGAATATCATGTTGAAGGATGTGTCTGTCTCTATATTCAGAAAATAGTATGCATGAGCTCCATGCTCCTGTTCTTGTTTGATGACCATCCATGCTTCGAACTCTTTTGTAGCAAGTTCCATCCCATATCTGTTAAAGCACATGCAATTGGTAATCACTATCTAAATTGCACAAAATTATGTGACTGTACATAGGGCTTTGGCCTGTTAAAATCTTCATGGTGAATGGAGAAGATTAACATTGCACATGAAAAATGCAACAATGACAACTAAGCGACATGCAAGAAAATGAACAGATGACCGAAAAAAGGCCTGATGTAAATTATAGTAACAGAAAACATAAATATAATCCACCCTCAAAGACTTACTCGTCGCCAACTATTCCCAAGGAATTCATTCACAGAAATGGCATTCTGCCCATACATAAGTGGTGAAATCCAGTAGCCCCAGATCCACCATTTCATAATATCATCTGTTGCAAATGAATACGATTCACTAAATAACTATAAATTTTAAGAAAATGCTTACATCTTAATAAAAAAGGATGCATCTATAAGAAAAGGAAAGAAAGAGAACAACCATATGGTAGCCTTACCCTTGGAGAGTATGAAACCATCAAGAACGACAATCTCAAGCATCGTGAAGGATCCAAATGTATTTAAAATAATCAGGTCACGGCCTAAGGAAGCAATTAAACAGAAAAGACCAGATGCCATTTGGTTAATTGCTAGAAGCAGGAGATATTGCCTGAACATCCTGTAGTTACAACATGGGAGAACATTTTGTATTTGAATTGCATTAGATTCCATCTAAGGGAAGCAATAAATTATTATTTCTTGTTCATACAATATTCTCTTGTTTAGGCAGAAAATGTGAAAGAGGCCATGATTTAATCAGAGATATAAATAATCTTCAAAATGAAATTAATGCCTCATTTGCCAGCATTTGGATCAAAACCCACCACATAGTAAGTCAAAAACACCCATACAACAACCTCAACAATTGATACAGGGACGTTAGCAATTCATGCAGAGAGTGAATACGCCCATGCTGGATAGAAACGCAAGTCTCTTTGCTTATAAAAAACAGGCAGTTTTGCAATTGTCATAGAAAGCTCAACAAAGCCATTGAACATAAGTAAGACTAGCCCAAAAAACAGAGCACGCAGATAAATTACTCCATCATTCATAGTGTTCCGGTGCATCTCAGTACGTAGAAAGAGTGTCATTGTGATAATGCCGACAACCGTAAGCTGTAACAAGATTAAAATATATAAAACGATTGAGCAAATCATGAAAAAAATCTTGTCAATAAATTGAAAGTGCAATAAGGTTTAGGAAATCAACAGTGTTTTTTTTACTTTTATTTCTTAAACTTTTGTACAAGCCAAGCATTCTCAGTTTCATCACAGGATTTGAGAATGAATGCATTTTAGGCCAACAAAAACCCCCAATAAAAAAGTGATATATTAACGAGTGACAAAAATCCCCAACAAAAAAAGAAATTAATAAGCACGAACCCATCTGTCCCTCTCTCTCTCTCTACCTCTTCTGCAATTCCTCAGAATGAACCATTGGCACCAAAATCCACAACTCTGAGCCCTCCAACTCCACCATCAACGACCCGTTCTTTGTCCAACTCCGGTCGTCGATTGCCTTCGATTGGAGCTCTTCCAGCGGCACATCACCATATTTCTCAGCAAGGGGATCGGTCTCCTCGGCAGCCGCGGCGGCAGCTGCGGCCGACGACAACTTCCTTCCTTGCGGTCTTCTTGCTTAGGGCTTTGCCTTCCTCCTCTGCGAGCGAGGAGGGGTCATCGTCGCCGGAGATGACGCAGACGACGACGAAGTCGACCTGGGGGAGGAGGGAGGCGAAGCGCCCTAAGTGTAACGAGAGAGAGAGAGGGCGAAAAAAATGCACCCTAATTTGGTATCTTTAATAAAAAATTAGCGACAGAATTAGCGAGGGAAATATTCTGTCGCCAATCCGTCGCTAATGTGCTACAAATGGTGCGACAATTTTTTTTTTCGTCAATCTGTCGCTAATTAGTGACGGAAGTTTTTTCGTTGCTAATTTCATGAATATTACGAAGATTGGCGACATATAGGTTTCTCTAGCTAAGTCCGTCGCTACTTTGCGAGGGAAAAAATCCGTCGCAAATATCCGTTGCTAAACAAGGTTTTTCTTGTAGTGCAAGAACAAGAACAAAAAAACATCAATCTACTAATTTCATTCATAATTAATCAATAATAATATCACTTAATTATAGAGTCTACTAAAGAGTCCTAAAAGAAATAAAAGACCAAAAATAAGAATAAAAAAAGGAAAAAACGTCTTTCAATCCTTGTCAAACAGGGTTTCTTGGGTGGATCCAGATCCAGAACGAATTCTCAAGGTCAGATATGGGTGCTCCATATCAATCCACCCCTTCTCAAACTCGCCTTGCCCTCAAGGCAAGAACTCTAAAATCTAGAGCATCAATTGATCCTCTTCCTTCCAAGAGGTTTCGTCAACTTCTGACTTGGTCCATTGCGCTAGTATCTCCGTAATCAACCTCATCTTCTAGATCAAACACTTGGGTAAGACATTCTCCCTTCGCCATAAGCCAACTATCTAATCAACAACTCAGATGATGCCCAAGTAATTGACTGTCAATTATACCAAATGTTGCCTTGAACACTGCGTGCATTGGGTTCTTGGAGCCTCACTAGCGACTTGTGGCAGTGATGATCCACAACTATAGTAAGTGAGAATCGATGACAATGGATGCATGAACATAAGGCATAATGTCAATACAAGAATGTGCAAGCCACTGAGCATTGTGACATTGCAGCTCTGACAGATTTGTACGTGAAGAGATTGTGAGACTTCACAGAGTACCTCTATCGATCATCTCAGATTGAGACCCGCGTTTTACGTTGAAGTTCTAGGAATAATTGCAGAGGGCTTTAGGGACTCAATTGAAGTTCAGTACAACCTTTCATCCTCAGACAAAAGGTCAGTCGGAGAGGATGATTTAAACTCTAGAGGACATGCAGAGATCATGTACCTTGGATTGAAGATGTGAGTAGGATAAGCATGTTGTGTTGACAAAGTTTTCCTACAACAATAGCCACCATGCGAGTATTGGCATGACACCATATAAGACATTGTATGGATGACCATGGAGATCACCAATATTTTGGGATGAGGCAGATGCGCATACTCTAGACACACTAGTGGTGATATAACACTACACTAAGCAGGTGCGTAGGATTCGTGACAGACTTCAAACGGCTCAGAGTAGACAGAAGAGTTATGCAGATTGTCAACGTCAAGAGCTCACATTCGAGGTTGGAGATTTTGTTTTTGTGCGGGTTTCTCCTACCAAGAGTGTATTCAGGTTTGAAAAGAAAGGGAAGCTCAGTCCCAGATTTGTATGACCGTTTAAGGTTTTGGAGAAGGTAGGCGTAGCAGTGTATAGGGTGGAGTTACTGTTACGACAATGGAGTCGTATATGACATTTCCAGAACTAGATTTTGATGATGAATAAGTGAATCAACTGCATTTCAGCTAAGGCAATAAAGAAAGATGACAAGAATTGAAGAATTCAATAAAGAATCTTTGAAGACATATGTGCAAATGTAAATTTAGTTAAATGTCTTAGATTCTTGTAAGAGCCTTACTTAGAGTGCATATTTCAATTGCATTTCACCTAAAAAGTCTTTAGAAAAACTTTTCTAAAAGAACCCTT
This sequence comes from Nuphar pumila, assembly GCF_984573655.1. Lineage (NCBI taxonomy): Eukaryota > Viridiplantae > Streptophyta > Magnoliopsida > Nymphaeales > Nymphaeaceae > Nuphar > Nuphar pumila. The sequence continues at coordinate 34,798,797 of NC_143262.1, forward strand.
CATGAAAATCATTTTAGAAAACACTTTACTTAATTTTTCATGTTTATTAGTCGACCAACAAACTCACCAGTCAACCAACTTTCTCGTGCCAATTTTTCAAAGCAAAAATGCCAACTTTCTGAATTAGTTGACTGATCGACTCTTAGTCGACCAGACATAATGTTTAATTTCTGAAAATTTAGCAGCAGTCGACTGAAGGTTTTCTTAGTCGACCAAACAGAATGTTTGTTTTCAGAAAAATTTAGCAGGAGTCGACTTAAAGTTTTTTCAATCTACTGATGATTTTCATCAGTCGACTAACTTTTCTTTAGTTGACTAAGTTTCAAACTCCAGATTTTAAAACGATTTTGTTAAACACAGTAGTCGACTGACGATAACTGTCAGTCTGCTAATATTTCATTTCAGTCAACTAACTACTATTTTAGTCGACTAATATAGCCATTTTTCTGTAACTTTTAAAAGGTGTGTCTTTTCTTTTTTCAAACGAATTGACTGTTCAAAAGTGTCTGTTTTGACACCCTTTCATACCCTCAACGTATGAAATCTTTCAACTATAAATATGAGTGCATTCTACACTCAAAAACATCAAATTGCATCCAATCCAATTGAATTACAAAAATCCAATTCTTTGCTTTTAAATCCTATTCATTCAAGTATTCGTTTTCTCACTCACTTGAAATTTTCACTCCAGTTTTTCACTCAAATTATTTTGAGAGATAGTGAATTCGCGAGTTGAGTATTTCAACAACCTCAAAAGCCAATTGCATTTCATGTGCATTTATAAGGAAGACTCGTAGGTTGATTGTAAGTTTTCTTGCTTATATTTTTCTGTAAAAGGAAATAACTCTTTGGTTTAAAGGAGTTGTTTGCTTTCAGTAGGGTTGTTACTGAAAGTGGAACCATATTTGGTCTGTATGTTCTTGTGGTTATACAAGGTTCATAGTGAAAATCTCAAGCGAGTTTTGCTTGAGGACTGTATATAGGTCGGGAAGACCGAACCAGGATAAATTCTTGTGTTCTTTGTGTGATTGCTTTACGAATCTCAAAATCCGTCAAAATTCTAAAGACGTTATTTAAAAGCACTATTCACCCCCCCTCTAGTGCTCGTTGCCTTGATCCTACAACACTTTCATTTGGTATCAAAGCAAGGTTAGCTATATCATGATTTTACCATCATCTAGCATGACAACAACATCATCTTCATAGCACAAAGATGAATGCTCCTTAGTTCGTCCTCCTCTCTTTGATGAAACAAATTATGGCTATTGAAAAGTAAGAATGACAATATTCTTACAATCTATGGATCTTGAAATTTGAAGAGTTGTTTCAGAAAAGTACCAAGCACCATCAACTGATTTCAGTCTATGGACCGATGAAGCAAAGAAGACTGTTTCACTCAATGCCAAAGCTTTGAATGCGCTATATTATGCGAGTGACAAGGTAGAGTTTAATCACATCTCTCAATATTCTACAACAAATAAAATTTGGCATACTCTTCTCGTTATTCATGAAGGTACGTCAAAGGTAAAGGAATCTAAGATTGCTTCTTTAGTTCATAAATTTGAATTGTTTAAAATGAAGCAAAATGAGTCCATATCAGACATGGTAACAAGAATGACCGATATTACTAACACTCTAAAATCCCTTGAAAAAGAATACTCACACGTGGATTTAGTTAAAAAAATTCTAAGGTATTTAACTCCTGAATGGAAGAGAAAAACCACAACAATAGAGGAAGCAAATGATTTAAACACCCTTTCTCTTGAAGATTTGGTTGGCAACTTAATGGCATATGAAGTCCAACTTCATGATAGACAAGAAGAAGAACCTAAGAAGAAATCTCTTGCTTTCAAGGCCATTTTTTACTCTGAAGATTTAGAAAAAGATGAAAATATTGCCCTCATCACTAGGTAATTCAAAAGATTCATCAAAAAGAGAAGATTTCAAAGGAAGGTAAAGAAAACCAATTCTTCCAATCCTAATGAAGTCAAGTGCTTTAACTGCAAAAAGGCAGGACACATTAAGAAAGATTGTCCTCTTCTCAAAATCAAGCCCAAGGACCAATAAAAAAAGAAAAAGGCATTTCAAGTAAGTTGGAATGATAGTGACTCCTCTTCTGATGAAGAATCAAATGAAGAAGTCGCCAACATGTGCTTTGTAGCACAAGAAGACTCGGTAAGTCAATTTGAGTATGATGATTTATTAGAAGTATTTAATGATTTATATGCTAAATTTAAGAGTCTAAGTTCTAAAAACAAGGAGTTAAAAACTGAAAATTCAACTCTTGACTCTCAAAACAAAGTGTTACTTCAAGAGATAGAAGATCTCAAAAAGGAAAACTCTTGTCAAGTATCTAAGATAAAAGAAATTGAAATTAGAACCAAAATCTTATAAGAAGAAATATCAAGTTTGAAAGAAAAATCAAATGATCTTCTTTCTATAGTGACCAAGTTCACTAATAGACAAAAAAATCTAGAAAAACTTATTGGTTCTCAAAGATGCTCGGTTAATAAAACCGGATTGGGATATAGTTTCTTTGATACTCAAAATAGACCAAATTATGTGGTAAAAAATCAAAGTCAAAATTCTCAATCATTGGTTCAAAGAATTCAATCTTCTAGTCATAATAAAAATGCATCTAATCATAGTACTTATAAAGCTTATAAGCCTAGACATGATTATTCTAGAAATGCTAAATCTTTTTATAGAAAGAATATTTATTCTCAAAGGAAACCAAAATCCAAGTAGATATGGGTTCCTAAGACTAACACTCATGGACCCGAATATAAAAAGGGGTCAAATGCTTTGTCTTTCAATTTTGTTGTAGGTACACAAAATAAGGAGCAAATGGATCTTGAACAGCGGTTGTTCCAAACATATGACTGGAAGACCAGAGTTATTTTTCACCCTCCAAAGTAAGGATGGAGGAACCGTCACCTTTGGTGACAATAACAAGAGAAAAGTAATCGGTATTGGTAATTCAAAATTTCTCTTGATAGAAAATGTTCTTTTAGTAGATGGTTTAATGCATAATTTATTATCCATTAGTCAATTATGTGATAAAAGTTTTCTCGTTTCTTTTGAACATGATTTATGATTAATTTGTGATTTTCGTTTTTAAAAGATCATTTTTAAAGGTAAAAGAAGAAATAATGTATATGAACTTTATCTAGACGAGTTACCCACTTTTAATGAAAAATGTCTTATCGCTTTAAATGAATTTCAATGGTTATGGCACAAGAGACTTGGACATGTTAACTTTAAATTAATTTCTAAGTTATCCAAGAATGATCTTGTTAGAGGCCTACCTAGAATACCATATAAGAAGGTTCACTTATGTGATGCTTGCCAAATGGGTAAACAAATCAAGAGTTCTTTCAAAGCAAAAGATACAATTTTAATAAGGCAAGGCTAGGAGCACAAGGCTATAATCAAGAAGAATGCGTAGATTTTGATGAAATCTATGCACTAGTGGCTCGATTAGAGTCAATTCGTATGATGCTTGCTTTTGCTAGTTACATGAATTTTAAGTTATATCAAATTGATGTTAAGAGTGCATTCTTAAATGGATACATCAATGAAGAAGTTTATGTAGAGCAACCTCCAGACTTTGAAAATGAGAAATATCCAAAAAAAGTCTATAAATTAAAAAAAGCTTTGTACGGACTCTTGAAAAATCCTATTTAACATTCAAGAACTAAGCATATTGAAGTAAGACATCATTTCTTACGAGATCATGTGTTAAAAAGAGATATTTCATTAAATTTTATACCCACTAATGCACAACATGCTGATATCTTCACTAAACCACTTAAAAATGAAGATTTTATGAGAATTAGGAGAGAGCTAGGAATTTGCTCATTTTTAGATTTATAAATTTATTTTTTTAAACGCTTTGTTTTTGAAAATCTCAAAATCAAACTTTTTAGTCGACCGATGAAAATCGATTAGTCAACTGATGGTTATTTTTTAAAATTTTAAATTGAAGGGACCTGATACCCCTTGGTTTTGTTTAAAAAGAGCAGTCATTATTTTTTTTTGTCCATGTGTTTCCCCCTCTTCAGAAGCCGAACACACTCATTTCTCTCTGTCGTTCCTTTCCTTCTTCCACAATCCCTAGAAGACTCAATCTCTTAACTGGACGAATTCCGCCTCCTCACCAAAATTTCATTGCCGCACCGGGTTATTTCTGCAACAGTTCACGTCTGAGACACCAGCCGATCACCTCTCTGCACCAACATCCCTCTGCAGCACCGGTTATCCTCCATGACGTCGGACGACATCATGCTCTCACCGGACGTCATTCTTGAAGCGTTGGAGAGCCGACATCCACAGCGCCTCCGCCTGTTCCTCTCTGTGACCTCGTCAATCAACCACTCCTTGTGGCACTGCTTCTCCTCAATAGGTTCACTCTTTCATTTTGATTCTTGATGACCATGCCTCATCAGAAAATAGCCTCCGCACAAAGTTTCTCTTCATCTACATCTACAAGCAAAGGACGTCATGGATTCTCTCTTAGCCTACTCAGAAATCCCCTTCTATATGACACATTTGGATCTATTTCTACCCTTCCCATCTTACCCAGTAGAAGTGTTCTTTTTCACGTTTATTCACGATATAATCTTGAGGCATTCTTTACAGGGATTTCACATCTTTTTGATAAATCTTTCGATCGTGATTATTATCCATTCTTGATTCATTTGTTTTACACAAATTTGCAAATTGATCACAATACCAGTTTTATTTCCTCTCTTGTTAGAAACATTGAAATCGAGTTTGATTTCAAACTCCTTGAACAAATCTTGGATGTTCCATCTTCAATAACTTCATTCAATTCTATTGAACTTAATGATAATTTTTTTTTTGAACAAACTCTTCTTCCCGGTACACCTCATTGTCCTCCCTTCAAAAATACCGATCTTTAACCTCACGCTCACATTGTCGGATGAATTCTTGCCCATAATGTCCTCCCTAAAATTGGATCCTTTGATTACTTTTCAACATATCTTTCTACTACTCTTTATGTCTTATTTGGAAATATTTCTGCGAATTCGGCAAACATATATTTTACTACGTTGTGAAAACAAAAACCCTTTCTTTTGCATGGATGTCTTCTTACCCGCATTTTCAAATATTTTAAAGTGCCTTTGACTAATAAAAAATCTATTTCGCTAAAAGAAATCTTTGATGAAATTGTTTTTAAATGCATGAAACTCACCTATCTACCTCCTTCACGTTTTGATTCCCCTATATCTTCTAAACCATCACCATCTCTTATGTCACCCCCATCTCAAGTAAAACGAAAGAAAGTCACTATCGATCAAGATCATGATGAAGTTTTTCAACTAATAGAAGCTTTGGAGCTACAACAACACTCTTTTTGTGAGGATATGACTCAACAACTTTCGTCAATTCAGAATGATATTGCTGAACTCAAAGAGATGATCAAGCAACACTTCTCTTGAACTTTGTTTACTATTATTGCTTTGATAAAATAACATTTCTTTTCTTGAACTTTTATAATTTCTGGGTTGTAATATTTTGAACTTGAATTTGCATTTTGCTTATACTATGACTGCACTTACTTCTTTTGATTATGACAAAGGGAGAGAAAAAGACAAACATAGAAATTGCAATGGAAATTGCATGAGAAAACATTCAAAATTGCATAAGAACTTGATACCAATTTCATGAAAAAGAAATAGAAATGCATGAAGTAATGATAGAAATGCAAAACAATCAATATGTGATATATATGCTTTGATTGTGCTAACTTCTTATGTTATGCAGCATATTGATAAGGGGAGTAAAATCTCCATCTATGCATCTAAATGCTCCATTTTGACTAGTTTGTCATCATAAAAAAGGGGGAGGTTGTTACGACAACGAAGCCGTATATAACATTTTCAGAATTAGATTTTGATGATGAACAAGTGAATCAACTGCATTTCAACTAAGACAACGAAAAAAGATGACAAGAATTGAAGAATTCAATGAAGAATCTTTGAAGACATATGTGCAAATATAAATTTAGTTAAATGTCTTAGATTCTTGTAAGAGCCTTACTTAGAGTGCATATTTTAATTGCATTTCACCTCAAAAATCTTTAAAAAAACTTTTCTAAAAGAACCCTTCATGAAAATCGTTTTAGAAAACTCTCTACTTAATTTTTCTTATTTATTAGTCGACCAACTTTCTCGTGCCAATTTTTCAAAGAAAAAATGTCAACTTTCTGAATTAGTCGACTAATCGACTCTTAGTCGATCAGACAAAATGTTTAATTTCTGAAAATTTAGCAGTAGTCGACTAAAGGTTTTCTTAGTCGACCAGACAGAATGTTTGTTTTCAGAAAAATTTAGCAGGAGTCGACTCAAAGTTTTTTCAGTCTACTGATGATTTTCATCAGTCGACTAACTTTTCTTTAGTCGACTAAGTTTCAAACTCCAGATTTTAAAACGATTTTGTTAAACACAGTAGTCGACTGACGATAACTGTCAGTCTGCTAATATTTCATTTCAGTCGACTAACTACTATTTCAGTCGACTAATATAGCCATTTTTCTGTAACTTTTAAAAGGTGTGTCTTTTCTTTTTTCAAACGAATTGACTGTTCAAAAGTGTCTGTTTTGACACCCTTTCATACCCTCAACGTATGAAATCTTTCAACTATAAATATGAGTGCATTCTACACTCAAAAACATCAAATTGCATCCAATCCAATTGAATTACAAAGATCCAATTCTTTGCTTTTCACTCCTATTCATTCAAGTATTCGTTTTCTCACTCACTTGATATTTTCACTCAAATTCTTCTAAGAGATAGTGAATTCGTGAGTTGAGTATTTCAATAACCTCAGAAGCCAATTGCATTTCATGTGCATTTATAAGGAAGGCTCGTAGGTTGATTGTAAGTTTGTTTGCTTATATTTTTCTATAAAAGGAAAGGACTCCTTGGTTTAAAGGAGATGTTTGCTTTCAGTAGGGTTGTTACTGAAAGCGGAACCCGATTTGGTATGTATGTTCTTGTGGTTACACAAGGTTGATAGTGAAAATCTTAAGCGGGTTTTGCTTGAGGACTGGATGTAGGTTGGGAAGATTGAACCAGGATAAATTCTTGTGTTCTTTGTGTGATTGCTTTGCGAATCTTAAAATCCTTCAAAATTCCACAGACATTATTTAAAAGCACTATTCACTCCCCCTCTAGTGCTCATTGCCTTGATCCTACAACACTTTCAGTTACCGCCCCAATACAAGAAGATCCATGCCGTGTTCCATGTGTCAATGTGAAGGTAGTATGTATCAGATCTGTCACACGTGATTCAGTATGATTCAACATGGGTGCACCGTGGGTCTTTGCAGGTCTGTACCAAAAAGTTTTGGCATTGGTGTAGCTGAACTATGTTCAAGTCATGTTGAGCTTAGACCCATGTTGCACAAGTTTGACTCCTAGTCAGAGCTATGGCAAAATGACCCAAACCAAAGTTTGTCCCTAATAAGGTCTGGATTGGACCAACCTACTCATTTTGAAAAGCTCAAACTTTTCTTTCTTTTTTTTTTTTTTGGCTAAAGCCAAGGGCAAAGTGCCCCTCCCAATTATTGACTGCATATTGGCAAGTTTCCTATTGGTAAAATAGTAAAAACCTTGATGCCCCCGAATGGGTTTCGAGATTGTGACATCCTCCTGTCAACTTACTCTGATTATCTATTAGTTTTGAGGAGTGCAAATCAACTTTCAAAGGAGGGTACAATATAACATCTACAATTTTGCTTTAAATTAACTCTTAAAATTCTTATTAAAATCAATTTTTAATTCAAGCGATATTCGAGAGTCTACGTTGACTCAACAGTGTTATAGACTCAAACTAGGGTACATGAGAGGCTCAGAAAGGTCACACCCAGCCCAGTGGGGTGCAAGGTACGGTTAGAGTGACTCACAAAGGTTCAGGAGTGACTCAGGGATATTTAGATCTTTAATGGGTTAAGTTTGGATCCAAACCTGAGTTTGAATCCAATGTTGATTTGGATCTTATGTTGGATATGAATCTTTAATATGATTTTTGATTTGGATCTTTTTTTTGTTCCTAGATCCAACCCAGTTGGAGATTGGATCTGGATCGAGTTTTGGATCTGGATCAAGTTTTTGGATCTAGATCATTTTTAGATTTTGACAAAAGTGAGATCCACTACTGGTTCTACAAACCTCATTAGGAGGGTCTTTAAATCCTAGAGGGCTCTAGAGAGGGTGAGACACCCCCCTTAGTAGACCTCATAACTAATTAGATTAATTAGTATTTAATTAAGAATTAAAATAATAATAAATTAAATTAATTATATAATTAATTAAGATATTAGTTAGAATAATTTTTAAATAGGGCTCTTAGAGATTAGCCTAACTAGTATAACATTAGAGTTGGACTCTAAGGAGGGGATGCCCCCCCCCCCCCATTGGTGGGCTTTTCTATTATAAAAAGAAGAAAAAAAGAGGTAGGTCTCTTTGTTATTTTTCTTTTTTTTCTATTTTTTTTCTTCTTCCTCTTCTTTCTTTCTTTCTTCTTGGAACTTTTTTAGCAGTCATTGAAGTTCTTCTAAGGTTCTAAGATGGGAGACAAAGGCCATTCTACATTTGAGAATCTGATTAAGGTAGGTACATCAATCACATAGGCATAGATTTTTTTTAATGCATGAAATATGCATGTGACGATTTTCAGATTTGAACCAATGATGGATCAGATCTTGAAATACCTCTGTAAGATTGATTTTTAATATGGAGAACACATTTTTATGGATCTATGTTATCATAAAATAAAAAAGAAAAATGATTTTTAAAACAAGATGATTTTCCGGCTTTTTTTATGAAAAACATTTTAATAAAAGCTTCTTTCTTGTTATTTGTTGCATCTTATTTGTTCTAGCATGTTTAATATGTTAATCTTAGGTTATATTGATGAAATATAAGTTTTATAGGTTCTAAAAATTTGTTATATGCTTGAATCTATGTTCTTGTATGTGAAAGATCGTTTTAAAGATGGTTTTGGCAAAAAAAAATTTCGGGTTTTGATATTTTTCATAAAGAAAGTTGCTCTGAGCATGTATGATGGATTGTTTCATGTTTAGCATGATTAAAAAATATGTTATTGCATAAAGAATCTCGGTTTTCATGATCTTTCATAGATATAATCATATTTGAGATATTTCTTAAAGGTTTTGTGATTCTTGGATGATATATGATATTGTTTTAGCAAAACTAGTATGAATCTAAACAAATATGAGTTATGTGATATTATGAAGATTTTTATATCATCAAAAATCATGATTGTATAGATTTTTATCTTGAATCTTGTTCTTGCTTAATGGATCTTACATGAATTTGAATCTTGACTTTTCTGTCCTCATTTTTTTATCCCGAGTTATTTTAGAGAAAAATCAATATCTTTATAAAATCCAAGTCAATAAATAAAAATAAAAAGACTGAAGTATTTTACACATCTAGTTCTTGAATTTCAAATCTTGTTTTATTTCGTTTGGATTAGTATTGAGGCTGAAACGTCCTTTACAATAAGGCACAAGTTTTTGCCTTGTCTACAGGACTATTTTGACCAATGTTTTTTATGGTTCTAAAGACTCAACCAAGACTGATCAAAATAAATTAGAAAAAATATGGATGAAAGGCAATAGCTATAAGAAGATCCTTAAAAAAAGGTTTTGTTAAAAGATGTCTTTGTATGCTTGGAGAAATTCCCCAAACCAAGATAATTTTTTGCAGTTGACAGGATCTGACTTATATTTTTCCTAAATAGGGTTTAGTCCAAGAATTTTTGTGATTTTATTATAACTAATTTTTCGGTTCCATTTCTTGGACTGTGTTTCAGAGATATGGTGGTAGTCCTAGTAAAATTAGAAAAGTACAATTATGTCTTAGTGATTTCTGATGGGTTTTCCAAAGATGTGTCAATAGGAATCCAAATTTACACATTATAACATGTATGGATGCTTAAGTGTATTTTACATTATAAAGTATGGTTAGAGTTGTTTATCTTGAAATTTGAGCTGATATGCATGCAAACTGAATATATTTCATATTATTCTTGATTTATAACCATTCATATGACATGCATCTTAATGAACATTGAATATCATATGACATGATCAATGTAAAGTAATTTGTTACACATGTTGTTACTTATTTAAGCATGATCATGAATTGCGTATAATTGCAACATTTATTTATGCATGTGGACATATGACATGATGATATTGATATGTGGTGTAAGTTTTATGAAATAGGATTTTTAAAGCAATATTTTTTATAAAAACAATGATGAAAGCCAGACACCAAATAATACTAACCGACTCACACAAGTGGTGGAGTCTGGGTCGAACTCAGGGAATGAGATAAATACTTTTGTACCCCACATAAAACTATTGTTGTTGCCTTTAAAATAGGGATTAATTAATTAACTAAATAAAAGAATGGGGGCTGCTCTCTGCGGAGGACTTACAAAACATAATTAAAGGTTTTATTACAGACCCAATGAATTAAATAAATAAAACCTAAGCTAAAAAGAAAGGAAAATGTCTTCAGTGCTCGGAGCTTCTAGTCCCTTTTTATCTTCACTGCTTCCCTTCTTTGTTTCTTCATCATTAGTTTTTAGTCTTAAAGGGCACCCTGAGGGACTCTCTGAAGGGCCTTTTGAGGGGAGCTTTTTGAGACCTGAGAGAGCTCTTCAAGGGTACTTTTGAGGGATCACTGCACGTCCAACCATTTTTCTGCAAAACAAAAATCATAAAATGAGCAAAACCACGAAAAGAAACACTACTAAAATCTAATAATCTAATAAAAAAATCAAGAAACTACTCTAACAAACTTTAACAAACCATTAACATGTGACTAACATGTAACAACTAAAATGTGAAATGACAAAATAACAAAATAACAAAACTAACTAGCAATCATGTAACAAATTAAAGTAACAAACTATTATTCTAACTAACTAACAACTATGAACAATTAAACTAACTAGTGAAACTAACACCTTAAAGAAAACATGAATCACATAAACAATAAAGAAAAATCATAAATCTAACTTACTCTAATCTAACTAATTAATCAATGAACTAAGGAATTAACAATCTAATGCAGGAAGTTGAGAACTACAAACTAATACGTAAAAGCAACCATTAAATTACACTAGAACAAAACATAACAAAATTAAACTAACTAATTAGATTGAGTCTAAATAAAACTAAAAATTGAACACGTAGATGCTGGACTAAAGTTAGCGTCAAACATAAAGAATCGTGTTTGACGTTAACTCCTCAATTTCAAACAGCGTGAACGTTGTTCTGTATTTGCAATGTAGATCGGCTACCCATGTACGATGTTAACACTATGACGTAAGTAGTCTAATCTACTTAACTAACATTAAAAACAAGCTACGACAGAAAAACATAATAAAAAATAGTGATCAGCGTCAATCACGCCTACTGCGTGTTTGACGTTAATGCTGGCTTGGCCTGCGTTTCATGCTGATAAGATGAGCATCGTCAATCACGCTCATAGTATGTTTGATGTTGATCCAAAAATTAATTCCATTGACAGTGTGAAACATTGTTCATATGGCGATATGTGCATGAATATACATGCAGATTACACGGTTTGCGTGCTTCAGCAAGGAGGACACACAGACCATTTTGCAACATTTCTGAAGTACGACCAACACTCATCGCGATTCACGTGTTTCAGCATCACACAAATTTGTAGATCGTGTGATGCTAAACCGTGATCCACGGTATGTGTGAACTAAAAAAATATATAAACAATGACAACTAAACAGAAAAAAGAAATGATTTTGAAATCACTATTGCAAAATGAAATTATATTTTTAACCTACACTATCTAGAATATCAGACGAAAATCTAACCAGACATAAAAATACAACAAAACTAATTCCTACAATGCATATGAACTATTCTAAGATGCGAACACACAACAAATAAAAATCAGATTACGCTATATGCAACGAAGATGCAAAAAATCAAATATGATATATGCAATGATTCTAAATACTATATGGAGGAGAAGAGGCTTACTTGAGCAGCTTGCCTTCGACAGACGGGTTGAGAAGAAGATGTAGCTTTTTCATTGCGATCACATGAACCTCCAATCTCTCCGATGATGAGGGCAAGGAGAACTGACGATGATGTGTTTTAGAAGAAAGGAAGAGAAAGAAGATGAAGAAAGAAGAACGGGGAAGAAAACCGGCTTGAGAAGAGAAAAGGGAAAAAGAAGAGGTAGAGAGGAGAGAGAGGGGGGGGGGGGGGGGGGAGGGGCAGATCTCAAGAGGGAAAAATGGGCCCTCTAGCTCTAAAAATCCTTTTTATAATGAGTATTTAGGTCTAATTAGGTTTTTAAAAGATTTTTCAAAAAGCGTCCATAAATTTTTTTGATATTTCAAAAGACCTCTTTTTCTAAAAACTTAATTAGTTTTGCAAGAATACTCAAAAGAGACTCAATTTTCTCAAATTGTAATTTGATAAAAATCCATGAAACCGCTAACAAATAAGCATTTTAAACCTTTATCGTATATAATCATGCATGAAAATGTATGAAATTATGCATAAAAATTATGCATGATCAATATGTGATATGAGCATATGTTTGGCTTGGTGTGAGCTAGGGTTCAGTGAAACCTATGAGTGCCTGTAGTACACCAGAGACAAAAGATATCCATTCACATAATCATATAATTGCCTCGTGGAGGTCGGGCTCACAATGTGAACTATGGGTATTTAGATGGGTTAAAACATACTTGCTTATGCAATCTTGAGTGAGGAGATTAGGCTTGTGAGCCTAGGTGAGTGTGTTGTGAGCACATGTAATTTAATTTATGAGCCTAATAATTAAATAACACCTATGACCCATTCAGAAGAGGTCCTTTGGAATGAAGCTCACTTTGGAGAGAGAGGGGGTACACATGACCGGTTGACCATTGAGTTGTTTGAAGAGCAATGACATCTTCTGGTCTCCTATCTCCGGTCGTAAGGGGCCCTAGACTTCCATTTGTCCTAGGTGGTAGGTCTAAAATCTTTGCCGCGTAGGAATCGATTTTGCGCAGAACCACTAAGTGTTTCTCTCGGTTTCAAACCACTCTAGTGAAACCTTGGTGTGAGGTTGCAGATTCTTTAGTTCAATAAGGTTAATAAAATACATGACATAATATATCCCTTATTGGATTGGTTGAATCGAAGTTAGGAACCCAAGAGTGTACCTTCGAGTGGGAGAAAAAGTGAAACATAAGAAATTAGAATGGAATCATTGTAATATTTTAGTTTGTGCATAAATTATTATTTTACTGGTATGATACTTTATAGCATGTTTATCCTGTAATATGAATACAAGCATGATTAGTTGTGTAATTATGAAATTTACTTAATTCTGATATTGTTATGTTGCATTATTTAGATGTTATCTGAAAATGTGCCAATGTTTATTTCTATGACTGAAATATTTGTGTTCACGTGTTTTGGTTACTACCTACTGAGGCTGTGGACTTATGCCTCTACTTATAATATTTCAAATAATGAGTAGGCTGATGGGTGATGACACTAGGCTTGAGGTGGTGCCAAGAGGGTCACAGTTCTTTAAGGCTTTGAAAGACTTGATATTTTATTTTATGTTTATTTGATTAAGTCCTATAAACTGTGATAATGTTTGTGACTAGTATTCAATTTATTTAAATGCAAACAATGGTTTAAGTGGGTTATCTTAGTCTTACTCGTGTGTGTGTGTGTGTGTGTGTTGTATATGTAACCCGCCCAAGTTTGAACCGTATTTAAAAAGAGTTTCCGTTGTGCTTCTTGAAAATCATGTAAAGGAGATTAAAACAAAAAATTCTTAAATTTTTGGTTTAAAAAATTGGGGTGTTACAACCTTACTATGCCAAAATCTCTGCACGTCTAGCTTAACAGACCTAGCCTTGTTCAGCCCACCTAACTCAGCCTAGGGCCCAAATTCCTTATCTCACCTCCTTTTTGGCGTTCAAGGCTAGCAGAAGTGTTGCCCATGCTTTTCCGTACTCGTCAATAACGTAGAAAGGACTACCTAAGTCCAAAAGTGAGATTCAATTCCCTTTATTGCTCATTTCATTTGCTTATTACATTTTTATAATACTGAAATCCCTAACATTCGTATATTTCTTTATTTTTGTATTATTTTTTTAGCCTTGGAGGCTTTCATCATTTAGCTCACCTTTTCTTACAGGATCTGTGTACGAGATATGAACACTCGCAAGCCACTGCCCCCAAAACAAAGATTTGGAGCTCCTTGTTTGGTTTATCCCTACTTAATAGAAGAGGAAAGACACACAACCTTGATGAAGGAACCCCACAAACTCTCAAATTCAGATTCAGGATTTTAAACCCATTTTCTAATTTTTTTCTCATGAAAACCCTTCTTTTTGTTTTTAAAAATTTAGGGATCCACAGAATCGACGATTAGGGTAGGACCATTCATCCATGTTTCATTTTTGCTTTGATTTTCAGATAGTGGATGTACCTTAGATCTAAAATCTAGTTTTCTGCATTCTGTTCTAACTGTCACTTTTCAATTGACAGAATCATCTCTCTCTATCCGTAGGTCATTTTTCAAAATTCTAGGGCTCGTTGGACAATAGACATTCAACTCTTTTATTCTCATCTTCAATGTAATTTTGGATTCCGATTCTAAGGCCTTAAAAAATGCACATAAATAGAGAAAATAGTCAGTTTCTTGATTATTTTCTGCAGAATAGCCTCTATTGTTCGATCTGTATCTCTATGATTCAATGTCAAAACCCTCTATTTGTACCGTCATTGAAAAACTAAGAGAGATACCTAGAACTTTTCTATTTGGGGTCAGAACTGAAAACCTATCTATGGTTTCTGTTTCTAAGTTCCAAAACCAGAACAAAAACTTGTCATGTCAGGTGTGGTTTCTTTGGGATATAAATCCCAAAAAAATTACCATAAGTCTATATTTTATTAGGATTTAAGTTATTGATTTGGATGTTTCTAAATGACAAGAATGTTTAATTAGGGTTTTAGTATTTTTTTGTGCTATTTTCCTTCTCGGTTATCATTAAACATGATTCCATTAATTAATGCTTGATGTTGGTTATAAAACCTCTAAATCTTTGATTTTTGTTAGGATTTAATTTTTTATTTTAAATTTTCAAATAACATGAATATTTAATTTAGCTTTTTAAATATTTTTGTTTTTTTAATTAACATTATTAAATATGATTCCATGAATGCTTGATTTTGGTTAGATTTTTTTTTTACAATTGGCATATCTATGAACGATGTTTGTTAGGATTTAGGGTTTTAATTTATTTTTTTAATGCATAAATGTTAAGTTATGTACTTATGGTTGTGTATTTTTTCTTTTTACAATTACCATTAGGCATGAATCCATAAATAATTAATACTTGTTTTGGGTTAGAATATTAAGGGCCTTAATTATTTTTTTATTAATTAGCATAGTTTCCTTTGTTATTGTGCACCTGTGCGCACCCTACTTTACATCCCTGGCTCCACCCCTGCCCATAACTGATCCATAATGGTCCAAACCGTTTCAATAGCCATCGCATGTCCATCATTAACCAACCAGGATCTGTAATCTTAGATCTATCCTATTCATGGACAACATCCATTTCTGTCATGTCATTGCCATTGGGGCAAGGACAGGGCTCCAAGAACCATTCGTGACCAGAAAATGCTATTAACCTCATCCAAGGGACCAAACTCTTGCGGGGACACGATGAATGGTTTGGATCTAGGAGCGATCAACCCGTGCATTTCGTTATCCTTGTAGTCCAGATCCGACCTGTTTGGGAGCGGGAGCAACAGAGGCATGGCTAGTGACCGGACCTGAGTACAAAAAATACAGAAAATAGTTGTTCATGCAGCAGTTTTCTGTGTGCAAACACCAACACAGAAAAGCACTACACGCACAACGATTATCTTTGTTTTTGTGCGGCCCGAGTACTTCAGAAAATACTCGAGCCCGATCACTGGATCTGCTCTCGAAGCAGGTTATATGTTCCCCCCCGATGATTCACTGAATCCCATGTCTGTGTTCGGAGCTTTGAATGAGCACCACGTATACAAGCACATGGGGCTCGTATTCCCGTGTATGTTGACATAACTTTGCATCGGACTCTGGTGATGTTGCAAAGACTTAATCACCCTTACTTGCTTTTCTTGCCCTGAAATGACAGTTCGAGGAAATGACAAAAATATCCTCTATTCAAAAGTTGTGAAACGACGGGTGGGGAAAAGGACAAAAAAGCAGAAATTCCAGAAAGTTTGATGTTAACCATTTAAAGTGGAGACGTTCGCCTGCGCCATCTGCTGTAATGGTGCTCCCATTATCAACGTTCCAGTGTTATAAAACATTCCAGTGTCTTCTCTTCATTACTGCTGTCGTTAGGCATCATTGAAGAAAGCAATGATTCACAAACATTCCAACCAGTGCCATCAACCCTCTCACTCTCTCTCTCTCCCTTCTATTTCTGCTTCTGTGCACATCCATTAGAAGATCATACATTGCTCCATCAAGCACCGACTGACCTGCACATTGACTGTTGTGGAGCCTGATTCAAAGTTTTTACCCTTACAGGAAGAGGGTTTGGGGGCTCATCCCAGCGTGGGTAGCATCATTCAACTCTCACTCTCTCTCTCTCTCTCTCCCTTCTATTTCTGCTTTTGTGCACATCCATTAGAAGATCATACATTGCTCCATCAAGCACCGACTGACCTGCACATTTACTTTTGTGGAGCCTGATTCAGAGTTTTTACCCTTACAGGAGGAGGGTCTGGGGGCTCCTCTCAGCGTGGGTAGCATCATTCAACTTGAAGAGTTGTGGAGTCTGATTTAGAGTTTTTACCCTTACAGAAAGGAGGGTCTGAGAGCTCCTCCCATTGTGGGTAGCATCATTCAACTTGAAGAGTTATGGAGTCTGATTCAGAGCTTTTACCCTTACAGAAGGGGGGTCTGAGGGCTCCTCCCAGCGTGTTCATGGCCTTTTGCCCTTACAGGAGGGGGTCCGGGGGCTCATCAACCCTCTCTCGCTCTCTCTCCCTTCTATTTATGCTTCTATGCACATCCATCAGAAGATCCTACATTGCTCCATCAAGCACCGACTGACCTGCACATTGACTGTTGTGGGTCCTTACTGATGAGCTGCCTCTAAATTTATTCGACTCTGGGTCCTTACTGCACTTGAAGTTGAGTCGTTGTATTTTTTGTTATTCGGTGGGTGGTGAGGCCCTCCTCTACTCTCTCAAGACTCTTAGCTTGGGCAATCTTTCTTTTGATAGACTACCATGATTGTGGTTATAATGTATCCACAATCATCAAAAGAAAGATTGCCCAAGCTAAGAGTCTTGAGAGAGTAGAGGAGGGCCTCACCACCCACCGAATAACAAAAAATACAACGACTCAACTTCAAGTGCAGTAAGGACCCAGAGTCGAATAAATTTAGAGGCAGCTCATCAGTAAGGACCCACAACAGTCAATGTGCAGGTCAGTCGGTGCTTGATGGAGCAATGTAGGATCTTCTGATGGATGTGCACAGAAGCATAAATAGAAGGGAGAGAGAGCGAGTTAGAGGGTTGAGATTCCACCAGTAAGATCCGTAGTCCTTCTTGCTGCTAACTCTTTACATTTGCAGGTTGTTTCTTCAAATGATTATAATAATGACAAATATGCGAAGGAGTTCAGTATCAGTGTTTCTAATGCGCTTGCTACTTGTCCTGCTCGGGTTTTGCCAACTCCTCGTGTGAGTTGATCAGAATAATGAACAAAACAATAAATTACATATGATCAACTCACACGAGGAGTTGGCAAAACTCGAGCAGGACAAGTAGCAAGCGCATTAGAAACACTGATACTGAACTCTTTCGCATATTTGTCATTATTATAATCATTTGAAGAAACAACCTGCAAATGTAAAGAGTTAGCAGCAAGAAGAACTACGGATCTTACTGGTGGAATCTCAGTAATCCAATCGAGATAAGCATGAGGGCCAGATTCTGCTTACTGAGAAGCACTTAAGCAGCAAGCAACAAACACAAACAATCAAAGCAAGAAAGAGATGCTTCAAACATTGCAATCAAAACAGATTCAACTAAAGCTGGCATTATGATAAATAACCTTTGAAATGTTGTTTTGCCTATCAGTGGGACCTTGACATGTTGCTCTGAGCATAGCTGTTTGGAAGGGTGAAGCCCAACTGTTGCAGCCAATCGTTGGAGAGGTGGAAGAAGAAGAGGAGGTTGCGGCGTTTGAGACGTCGATGGAAATGCCACCCCTCGAAGCCGAAATCAAGTCCGGCAGGGCAGATTGGTCCGGAAATTGCAGGTTAGAAGGTTCAATGAGGCCGCTGCCCGGGCTGTCCGACTGGTTCTGGCGACTGGAACCCAAGTTCGGAGGAGGTTGGAACAAGGTTGGGATCTACGGGGCTTTGAAGGCATCCTTAGGGAACATAAAGTGCCAGGCCAACGTGATAAGGGCTCTGTTTGAAGCATGGTGCTGGGAGACCAACACCTTTGTGTTTCCGTGGGGAGAGATGACGATCACCTTGGAAGATTTGGCGATGATGGGACTCCCATTGCTTGGAGAGCTCGCTCGAGAGGACCCCAACAATTTCTAAAGCAACAATGCAGAATCCAGCAAGGCTTGGGCAATCTTTCTTTTGATGATTATGGTTGTAATGTATCATTGAAGTTAAAATGGGGAATGAACTGACAATAGAAATCGCTGAAAATTTACAGAAATAAACTAGACTCAATAACGAAGACACCACTTTTTACGGATTTGGAATATGACCTCCGGTTAGGGAGATATGACCCTGACAAGTTGGTCCTAATTTGGGTCGGGATTTACAGCGATTTGCTTACTGAATAACACTACAAATCGCTATAGCGATTTGCGAAAGACACTACAAATCGCTATAGCGATTTGCGAAATTATTTACAGAGTCGGTACTGAGATCTCATGTTCGGGGGTTCCAAACCGGGCCACGTATAAGATGCAGACCGGCATGTATCCCCATGTGGGTCGCCATCATATTGCATCGTAATTTGGTGCCGCAGCAAAGACTCAAGTAACCTTTACCGCCATTCGCTTCCTCTTCCTCGGACGGACATAAATGCCCTCCCTCTAGAAAACTGAATCGTCGGTTCGTGAAAATGACAAAACTGCCCTCCATCGATATCGCGGGAAAACGTTCCGCAGGTGGTTGTAATGTATCGTTGAAGTTAAAATGGGGAATGAAATTACAATAGATATCGCTGAAAATTTACAGAAATAAATGCCCTCCTTCTAGAAAACTGAATCGTCGGTTCCTCTTCCTCGGACGGACATAAATGCCCTCCTTCTAGAAAGCTGAATCGTCGGTTCGTGAAAATGACAAAACTGCCCTCCATCGATATCGCGGGAAAACGTTCCGCAGGTGGTTGTAATGTATCGTTGAAGTTAAAATGGGGAATGAAATTACAATAGATATCGCTGAAAATTTACAGAAATAAATGCCCTCCTTCTAGAAAACTAAATCGTCGGTTCCTCTTCCTCGGACGGACATAAATGCCCTCCTTCTAGAAAACTGAATCGTCGGTTCGTAAAAATGACAAAACTGCCCTCCATCGATATCGCGGGAAAACGTTCCGCAGAGTTTGCGTATGTAGCAAGCGTTATGTTGTATGATACAAATAGTTGAAAAAAATCCTTTTCTGCTCTAAGCACTCTACCGAAGATTCTTTGCTTTCATCTCGAGTTGCCGGAGCATCCTTTCCTTTTTACCAGAGCATCTGTTTCCGTCTTATGCGCAGTCGCAGCATCGTTGCCACCTTCTGTTGTGTATTAGTTGTTACTGTTGCTTACTCTACAGTTGGAATATCCAAATTCCCATCGTTTTGGTGAGTTTCGTGTAAGTTTTCTTTCTTCAATCTGAAGATTGGTTCTTATACAAGGATTTGTATTATGAACCCAAATATTCCGACGATTTCTAATGATGATGATCGTGTATTGTGTTGTGCAGGTTAGCAATGTCTGTGCCTCATCAGATTAGAGATACCCCGTCGTTCTATGGGTTGTCTATTAGAGAAGTGATCCGCCAGTCCCATCTATCTAAAGTTTTTGAAAGATACCAAAATATACTTAAGATTGAGAACGATGAAGACAGGGAAAAAGCCTTGGAATCGTATTTTGCGGAGGATTATCCATCAGATATCGAGGTTGCGGACCAAAGGAAGAACTCTGAAGAACGGAAGATGCAGAACAAGGATGACGAAGAGAAGGCAAAGGCAAGAAATATTGCTGAGAATTTGAGAAGAAGGCTGAGGATTGACGCACATGCAAGGGAAAAGAGGAAGAAGAATGCGGAGGAGTGGGAAAGGGATGTTAGCAATATGATGGCGGAGGCTTATAGAAGAAACTTGGAGAGTAGAGCAATGCGACAGAAGGAGGCGGAGGAGAGGCAAAGACAAATGAATAAGGAGGAAGAGAAGGAACAGAATATTCCTCAGTTTGAGGAAGAAAAGGAAAGGCGAAGGAGGGAGTTGGAGTTCGAGGAAGCTAAGGAAATGCAAAGACAGCAGAAGGAGAATGAGGAAAAGAAGGAAAGGCAACGGAAGGAGATGGAGGAGGAGGTAGAGAAGGAAAGAGAAAGGAAGAAGCAGGAGGAAGAATTGCAGGAAAGAAGGAAACAACAACTGCAAGAGAAAGAAAGGCGGCGGAAGGAGAAGGAGGAAGAAAAGGAAAGGGAAAGGAAGAAGCAGGTGGAAGAACTGCTGCAAAGAAGGAAACAAGAAATCGAGGAGAAAGAAAGGCGGCTGAAGGAGAAGGAGGAGGAAGAAAAGAAAAGGGAAAGGAAGAAGCAGGAGGAAGAGGCGAAAAGGGAGAGACAAAGGAAGCAGAAGGAGGAGGAGAAAAGGCAGAGAGAAAGGAAGGAGAAGGAGGAGGATGCGAAAAAGGAGAGAGAAAGGATGCAGGAGGAGAAAAGGGAGAGAGAAAGGAAGGAGAAGGAGGAGGAGAAAAGGCAGAGAGAAAGGAAGCAGAAGGAGGAGGAGGAGAAAAGGAAGAGAGAAAGGAAAGAGAAGGAGGAGGAGAAAAGGCAGAGAGAAAGGAAGCAGAAGGAGGAGGAGGAGAAAAGAGAGAGAGAAAGGAA